>NC_080427.1:50996235-51618735 GCF_029873635.1 Malania oleifera | reverse complement strand
GAAAAGTGAGGATTTGTTTCTTCTTTGGTTCTTTAGAGAACTTGCGAACTTATCAAAGATTCTTCCTTGTGGCGTTCAAATTTTATACATTCGGTTCATGATTAATCTATAATCATTGGGTCAGGGTTTGTTACGTTATACTTTCGGTTCATGTTTCATTTATAAACGTTGGGTCGGAATTTCCTATCAAAATCTGAATTTTAGCTTTCTTGGGCAAACATTCCAACATTGTTTGCTGGGTCTCAACGCGTGTCGATTGAGGTTCGCATCATTCGTACGAAGTATGCTTATTTTTGTGTGAAATTGATTTTTGATCATACTATTAAAATTCTTGAATAATATTTCAACTTCATATTTTCCATTCATCAAATATACCCAACAAATCCAAGTATAATCATCTATAAAAGTCACAAACCATTTTTTTCCAAATAAGGTAGTAACCTTAAAGGGACCCCAAACATCACTATGAATCAAATAAAAAGGTTTTGATGCATGGTAGCCTTTTGAATTATAAGGAACTAGATGAATTTTTGTTAAATGACAAATGTCACAATGAAGAGATTTACAATCCAAATTTTAAAACAGACTAGGCAACAAATATTTTAAATAAAAAAAAAAAAACTAGGATTCCCTAATATAAGATGCCAAAGCATTATTTGACCATGCACAGGGATTGAACTAGTACTACCACTCAAGCCCTGAGCTTGTTTATTGCTAAATAGGGTATCATCAAAATCATAAAGGTCATTAATCATCCTAGCACTGCCAATCATCGCCCTTGAGTTCTAGTCCTAAATTTACAATGAGAATCAAAGAATATGATACGACAGTTAGAATCACGAGATAATCTACTAAAAGATAGAAGATAACACGTAAGTTTAGGAAAATGAAGGACAAATTTTAATTCTATTTTCTCAAAAATTCTAATTGAACCTGCTCCTGCAATGAATGAAAGACTCCCATCTGTAATCCTCACCCTTTTTTTTTTTTTTTACCTAGACAAGGATAATAAGATTGAAACAATTGAGATATATTGGTCATATGATTGGATGCACTTGAATCAGTAATCCATGGTGCAAAGGCTAAAGAACTGGAATAGGCACTCGACATATTACCTATTTGGGCCAAGGAACCAATAGAAGTATTGGATATCGGATTGGATTTCAGCAGTCGAAGAAGTTAATCCATCTGTTATGAACTTAGAACATTTGTCTAGGCTTCATTTGCTCTAGGAATCACTTGGTTGTTTCCAAGTCCAAGTTTGCCGCACTTCCAATTTGCTGGTTTTCCATGTAGTTCCCAGCAGGTTTCTCAGGTATGGTATGACTTATTACAATAGTCACACCATACTCGAGATTTTTGATTGGGATATGCCCACTGTACAAAGGCATCAGCAGCAGCCAAAATAGTAGGATTAGTAGCAACCAAGGCGATTTCTCCACTGTTTTATCAGCCCATTAATTCTTTAGCATAACATTCTGACGACAATCTTTACGTCTCACTTAAGAAAATACCTCTTTGATTGAAGACAAAGGTTGTATACCAAGAATCCTCTCACTGGCCTCATCATTGAGTCCATCCAAGAATTTAAACAGTCTTGCATTTTCCACTATCTTCTTGTTGCAGTTGCAATCATCAGTGCTATTCCATTCATAATCATTGAATAGATCCAAGTCTTGCCACAATCCCTTAAGGACATTAAAAATACTTAGTCACATTGTCTTCCCTTAGTTGGGTCTTGCCATTTTTTTTTTTTTCTGCAATTCATAAATCTGAGAATAATTTCCAAGGTCAGAATACATCTAACTAAAATTATCCTAGAGTTCTTTTGTAGTAGGATAACACATGTAACTAGCTCTAATATCTTCACCCATTCCATTCACAAGCCAAGCCATAATCATGGAAGTTTTAGCATCCCATATAGCATATGATGGGTCTGCTCTATCAGGGGCCTTGATTTCACCTAGTAAGGTACCTAATCTTACCTCTCCTGCGAATATACATTCGAACTAACTGAGACCATCTCAAGAGGTTGGCTTCATTGAGATGGATATTTGTGATTTGGACTAAATGGGGTTCAATATAAGCTACTTTGGTTTCAATTTTGGTGTTGACCATAGGTTCAAGTCTGGCCATGGTTGAAGTTTCGGAAATTTCAGACCTTATGGAGGCTAAACAGGTTTAAGGCAATAAGGCCTAGGTTTTAGAGGATATGACTGCTGAAAGGAAAAAAAAAAAACAAGATCTGATACCATTTAGAAATGGAGAATAATTGAAATAGTATTTTTGATTATTTTTAAATAAGGTACAATCTGAATGTCTTATAGACTACAAGGATAATCTAAAAGAAAAGAATAATAAAGGAAAGAATGACAATTGCTAACAAATCTCATAGAATATATCCTAGAATATCTCCTAAGAATATTTAAAAAATTACAGAAATTTCTTCTATAATCAAGGAGAGTTGACTAGATAAATTTCGAAACTTTCCAACAAGTACTAACAAATCATTCTAAATACTTTTTTATGCAAAGCATAGACCTAAACTAAATCATAATCCATCATTGAATCCTTGATGAGCATATTCCATCTTTGGTTCCATGACTAATTCTGTAACGACCTCAAAATTTACATCATTTTTCTTTTTCATATATATATATATATATATATATATATCAACTGTTCTGATACCCCCTACTATGGAACTCGAGCCTCGGAAGGCACCGGGGTAAATCTGAATATAAAATCATACCTATGCAGCGGAAACGTAATCCATACATCCATACACATCATACAATACCAGGTATCTGTGTTTCTCAACCATAGCTATATAAAATACATCTCTCTCCACAATATCTATCCCAAAATGCAAAACTTTACACAAACTTACCTTCTAAACCAGGGTAACCAATATACTCTCTATCTGCAAGCTTGATATGCTCGCCTAGCTGGCTCACCTGAAAAATGTTAAAGTCATGGGGTGAGTCGAAGCTCAGTAAGTGGAAATATGCTATTACTAGTGTGTGGCAACTAAGTTAGGAATACTGTTTAAAATAACAACTGAATAGTAAATCTATAAAGCATGTCTTTCATTTTCACAATTTAAAATATAACTGTATCATCTGTATTTTCTACATTTCATACTGCTAATATCATATTATACTCATCATATACTATAAAATTGTATACATATACATATTTGTGCTTTATTTACTAGAACTCTGTATGTCATGATTTGATCCCTCACGACAGGGTTGTGCGGCTCGTAGGCGGGACTTAATCTAGTCGGCCCTCCAGATAAGTCAATATACTCTACACTACTTCAGCCCGACCAAACTGCATACTCTCCTAGGCGCGGGACTGGCTGCTACCTCGTCAAACCGGCCCCCTCCACCTAGCGAACTAGGGAGCTGCATACTCTCCGAGTACGGTCGACGGTACCCACACACTATCTGAGATATGTGGTTGCACTCTATATGTATCTAGAAACGGTACCGTACTCTGTATTCTTTATCTATATTTGTCTGTAATCTTTTCTTAGGGATCTGATACTATATATATACATATATACTCTTTTACTGTTTTCATCATGTTTCCAAAATTACCATAATGCTATCTTTTTGTACTATAAATACTGTAATCTCTGTATACTGTATCTGTAGCATCTTGATGCTATCTCTATATATCTGTTTGTATACTCTGTCTATATACTCTGTTTATATACTCTGTATGTTATGGTAATAGGAAACATGACATACTATAAATACTGTATATACTATTCTGTATAAAGTTGTAACATATACTGATTTGAGTAAAACTGTAATATACTATTCTGGATAAATATCTGTGATATACTGATCTGTATAAAACTATAACATACTGATTTGAGTAAAACTATAATATACTATTCTGGATAAAATATCTGTAATATATTGTCTATATCCGTGTAATCAGTATAGTAGGATATACTATAAAAACTATATAAGTTCTTCATCACATAAATATCTACTCAGGCCACACAAGCATTTAAAATTCATATTCTGTAAAACTGGGTAATAAGCTGGTATATTCATATATGTAAAATCTCTGATAACATTATAAAAGTTCCTAACATAGCATATTTCCCTTACCTTATCTCTGAAAAGCCCCTACTGTACTCTAGCTCTATACTCGCAGGGTTCTCCACTCAACACCCTGAAAATCACATCCCCTAGAACAAAACATCAGTATTTCTTCGTGTATTGTATTTCTTATAACTAAAGGAAAGACAAATACTGAATAAAATGTCTTACCCTAAGATTGGAACGAAATCCAAACCAACTTCTTTAACGATCAGCTCTGGTAGACTTGCAAAGAACTTTTCCAAGAGCGTCGTGGTAGTCTCAGATCTTCGATCCAGCAAGAAACGGGCCTGGAATTGAAGAGAGAAGGAGAGAGGGACGTAGAGAGAGAGAGAGAGAGAGAGAGAGAGAGAGAGAGAGAGAGAGAGAGAGAGAGAGGAGAGGATTTCCTGCGCTAAAATTTCATAAAAAATCCGAGTTTTCACTATTTATAGAGCAGGATTCATCGACGAGTCCTTTAATAATTTTGTGGATGAACTTCCTCCCTCGTTGACGAATTTCAGACTGTCCCAAAAACTCTTCTCGGTATCTTCTCATTGACGAGGCGTGACTTCGTCGACGAGGTCCCCTTATGCGCTCGTCGATGAATTCCCTGTGTTCGTCGACGAGGCCCTGTGGAAAAATCTTTCGGGTTATTATCTTCAAAGTGCAATGTCATCGACGAAGCCTACTGCCTCCTTCTATTTCTGTTTCCATTTCCCTCTCTCTTTATTTTTTAAATACCATTATTATTCGATTCGTTACAAATTCCTTCTAATTTGGTTAAAGTATTATTGAATTGGTGCTAAATGAGATGGGTAGTTTGATAGATGACCTTGACCTAATTCGAAAACCAAATCCTAAAGTAAAATGAGTTCAATTGACTAATAGTTATCATGCATGCCTACTTTAATTAATAGTTGGCTTATTTATAAATAAAAAAAAGTGTCTTTTAGGGGTTTTATTTGTAATTGTTGTGCTTTTAGGGATTTGATGCAATTATTCATTGTATCTTTAGGTTTTCTTCAATACCTTAGATCTATTATGCAAGTTGAAGGAGAAATTGAAGAGGATGTAATGGATAAAGTTAAAGCAGGTTGGATAAAATGAAAAGTGATTCAAGTGTGCTTTGTGAGCATAAAATACCCTTAAAATTGAAAGGAATGTTTTATAAGATGAATATAAGACCATATATGTTATATGGATTAGAATGTTGGGCAACTAAAAAACAACACATTCAAAAAGTGAAAGTTATTAAGATGAGAATACTTATATGGATGAATGGTATAACATTAAAAGATAAATTAAAAAAAATAAACATATTAGCAGTAAGTTAGGCGCAACTCCTGCAAAAGATAACATAAGGGAAGGACGACTCATGTGGTTTGGGCACGTAGACCACATAGCACGCTAGTGAGGAAAAGTGAGTTAGTTGTTATGAGGGGTAGTAGAAGGGTAGTGGTAGACCTAAAATAATTTTGAATGAGATAGTAAGGATTTAATAGCCTTAAGTTTGTTGAAAGAAATTGTTAATGATCCCATAAATTGGCAGAAAAGAATTCATGTTGTCAACCCCATCTAATAGGACTCAAGACTTGGTTTTTTGTAGTGGTAATAGTAGTAGTAGTAGTAGTTGTTGTTGTTGTTGTTTCTTTAGCTTTTCTAATAAAAAAACACTAGTCTTCCTAAAAACTTCACAAATATGCAACCTGATCGAATTTTATATGGTAATTCTTTAGGTCTCATACATTATACTTGAGTGATAATTTGCATAGACCTAAGAAAAGTAGTATATCAAATTTAGAATTCAATTTTTGTAAAGTTGTTGGGGGGAGAGAGGGGGGGGGGGGGGTTGACAACACTATTCTTGTAATTAGTAAGGTGTCAAAAGCAATGCAAGAAGCAAATTTTGGTAAATTTGAAATTGAAAGTATTCTTTTCTTCCTTCTACTTTCGTCTTTCTTCCTTCTTTTTCTTCTCCTTTCTATCCCTTATAGGACATCCCGTTAAAATGCAAGGACATTTAAAATTTCAAGTTCAATTTTTTTTTTAAATATGAATAAAAAATAGTATGGGAATGAAAGATAAGTTATGTCCCATTATATAGTGCATACCCAATTGTTGGCATTCAATGAACCAAAATGAACTTCCTCTTTTATTTCTCTCCTTATTTCCCTTTTTGTAGTACCACATTTTATATCTATGATATAGACCTAACAAAGCAAATCAGGTCAGATAATCCTTGACATATTAAAAGGACTATTAGTAAGAAAATTATAATTCATATCCAACTCAATGAAATAGCGGATTTATGGTGGTTTAGATTAAATAATTTGTGATGGATGACAAATAATCCATCATTCCCATACAAAGTATAATTTTTTAACCATCCAATGAATAATTTATTTAGTAACCCCATAACTGAATTTATTTTTAAAAGTATAATTTGGTAATTGTTAAATATTTAATAATCAATCACAAAAGTAGAAACTTATATTACTTAGTAAATATGACAAATTATTAAATATTGAATACCTAATTATAACTTTTTTTTTTAGTTTTTAGATCATGAATTTAGTTTTTGTTTTGACCACAAGAATTAGGGATTTGAACTTGAATTTGAGTGAGGGTGTCGGGTAGACTCAAGGCGAGAGTCTAATAAGCATAGGCATATGGAATTATTTGCAGATTTGGAACATCAGTTGTAAATGAGTTGGTGAATATATGTTGGATAAAACCTAATATCAACCAATCAACCAGTGCAGGGACGGATAAGATTTTTTCAAACCATATTTAACTTATTCAATGTGCGAATCAATTATGAATCCATTTAAATAAGTTGGATTTGATTCAGAATAATAAATTTTAATCTATTTGGGTAGGTCTCTCTTAACTAGAATTGGATCAATTGAATCATTTATAATTTGGCCCCTCTAGACAAATTGGGCTTGAAAAAAAATTGGCAATCTTAACATTTGAATCAAATTAAATTGATATAATAAAATACTCAAATTGAACTTAACACAAAATTCGGCTTAAAAATAAATGTTATCAGTTTTGAAGCCAAACTTGATTTAATTATAAATTATTTGTAAAAAAAATTCAAATTCTATTTAAGTAAACTCAATTTAGTTATAAAAATACTATTGAAAATAAATATAAATATAAAAATGTTGAACATGCTTAACATATAATATATCAAGTATGTATGTATGTATTTATAAGTGTGTATGTAGGGGTGTGCAATCAGTCGGTTTGACAAATTCGACCAATTAACTGAATTAATCAAATTTTTTTGGTTAACCCCACCACATAACCGAATTGAGCTCTTTAATTGAACCGCACCCGATCGAACCGAAAAGTTGGGTAATTCGGTTAACTGAATTTAACCGAATAAAATTAAAAGTAATTATAGAAAAAAAAAATATGAATGTGTGATTTGTATGCCGAAATGGGAATAACCGAATGGGAAGGGAATCTAGGAATGACTGAATGGAACATTGGAAGTTTGAAACCCTAGCCTAAAATCATATAATTTAATAATTTATATTTAATTAATAATTAATTAAAATTTGGGTGATTCAGTTAACCGAATTACATTTTTCCCATAACAGAACCGAAAACAGAATACCTGAACTTATCCCATTTTGAAACTAAATCGAACTACAAATTAACCGAATCAAACCGACTGAATTCGCTCAGTTAATTCGGTTAATTTGATTAAAATCGAATTATGCTCACCCCTATGGGTATGTATGATAAAATAATAAAAAATTATTTAAATTTACAAATAATATTACAAAATTCAAAATTCACTTAATTAGAGAAAAGCGAGATTTGTAATGAACTCTGATTGGAGGCCCATATGGACAAATCAGGCCCATGTTGAGAAACTGGGCTTAAAAAAATTGGCCATCTCCTTGTCTCCTTGTTCGCGTGTCACTCTGCCCCCTTCTCATTTACCTGAAGAGCACTGCCAATTGCGAAAGCCGAAGGGAAGGGTTTATCTGGGGTTTTGATTCGAGTTGGGGGGATGGAAAGGATGAAGGGAGGAACAAGCGAAATGGGGCTGAACAGAAAACGCAAAAGAGCCAAAATCCGTCACAAAACTCGCAGAGAAAAGACCTTTAACCATTCGCAGAAAATCCATGATGAAGAGCACCAAGGCACCAATCCATCCTCGCTCAAACCAATTGATAATGATGATGATGATAATGATGTTTTGGCCAATGAATCTGCTGCTTCTGCTAAACGGGGAAAACCTTCTAGTTTTCTCGACAAGGTCTCGGCCCGTGTCTTTGTTTCTCTCGAAATTTGTGTATGAATTGTGTGTGTGTTTTGTGGATTACTGGAATCATGGATGGTTATGCAGATGAGAGCAAAGTTGTCGGGAGGTCATTTTAGGATGATTAACGAGAAACTCTACACTTGCACGTAAATTCTTTCCCCTTTCTTCTGATTTTCTGTCGCTACTGTTTTTAGGTCAATGATGAAAAGAGGCTATGCTTTCACTTTCCAGTTCAATATAATTTAAGGATTTTAAGTCTTTACATTCATAATAGGAATTGTGATTCAATAACTTATATTTTTTTTAAAAAATAGGAGTATTTAGTAATTTCTCAATATCATTTGTAGTTAAATTTTAGGGCGTGATAGTATTATGAATGGTTCTTTTTTGTGATTAGTTAGTTAATGAGCGCAATACAAGATTCTGGTCTGAGCAAAGATGCAAAGGTGCCAACTATTATTTTTCTTGTTGGCTGGCAAATTCCAATTTTTACTACTGCGGATTAAGCTGAGATTTCGCATTTTATTAATTCCCTGCCTCTGAAGGTTGTTATGGAATTAAATGGAGTTGGGGAAGTATTAGACAAAAGCTTCCTGTGCATCCTAGGAGGGAGCAGTGTTTTCCCCTAACAAATGCTCCCACTAAAGTAAATTCTTTTGCATAGGAAGCTTCTTGGAAGAGGATCCCATGCTGGAAAACCTGCAGAAGAAGGCTATTGTGGTGATGGATAGATATTATTTGTGCAAAAGCGGAGGTCAGGCAACATACCATTTTCTCCCCTTAGGGAAGCTTTTGTGAATGCTTTGTCAATAATGGCTGTTAAGTGGGTTACATCATTTTCTGCCCTAGGATAATTGTGGGCTTGGAGGGGCATTTACATTAACGAACAGAAGAAGGTATAGAGTCGATTCCACTTAGCATCTTTTGGATAGTTTAGAAGGAAAGAAATTGTAGAGCTTTCAAAAGGTTAGAGTAGTAATACTGTAAAAGATAGATGGAGTTTCAATTTTTGTTTTAGTTCAATAGGCAATATTTTGTTGATGTCGAGGTTGCCATTGATTTTGTTGATAATATTTTCCTGTAAATTCTGCTCGCCTTCTTGGGTTGCAGTTACATCATTTCGGTATCCTTAATGGCTGTTCTCTTTGCCCATTAAAAAAAAAAAAAACCAAATATGCTTTTACTAAAAAACTTTTGAGTTTTTGTAATGGGAACTCTGATTGCGCTTTAGTTTAAAAGTTCTGGTAAAGATAGATGAGACTGATTGAACACATGGAAAATCAAAAGGAGATGACTCTATCAGCTGTGATGGAAGAGCTTTGTTAGTAGCTACTGCTGACATCATTGAGGGCTTTAGAGTTGGGAATTGAATTTAATTAACTAATTTTCATAGCATGTTCTGTTTGTGCAAAGATTTCTGGGTATTAAGGTTGTTTGGCCAATGGTTGATGTTTGTTCTGTTAATTGTTAATGATCTTACTGTAATCCTTTATGTTTGCGAAACTTTACAAAGTGGTTGATGTTTTGTACCATCAATAGTCATTTTTTACCCGACAAAATAAATAGACCAAGTTGAGTATATGAAAAGCTAAGCTAAAAACACCAAGGAAAAGGCTGTAGCATTGGGCAGCTGACGAACCACTTTTTGGTGGTCAACCGGTTTTTTTCCCTTCTTTAGTTTGGCGCCATCCAATAGCTGTCAACCGGCTTCTTCAGGTGGTCGACTGACCTTGTGAAAATTTGAAAATTTGAGTTGTTTCCATTTGATTAATGGATTTGGGCATGTCGACTGTCCTAGAGGTTGTTACATCTTAGATAACGAATAGGGTAGTTGATAGTTGGTGGTTGATAGTTTGCATTTGAATCTTTGAAATTCAAATTCAAAGTGATGTTTCCCTCCATCCCATGAAAGGTCTATAAATACACCCTTTGGGAGAGAGTTTGGAGCACGTCCAAGTGGGGATAAGGAGAGGAAATTTGAAGAGCTCCGTGCATCTTTAGAGGGTCAAAAAAGGGTTTTGACGTTGAGTTTGAGAAGAATTCCATCTTCTCTCATTCTTGTTTTGATTGTTCTTTGGGGTGTGTGCATTCATTAGTGTACCCTCCACTTGATCTACACTATTTGCGACAACATAAGGTCATTATTTTAACTCTCTTAATCCATTTGTTTTCAAGTTTTTGTTTGTATTTTGCATGTGAAGCATGTTTTCATATATGTGATGTTAAATTTTATTTCATGCATGTTTTTACATTTCGCTAAGTAGATAATATCTTCTAGGGATTTTAGAATGGGTTACTGTTTAGAGTTCATGAAATAATTTTGTTTAAAATAGAAAAAAATTGCATTTTTTTCAGAAAGTTGACTTGCAGACGGGCGACTAGCCTGCAAACACAATTGATCGCTCCCTTCTATATTCCAAAAAGTAGCTATAAAGCTTTCGGAGATAGTTAACTAGCCTCTGTAAGCGACTAACCGACAAATTTAAAGGCCTTATTTTTTACCTTTTTTTTTATATTCATTTTGTATTCGAGGTTAATCACTCTTAGGAGTGTGTTGGTTGAGTCTGATTGCTGAAATTCCCAAGGTTTTCATGTTTTCTCCATAAAGAACCACGTCTTCATTTTCAAAAGGATTTTAAGATAGTCTTCGAGTATTTGCAAAATTTTCAACAAAACCTGGAGTTAACGCCCATGATGTGGCTTTTGGGTGTTCCCTATAACCTTTTAGATTTCTAAAAATAAAATTTCAAAAGCGGGCTTGTGATTCTACCACCAAAAATCCATATTTTCTTCAAGTTTAAACTAGCAAACATCATTTTTCAGAGTAATCACCTATGAAGTGGCTTGAGGGTGGAAAAATGGGTTTTCTTAAATTTAAACGTGGTTCAAAATCTCAGTTTTACATAGTACTCATGAAAATCAAATTTTTAGCAAAAAAATGAAGGTTTTTCAATCAAAACAACAAATGTTTTCAAGTGATTTTCAAATTTTCATCAAAATGTTTTCTGAAAACCTTTTTGAAAATATTGTGATGAACTACAGATGGCTTGATTTCTCCATGGAGGATGTGTAGGCAATCTACATATATAGATTTAGCTAGAACTTTAAAAAAGGAAACATAACTTCTTCTCTTCTCTTATATTCATTTTATTTATTTATTTATTGTGTGTGTGAATGTATGTGATTTTTTTAAGGGCCGGAAGTTCTTTTTTTTTACAAAAATGAAACATGGAAGAGAAATTTGTAGTAGGCGGTTGACCGACTCTCTGCAAGCGGTCAACTGATAATTGTTGTGACTTGGTTTTTTCCCTATTTTTCAATATTTTTCTTAAAAAATGAACTTCAAAATGAGAGACATACGCACTCACATAAGGTAATACCGTTACTATTCCTAAAATGGGTGTTTTAGGGTGCTAGGCTTTAACCTTATTCAAAAAAGATTTAAGGGTCTATCTTTCCTATTCACAATGGTGCTCTCATACCAAAATCTGTTTTAAAAAATGTTTTCCTTTGTGTTACCTTTTCAAAAACTAAACTAAAGTGGCAACAACAACAAAACCAAGCCTCAAGTCCCATTAGGTGGGAACGGCTATATGAATCCTTTTCCGCCAATTTATACGATCATGGACCATTTCTTTTGACAAATTCAGGGCTATTAACTCCTTACTCATTATCTTATTTGAAGTTATCTTAGGTCTACCCATTTCTCTTCTACTGCCCCCTACAGTAACTAACTTACTTTTCCTCACTGGCTCACTATGAGGCCTACGTTGCCAGTGCCCAAACTATCTGAGTCGTCCATTCCTTATCTTATCTTTTACAGGACCTACTCAAATATATGCATTCCTTAATTTATCTTTCAATGTTATATCACTCATCCATCTAAGTATTCTCATCTCAACCACTTTTACTTTTTGGATATTTTGTTTTTTCATTGTTCAACATTCTGATCCATATAGCATAGCTGGTCTTATAGCCATCCTATAAAACTTTCCTTTTAATTTGAAGGGTATTCTACGATCACAAAGCACGCTTGAAACACTTCTCCATTTACCAACCTGCTTTAACTCTATGTGTTACATCATCTTCAATTTCTCCTTCAGCTTGTATAATAGATTCAAGGTATTAAAATCCACAAGTGTTATTTATTTCTTTATCATAAGTTTAACTTTGTCTCTAATACTCCTCCTACCATTATTGAAATTACATTTCATATATTCTGTCTTATAACTACTTATCCTAAAGCCTCTAGATTCCAAAGCTTCTCTCCATAATTCTAATATAGTCTCTACTCCACTCCTAGGTTCATCAATCAATACGATATCATCTACAAACAACATACACCATGGAACCTCATTTTGAATGCTCTTAGTCAGTTGGTCCATTATTAAAGCAAAAAGATAAGGGTTCAAAGCAAATCCTTGATGTACACCTATGGTGATTGGAAATTCTCTAGTTTCTCCATCTACAGCCCTTACATTAGTCATTACTCCATCGTACATATCCTTAATGTTGTATAAATTGAATTGCACAGCAGAATATTAAATCAAACAAATGCAACACTCAATGATAAAATTACAGAACAACACAACCACGCAGTACGTATGAAAGCAATAACACGAGACACAAAGGATTACGTAGTTCGGCAATGCCTACATCCACTGGAGCAATTGGTAATCTTTCTTACTATCTTATGTCAAAGACATGAACAACATTACAAAATACATCACAAATGACATATAAATAGAGTTCCCAGAGGCTTTCCCTCCAAACCCCAATCAACTTAACGCCCCTTTTTCAAAATTTGAAAATCTGCGTTGGGTTCTCGAGTCAAACCGTCGAAGGTTTGTGCCATACCGTCGGCGGTTTCAAACCGAATGTAAATTCTCTTAGACACTGCCCCAAACCGTCGACGGTTAGGGGGTTATCGTCAACAGTTTCCCTTGCTGCATGTTGATTTTCTTCATGTTTTCCTTTTGTGCGTGCTTTCCACTCAGTATGTGAGCCACATATCACAACAATCTCCACCTTGGCGAACATACGCCTCTTAGGAGAAATCGAAAATATAAACCTGTTGCTCCACCTTGACCTTGGGACATTAAGTTGGAACTGTCTCCCTTCTAGCAACTAGAGACATGAAGTAAGTCCAAGCAATGCTTGAACTTATCCGTTGTAATCGGTTTTGTCAAGATATCTGTTGCGTTCTTAGATGTATGAACTTTCTCAAGTACAAGTTCACCTGAAGAAATCAACTCTTAGATCCTGTGGAACCTTACATCTATATGTTTGGTTTTAGCATGATACACTTGATTCTTTACCAAATAGATGACACTCTGACTGTTACAACGCAGCTCAACTCCACCTTGTTGTATGCCCAGCTCCTTGACTAAACCTGTAAGCCACAACACTTCCTTTGCAGCTTCGGCGACTGCCATATACTCTGACTTAGCTGTTGATAATGCCACTAGAGACTGTACCATGGACCTCCAACAAATAGGTCCTCCCACAAGGGTGAATACATACACCGTTGTAGACCTTTTGTCATCCAAATCTCCTGCATAATCTGCATCAACATACCGTACAAGTGACGGATCACTTTGTTGCTTGTACCCCGTAAGTATTTGAAAATCCTTAACGGCTTTCCAATGCTGTCTACCCGGATTTGAAAGAAACTTACTCACCACACTGACTGCATGTACCAGGTCCGGTCTTGTACATATCATGACATACATGAAACACCCCATAACACTAGCATAGGGGGCCTTTGACATGTTCCGGATGTCATCATCCGTCCTTGGGCATTCAGCGGTAGACAATTTAAAGTGATTTGCTAAAGGTGTACATACTGGTTTTGCATCAACCATGCTAAACCTCTCCAACATCTTCTCCACATAACCGCCCTGAGATAGCCATAATCTCCCTGCAGTTTTGTCCTGACAAATCTCCATCCCAAGTATGTTCTTGGCTGTACCAAGATCTTTCATGTCAAACTCTTTATTCTACAGTCTTTAACTGATTTACCTATGTTATGTCCTTCGCAGCAATTAGCATGTCATCAACATACAACAATAAGAAAATGAGAGAACCATTATCAAGTTCTTTCACATACACACTGCAATCATACTCACACCTCCTGTAGCCTATCCGGATCATATAGGAATCAAACCGTTTGTACCATTGTCTCGAAGATTGTTTCAACCCATAAAGAGACTTCTTCAATTTGCAAACTAAATGCTCCTGCCCAGGTTGACTGAATCCCTTTGGTTGTACCATAAAGATCCAAGTCACCATAGAAAAATGTTGTCTTCACGTCCATTTGTTCCAAATGCAAATCATAATGTGCCACTAATCCAAACACTACCTTGATGGAAGTGTGCCTAACCACGAGTGAAAAGATTTCATCATAATTTATTCCTTTCTTTTGTCAGTACCTCTTTGCCACTAACCGTGCCTTGAATTTCTCTCATTCCTTTTTTAAAATTGCTTTCTTCTTCCTATATACCCACTTGCAACCTATCGCCCTCTTCCCATCTGGAAGCTCCACCAAATCCCAAGTCTGATTCTTATGCAACGGCTCCATTTCCTCCATCATAGCACCTATCCACCTACTTTTCTCTTGACTGTGCTCTGCCTCTTGAAAAGTAGTTGGAACCTTGCAACTGGTAATGAAAGTATAAGATATCAGATCATCAAATTCATACCTGGGCGGTGGTCTGATAGTACGTCTGGATCTCCGTATAGGAATACTGTTAACTTGCTGGTTTCTCGAGCTAGAACTCCTTGCAATTAGGGGACCATGATCATTGCCCTGAGTTTCTAACTCCACCTGCACAACATGCTCATTTCTGCTCTAATTTTCTAGCTTCAGTTTCTCTTCATCATCTTCTCGAGTACGCTTCACCATATCTTTCTCATAAAAAACTAAATCTCTACTGATCACCACCTTGTTTGCCATTGCATCCCACAGCTTGAACCCCTTCACACCTTCTGATACCTCAGAAAAATGCAGCGTATAGACTTTGCGTCAAGTTTTGATCCCTCCTCACTAGATATGTGCACATAGGCTAGACAATCGAATACCCTTAAACCAGAATAGTCTACCGCATTACCTGTCCATACCTCCTCTGCTTCTTTCCCCTCTTGTGATGCCCTTGGCAATCGGTTTACCAAGAAACAAGTTATACTAACTGCCTTGGCCCAAAAGTTCTTCGCGAGCCCTGCATTCAACCTGAGACACCGAGCTCTCTTAACCAGAATTCTGTTTATCCTTTCAGCCACACCATTTTTTTGCAGTGTCCGGCAAACAGTGAAATGTCTCCTTATGCCCTGTTGCTCACAAAACTCCATGAACCTCGAATAAGCGTACTCAGACCCATTGTCTATCATGAAGCATTTAATTCTCCTCTCGGTCTGATTTTCCGCCTTAGTTTTCCATAATTTAAACCTAACAAACATATCTGATTTGTGTCGCATGAAGTACACCCAGACCTTACGTGAGTAATCATCAATGAAACTCACAAAATACATATATCCACCCCGTGATGCTACTCTCACCAGCCCCCATATATCAAAATGAATATAATCAAGAATACCTTTCGTCTTGTGAGAATCTGTTTTGAACTGCACCTTGTTCTGCTTCCCAAGAACACAAAACTTGCAGAAGTTCAGCTTGCATGTTTTCATACCCTTCAAGAGTTTCCTCTAATGAAGTTCCTTCATCTCATGCTCACTCATATGCCCTAACCTCATGTGCCACAAAATAGTGTCATCAAATTCAAAATCTACGGCTGCAGCTCCACCTACAACTGTAGTGCCCAGCAATGCATAGATGTTTCTCTTTAACTTCTTCCCTTTCATCACTGTTAGAGCGCCTTTACACACCTTTATAATTCCACTTTCAGATTTGTAGCTAAATCCATTACAATCTAAAGTGCCTAATGAAATTATATTCTTCCGTAGGTTCGATATGTATCTTACATCACATAAGGTTCTTAATTCTTACATTTCCTATTCCATTGATTTCACATGAAACATCATTACTGTAGCGTCCTGACCCGTCACGTGGGCTCAGGGTGCTACCTTAGTGATGTCTGTGTACCTGATACCATCTCAACATACAAGATATGCAGTGGAATAATGAAACATTCTCCATTTTCTATTACCAAAGTCTAAGCCACAATATACATCAGGGTTCTTCCCTTCTTATAATACAACTCATAATAATAAGTCAACTAATACGGTCCATACGACCATAAATACAAGCCCGAAGGCATACTACATAAACTGCTCATATCTGAGTTCTTGACGACACTCGCAAAAGAACTACTCTAGTCTCCACCCCTTGGAATCTGCTAAACCCGCTCTCGGTGATTCCCTGAAAAGATATGTTGTATAACGGGGTAAGACACCTCTCAGTAAGGAAGATTAAGTTAATGACAGTGTGTGGCAGCATGCTTTTCAGTGTATGCAAGAATCATACCTCCCTCTTTTACTGAACATAGTATGTATACTCATTTCTCATTTCTCATAATATAAATCACTACTGGAAACAATTACAACTTTACGTAAATGTACAGATATGCTTGAAAGACACTCCCTGGAACTACTCGTCATGTGTAAACCCCTGTGGTCAAGGTTGTGCGGCCTGAAGGCTGGACTAAAACCTGAGGGATCAACCCAAGCCAAGTCAACTCCCTACTTATACTTCAGCAGGCTTCCGCAAGCTCGCTTATGGGTCCGATTGCGTCTTGGTCAATCGGTTAGGACCACCCAACACCACTCTCTCATAAATGTGGGCGCACGCGGTCAAATGGTAAAACTCTCTCTAGTAACGGTACCGCGCTCACAACAACTGGGTTCTCAGGGTTCCTAAAGCATATCATGCAATTTAAGTAATTAAAACTCATTTCATATAATAAACTTCGGTCTCGGCAGTTCAATACAAACTCGGGCCTTGGCCCCTCTGTTACAACTCGGCTCTCAGCCTCTGTATGAATAAAACTCTGTTATTTTATAATTCACGGGCTTGCGCTGTGTAATACAACCTCGGGCCTCGGCCCCTTTTGTAACAAACTTGGGCCTCCGCCCTCTCACAAAAACCCCCGCATTTCTCAAATCGGTTCCAGTAAATTTTGCAAACAGTTCAGTATTACACAAACATACCCATTCTGATATTTTCATAATTCTCAAAATAATATTCACCTGCCACACAATTTTTCATATTGAAAACATAGTCCGTAGGCAACCATGAAAATATTGTATAAATGGTTTGTAGAATCAAACCGAACTTTCGACCATTCATTTCTACTCAAAATATCATATCGTATATCCTAGGTTCAAAAACGAGCCTTTTGAATGGTTGGTTTTCGAAAGAATAACTGAAAACATAACATACTCATTCCACAAACATTTCCATCTATTCAAAATCATTAAAACACTGCATTAAACATAATCCCTTTACCTTTTTCCTGAAATAAACCGCAACGCTCGAAAACCCAAATCTCAACTTTTCACGAAAACAAGAATCTGCTCCGCTAGTATTGTAGATCTTAGCTCCTTGATCCTCGTAGTAACTTCCGATCGTCGAAACGGGCAACGAACGACAAAGAACTGTAGAGAGAGAGAGAAGACTTGCCGATTCTAGAGAGAGAGAGAGAGAGAGAATTTTGGGTTTCTTAACCCCTAAGCAATGAAAAATCCTATTTATAGGCCTTTGGACCTGGTCAAATTCGTCAATGAATTGGTCCTTCGTCGACGAACCATAGAAGACTGTTCGTCGATGAACCTCCTCCTTCGTTGACGAACCCAAGCCTGATATTTTTCCCTGTCGGTTGAGATCTCTTTGTCGACGAGACTCTAAATTTCGGCAACGAAGCACTGAAGGGCCTTCGTCGACAAGAACATTGACTTCGTCGGCGAAGCTTGCAAAAATCCCCTTTTTACCCTTTTCTTATTTTATGGGTTCGGGTCTCTACAATTACCTATAAGGATGGAACCAGAATTAACCGACCTGTAAGTGTTGAACCATTACTTTTTTGGAGTCATGTGGTAAAAACACGCTGAGTCTAGGATTCAAGAGTCTGTGAGGCAATCTGATCCCAATGAAACTGAAAGTATATCACTATCACTGCATTCTGAATTTCCTTCTTCAACGACATTTGCTGATTTTGAAGTACCTTCTTGCTTTTCAGCATTCCCTTTCTTCCATTCCGGAAACTCTGATTTTATGTTCCCTTTTTTACCGCTCTTAAAACACTGGATATCCTTTTTCTTCTTGGACTGCGATCGAGACTTATTTTGATTCGATCCATTTCTGAATTTTCCTTTCCCATGTTCATGGTTATTCTTCACCACAAGCCTTTCACCACATGAAATTTCATCGCTGACCTTCTTTCTTTGATGAAAATCCAGCGACGCGCTTGTTACATCTTCCAAATTTAGGATTTCTTTACCCTATATATAGAGTCGTAACCAAGTTCTCATACATGTGAGACGCTGGCAAGGAATTCAGTAGCATCTGGGTCTTGTCATCTTCCTCGAATTTCACATCAACTCGCATTAAATAACATATGATTTGATTGAATGCATTGATTTGTTGGTTCAAATCCGAACCTTCCACCATCTTAAGCCAATATAACTTTTGTTTAAGAAAAAGTTTATTCGTAAGAGACTTAGACATATACCGGCTTTCAAACTTTTGCCAAATAGTCGCAGGAGAAACCCCTTCCATGACGTGATACAGCACGTCATCGGCCAAACACAATCTTATAGTAGTCACAGGCTTTGCTTCCAATTCCTTTTAATTTGCCTCATCCATGCCTTCTGGTTGAACTTCGTATAGGGCCTTCACCATTCCTTGCTATACTAATAGATCCTTCACCCTTCTCTGCCACAAACCGAAATTTCCGGTTCCATCAAACTTGACAACGTCAAATTTCACAGATGAAGTTCCAGAGGCCATTACAACAATGCTCTGATACCAATTTGTTGTATAGATGGAATTGCCTAGCGGAATATTGAATCAAACAAAGGCAGCACTCAGTGATAAAATTACAGAACAACACAACCATGCAGTATGTATGAAAGCAATAACCAGAGACACAAAGGATTATGTGGTTTGACAATGCCTACATCCACGGGAGCAATTGACAATCTTTCTTACTATTTTGTGTCAAAGACACGAACAACATTACAAAATACAGCACAAATGACATATAAATAGAGTTCCTAGAGGCTTTCCCTCCAAACCCCAACCAACTTAACGTCTCTCTTTCAAAATTCGAAAATCTGCGCTGGGGTCTTGAGCCAAACTGTCGACGGTTTCAAATAAAATGTAAAATCTCTTCAACACTGTCCCAAACCGTCAACAGTTAGGGGTTTACGGTTTCCCCTGCTGCATGTTGATTTCCTTCATGTTTTCCCTTTGTGCTGTGAGTCACATATCACAACACTTAATGACATCAGTATATCTACTACATACATTTTTTTTTTTCTTCTAAAACTCACCATAGAACTTCCCTAGGGGCCCTATCATATGTTTTCTCTAAGTCAATAAATTTTATATGCAAGTCCCTCTTCTTTTCCCTAAACTTTTCCATTAATCTTCTTAAAGGATATATAACTTCTGTGGTAGATCTCCCAAGCATAAAACCAAATTGATTTTATGTGACCTTTGTTTTTAGCCTTAAACTTTGTTCAACTACCCTTTACCACAATTTCATTGTATAACTCATAAGTTTAATTCCATGATAGTTATTACAATTGTGAATTTCTCCTTTATTTTTGTATATAGGTATTAAAGTATTTGTCCTCCTTTCATCTGACACTTAGTTTTTATAATTGTGTTAAATAAATTAGTTAATCATATAATTCCGTTATCACCTAAGCATTTCCAGACTTTACTTTGGATGTTATCTGGTCTTATAGCTTTTCCATTTTTTTATCTTTTTTAGTGCAAATTTAACTTCGTTAACTCTAATTTAGCGAATTCATATTTTTAGTCTTTTCCTCATTTGTCAATTCTAAGTTTAAGCTTGCTATTTGATTTTCTTTAAACAACTTGTTAAAGTAACTTCGTCATTTATCTTTTATGTCTTTCTTCTTAATCAAGACAATATCATCCTCACTTTTTATACATTTTACATTTCCTAAGTCCTTACTCTTCCTTTCTCTAGCTTTAGCAAGTTTAAATATATCTCTTTCCCCTTCTTTTGTATAAAATTTATCATAAAAATTATTAAATGATATGTGTTTAGCTTCACTAACCGCCTCTTTTTCTTTGCATTTTTTCTCGTCTCTTAATACTTTTCAAAGTTATCCACGTTTCTATATTTTTGCCACCCCAAATTCTTTTTGTTTTTACGGCTTTTTGGACATCTTTATGCCACCACCAACTTTCTTTGCTATTCAAGAATACTCCCCTTGATTCACCTAAAATCTCTTCTGCGATCTTTTTAATAGAGCTAGCTAATCCACTCCAAAGAGTATTTGTATCTATCCCAACCTTTATAGTTCAATCCCCATCTTTGATCATTTTATCTTTAAATTTTATTATATTTTCTTCTTTTAGGTTCCAGCACCTAGTTCTTTTACACTGGTTTATTTTATCCTTTTCCTTCCATTTTTTAATGCATATATCTAACACTAAGACACTTATGTTATGTGGCGATTGCATTTTTTTCTAAACAAAATTGGCAAGGGAACCATTGGTTTGGTTTTTTTTTACTGAATTTTTATTTAGTCACCAAATATGTTGGCAACTAAAATGGGTCATTTGAGTCCGGTGTCAACATGTACCATGGGATGACATCCCCTTTATGCCTTGCTGATATAAATTTCTCTTTACTGATAAAAAAAAAAAAAGTTGATTGGTCAATATCTATTTTGTCCAATAGTATGATGATTTCTTGCTGATTTAGTGTTCTCTATTTCTCTTGGTTTGTAAAATCAATAACTAAAAAAGTTGTGAACTGCTAGATTGTGTTATAAATGTACTCCTATTACTTCCATTTTATATGGTATTATTTGACCAATTTTTTTCCTTCTCGTCAGTGGGAAGGAGGCACTTGACTACTTTAAAGAAGACCCGGCATTATTTGATGTGGTAAGATCCAACGTAAATAAATAGTTTTGTGATATTTTGAGCTCCAATTTAGCCTTTAGAATTGTCACAATCACTATAATTTCATGTGATTTCTTTTTTATTTTATAAACTAATTGAATAAACAATTCAGCATATGAGCTACAATCTTGAATGTATATATGAGGATTGGTGATTGCAAATTGTTTGCTTATAGCATGAAGCATCTAAAGTTATAATGTGGTTTTCGGCGCTTGAGCCCTGCTTGTGAGAATAATTTTTCCAGTCTTTACTTTCTCCGATTCAACTGCTCTTCGATTATCCAGTTATATGTTAGTGAACCCTGCAAGATACTGTTTTAAAGCATGTTCCTTTAGCTGAATAACTGATCAATGGTAACATGTTATGCTGCACAAGAGTTACTAACTATCCCTAGCAAGGAGATTTCTTTGGTCAACTGTCACCAGTGTTGGATGACTGCAAATGTTTACAGACATTTACCCCCTTTATTTAAGAAAACAAGAAAATTTTCCTATTGAAGGACATGGTAAAGCAGGATGTTTTATGAACACCCAATCATCATAATGTTTTACTTTTACTCCTGTGTAGATCTACTTGGTGAGGGGCTGAGGGCCCTCGTCATCAGGTTTTGATTTTCTTCTGAGAGCTGGTTGAATCAAGATGTTTAAAAGTTCTGTGTCCTGAAACTCAGATTCAGTTTATAACATTTTGAATGGCATATGCCACTTTTATTATTAATTTTTATATGTTGAAAATTAGGAGTGACAATATATGATCTAAGCTATATATGACCCTCTTTCAAATATCATTATGCCCATACGTTGCTCATATTTTCTTGTTCATCTGGTCTGTAGAAAGTTTTAACTCATAGAATGATTCGGAGTATTTCTTTATAGAATATTTTTGGACTATGATTTTCTGAACTTTGTCACTTCTGATCTTCTATCTTCCAGTATCATACAGGATATCAAGAGCAAATGTCGCATTGGCCTGAGCAGCCAGTTAATATAATCATTAAATGGCTACAAAATCACAGCCCTTCTTTGGTTGTGGCTGATTTTGGCTGCGGTAAGAACTAAATGCATGTTTAAATTTTACATTCTGTCTTCCCACGGTACAGCCCTATTGCAGTATGAATTTGGGTAGTTGTAATTTAGTGTTTGACATCTGCTAATATCTTCTTCCGTGTCTCTTTCATCCTGCTCCATTTTAATCCAGGGGATGCACGCCTTGCAAAAAGTGTGAAGAATAAAGTCTTCTCTTTTGATCTTGTCTCAAATGATCCTTCAGTGATTGCTTGTGATATGTCAAATGTATGTGCTTTGGTTTAAAATGCTATTAATAATTCTCTACTAATTCTTTCTTCTCATATTCTATCAGCAGTTAATAAAGAAATAAAGATTCAGGGATTAGCTTTCCTGCATGGTATTTCCACTTGTTTATATGTTACTCATAACTAAGGTTATAATTGACAAGTACATTGAGAATGCCTTTAAAAAGAAAATTCATAAAAGAACCCATATCGTTTAACTTGCAAGCTTCATTTATGCTATTCAATGCCAATGAACATGCGTCTTGGCATGTGAACACCCAAATTTGAAATCCTGGTGCTTTGATATGGTTCTTTTCATCCTGATGATCGTGGTTTTCAATTACTTTCTAAATAATTCCTTATTTACAAAAAAACTGTATTAGTATGGCTTTTTTTTGGGGGGGAGGGGGGGGGGGGGGTGTGGTAGAATTTGTTCATGTACCTGAAAATCATACGAAGCATCTGCAACTAAAGTTTTATTCAAATAAACTCAGTGTGCATAACTGCGTTTACAGCTGTGCCAAACCAAAGGAAATGTAAATCTAGAATGTTAAGGTGCTTGCGCCTTGCTCTATTGGCATAAAAAATAAGTATTCATTTTACATTTTATTAGTGTTTAGTTTAGGTCCGTGAGAGAAAACTGTAAATTTTGAAATATCAGTTGCTATTATCACCCAAAAATAGAGCTGAAATTTTAGTAGTTAAAAGTTGATGCTGTACACACACCCATTGCATTTATGCAGATGCATTTAACTGTGTATCCTGTTTCTTTGTTCAATGCTATGATATTGTTATTATGTGTAGTCGGGATGTAGGATGACGATGATTCCAATTATGCAGTAGCCTTGTGTCACGGTCCGACTTTTTCACACCATTGTGAAGGGCCGTGCGGCGCTAGCTAAAGCACTCTTGCTTAACTAGCCAGCCTATTGTTTACCAACATTCATCCACGAAGCACTTTCATTAACATTCAATTAGATAGCAGCGGAAATAATAATCAATTCATGAAAGCCGTGGCAACCAAGCAGTAAATATTGAAGCAAACGTAATTCATTAACAAATCCTCCGTTGACATGTTGTACTTAGCGAGGGAGGCAAGTAGGCTAAGCATGTTGACAATTGCTAGTGAGTTTTACAATGACTGATGAACACTCACCCTCCCCTAAAGAGGTTTTTATGTAATTATCATCCTGACAGTAGGAAACATCAAAGTGACCGAGGAGTCATACTGCATTTGGCTTACAAAGACTCTACTAGCAGAAAATAACCCTACATTAGTATTTACATGATGGAAACCCATCCCAAGCACACGAGATAAGCAGTCACAGGCAAGCATAATGCCCTGAACAAGCTTAGCTCGTGACATTCTCCCCCACTTATACGGTCGACGGCCTCGTAGACTTTTGGCGGTAGGTACACTTCAATTTTGTCCACGAATGGCTTCAAATCTTCCGCAGAAATCCAGCTGATTTCTTTGTCATCAAGGCACTTCCACTTCACTAGGAACTTCTGCCGCTTCTTCCTTGAGGATATGAACTTTCTGTCGGCAAGGATCTCTTCAACATCATGTCTTTCAGGTTGCACTGTCTTCAACTCTGTGCTGTTTGACTGACTTCTGCTCAGGTTGTTGGTGTTGGCGTTGAATGGCTTGAGGCAATTGACATGAAATTGCGGTCTTCTCTCCTGATCTGCCCACTTCTTCATCTGCTTAGAAGCTTTCTGCTTAGAAGCTTTCTCCAGATAGGCTTGGACAAACTCTGCATTCAGTCTCCATTCTCTGGTGAAGATGCACGCCTTGGGACTCTTTCGTCTGTACGGCTCGCCCACTGTGTGAGGTAACAGCGGCAGCTGGCCTGTAACAAGCTCAAAAGGGCTCTTGTTGGTTGTTGAGCGCCTTTGGGCGTTGCCACAGAATGGAGCCACATCAAGTAGTTGCACGCCATTCTTCTGGTTGTCGTTGACACAATGGCACAAGTACTCATCTAGTAGCTTTCTGAATCTCTTCATCTGTTCGTCTGTCTGTCGATGATAACTCGAAGAGATGTCAAGATGTGACCTGAATATCCTGAAAAACCCTGTTAAGAAGTTGTCAGTGAACATTAAATCTTGGTCACAAATAATAACTTGGGGAACACCCCAATATCTCACAATAGTCACAAGGAACAATTGTGTCGTCCCCTCTGCCGAACAGTACTTTGGTGCGGCCATGAAAGTACCATATTTCTTCCGCTCCCCCTTGTCTTGTTGGCAAGTGAGACAAGTTTTGGTATAATCAACCACATCATCCCGCGTGTGCGGCCAATAATACCTCCCCAGTAGTCCTGTCATTGGAGTCATTCTCCACGAATACCCCTTAACGAACTTCCTACAAAGTTTAGTAAGGCCAAGAAAGGAACGCAACTCCTTCACTGTCGTGGGGATCTTCCGTTCTTGAATCATCCTTACCTTCTCCATATCCCTCCGGATACAACCTTGTTCAACGACTTGACCAAGGAATTTGTTGCTCCGCCGAGCGAAAGAGAAATTCTCCTTCTTCAAATTCAGACTGTTTTCCCTCAGCCTGTCGAACACCTTCCGTAGATGCTCTTCATGTTTCCTCTGAAACAACACCGATGCTCCCAACGGCGTTTTGGAAGGGCGAACACATCCCGCTTCCAATTCATCAAGCTGTTTCCCCAACTCTACTATCTCTCGAGGCGCAATCCAACATGGCCCTTTAGCAGGTGGTTTCACTCCTGATAACAACTCGATCTCTTGCTCCACAGTCCGTCGTGAAGGCAAATTTTGAGGCAGCTTATCCGGCAACACCTCCTTATCCTCATCCAACACCGCTTGGATGGTCGTAGGCTCCAGCTCCTGGCCTACTTCTTTGTCTACCACCACCGTGGCTAGACGTGTTTGCTCACCCTGACCCAATCCTTCATTGAGTTGTATGGCTGAAAGGGACTTCCCGTCGTCTCCTTTCGTTGCAACGACTTGCACCATGCACGAGTGATCTCCCATCAGACAAAGGGAACTAGCCGAAGGCATCAGCACTGCTCTCGTCCCCATTAGGAACTCCATTCCTAGAATGATTGGATAGTCATCCAATGGCACCGCTGTGAAATTCGCATGACCTTCCCACTGTCCAAACATTATAACCACTTGCTTGGTTACTCCCAGAGTAGGCTGGGCTACAGAGTTAACTGCTTTCACGCGTCCTGTATCCTTCTTTAAGGATAAGTTGAGTCTTCCTGCTTCCAACTGCGAAACAAAATGATGAGTAGCTCCCGTATCCACCATAGCGCGAGTACTCTTCCCATTTATCCTCAAGTCCACAAACATTAACCCTTTTGCTCGTGTAACTTTCGATGTTTTTGCCTGCTTTTCCAATGCGTTCACCAACCGCACTGAACCCTTGGGGCATCATCCTCTTCCCCATTGTCTTCCACTGCCTGTTCTACAATGGAAGCCTGTAAGGCATTAAGTGATGCTTTGTGAGGGCACTCAAAAACTCTATGAGGACCTCGACACAAGAAACACTCAATTTTACTCTTCCCCTTTCCATTGGGTGTGTTGAACCCTTGAGACGACGAAGCTTCCTGTGAGGTTGATGATTTAGAGTTGGGTCCCCCACTCTTGGGTTTGCCATTCTTGAAAGACTTTCCACTGTTTCCCTCTCCGCCAAACCGTTTGGACGAAGCGGTCTCATCACCAGCGTAGTTTGTCAAGCGTTCTGCAGTCGCTTGTGCAGTTGACAAGTCTTGAACCCTTTGTCTATGAAGTTCAGTTCTTGCCCACGGTTTCATCCCCTCAAGAAAATAGAACAACTTGTCCTTCTCCGACATATCCTGAATATCCAACATTAAAGCAGAAAATTGTTTCACATATTCACTAATTGACCCCATATGCTTGAGATCTCTCAGTTTTCTCCTTGCATTATACTCAACGTTCTCAGGAAAGAATTGGGCCTTGAGCTCTCTCCTCAAGTCTGCCCAACTATCAATTACACAGTTTCCATTTTCAATTTCTCTGTACTTGGTACGCCACCACAGTTTGGCATCACCAACCAAGTACATGGTCGTAGTATCCACCTTTGCCTGTTCTGAGGCCATCCTCACAACGCAAAAGTACTGCTCCACATCAAACAAGAAGTTCTCTAACTCCTTGGCATCTCGGGCACCCCCATACGTCCTGGGTTCTGGCACCTTGGTCTTGCTAACTCTCGGAGTGTTGGAGTTTCCCATAGCAAGAACCATCACATTTACCTTTGCATTCAGATCTGCCATCCGGGCTTGCAAAGTTTCCATAGTGTGGCGAAAGTCCTTTGACATGTCGTCTATCAAACCTGCTTGATGTTTTTGTGATCCCCTCACTTCATCAACAAGTTCTCTCATCTGAGCCACCTCTGCGGCCATAGTATTGGTTGTTTCCTCAACTTGTGCTTCCAGCACGCTGATCCTCTCAGCATTGTTTGGTGCCATGGTCACTTACCAAAGCTTCCCAAATCCAACAACGAAGGCAAACGAATTCACGTAGCAACTCAACCTTGGGCTCTCCCCAAGTGTCACCGACTTTGCTCTGATACCAAATGTCACGGTCCGGCTTTTTCACACCGTTGTGAAGGGCCGTGCGGCGCTAGCTAAAGCACTCTTGCTTAACTAGCCAGCCTATTGTTTACCAACATTCATCCATGAAGCACTTTCATTAACATTCAATCAGATAGCAGCGGAAATAATAATCAATTCATGAAAGCCGTGGCAACCAAGCAGTAAATATTGAAGCAAACGTAATTCATTAACAAATCCTCCGTTGACATGTTGTACTTAGCGAGGGAGGCAAGTAGGCTAAGCACGTTGACAATTGCTAGTGAGTTTTACAATGACTGATGAACACTCACCCTCCCCTAAAGAGGTTTTTATGTAATCATCATCCTGGCACTAGGAAACATCAAAGTGACCGATGTGTCATACTGCCTTATTTGGCTTACAAAGACTCTACTAGCAGAAAATAACCCTACACTAGTATTTACATGATGGAAACCCATCCTAAGCACACGAGATAAGTGGTCACAGGCAAGCATAATGCCCTGAACAAGCTTAGCTCGTGACACCTTGCAATGCCTGTTGTGCTCAATTATACTCTATTAAGATTTCATTTGACAAATTTAGCTTATATGTTGCAGGCTGGCTAAAGATACATTGAAATCATTTTACAGCCTTTGATGCTACATTGTGCATTATACAAATGTCTGCAGAGTCTCAGTAAATTGTCTATGTTTGTGCTCTTAATTGCAGACATCTCTTGATTCTTCATCTATAGATGTTGCTGTCTTCTGCCTTTCACTGATGGGGACTAACTTCTCAAGTTACCTTCAGGAAGCACATAGAGTTCTTAAACCAAGGTTTGCACACAATGTTATCTGAAGCTTTGTTGATCACCTGAACTTGACTGCTCCATTTATAATCCGTATCACAATGGCCCTGTACAGTGGCTGGCTTTTGATAGCAGAAGTTAAGAGCAGGTTTGATCCAAATACAGGAGGAGCAGACCCAAATAGGTTTTTGAAGGCTGTCTGCGAACTAGGATTTACTGCAGTGTCAAAGGTTTGTTCATGTCATGTTCTTCATCTGCACCAATAAATTCATATGTTTTGGTTCCAAGTTAACAAATACCACTTGTGTGCAGGACTTCTCAAATAAAATGTTTATTCTATTGTACCTCAAGAAGAAGGTTTGATTCATTTATTTTATTTTGCTGCTTAGGTAGAATATGGTTCTTGATTTAGAATAGAACCTGTTTTCTCAACTTCTGAAACAGTGGTGTTTAAGATCTCCCGGTACCTACCATTGTTACTTTTTTCATGTTTCACTGTCTGTAGAAGATGCAAGACTCAAAGAGAAAGGGAATCGAATGGCCAGAACTGAAGCCTTGTCTGTACAAACGTCGATGAACTCATGGCAAGATGCCCCTCTTAGGCATTCAGTGAGGAAAATCCCTGTTTTTGGTGCTTCTCACATGATGTTTTGGCTGGTTATGCATTTTGATTTATTTGGTGGGTTGCAAAGAAGGTAAAGCTTCTTCCGAGAGCTGTTTGCATACACCACACGTGTGCACACCCCCACAAAAAAATATGCTCATTGTTTGGGGTCATCGTCTCATGAGCCAGGGTGAATTGAGTATTCTTGAGTTCTGCCATTTTTAACAAGATTCGATCCTTGAAAAATGAGGCAAAGTAGTAGTATTTGATTATGTTTTAATCACTTGTTTCTTGATTAATGAATACCCAATCTAACTTAATAACTCAATAGTAACACAAATTGACTATTTACTTAAAAGGTTTCCCAAGGTCTTGACTATGAAATATTACCATCCCTTACCTCATGTTTGAAATTTGAGAATTATATTGAGTTTCGTATAAATTCAAGTTCATACAAATTCAAATTTAAAATCTAAAATTCATGCTGTCAAACGCAACGCAACAATGTGTACCATAAATTAGTGCCAATGAAGTGTGAAGACACATCTATGAGCAAGTGAATTATAGATGATAAAGATTGGTGAGGGTTGCAATTTGTGCCAGAAAGAAATGATTGCTTCATTATTTGGCTTTGGCTCTTTCAGCCTTATGGTTTTGCCCCCATCAAAAACACTTCATGAAGTTGGAATCAAAGTTATACTTACATGACCAAGATCATCATAAGATGTGCTTGATGTGGGCTTGCACAAGCACCTTTAGCCCATGAATGGTTACATGGTTGTGGGATGGAAGGAGGGCCATAGTTCATTTACATGGTATAAAGCTAGTCAATTCCCCCACTGCACTGCCTAACCAAGCAAAGTGGCTAAACAATCTTGGAAATCAAAGGGACTAGATTGTCTTTCGATTTTTTTTTTTTTTTTTTTTTCTGTGGTTAATGTTTTTCATTTTCTATCGAGTAGGACTTGAGGCTTGGTTTGGGGTGTCGTATCTTCATTTTGCTAAGAATAGTTTGATCTTTCAAATAATTAATGTCTTTTATAGTCAAGAATATAAACATGGGGTAGAGCAACAATTTATAACTAGTCCAATCCAATATTACATCTTCAAGTCCATTAGCCTGAATCTAAACCATCAAAAGCAATGCATTTTAAAGTGTTGCGAAAACGAATGTACAGTAGAGTAAATTGATCTTACATGCAACACTCAGTGATGATATATCTAGAACAATAATTATGTAGATTATAATAAAAGCAATAAAATAATGACATGAAGAATTACGTGGTTCGATAATGCCTATATCCACGGGAGCAAACAAAAGTGTTTTTCACCATTTTTTTGTCCAAAGACATAAACATTCAGAGTTACAACATATACAATGTATTTATAACCCTCTCGGAGATTTTCTTCACGATACTCAACCTATCTAACCTCTCAAAATTCAAAATTTGAAAATCAATGCTGAGAACTCGAACCAAACCGTCGACAATTTCCTCTTATAAACTTCAGCTGCTGTTTTCTTCCATGTTTTCTCATTTTACATGCATTCCACTCAATATATGAGTTACATAATAACAATAAAGAGCTTGGTACTTTTCAATAATCTCTAGTGCACCAAAATGAGGCAATTGAAACTATTGGAGGAAGGGGGGAGTTAGCATTACTCCCATGTCTGTCCTAAGCCATACCTAATCCCTGATATGAGTTAGGGCTTACCATCCTCTCCCAAGAGAAACAAGATTGTCTGCTTTCATTTAAAATGAGTCCTGTTATCCATGAGGGGTCAGTGACACATAGTGGCAAGAGACAGAATGACACAAAGGCCCATAGATTCAAGCACATATACAAGCCCTCGTCTCTCGTTGCCACTTGGGTTTTTTAGTATTTTTCTTCTGGAATGAAATTACTTAAAGAGAAATCAATGGGGAGGGGGTCCGTTGAGTCTGAAGTCTAACGTTAGGATTTGAAAATGGGAAACGTTTAAAACAGAGGAGGGGACAAAAACATCTGGGCATCACCTTAGTAGCAAGAGAAAGTACCAAACGAAAGGTGGGCATGTGCTGAGGGATGCTTCCTCTCCCCCTACTGTACCCCAGGGGACCCCAAGAAACCACCATGGCTCATTTACAAAACAATATATATATATATATATATATATATATATATATATATATATTTTATGTATGTATGTATGTATGAATATCAAATTAGACAAATCAGATCTTCCAATCTGGTTGGTGGTAGGGACAAAGACATGGCCTCCTCCACATTTCTGCAGGCTCTACCCTGGACCCAAACACCTCTCTCTCTCTCTCTCTCTCTCTCTCTCTCTCTCTCTCTCTCTCTCTCTCTCTCTCTCTCTCTCTCTCAGTTGGTTGATAGGGTGAGAAAATTTTAATTTAAAATTTCGGGATTCATATAGTTATAGGAGAAGTATTTTTAGCTATAAAATTGTGATACGAAAAAAAAAAATGAAAAATATCTCATTTTGTGCGAGTCGAAAATGAATTTTTTGACATTAACAATTATGATTAATTCTTCAATGCCCTTATTTCTTGTGGAGTTCAAAATTTGGGTTTTTTTTTTTCCTTGTACTTAATTTAGCCCTCCTTATGTTGGTGCTTGGATGGGCTAGGGTTCTTGTCATTAAGCAAATAAAGATATCTTCTTGAGGAATTGCATAAGACACAAAAAAAAAAAAGTTAAATAAATAAATTAATGGACATTCTTTCTTCCTAACTTATCCTTTCCATGATTTGGAATCTCCTCCATTCTCACTCCTATGGTGACATGATAAAGTTATCTTAAAACAGAATCACACATGAATTTTGGGAGGTTGCGACAAAGAGCATGAATATGAACGGTCGTTCACAGATCTTTAATAAATAAATTAAAAAATCACTAAATTGAATGTATCGAAATTCAATTTTGATTTCTTTATTTTCTTCGTTTAAATTATTATTCTATTTTTTTCTCACTCTGTACCATTATTTAAAATCAAATATTATCCTAGAGTTGTGGTCAAAAATGCGAATTCCGGCTCAATTCAAATTTGTATAGATCTAAACAAAACTCAAAATAAACTTTTTGTTGTGTTTTATTTAGATTCAAACAAATTTAAATCTAAAATATACATTGAGAAAGGATGACTTAGTGAGTAATTAATTCCCCTCTAAATTTTTTGATTCTTTCTCTAAGTTCTACCATAATCTCTTTAACTCAACCTTTATGTTGATCAATGAAGCTCAACCTTTCTGTGGGGAAAATCAAATAAGAGAAAAGGAACAAATTGAAATCTATAGGTGTTGCCAAAAAATGAAGTTTCATTAGTTATGTGGACTCTAGGAAGAGTGGTCCAAACAGGGATTTTCTTTCTTTTTCTCAGGAAAGAAAAGGGGGAAAGAAAGAGAGCTTGAGGTGGGGAACTAATACTTACCATAAATTCAAAGGGCGTTGGACTATTCATTTCCATTCAATCTCACAGAATTGAATGAGAATATGCCTCATAGTGAGTTTTGGTCTTTGGCACTCAAAACCCAACAAAATGATTGTTGGACTTTTCCGAGCAGCTGCCAGGAAACCTCTCTTTGTCATCATTGATGTGCAGAACTACTCCCAGCTCAGCCTCACCTCCTTCTCTCTTAGATGTTAAATATGTAGATAAGATAGTGTTGGAAGCATATATTTTGAGATTGGGTTCTGATTTATATAAATTGAAAAGAAAAATTAACAGTATTTTATTTTATGAACTTAAGATTTATCTAAATTGATATAAATTTAAATTGAAAACTCGAATTCTATATTTCCAAATGTGGAGTAAGTGTCCCCCAAACTCCTCGTTTGGTCCGATAATGGAATCAATAGCTTGCCCGAACAGGGATATAGGAAGAAGCTTTGTTCTCATGAAGAAAATAGGGGTTTACCTTAAAGAATAATGATTGATAGACGAATGGGCAAGACGGAAATGGGGTTGCGGCTAGAAGTTTTAGCCGATTTTCCATATGAAGATTCAAACAAGTGGGAAAAGGGTAAAATCATATCTTACTAAATAATTTCATTGAATGAGAAAGAGCTCTTTTATGTGGTCTCACTTTACAACTATCTGAAATGTGATCTTGTTTCGTTGTAGGGTGCACTATTATTATTATTATTATTATTTTAAAATGAACAATTTATCAGGTTGTCGTATTAAATTGGATGTTCGGGATGATCTCATCTTAGATAATTGTGGGTCTCTTCATTTTCAGTTTCTTTTTTTCTTTTTCTATTTAGAAACAAGGCTCATGTCAAGACTATTTAAAAAAAATTAGAGGAAGAAAAAAATATATAAGTTGTCTTAGAGGAGGCAAGGAAATATGAAGAAACTTTTTAGATTTGGAGAGAGAGAGAGAGAGAGAGAGAGAGAGAGAGAGAGAGAGAGCCTGAGCCTCCAAAGGCTCATGTGTCAACAATTAGCCCACTTATCAAGGGTTAGGATCTGCACTATTTCATCTACCTAACTGCTGATGGATGAGTCTATGACGACACAATCAGTATTGTTAAGCATTTACATAAAAAAATATTGATAAATTTATTTATTTTTATTTTTGATTACCAGGAAAAAAAAATAAAAAGCAAGATATATATAGTGAATCAATGAACAAAAAGTTGATATTACATGTCGTTGATCTTTATTTTTTCTTAATTTTAGTCATATATGTTAATAATTTTTTTTAAGATAGTATTTGGTAGCATGAATTTGATGCTTTAGTTTTAGATTTATGCTAATTCAAAAGAAAGCCGATATAACTTTATATAATTTTTTTTTTTCCAAATTCATACAAATTTATATTCAAAATTTGAATTCAAACTCTCAAATAAAGTAAAATAGTATTTGATATGAAGAAAAAATCTAATAGAAAATCAATTTCTTACTATTTTCTTTTATTTTTCTCAAACAAAATCCTTCATCCAAATTAAATTTATTAAAGAACAAAATTTTGATATTACTCATGATTAACACTCTAGACATGTTTGCTTATGAAAATAATCCTAACTTTAATTTTTTATTTTTTTTAAATAACTAAAAATCCACTGATTTTTTGAAATTTATATAGAAAAAGTTGAAACAAATAACTAAAATTGAAAATAAAATGGCATTTGTATAATTATTCAAAAAATAGAAAATAAAAATGAAAACTTAACTTTCACAACTTAACATGTCCTTAATTTTTCTTAATTTTTATTCATATTATAACAAAATTTTATCTTTAATAATGCCATGCCCAAAGGGAGAATACAATAAAAAAATAAATATTTTCCCTTTTTTTTTTGGAACAAAATCATTAATTCAAGAGAACCCAAATCCACTAGCTATGAGATTTGTTTAGGGGGGTGTTTGGCTGGAGATATAGTGGGTGTGATGGGAATAAGAAGACGAAGTCAAAAGAGAAGGGAAGGGAATCCCATTTCCATTGTCATTTCCCATCACATGACTTAGTCATGACTTCATACATGCTATACAAAATTAAGTTAAACTGAGGAAAGGAGAAGTCTGTATTGTCTGCCCAATGCCACGTGGCATTGCCTCTCCATCTCTATGTCGTTTTTGGCCAATATTGAAAATGAAACGACCTTGATCAATATTCTCTCCCCATTCCCCACCTTCCTCACTTAAGATCCATCTTACTATTATTATTTTATATATAATGATGATGATGGTTGATGGGATAGCAAGCCCATGTGTCCCTCTTCTATAATTTACAACATTATATTTAGGATAAGGAACCAAACACTCCCTGCATCTATTTATTCTTTTTTAAGTTTACAAAACTCAATCCCATTATGTTCATATTCCCATTTTTTCAATGGAATTGCCTTTTTGTTATTATATTTATGTATGTTCTTGTTTGAAAATCGAATGATTCGTGAATCGTTTCCCGATCATGACCATCTAAAAAAGTCCAAATAAGAATGATTTGGAGAACCCGTGGTGTACTCTAGGAGTCACTTCGATGTCTGACTAATGAGAGACTCTAAATTGCAACAATAGAAATAAGTCGATATAAGATGCTTACCTCCCCATGTTGATAGTATCGAAGCAGTTCATAGATGAGTTTCATACACATGAATGAACACCAACTTGACCCAAAAGTTTAAGCCTTCTAGGTTTTGGGTCCAACCATATATGTAAGCATCCATCATCCACTCAATTTTTCTAATATGAGACAAACTCACAAGTGCAATTCCCAACAATCTCCCCCTCACTTGTGAGTTCCAACTGCTCCTCCTTGAATGAAAATCGTTTCTCTTATGGGCATAATCTTAATTCCCTAACAGATGCTCAAGTGGGTCTTACCACTGGCGCCTTACATGCCTCGAATTGCATTCCACGTGCCTCCGAACCAATCCTACCTCTAACATCTTGACCTTATTCGGATCTATCCTAAGCCTAGATGATCCTTATTGGCCTTGGTCACACACTTGGTCCTCCAACTGTTAGCACATTAGGAGAATTAATTTTACGTCTAGAATTTTATGATGTCGCTCACCGAGAGTTGCGAACTGTCGGCTCTGATACCATTTGTTAGTACCGGAGGAGCCCATGGGCGGGCTTGATATACATAGGTGAACACCAACTTGACTCAAAAACTTAAGCATTTTAGGTTTTGGGTCCAACCATGTATGTAGGCACTTATAATACACTCAATTTTTCTAATGTAGGACAAACTCATAAGTAGAATTCTCAACACATGTGATCCCCTTTTTATAGTAGCAAAGGTAGGTTTTTCCCCAATTTGACATTCATGAGGTACCATTATATCTAGGAGATTACGAGCAATTTATGGGTTGCAAGTAACTCAAGCAAGTAATTTACAAGTGGTTATATAAGTCATCAATTGCTGCTTCCATAATCGTGCTGGGGATTATTAATAATTTAGTGGGAGTTATGCGAGACACTCAACGTTACCCAAAGCCAACCTTATGGCTACTTGCCTCTATAGGCATACTTATAAATATGGGCGTACTTATTTTGGCCGCAACAATGTATATGGATTATTTTATTTCTAAAATACTTAATTATTTTGCGATTCAAATAAACTTATAAATTTCTTTTCTTTTTTCTTATAACCTAATTTATTTGGAAAAAGATAGTTACGAATGATGAAACAAATTAATTGGTCAAGTAATTGTTGGAGAAGTATATAAGAGTTGGGTTTCGATTTTTGAATCATTTATAAGCAGGTAAATAAAACATATAGTTGTGTTGATCAATTAATCAGTTGTAATGAGTACCCATTAAAAAATAATCATACATTTAATGAATTTATTTTATTTAATATCTTATATTGCACTAATTATTTTAGTATATCAATTTTTGCCTAGAGCACTTTCAAATCTAGGTATTAAAAATCTTATAACGAAACAATTTTAGAAGATAATTCATTATTTTTTTTTTTGAAAAAAAATACAGATCACTTAAAAAAATCATTTGATCCATTATCTTCTCAAATTATATTTGAATTGACTGTTTTATATAGGTCTTTATCACCTGCACTCAAAATCGAATTAAAAGAATACATCATGAGTTATCCATCTATTTTGCTATTTAAAGGTAGGGGTGCTTCTCAAAAGGGGGGTGAATATTTGTATTGTACAAATAACTTAAGATTCATTGAAACCTTTCATGATTATTTTAAAAATAAATAATATGGATAAACGATTAGTACTACTTTTTTGCTACTTTAATTTAAATTACTAAGTCCAACACACAATCTCTTTTTAGTCTATTTGAATTTTTTAAATACGTCGTACATGTGCATATACATAGATACATTGAACGTACTTTGCTTCTTGTTTTCCTTACTAAGAATTGACCACACATCACATGTAAGCATAAATTATCCAACACAATATACAATTTTAAAACTCTTCTATGAACTATGAAAAGAAAAAAAAAAACATTAAAAGAGAAATTTTGAGTAGTTTTAAGTAGATAAAAGTGTGTGGTTTTAAAAGTAGTAACTAGGAGAGGCCTAGTGTTATGCATAGAGTTAATTCTAATGATATTTATAATTTAACAAATAAATTTAAAGTATTAGTTAAATTATCAAATATTTTGACAATATTAATAGAATTAGTGCACATGTGTGTCTATATTTATTTTTTTGTCCATATATAAAAATTTTTACAAATATAATATGATAAACAACTCATATGATTATATGAAATTACAAAAAATAAAAACAATTATGTTGACTTTTTTAGTCCGATCTCTGGTTTTGATAATGACAAATCATATGTTACTAATGCGTGTGCTTAGTACTTGAACAGGTCATTAATTCAGAACACACACATGAGAAAGGATTGATGGAAACTTGAAAAACATAACGATCATACCGTCTGGTGTATTTCATGATTAAAGGAGCAAAAGAAGAAGAAAACAGTTATTTTTCTTTGTAATTATATTTAGTTTTTCTATTTGGGTCTATAATAATTATTCTAAATGTTTATAATAATTGATGTATATCATGCATAATAAGCTTAATAAGGACCATAAGAACAATCAAAGGCCATAGATAGTCTTTAGGGCTGACTTCAGTCAATTTTCGGTCGACCGATGTTAGGTTTTTTAGGTTTAGTCAAAGAGCCTTGACCTTAGAAAGTCCCTAAGTCCATACACTTTACTTAAGAAAAACAATAGGAGTAAAATATAACTTAGGTTGAAAATTGAAAGGTATTCGGGCAACCAAATCTTGGCGTTGAAAACGCCTCGATCGATCGAACGTAGGGAAAGTCAAAATGTTGACTCGATTTCGGGTGACCGAACTTATTTGAACTAAACGTTCACGGTCGACCGAACTCGAGTCTTGACTTTTCCTAGCGTTCTCGAGCACCTGAACTTCAAGTTCATTTTGAGCTCGGGCGATCAAATATTGAAGTTCGGTAGACCGAATTTGAGGACAGGCGACCGAACTTCAGACAGTTTGGAAAATCACTTTGTTCAGCCACTCGAACCATTTTTTAGGTACCCGAAATTCAAAAATTACTTTTCTTCATGTATCTGTTCGGGCGACCGAACCTATGGCTTGGTCAACTGAAACTCTCGGGTTGGACAATTTTTATCGCGGATAATTAAGGGTAAATTAGGATTATTTTAGTTAAACATGTCTAAAACAAATTTAAGAATTACCCTTATGTCCCCAATGGTAAAAATTTTGGGCATCTCTATATATAGGTCCTCATTTGCAAAATTAAGACATGATTAGGGATTTAATTAACTAAAATTTTCTCTAAATTTTTTAGAGCCTCTCTTCTTATTCAAAGTCAAAATACTCCTCACTTTTACTCATTCCATTGCAAAATCATTTTGAGTGAGTGTATCTTGAGAGATCCTACATTACTTATACTCTCATTGGCTTGATTAATTTGTTGATTTTGTTGAGAGTTAGGCCAAAAGGTTTTCCCCGGAATTTAATCTATAAATTCATTTTTAGGGAAACCATCTTTAGCTTGTGAGTATTTGCATTTTGATTACAAGACTCTTAAGCTTGTCTTGTATTGTGAAGTAAATATCTTTTGACAAGTTTGGTTTACAAAATATCTCTTGTGCTTAATATTTTCGAAAATCATTTTTGAGATATTTGATCATACTTTTGGAAATCTTTGAAACCCTACTTGTGATTGAAATATATTTACATATTATTTTCAAAGATAGATTGGTAATACACTCTTGCACTTGATTTATTATTGACATTACCTAGAGTGCTATTACACATTGTTTGCACTAAGCTTATCTGTTTGTGGTGCATTGATTAGTGCGTGTGCATATTGGTATAAATCTTCTTATTGGAGAAGCATCTTTATTTGTACACAAATTTCATATTCATTAGTTGTTCCAGGCATGACCTGAGGGGGTTTGATCTAGCCCGTAAGGATCAGGTTGAGGTCAACCCTATGATTGACCTAGGGCCTTCTCTGCCCCACAAGGAGAGTTCGTAAAGGTTGAAGTCAACCTTATAAATTTGACCTATTTGTAACCAGTGCCGTTCCACCCGTTAAGTGAGTATTAGTGGAATCCCCGAACTTGCGAGTTGAGGTAGAAACGTAGGCATTATTGGCCGAATCTCGATAACATATCGTGTGTGTACTTTATATTTTCGTAATTTATTTTCTGCACTTTCATTTTAAACACATGTATGTTATATGTCTGATTCATTATATATTGTACGTGTGTTGATTGAGTTTACATTTATATAGATAGACCCTAGGTTGTGTATTACTGCTGCTAATTTGGATAAACCTAAGAACAATTTTTTAATACCCAATTCACCCCTCTTGGAAATACATCAATTCCAACAAATTAAAAATCAAACAAAAAAATTTCTATCAAACATGCGTCTTTCCCACCAATTAAAGAATTTTATTTATATTTTTTAACCTTTAAATTCCTCAATTCGGTTAATTTACATAATCATTTTAGAAAAGAAATAATCAAAATATATGATTTTTACATGGAAAACATAGACGTATCTATAATGTAGAAACCCGAAAAATTATGGTATTTAAATAATAAAGAGTGAGAAAAAGGAAATTCTAAACGAAGTGGCTTATTGGGATCGTCGACGGGGACACGTGTCTCGTCGACGAGAAGTTACCGATAGGCTATTTTCAGCTCTAAATTTTATCGATGAGGAATGAGCATTCGTCGATGAGCTTCCTTTGTGGCCTCGTTGACGAAGTGACTTGGCTCGTCGAAGAGCGCAGGTGTATAAATAGTTTAAACTCAATTTTTCTGTAAAAATTACGCAAAGGATTACTCTCTCTCTCTCTCTCTCTCTCTCTCTCTCTCTCTCTCTCTCTCTCTCTCTCTCTCTCTCTCTCTCTCTCTCTTGTTCGTCCCCTCTCCCTTCTTTCTAAGATTTTGGGTCGGTTTCGGTTCGATGATTCGAGGCCGCCACGACACTCTTGGGAAGTTTCTCTCCAAGTTTGCTAGAGTGGATCGTTGGTGGGGCTAACTTGGACTCCATCCCAAATTTAGGGTAAGACTTTTTATTTAGTATTTGGCTTTCCTACAGTTGTAGAAAATGTAGTGGTCGAAGACAAATTGAAGTTTTGTTCAGGGAGATGTTGTTTTCAAGGTGTTGAACGGGGAACCCTACGAGTGTAAGACTAGACATTGTAGGGGCTTTTCAGTGTAAAATTATGTTGGAAATAATGTTATTGATCAGAAATATGGATTTCATGTATAATATCATAAATAAGTTTATTATCTCTTTTCTGTGGCATGAGTAATATTTACCACAGAAATTATGATGATGAAATATTATGTTTGCAAAATAGGTATGTTACTACTGCTTTCAGGAAAATGTTAAAATGATACAGGGATTTTTCAGACTAAGAAATTTTATATGATATGTAAGAAATTTTATATGATATGTCGGCGTAAGGGTCGAGGATTCTACATGATATGCCGGTGTAAGGGCCGAACTTTTATATGAAATACCGGCGCAAGGGCCGAAGGTTTTTATGATATGCAATATCAGCGTACGGGCCGTGATTTATAAAATACAAAATGTCGGCGTAAAGGCCGTAAATTTTATATGATATGTTATGTAAAGATGTATGAAAATATTAACATGACAGATATGATTATGAAATAGCCATGTATCATTATTCGGAAATATGTTATATGTTATTAGAATCTGGTTAGCTTGGTTTAGGCTTTCACGAAGCACGGTACCGTAGTTATATGATCATGATCATGTTTATGTTAGTACTACCTTGTAACAACCTGCTATTTATTTTCCAGTTCTTTTTTCTTTTATACTATAAAATTTATAATGCTCTGATACCTATTAAATTAAACCAAACCATCAACCTAAGCAGCGAGAAGTGGAATTCATATAAACACAATCAAAAAAATATACAATACTAGAGTGCTAAAATGTTCCCCAAAATATACATATATGACTGTTTCCAAAATACCTTCAACTGGGCTAGGGCTATACATAAATACTCCCAAAAATACTCACTTTATTGACAGGGCAGTACTGAAGCCCCTCTATCTGCGAGCTTGATTTGTTTGCCTACTTGGATCACCTGAAAAATGTTAAAGTAATAGGATGAGATGACGCTCAGTAAGACAAAATATGCTATTGCTAGTGTGTGACAAATGAGTTGCAATACTAAGAAGATTTGTTTCTATATAATCATATATAACTGAATCTGTAAATATAGTACAAATAATATAACCACCACTTTTCCCATGTTGCTTAACATATCTATATTTTAAGTTTGTATACATAATACTTTTAATATATATACATATATTCCCTGTTTCTGTGAAACTGTACATACATAATAATAACTGAAAATTTCCCTGGATGGATAATTGTATGTCATGATTTAACCCCTCATGACAGGGATGTGCGGCCCGTAGGCGGGATCTACCCTGGTTAACCGACCAGGATAAACCACTATACTCCATTAGTCTAATCAGCCCTCCTCAACCCATATCTAATGGGGAGCCTGTCCACACGTGGGCATGTGATCGACCTACTTACCACTTATTATCTAAATAGGTGGTTACACTCTATTCGTATATAGCAACGGTACCGTGCTCTTTAAACTGTATCTGTATGGTTCATCAGGTTCTAATACTATATAATACATTTTTATATACAACTATCTGTTTTACCATGATTTTATAATAACTGTATTAACCATGATGCTGTGATAAACTGTATTTGTATCAACTGTATTTTTGAAATGAGTTATAAAACTGTATGTCATGGTACTGTAAACTGCATAATCATGGTATTGTGTAATTACTATAAAACATATCCACTATTTGCATATTCTGTAAAACATAACTATGAAAAATATTATAAAGCATGTTTCTGTACTATATATATATTCTCAAGTCACACAGTAATTTAAAACATATTATTCATAATTAATAAACTGTATAAAGTTTTGTTGTGAATAATAACCTAGTAAAAATATACATTTCATACTGAAAATCATTTTAAAACTGCCTAACATAACATATTTCCCTTACCTGATTTCTGCTAAAATCCTCCTATTGCAACGGGTCTTACACCCGTAGGGTTCTCCACTCAGCACCTTGAAAACCACATATCTCAAAATAAAATATTACTATTTCTACGTCTACAGCATTTCTTACAACTGCTGGAAAGTCAATTTTTGCTTAAAAGTCTTTACCCTGAATTTGGGATGAAATCCAACTCCATCCCACCGACGATCCTTTCCGGCAGACTTGAAGAGAACTTTCCCAAAAGCGTCGTGGTGGCCTTAGATCGTCGATCCGGCAGCTAACGGGGCCGAAATCGAAGAGAGAGGAGGGAGAGACCGTAGAGAGAAGAGAGAGAGAGAGTTTCTGTGAATTTGTTGTTTAAAAAATCAAGGTTTCAGCTATTTATAGAGCCAGATTCGTCGATGAGACGCGTCACCTCATCGACGAGTCCTGTAAAAAGTTCGTCGACGAACCTGCACCCTTGTCGATGAATTTTAGACTTCCAAAAATCCTCTCTCGGTATCTTCTCGTCGACGAAACTTGTCTTCGTCGACGAGGCCCTCTTGTACCCTCGTTGACGAATCCTTTGTATTTGTCGACGAGGACCTTATAAATTCTCTTGGGTCATTACATCCCAAAGTGCAACGTCTTCGCATTCGTCGACAAAGTCAGCTGCCTCCTTCTATTACTGTTTCCATTTTTTTCCCTGTTTATTATTTAAAAACAATTATTCTTCAGGTCGTTACATACCTCTTGTCGTACGGGGCTGTGGGAGATCGGTAATCGATGTGGTTTATTGTAGCGCAGGCGTCCCTCTGGTGTTCAGACTAGAAGGGGCAGACCCATCATACTTACAGACTTATGTTAATCTAACGTGATCAGCCAGCCATTGCTAGGTCCCACCTTTGGGCCGCACAACCCAGTTATGTGGGAGTAAGACATGACATCAATCAGCTAACCATCCAGGATGTTTTCTATATACAATTATATGAGATGATTTATGTGTATAAAAATTCAGTATGTTATACCATGATAAGATAAAACATGTTTCTCTTAGATATGATACAAACAGTTTTATCAAGTATATTTATGGACTGTTATATGTATACACGTAAATACTCATGTTGTCATACACTGATATTAGTTTATTTCCCTTACTGAGGGGTGTCTTATCCCAAATTATATAAACATTTCAGGAGCCTTAGATAGAAAAGGGGAAAAAGCTCTGCAGCTTTAGGATTCAGTTGTTCTACCCTGTTTGAAGGGTAAGTCTTTTGTTAGGGTCAGACGGATTTTGGGTGATGACCCTAGGACTTGTTTTTGGATATTTTGAGTTATGTGTAATCATATGAGGGATGTAGTAAACTCTGGTATTGTGTTAAATGGTAATTTGATATATAATATATATATATATATATATATATATATATATATATATATATATGTTATTACGTTTCCTACTGTTTAGGTATCAGTGTTGTATTTCAGGTATGCCCTTGGTACCCTTGGGTTTAGGTGAATTATGATTTACCAAGTTGATTATGATCTGGCAGGGTTATTATATAGAATATTATTATAGAAAAAAAATTATAAAATAAGAAGGTTGTTACATATAATAATTATTAACGAAATAATGGTACACTTAATTCGCGGAATGAAATAATGAAAACAAAATTAAATAAATAAAATAGAATTCAAAAAGATAGATTTAGTGTTAATTTGACTTTGGTTTTCCCCTTAACTTCTCCTTTTGAAAAGAAAAAGTTGAGCGTAATGTATTTGATCATCAGTTTTTTTAAGTTCTAAATATGGGTTTCTTAACAAATAAAAACATATTATACCCTTTTAAATTCCTTGTGCTATTCATCTAAACAATCATTTTAAAAAGTAAGTTATCAAAAATATATAATTTTAACATAGAAAATATTTATACATTTTTTGAAAATTGAAAAATTATTTACAATAATTCGTATAAAACTAATGGTATGCTCGGTTTGGGTAACGAAATGAGGTGGAAATACATTTAAATGACAAATAAACAAAAGCATACAAAAATTAAGAAACAAGTTTAATATGTTCATATATAACAAAATGTATAATAAATTTTTTTTATAGGCATGTGCCTTCTCTATACATTAAAAGAAAAAATAATTCTATATATTTGCACCTTTAAATTTTCTGTTCATTTGCACAATCATTTTAAGAAAGAAATAATCAAAATATATAATTTTTATGTGGCAAACACGATTATTTTATAAGAAATTATATAGGAGACCTCCCCTCCACGTGTTCATATGTCTGTTTCCTTAATTATACACTTCTTGAAAATGAGTCTTTCTTTGATATTAATGAGTGTAAGACCACATGTCTAATATTAAGGAAACATGCACACGGACACGTGGAGGGAGAGGTCCCATGTATAATTTCTCTTATTTTACTATCACAAACTTAAAAATGAAGGGTAAAGAAATTAAATAACGTCCATTCAAAATGAAAATATTTTGAAGTAGTAACAAAATTATTTGATTCTTTCTTTTTATTTTGGCTACAAATAAAACTATTCAATTCTCCTTTATATAGCTAACCAAAACAATAAATCTTCCAATTGACTAAGACCCATTTGGAATTTGAAAAATATGAAAAAAAAAAAACATAAAGAAATTCAATTTCTCATCTTTGGTTATGAAGAAAATTAAAAAAGAAAATAAATAAATATATCAAATCAATAAACAAAAAGTTAATTTTATATACCATTCACGCTTAATTTTTCTTAATTTTTAATCATATTATAACGAACTTTTATTTCTAGTTGTATTTGATACAAATAAAAAGAAAATAATAGAAAATGAGAAAATAAGTTTCCTTTTCATCTTCCTTTCATTTCATTTCCCCACCAAAATTCTTAATCCAAACAAACCCTAAAAAAACCCCTAATTTATTCACTCACCTCTTTGGCCCATCTATTTAAGGCCCATTGTATCAAATATACACATTTAAAAGTAGCCTCTCTCTCATTTAATACTCAATATTTTTTTAAAAAAAATAAATTTAAAATCAAGATTTTTAATAAATTATAATCATTGGAAATGTCCTCCCGGACAACCACATAAGATTCTCTTCTACTATTTTATAGATGAATGAATAGAAAGTCTTCCATTTATCTTTTACTTAGGCATTGAAGTGATCCTCGTGATCTTCTAAATCATTTTTACTTGATTCTTTTTAGGTAATCACGATTAAGGAACGATTTACGAAGATCATTCGATTTTAGGCAGTAACATTAATTTTTTAATTTTTAAAAATTGTAATTATATTTAAATAAATATTATTTTGAGTTATGTTTGAGATAAAGTGGAAGTACCAAAAAAAAAAAAAAAATCTTTCTTTTAATTTTCATGAAATTCGTAATTCAAATGAAGCATGATTTTCATTGGAATAATGAATGAAAAGAAATGGTAGACTTTATCTAATTAAAGAAGGCATGCTCATGGCCTTGAGCCACAACGGATGCTTTGACTTGGTCAACCACCCCACGTACATTTACTGAGAATTGAAAGGCTCAAACCTAAAAAATAAATAAATTTAATGGACCATAATACCCCCAATTACTAATCCCCAACCAGCAAGTGATCAAGGCTATATTCGTAAATAAAAACATATATAATTTATCAAATTCTCATAGGCCTGCAATAAAATTAAATTATTGAGAAGAACAGATTACTACTTTTCAATTGTAAATTTTATGATATTGATAATGAACGGTTGAGATTTATTTTGATTCAAAATTAAAATCACATGCACTCATTTTTAAGCCGTTAAATCAAAGTAGTCAAGATTTATTTTAATGAAGAATAAGGTGGGCATGACTGTTGTTTATATTTTACAATTTATTTAATTTTAAAAATTATTTATTTACTGGTATTTATTGAGAATTTTCGCAATGGGATTTTCCTTAAATGTGGAATTGTATTTGAGGGGTTTAGCTTTTTCACCATCGCCCTTCATTGTCTCTCCTCCGTTTTTTCAAGTTAAGACAGAGAGAGAAGGAGAGAGAGAGAGAGAGAGAACGAGAGAGAAGGGGTTAAGAGGAAAAACCACCAAACGGCTATAATTGACGTTTTGAGTCTCGTAAGACAGATAGATAACGCTACGAAGATCATCTCTCTTCTGACGTTTCTGTGCGGAGATTGTGATCGTCATTAGGAAGCCCGTGGTTGCTGATTTGGGGGTTTGAACGATCTAAAATCTCGAACATTTTTGTGGGATATAGACAGAAATCTGCATTTTTTTTTCTGTAATTTGAGGGTATAAGTCTGGTTTTTCATCATGCCTGATGGGTATTCTAGTTCGAAGAAGACGGACGATATATGCGAAGACGTTTGCGGCGAGGTAATTTCCTTCGTTTGATTTGAATTTATTTTGATTGCTTGTTTTGTTTACTTTCTGCTTTTCCGTCTGGGTTTGCTGCTGGAATTTTGGGTGATGGGTATCTTCGATTTCGACTTATTTTTGGCTTTAGCCGAAAATTTCCTTATTCAATTGCTTTATTTTTTTTTTTCCAGTGTTTCCTTCTCTCTCTCTCTCTCTCTCTCTCTCTCTCTCTCTCTCTCTCTCTCTCTCTCTCTCTCCTTTTGGCTTTCTAGTTATTTATACTGTTTTCTGGTTCGTTTTTGGGTTTTGGGTATCTGGTACTGGGTAATGTTCGACTTCAATTTATCTTGAACTTGGTTTTTCTTCGAATAGCCTCGTTCAGTCGCTTGTTTTTTATACATGAAATTGTTGGTTGTTATCATGTCCATAGGAACCCTAAAACGTTCCATTCATTTTTTGATTGGGCTAATCTTCGTCCTTTTTGAATATTATCTGAAATGGATTGTAAAACGGTTTTCTGCTGTGCGTGATTTGATTTTTTTTTTTTTTTATCCCCCAATTTCGTTTGCTTGAATTGCCCTTTTTCTCGTAGTGACACTGTATTAGATACTTGGGATTTAGGGATTTGAATTGTATATTTTTTTGCTATAGTTTTGTGTAGATTAACCTTCTTTTTATTAGCGAAATATACACTTTCTTAGCTTTTGCATTATATGTTGCTCCTAAGGTTTAAGCAAGAAGGTAAAACCAGGAATTTGGGGCTTTTGACTCTGTGTATTTAAACTAATCTGTTCTTAAATAGGTATGGGTGCTATGTTTGTAGATTATGTTGGAGGGCATGCAGAACTACTCTTAACACTATGGAAATTTAGTGTTTTTTTGAAGCTGAGATATTTTTAGTGGGATATTATTTTGCATTACTTATTTGTCTATCTGGTTATCTTAGAATTTTTTTTCCTTTTAATGTACAGCAGGCAACCCGCGCAGCGTTGACTATGTCAAGACTCCGATGCATCTTGCGAGGTCTAGATTTGAAGACTTATATACTTTTGTTTGTGATTGTGCCAACATGTACCCTCGGTATCTATTTGCATGGCCAGAAGATTTCCTACTTCCTACGACCCCTATGGGAATCTCCTCCAAAGCCATTTCATCATATTCCTCACTATTATCACGAAAATGTGTCAATGGAGGCTCTTTGCAAACTTCATGGGTGGGGAATTCGTGACTCCCCGAGACGGGTGTTTGATGCTGTTCTATTCAGTAACGAACTAGACATCCTCGAAGTCCGATGGAATGAATTGTATCCTTATGTAACACAGTTTGTACTCCTTGAATCAAACTCAACATTTACTGGCTTATCCAAGCCATTGCTTTTTGCAAGTAATCGAAAGCGGTTCAAATTTGCTGAGCCTCGATTGACTTATGGTATGATTGGGGGAAGATTCAGGAAGGGCGAGAACCCATTCGTCGAAGAGGCTTATCAGAGAGTAGCACTGGACCAGCTTCTAAGAATAGCGGGTATAGATGATGACGACTTGTTGATAATGTCTGATGTTGATGAGATCCCTAGCAGTAACACAATTAATCTCTTGAGGTGGTGCGATGATATTCCCTCTATCCTTCATCTTGAGTTGAGGAACTACTTATACTCTTTTGAGTTTTATGTAGATAACAAGAGCTGGAGGGCTTCAGTCCACAGGTACCAGACGGGCAAGACTAGATATGCACATTACCGTCAGACTGATTATATATTGTCAGATGCAGGGTGGCACTGTAGCTTTTGCTTTCGCCACATCAGTGAGTTCATATTCAAGATGAAAGCATACAGTCATTACGATCGAGTGAGGTTCTCCCATTATTTGAACCCCAGAAGAGTTCAAGATGTCATATGCAAAGGAGCCGACCTATTCGACATGCTTCCCGAAGAGTATACATTTAAGGACATCATTGGGAAGTTAGGACCCATCCCCCATTCCTTCTCTGTGGTACATCTTCCCGCAGCTTTGTTGAATAATGCTGAAAAGTACAAATTTCTCTTGCCTGGTAACTGCAGAAGGGAGAGTGGCTGAATTTTCAGTTTGTTTTGAAAAGTTGGGTTGCCTTTGTAAAGGTTGGAGGGTAATGGTGTTTGTTGCACCAAAGATGGGGCTCCATTGGGTGCTTAGTGGAGTATGCTTGTGGCATTGGTACAAACAATACCTGTTATCCAACAAAATCTAGGCCATTCCTTAGGGAGATTTTGGGAGAACTTTATGGGACTTTGGATTTCTTGGGGGGACTCTGTATATTTCTTCTTTTTATTATCTTTCCTGTTCTTGGTTTCTTCCTAGATTGGCAAATCCATTTGCCATGCGAGGAGTGTCTTGTGAGGGGAACAGCTATACCGCTGGATGGATCGCTTTATAGGTATGGCATGATGATCCCCAGATTTCATGAGTAGAATGACATTTCCCAGCCTTTTCCGTGCTGGGAATTTTGTTTATCTCTTTAGACTAATTTATTCATATATTCTTCCAACTTGTGTTGTCCACCCTTAATTTGTACCATCTGATTGCATTTGGATCATTCATCAATTGTAATGCTCATTTGTTCTCTCATACCATTGCACATATAATTTTTCATAGGCTGATACTTGATTTTCAGTTTTCCTCCTCTGATTTGCACATACATGGAGTTACAGGGGGAAGATAAATTGTGTCTGTCACCTAAATGTGAAGTGAATCTGACCCGACTTGAAGATGAAATGAGTGTTTAAATCTTCTTGGGTAGTTTTTGGGAGAACAGATTTCAAGCCATAGATTTTGATATGCACGGATTTCGGATTTTGAATTTAGAGCCCGATACAATTTTTTAAACTACATTTTATCTGAATCCAGATCTAAATTTTATGCTCTCAAATACAAGATCAATACAATTTTACATTACATTTGTCCAAATTCCCAGAAGTTCGAATCAAGGATTCTAATTTCATGCTTTCGATTGAAGGTGGGTTTGGAAATTACAGGTTACAGATTGATTGGCAGTCCATTATCTATGTTATATTGAATGTATTGCAGCTCCCTTGTGCAGGCATATGGCATGAATGGCTTGGGAAATGGGAAAACTCTACTTCTTGAGTTTTGCAATGAGAGCCCCATGAGCTCCACTGCTTCTTGTGATTTTGGTTTTCTTTGTTACCATCAAGCCAGATTTGATTGATTTGATGAATAGGTAGATTAGAAGTGCCTTTCAAAATTGTTATTTGAAATTGAAACTATTGGTTTCTAAAAGTGGATTTTTTTTTTTTAGAAAAAGCAAAAGTTCTTCATTACTGTTCTCTCATTCCAAAAGTTACTTTGTTCCTCCAGCAAGGCAAAGCGTGGTGCATCAGCATTTGGTTCCTCTTCTGGAATTTGAACTCTTCCTTAAAGATATTCTTCTAGTTGGAACATTCCAAGCAAATTAAATACTATCACTCAATCTTTTCTATGTTTCTTGTGTGAACATTGTTATTTGTCAAAGCTAAATATCATTCTTGATAATTCTATCCTTCTATATTAGTAATTCATAATAATAGTTCTCATGATGAGTAGAATATACTTTTAGATTAATTTACATATCTTACGATGCCCCCGTAGTTTTCGATAATGTTACTTTTGATGAGTAACAATATTCTTTCGATTTATCACCTCGAGAATATGATCAGTAAAGCTGTTTTCATTAATAATGACATGTGGGACAATATATTTTTCAAAATCATTCGACCCATTAATCAATAATTTATCATTTATTAAATGATAATTTTATTTTTTAAGTGAAAATTTAATAAATAAAAAATAAATTCATCAGAAGTAATGTTATTTCACACTTAAAAAAAATAATATTGGCATTATATATTTATTTTATCATTTATTAAATGGTAATTTTAGGAAAAAAATTAAAAATAAAATTATTATTTCATACACGGAACGTACTTGTCCGACCCAGCCAAACCACCCACTGTTACAACGTGTCGCGGCGACGCGTTAGGTGGCGAAGCCTCCACCCTCCACGTGTACAGTTACTTGACGATGGTGTACACGGTCACCGTCCGCAGGTCGACTTTTACTCGGAAGAAGAGGATCATCCATCGTCCAACGCGTGGAGCTTTCTTAATCTTATGGTTGGATAACTATAGCGATGACGCACTTCTATGCGTACAAGTGGCAGTTTTCCATTGGCCAAGAGCAAAGACTCCGCCAGATTGGAATTGGACACACACGCCATTATCTGAAAAGTCATCACCATCTGGCCTCACCGGGTAAGCCTAACTTATCGTAGAACTCCGAAATTGTTGCTACCATAGAATTGTGCCACGTAATAATAGTATTTTTTAATTTTAATAATTATATAAAATTATTCTTTATAATTTTTTGTTTATAATTATAAATTATTGTAATTATTAATTTAGGCAAAGCATAAGACTGTCAGAGATATTGTCAAACAAAAAAATAAATATATTTTCACTGCAATGAATTCCTTCTTTGGTTTGGGTTTTTTTTTTTTTTTTATGTTTGTTATTTTAATTTTAAAATAGTTTTAAAATTTTATTTATCTGAATTTAAATTTTATGCAGCAACAAGTTAAGGACGTGTAATTTCCAAAAACACCTACTATGTTAAGGCCCTGTTTGGAACTTATAAAATATAAGAGAAAAAAAATACATATAAAGAAATACAATTTCTTAGTTATTAAAAAAATTAAAAAAGAAAATAAAAAATATTAAATCAATGAATACAAATTTGATTTTATTCAATTTCAATAGTATTTTATATTTCAAAATTGCAAGAAATACTATAAAATATTGATTGCCATGAATCAATCTTAGACAATTAGGTCAAATTTGCAAGAATACTTACTTTAATATCAACTATTATCCCAAAAGCAACATAAAGGGGGATGAATTAGGTCTAAATGAATTTTTTTATTAAAGTCAAAGCACCAAATTATTTCAAAAACAAAAACACAATAAATATGAAAGCTATAAAGAGATTAAGGAAGAGAGGTTCAAAGCCTTTTATAGTAGTGTTATATTTGTGTGTGACTCTTATACTTAGTGGGATCACAAACAAAGGAACAAAAACATGTGAGAGAAGTCTTCTTGTACTCGCAGCAGAAGACTCCTCGACGACTACCCTGTGCTTGTCGACGAGTAGATACCAAGAGTTTGAAAATCTTAAAGTTAAAAACTCGTCAATGAAAGGATAGACTCGTCAATGATTGGGCTTCTTTGACTCGTCGACGAATCACCTATTCTCGTCGACGAGTGCGCCTAGGTTGCGAGAATAAATTTAAATTTTGAATTTAAACGTTGGGGTGGTTGGGTAATTGGAGGGAAACTTATGAAGGAACGTCTATTTATCCCTATCCGAGGGTATTGTGAGACATGAGAGAGATCTTTGTGAAATGTATTGTGTATTATCAAATTTCTTAGTGAAATTTTTGTATCGATTGCTTCCGTGGATGTAGGCTTTGCCGAACCACCTATATGTTGTTGTTGTGCCTGTTATTTCATGTTTTCTAGTTGAGTTTGATTTGCTTGTTGCGTTTTTATTCCGCTGTGCATCCTATATTCGATCCATTATTTCAACAAATTGGTATCAGAGCAATTGTTAATATGACTTTGGGATCATCTTCTACAAGATTTGACTTCGTCAAATTTAATGAAACCGGGAACTTTATTTTATGACAGAGGAGAGTGGAGGATATACTTGTGCAACAAGGAATGACTAAGGCTCTACTTGGCGTTTAACCGGTTGGAATGGATAAGGCAACATCGGGAGAATTGGAAGCAAATGTTGTTTCTACAATACACGTGTGTTTAACCGATGAAGTTCTCTATCATGTGATGGAGGAGAATTCTCCAGCGGCTGTGTGGCGAGAGTTAGAAAGCCGGTTTATGTCTAAATCCTTGTTGAATAAACTTTTTCTTAAGCAAATGTTGTATCGACTTAAGATGGTTGAGGGTTCGAATTTGAACCAACACATCAACACTTTCAATCAAATTGTGAGTGATTTGACACGTGTTGATGTAAAGTTCGAGGAGGAAGACAAAACATTGATGCTAGTAAATTCCTTACCTACATCTCAAACTTAAGAGAATTTCATTACAACTCTTACATGGGGCAAGGATAGCCTGAATTTGGAAGAGGTGACAAGTGCATTGCTTGTTTTTCATCAAAGAAAAATAATTAGCAATGAAACTTCACATGGTGAACGACTTGTTGTAAAAAGTAATCAAGAACATGGGAGGCGTAAGTCCCAAAGCAAATCTCAGTTGCAGTCCGAGAAGAAGAAGAAGAAGGACGTGAAATGTATTTAGTGCAATAAAAGTGGGCACATAAGACCGGAATGTCCAGAGTGGAAGAAAGGGAATTCTGAAAATCAGCAAGGTCCGTCAGAATTTGCAAATGTAGTGGAAGAAGATTCAGAGTGCAATAATGGGGATATACTATATATTTCATTAGGTTCGGAGTGTCTCACAGATGATTCTTGGATTCTAGATATCGGATGCTCTAATCACATGACAACAAATAGAATATGGTTTGACACCTACAGGTCGGTCAATACTAGTTGTGTTTTGATGGGAAATAATATTTCGTACAAAATACTTGGTATTGGAAATGTTAAAATCAAAATGCATGATGGTGTTGTAAGAACCATATGTGACGTAAGGCATGTTGAGGGTCTAGGAAAGAATGTTATTTCATTGGGTATTTTAGACTGTAATGGATTTTGTTACAAGTCTTAAAAAGGAGAAATAAAAGTGTGTGAAGGCAACTCAATAGTGATGAAAGGAGAAAAGATAGTGGGAAATATTTATGTATTGCAAGGTGTTACCATTATAGGTGGAGCTACAATTGTTCAATCTGAATCTGATACTTTGTGGCATATGTAGTTGAAGCATATGGATGACTACATGTATTTAGATGTTTGGGGACCGATGATCATAGCATCAAAGGATATACATATATTTTTCGTCAATGTATCATGAAAGGTCTTGATTTATCTCATGTGACACAAGCCTGATGTTGAGGTGTTGTGGTTAAGGCAGAGTACCAAACCAGGAGAGAAATCCTCATGTTAGCCATTGGGACTGAGTACGCCGGTTTTGTTCAAGGAGTTTTGTGAGTAGGGCAGATCATATACAGGGCTTGCAGGGTACTTCTTGGTGAAGTCAGTGAGTATGACGCGTTTCTCATGTTACCAAACGCCAAAGGTATCACTAGATGGAAAAGTTGCAAGTGAATTGTGGGGAGGTTTTGCGGTAGACTACTCGGTTGTGAGTGGATGTCCACTAGTGCATTGTTCTAGTGATGAAGGATCTAGGCTTGGTATTATATCTGGACAGTACATCTTTCTGGGTTATAAGAAAGGTGGGTGCAAGCTGGGTGATCCTATGGCAAATAAAGGGGTGATCAAGGACATGTCTTTTGGTGATAAAGCCATGAGGCAACGTACTCAGGTAAAGGAAGAGAAATAAATGCTAGAAAACTATAGCAGCAGCAATCATGTTATTCGGGTGGAGTTAGAGACTCAAGGGAGAAATGTGGGGAGTTCCATCTCGGGTCAACAATGTCACGGTATAAATAGACATGTGATACAGGTGGAGCAACAGATTCAGGGCAAAGTTGACATTAGTCATATTGTAAGGAGTTTCATCTTGGGAGACCAGCAAAATCACGATGGGTCCATGTGCACTATCAGACCACCATTCAGGTATAAATTAGTGAGGTTTCCAGTTGGGAAGAGGGTAATAATGATGTATGAAGTGATGTATCTATTGTAAATGAATGATATGTTATTGGCTGGAAATGCTTTAACTGAGGCTAATCAGTTGGGAACTCTGTTGAATGTTTTTGACATGTATGTGTTAGGTACGACTAAGATGGGTCTTGATTTGCTGATTCGCCTGGACAAAGTTGCAGGGAGATTGGTGTTATCTTAGGGTGGCTTTGTGGACGAAACCGCAAGGAGACTTTATTTGCCGTCTCAGGGAGGTTATATGGAGAATCGTTGTCAAATGTTTACCGTTTGGTACCCAAGGATGGGATATGATGTCCGAGATATGTCAAAGGTCCTCCATGATTGTGTAATGGAGTGTTTCAATAGGCAACAAAGTGGACTGTTAGTTGTTAGTTTTGTTGAAGACTATGCAGGGGGCTTTGGTGATATAAGACTTGCAACAGCTTTTGTGTTTACTATTGTGGGAAAGTCTTATTGGAAGCCTAGGGTGAAGTCTTTGGGTGTCGAATCTACAACTGTATCGGGGTTGATGGTAGAAGCTGAAGCTGCCATCGGGAAGTTTAAGCTTCATTGCTTGGACTTGGTGTATGTCTCCAAGTACTAGAAGGGAGACAGTCCCAACCAAGCATTTCAAGTTCAAGAATTAGTCATGTTCTTTGGGTTCTCCTAAGGGGCGTATAATCGCCAAGGTGGAGATTGTTCTATTTGTGTGTGACTCTTATACTTAGTGGAATCACAAACAAAAGAAGAAAAACATGTGAGAGAAGTCTTCTTGTGTTGGCAGAAGAAGACTCGTTGACGAGTGCCCTGTGCTCATTGATGAGTAGATACCGAGAGCTTGAAAATCTCAGAGTTAAAGACTTGTCAATGAAAGGATAGACTCATCGATGATTGGGCTTCTTTGACTCATCGACGAATCGCTTGTTCTTGTCAACGAGTGCGCCTAGGCTATGAGAAGAAATTTAAATTTTGAATTTAAACATTGTGGTGGTTGGATAATTAGAGGGAAACTTCTGAAAGAATGTCTATTTATCCCTATCTAAGGGTATTGTGAGACATGAGAGAGATCTTTGTGAAGTGTATTGTGCATTCTCAAATTTCTTAGTGACATTTTTATGTCGATTGCTTTTGTGGATGTAAGCTTTGCCAAACCACGTATATCTTGTTGTTGTGCTTGTTATTTCATGTTTTCTGGTTGAGTTGATTTGCTAGTTACGTTTTTATTCCGCTGTGCATCTTATATACGATTCATTATTTCAACAAATAGTTTGACCATCTCAAACTTACATCCACTCTCTTAAGGTCTCAACTACCTTAATTTTCCACTTTCACTAAGTAAGAACCTACAATTCACTTGTTTTAACAAATACAAAGATGCCAATTACAAACCCTTGCTTTTTCAGAAGCAAGGGCTCCAAATACTTTGAATACTACCAAAGATGATACTCGTAAGAATTGATTTACAATTGAATGATCAAATGTAAAGATAAAAACTCTCCAAGAAAAATATCAAGTTATGGTAGAATTTTTAGTACCTTTGTCTTTGAAGGAAGATGGGAAAATCAAAAAATTAGAAAGATTAAGAGTAATAAGACCAACAAGTATGATATCAACGGTCTCTAATATGTTCCCTTGGGCTTAAAGGGCATATGTATGGAGTTTAGAGTCAAAAGAGTACATTGCTAGTTAGAATGAGTAAGGTGCTCCAAACAGCCAACTTGTATTTTAAGTTGATTAGCCTATCACTAACTATTATATAGTTATTGACAGAATCTACCCAAATTGGTCAACCTATCAATTAGATCAATTGACCACTAAACCTTTCTACCAAGATCAGCTAACTTATCTACAAAAACTATTATTCATTCAAGATTGGTCAACGGATCCTAGATCAACTAACCTTCCTTCTATAGGTCAATCTACCTTCCTATTGCGACGAAAATATGTTCAAGAGAATTTGGATCAATCTCAACTTCGATCACTTGCCAAGAATGAGGGAAAAATGGCTTGGAGGACCCTTGGTGTACTCCGGGAGATCACTCTACTGTCTAAGTCAAGGAATTTAGAAAGATTATATTACTACAACAATAAAAGAGTGAGTGAGAATGAGATGAAGTGCTTTACTTTCCTTAGAGGGTTCTTTTTTTAGGCATTCAAAATATCTTCTTATTGATTTTCCTACTAATGGATATTTATTTAGATCACAGGCATTACACTTTGACTATAGATATTTACTAGGGAGCAAAGATTGATGTGCCAACCTCATACTTTAAATAATGGACAATACCTCCTTCTCATTGATCTCTTGATGTCTTTTAATTTTTTGGTCTTACATAGGTTAATGGCAAGTTTGATGCTAGGGTTTCTTTTAGGTTATGTCACTTCCTTTTGCACTTTGCATAAGACCATCCTTTCTTGCCTCATTATGAATCCTTTTAAACATAAATAGTTTTTCATTAAATTAAATTAAGGTGTCTTTTGTGTCATAAGGTGAAAAAAAAAATGTAGAGCACACATAATGTTAATTTTGAAGGATTTACAAATGAAAAAATACAAATTGAAGTTCTTGAAACTCTCTTATCCTTTCAACTAAATAATTGAAAACCTATTCAAAAACAACTCAAATTCAAAGCTATTACTTAAGAAATTGCTATCATTAGAACGAAAAAAAAACTTGAGGCTAACAACCATCAGCAACATTTCATTTAATACTTGAAAAGTCCAACATTTAATTCAATCCAAGTTTTATCAAATAAATATGTTGGTCGATCCAAAAAGTTTTCACGCATGGATGGATGCACCTACATATAGCACCTACTCATAAACACTACAATCGAAGGCCTATCAACTTTGTTATTTTCCTATGTTTCTTCATGACATACACATACATGCTACTTATCACCTTCAACCTCAAAATGACAAAACCCCTTTTTTTCCCTCCTTCATCATATGCATCCAAAACCAAGGAAAGTTGCCCAAGGCCTGGCTTCTCATCAACCATGGTAGCTAGTCAACTTAGTACCCTCAACTCCAATACCCGTCTTTATTCGATGATCTTAGACCATTTCGGTGGTCAATGACAAATCCTCTAACATATAAACTTCCCTCCCACGGCCCTCTTGATGCTCCTTACAGCCTCTTGTGTGTGTACGCACAAACGTCCACATGTATATATCTTGTATTTGTATATGTGATTGTGTACATGTGGGCAAGATGGCTAAGAAGCGTAGAGGAAGATGAATAGTGTCATTCTTTCTCCTCTTTTCATGATGATGATGATTATTATTATTATTATTATTGAAAGGCCAAAAAATGTGTTTTCCTAAGTATTATAATCATCAATATAATTACGATCATCGTCATTGTCATCGATATCATCATCATTCACAAAAATTAAAAAAATATATATTATTATTATTATTTCAATCCTCCTCCAAAACTATCTCTTTGTTGTTATTGTCATTATTGTTGACATCATCTTCTTTAAAAAAAATTATAAAAAAAAATCCATTAACATTTCTACTTTATTGTTATTATTGTTGTCTCATTATTATTATTATCATTAAAAAGGGAAATTTTTATTTTGTTATTATTGAAACAAAAAAGGTCCAAAAATGTGTTCAGACAAAAAAAAGAAGAAGAAGAAGAAAAAGTACAAAAGGGACAAAAAAAATAAAAAAAAATGTAGAAAAGACTAAAAATTTCGAAGTTGTGAAGGGAAAAAAAATCAATCTGAATTTTGAATTTAAATAAAAAATGGAAAATAAAGAATAACTGTGGAAAATTCTAAAAAATTTGCAAAAATAAAAAATTTTAGAAAATTTGTGAGAGAGTGACCCCTCCAAGATTTTATTGTATTTTGAGCATTGTCTGTCATTTTACATGCTCTATCATTACTTTTCTCATCTTTTTTATTCCCATGTGATTACAATAAAATAGAGAATATGGAATAGGATTTGTGTTCTCTCCTAATAGTACACTAAGTGGCTTATATAATTAATCACCTCGAATCACCTTAGTGATTGTAAGTGATATATCCAAAATATATCACCTACCTAGAGGAGACCTGAGTGCAGCATTAATGAGGGGAGTTACAGCCTAAGTCAACCGCCACGCCGAAGCAATTGACGCCCGCCTTATTATGGCAAGAGCAATCCACGCCAACGGGGTAATAACAGGAGCAAACTAAACTCTACTTTACTATTACATAAAAAACCTCTCAAATCAATCCCTAACTTAGGCATCGGAGAGATCCCCCGGAGTACACCCCGGGTCCTCCAAATCTTGTTTATTTATCTCTTTTCAGGTGGTCGTGATCAGGGATTGTGAAAGTCGTTCAATTTTTGGCTGCAACAATAAGAATAACATCCAAAATTGTGGGTCTATTCGATAAAATCAAATAAAACAAAAAATTCATAAGCAACATTAATTAAATTTAAAAGGTATTTACAAGCTAATCAAGTATCATTTGTGGATGAGTTTGTATAGGACATTGATACCTTTCTCCTCATCATATTTTCAATTGTTCATATTAATGGGGTATCTATGATTTCATTGTGGACTCGCCATCATGCATGCAAGTATATGATACATTGTGAAGTTCCTCAAGTCCATCCACAATACATATGGATGTTGGTTTTGCCAAGTATGAGGAAGTAGTTGCTTCTCAGTATCGACTTAAACTTTTGGTTCATTAATAAGCGCTAGATCCTAACATTAGTATCAATGCAAGGTTGTAGGTTCGAATTCCTTGGGTGTTGCTAGGGGAGAGATTTTAGCATTTATGAGACGTCAACTTGTTATCATGTATGTAAGTACATAATATTAGTGCATGACAATTTATCATTGTGAAGCCCCTAACACTAACCCACAACACAATGTATAAGAAAATTGTTGCTCCTCATTGTTAGCTCAAGCCTTTGGAGCAATGGTGGGCACTACATCCCAACTCCAAACACACCTAGGTAAATACAAGATTAATGAGGACTTTGATGAACTTGTTGATTCATTATTTCATCACTCGATTGGTCATCATACGAGTTTGAGGCATTGATCCCTACAAGAATGTGCCCATTACTACAATATTTTTAATATTTAATTGAAAAATAATCATTTCACTTAATCCTTAATTTATTATAGGAATGTAATGTATACTTCTGTCAATAAAATCATAATCTAGAAAAGATTCTTTTTTAGTTATAAGAAAATCATGAGACGTCATATTCAAAATAATCATGAGCATTTTTTTTCAATTTTTGTTCTTTCTTTCCTTTCATTTTGGTAAGAAATGTCCCATTTTTCATTTGAATTGAGGTCAGAAGGTTTTGAACAGTGAGGCTGATCTCATTATCGACCTGAAAACTAGTTGCCCAAGAAGCAAAGGCATTGGCAAGAGTACCATTTGCTACCCTATGAGAATATCGAAAGTACCTTGAATTACCTTTCAACATCGATATGATATCCTTGACAACCTTTAACAAAATATCCTCTATCATTCTTGGCCATCACTCCAGTAAAGGCCCACCAAATGCTACATCAAAATTGACTTTAAGAAAGCCAATGCGGGGAGTGAGCCGGTGGACAAATTTGGTAGGCTTGCAAAATCTTGGCCATTGTAAATCAGCTGAGGAATGGTGAATATTTAAGAGATGTTCGAGTGATAGAGAAGATTCTATGCTCTTCGAAACTAAGCTTCGAGTATATGCAACTATTTTCTCTTCCACGACCTTCCCACGAACTTTACTAAACACCAAAAATTAAAGAGAATACCTTTCCTGAGATCTTTGCGAGAAGGAAGCTGTGGTGAGCTAAAGGCCAAAAGAACACAACTCATGATAACACAAACCTAGTGACGCCAAAATTCAAGTGATACATTTTTTTTTTTCAAATAATAATAATAAATTGAGTGTCACGAATTTTCATTTTTATACAGGTCTCATATTGAGACATTTTACAAAAAATTTGTAAAAAATACATATCAAACTAATCCCACTAAGTAAGATCGACTACATTTCTTATCAACATCGACACTACATGAATCTACAAAGACTCGACACCTATGTTGTCATCCTACCCCCACACAAATTTTTATATACATATTAAATTTTAATATTTGAAATACACATTTACTATTTTTTCTTTCATAAATTTTATGTCTTGTTTTCAATTTTCATGATTGTTTTAGGTTAGACAAATAAACCACATATCCCTATTCTCTCCAATTATGTAACTCATACTAGATCACCTACATTATGCGCGTGCGCATTTTTTTTGTTTTTTTCTTTTCCACTCACCACATTTTGGTAAAATTTGTGTTTTATGCCTTTAATGTTCTTAAGGAGACTCGATGAAGTTTGACTTTTGACCATTTCATAAACTTATCATGAAGATAGAATGGACAAGGTTTTTTTGGTTTTTTCACCGTCGTGAAAACAGTCTGCTGCAATATATATATATATATATATATATATAGTTTCAAATGTTCAAACATTTTAAATGTTGGAAATTACTAATTTGCTCTGTGTATATGTGTATCCTGCATCCTGCCATCCAAAGGAGGCATTCCTACTGTTATTCAACAAGAGGGAAATATGGGCGAGGAAAACTTGGATAGTGTTTGAGAGTACAAATTTTTCAAATCTTGGATTTAGATTTGTGTGAATTTAAAAAAAATTCAATATATTTTTATACTACATTTTGTCCAAATCTACACAAATTCAAACCTAAGATCTAAAACTCATACTCCCAAATGAAGGGTTACATTTTGTTTACACAGCAGTACTCTCTATATCTATCACCCCAAACAACATTCTCTTTTATGGAAATGTCTTCCATAAACATCTGAAATGCAATTTGCCAAAAGAAATGAAATACTTACCGGAACAGAGAGAGAGAGAGAGAGAGAGAGAGAGAGAGAGAGATCATTCATTACAACATCCAAAACAAAATGGAGACAAAATTGTAAGGACTTGTCAACTTTCAAAGAAATTTCATGGAGAAACCAAGAAGGCTCCACAAAATCCAGGAGGAAGAGATCGCCATTGTCATGTACATTGTAGAAAAAGCTTTTATGATCTGAAAGGAAAATTCAAGAAACCATCCAAACAGATGGTAATTACAAAGATTCGGAAGGAAAATCATTATGCAAGGCATTGAAATCAGAAAACATCTCATAAGATCAAAAAAATATTCATACGAGGAAAAGAGAATTACAGAAAATTTTCTTAGCTTAGAAGGTGCGCCCTTTCTCAGTGCCTGCACAATCCAAAAGTCTACCCTCTCTATTGAGGAGAAGTCCACAGAAGTGGCCAGCTCACAATCCATTATCGCTGCAAGGATTCAGTAGAATATATAGAAGTTAAAAAATGAATACTGACGGATAACCCATAACTACAAATAGTCAATCTCCGTATGATGAAAGAGAACCCACCAAGGTAGTGGTACATGGAAAGGGTGGGAATATTTCAAGCGGAAAGTATAGGAAGCTAGCTCTTCACATCAGGGAGGCCACAAATAGGTAATATCGAGCCATAATGCACACTGCCTTCTTGAGCAGCTTAAGAGAGCTTCATGCATTTTGTGAGCCACGAGAGGTCAGCCAAGCAGCCCTAGGAAATGTATTCAAAAGAATGTTAGGCTAAGTGTCACGGGCCAACTATTTACCTTTGTGAAAGGGTCGTGCGGCGCAAGTTAAAACATTCTTGCTTAACTAGCCAGCCTATCGTTTCCCAACATTCATCCACAAAACACTTTTATTAGCATTTAATCAAATAGCAGCGGAAACAGTAAACAATCATGAAAGCAGCGGCAAGCAAGCAGTAAACATAGAATCAACGCAATTCATTAACAATACCTCAGTTGACATTGTGTGTTTAGCGAGTGAGACAAGTAGGCTAAACATGTTGACAATAGCTAGTGAGTTTTATAATGACTAACGAACACTCACCCTCCCTTAAAGAGGTTTTTATGTAATTATCACTCCGACACTAGGAAATATCAAAGTGACCAAGGAGTCATACTGCCTTATTTGGCATACAAAGACACTACTAGCAAAAAATAATCCTACACTAATATTTACATGATGAAAACTCATCCCAAGCACACGAGACAAGCGGTCACAGGCAAGCATAATGCCCTAAACAAGCTTAATTCGTGACACTCCACTTATGCGGTCGACGTCCTTGTAGACTTTGGCGGTAGGCACACTTCAAGTTTGTCCACGAACAATTGAATATCTTTCGCAAAAATCTAACTGATTTCTTTGTCAAGGCATTTCCACTTCACTAGGAACTTCTGCCGCTTCTTCCTTAAGGATATGGAACTTTCTGTGTGCAAGGATCTTTTCAACTTCACGTCTATCAAGTGGCACTGTCTTCAACTCTGCTCTGTTTGACTGACTTCTCCTCCTATCATCGATGTCGACATTGAACAGCTTGAGGCAGCTGACATGAAACTGCAGTTTTCTCCCTTGATATGCCCACTTCTTCATCTGCTTAGAAACTTTCTCCAAATAGGCTCAGGCAAACTATGCATTCTGTCTCTATTCTTTAGTGAAGATGTACGCCTTGGGACTCTTTCCTATGTACGGCTCGCCCACTGTGTGAGGTATAGGGGTGAGCATAATTCGGGGAAAACCGAATTAACCGAATTAACCGACCGAAATTGGTCGGTTCGGTTCGGTTAAAAAATTATGTTCGGTCGGTTCGGTTATGCTTTCCAACATTTCGGTGAATCGGGTTTCGGTTCGGTTAATGGAGAATGTTAATTCGGTTAACCGATTAACCGAATTAATAATTAATTAAATTTAAATATAAATTAGTAAATTAAAATCTGGTTATTATTTTTCTGGTATTCTCTCAAACTCTCAGGCTCAGTCTCACACTCAGCCAGAACGCAGAAGACCCTCCCTCACTGGCAATGAGTCACTGCCTCTCTCTCGCTCACCTGAGCTCGCTCATTCGCAGTCCACACCAGACACCACCGGTCCACCAGACTCCATCTTCACGCGATGCCGTCGTATGTGTCCATCGCCGTCACCGACTCGCCATCGCCGCCATCGTCACCAACACGGCAACACAGACTACCCAGTCATTGCTCTCTGAAATCGGAAGGCCATCACCGAGTCACTGCCTCTCTCCCACTCATCCGAGCTCACTGCTCCGCACCGCCATCGCCATCGTCGTCGCCGTCCATCGTCACCAGCACACAAGCTGACAAGCTCCCTCTCATTCTCATTTCTCTTCTCTCGTGCACATACCAGTACACTGAGAAGTGAGAACCACCCCCGAGTCCCCTTCCTTCACTTCTCGGGAAGCTTCCCCCCTGCCCTCACTTCTCGGATACACCTTCCCGGCTTCCCCCCTTCCCTCACTTCTCGGTTTAATTCGGTTAACCGAATTACCCGAAAAATAAATTCGGTCGGTTCGATTCGGTTCAGCCAAACGGTTCGGTCGGTTCGGTTAACAGTTTTCTTTAACCGAAAATTTCGGTTAATTCGGTTAATTAACCGAATATGGCCGAACCGACCGTTTGCTCACCCCTAGTGAGGTAACAACAGTTGCTGGCTTGTAACACGCTCAAAAGGGCTCTTGTTGGTTGTTGAGCTCCTTTGGGCATTGACACAAAATGGAGCCACATCAAGTAGTTGCACGCCATTCTTCTGGTTGTCGTTGACAAAATGGCACAAGAACTTTTCCAGTAGCTTTCTGAATCTCTTCATCTATCCATCTGTCCGTCGGTGATAACTCGAAGAGATGTCAAGATGCGACCTTAATATCCTGAAAAATTCTGTCAAGAAGTTGCCAGTGAACATTAAGTCTCAGTCACAAACAATAACTTGGGGAACACCCCAATATCTCACAATAGTCACAAGGAACAAATGTGTTGTCTCCTTCGCTGAACAGTACTTTGGTGCGGCTATGAACGTACCAAGCTTCCTCCGCTCCCCCTTGTCTTATTGGCAAATGAGACAAGTCTAGGTATAATTAACCACATCATCCCGTATGTGTGGCCAACAATACCTCTTCCTTAGTAGTCCTGTCATTGGAGTCATTCTCCGCAAATACCCTTCAACGAGCTTCCTGCAATAGCTAGTAAGGCGAAGAAAGGAACACAACTCCTTCACTATTGTGGGGATCTTCCGTTCTTGAATCATCCTTACCTTCTTCATACCCCTCCGGATACGACCTTATTCAACCACATAACCAAGGAATTTGTTGCTCTGCTGAGCGAAAAAGCACTTCTCTTTCTTCACATCCAGACTGTTTCTCCTCAGCCTGTCGAACACCTTCCGTAGATGCTCTTCATGTTTCCTCTGAAACAACACTGATGCTCCCAACGGTGTTTTGGAAGGGCGAACACATCCAGCTTCCAATTCATCAAGCTGTTTCCCCAACTCTACTATCTCTGGAGGCGCCATCCGATATGACCCTTTAGTAGGTGGTTTCACTCTTGTTAACAACACGATCTCATGTTCCACAATCCGTCGTGAAGGCAAATTGTGAGGCAGCTTATCCGGCAACACCTCCTTGTACTCATCCAACACCGCTTGGATGGTCGTAGGCACCAGCTATTGGCCTACTTGTTCATCTACCACTACCATGGCTAGATGTGTCTGCTCACCCTTTCTTAAACCCTCATTGAGTTGTATGGCTGAAAGGGACTTCCCGTTGTCTCCTTTCGTTGCAACGACATGTACCATATACGAGTGATCTCCCATCAGACATAGGGAACGAGCTGAAGGCATTAGCACTGCCCTCATCCCCCTTAGGAATTCCATTCCTAGAATGACTAGAAAGTCATCCAATGACACCGCTGTGAAATTCGCATGACCTTCCCACAGTCCAAGTTTTACAGTCACTTGCTTGGCTACTCCCAAAGTAGGTTGGGCTACAGAAGTTAACTGCTTTCATGCATCCTATATCATTCTCTAAGGATAAGTTGAGTCTCCCTGCTTCCAACTGCGAAACAAAATTATAAGTAGCCCCCGTATCCACCATATCGCGGGTACTCTTCCCATTAATCCTCAAGTCCACAAACATTAACCCTTTTCCTCATGTAACTTCCGACACTTTCACCTGCTTTTCCAATGCGTTCACCTGCCGCATTGCACCTACCCTCGGGGCATCATCCTCTTCCTCCTCGCTTTCCACCACTTGTCCCAAAGTGGAAGCTTGTAAGGCATTGAGTAATCCCTTGTGTTGACACTCACTCACTCTATGAGGTCCTCCACACAAGTAGCACGAAATTTTACTCTTCCCCTTTCCATTGGGTGTGTTGATTCCTTTAGACAACGAAGCTTCCTTTGAGGTTGATGCTTTATAGTCGGCTCCCTCACTCTTGGGTTTGCCTTTCTTGAAAGGCTTTCCACTGTTTCCCTTTCCGCCAAACCCTTGGGATGAAGCAGGGTTATCACCAGCGTAGTCAGTCAAGCATTCAGCAGCAGCTTGTGCAGTAGACAAGTCTTGAACTCTTTGCCTATAAAGTTCAGTTCTTGCCCACAGTTTCATCCCCTCTAGAAAATAGAATAGCTTGTCCTTCTCTGACATGTCCTGGATATCCAACATCAAAGCAGAAAATAGTTTCACATATTCCCTAATTGACCCAGTATGCTTGAGGTCTCTCAGCTTTCTCCTAACATTATACTCAACGTTTTTAGGAAAGAGTTGGGCCTTGAGCTCTCTTATCAAGTTTGTCCAACTATCGATTACACAGCTTCCATTTTCAATTTCTTAATACTTGGTATGCCACCACAGTTTGGCGTCACCAACTAAATACATGGTCGCAGTATCCACCTTTACCTATTCTGAGGTCATCCTCACAGCGCGAAAGTACCACTCCACATCAAACAAGAAGTTCTCCAACTCCTTGGCATCACGGGCACCCCCATACGTCTTGGGTTCTAGTACCTTGGTCTTGCTAACTCCCGGAGTGTTGAAGTTCCCCATAGCAAAAACCATCAGATTCATCTTTGCATTTAGATCAAACATTCGAGACTGCAACGTTTCCACTGTGTGGCGAAAGTCCTCTGACATGTCGCCTATCAAACTTGCTTTATTCTTTTGTGATCCCATCACTTCATCAACAAGTTCCCTTATCTAGGCCACCTCCGCGACCACAGTATTGGCTGTTGCCTCAGCCTGTGCTTCCAGCACGTTGATTCTCTTAGCATTGTTTGGTGCCACGGTCACTTACCAAAGCTTTCCAAATCCCACAACAAAGGTAACTGAATTCTCCTAGCAACTGAGCCTTTGCTCTTATACCAAGTGTCACGGGCCGACTATTTTCATACCTTTGTGAAAAGGTCGTGCGGCACTAACTAAAACACTCTTGCTTAACTAGCCAGCCTATCGTTTACCAACATTCATCCCCAAAACACTTTCATTAGCATTCAATCAAATGGCAGCGGAAACAGTAAACAATCATGAAAGCAGTGGCAAACAAGCAGTAAACATTGAATCTACGCAATTCATTAACAACACCTCCGTTGACATTGTGTGTTTAGCGAGGGAGGCAAGTAGGCTAAACACGTTGACAATAGCTAGTGAGTTTTACAATGACTGATGAACACTCACCCTCCCCTAAAGAGGTTGTTATGTAATTATCACTCTGACACTAGGAAACATCAAAGTGACCGACGAGTCATACTACCTTCTTTGGCATACGAAGACACTACTAGCAGAAAATAATTCTACACTTGTATTTACATGATAGAAACTCATCCCAAGTACATGAGACAAGTGGTCATAGGCAAGCAGAATGCCCTAAACAAGCTTAGCTCGTGACACTGAGCGATGATATTATTACAAATTTATTCAGAAAACCTCATCTATTATTTCGAAAGTTCTCATTTCTGTTTGATAAATGATTCTTGAAATATATTGTTGTGAAAATTGAATGCACAGTGGAAATAAATTATCATACAATGCAGCACTTAATAGTAGAATATATAAAATCACAACCACGCAGATTATAATGAAAGAAATAACAATGACACAAAAAATTATATGGTTCGGCAATGCCTACATCCACGGGAGCAATAGGCAATGTAATTTTCACTATCTTGTGTCCAAAGACACTGAGTTATAACATACAACATGTATATATAAGTTTCTCAGAGGTTTTCCTCCAAAACCCAACCTGTCCAACGTCCTAATTCAAAATTTGAAAACAAATGCTGAGTAATTGAGCCAAGTCGTCAATGGTTTGCAGACATACCGTCAAAGATTTAATACCAAGAGCAAACAGTTGAAGTAACAGACTCATAGTCATCGACTATTTCACTGCACTGGACCAAACCGTCGATGGTTTCCTCCTGAAAGTTAGCATTCCTATTTTCTTAATGTTTTCTCTTTGTACATGTCTTCCACTCAATATATAAGTCACATATTACAACAATCTCCACCTTGGTGAATATACGCCCCTTAGGAGAAAACTGAAAACATAAACCCACTACCCCATCTTGGAAAAATAGGTTGGGACCACCTCCAATCTAGCAACTGGAGACAAAAACCAAGTTCAAGCAAGGCTTGAACTTGTCCGTGGCAGCTTCGGCTTCTACCATGAACTCCAACTCAGTTGTAAATAGTACAACCAAAGACTATACCCTGGACTTCCAACAAATAGGTCTTCCCACAACAGTAAACACATACCTTGTTGTAGGCCTCCTGTCATCCAAGTCTCCTGCATAGTCTGCATCCACAAATCTCACAACAGATGGATCACTCTGTTGTCTGCCGAAACACCCTACTGCACTAGCATAGGGAACCTTTGACGTATCTCGAACATCAACGTCTGTCCTTCGGCACTGAGTGGTAGACAATTTACTTTGATTCGCCAACGGTGTATTAGTGACCGGTTTTGCATTAACTATGGCTAAACCTCTCCAATACCTTCTCCACAAAACCACCCTGAGATAACCACAATCTCCCTGTAGTTATGTTCACAAAACCACCCTAAGATAACCTCAATCTCCTTGCAACTCTGTTCTTGCGAATCTCCAACCCAAGACTCTTCTTGGCCGTATCCAAAACCTTCATGTCAAAATTTTTTCTCAACTGAGTTCCCAACTTATTAGCCTCAGTCAAAGTCTTTCCAACAAATAACATGTTGTTGTGAATTATGGCTCACATTCAAAAGGAAAGCATGAATGGAATTCAGAGTGCAGCAATTCAGCAATTGTAGTATTTCTGTTTTGTCTAAAACCGTCGATGGTTTTGTTCTGGGCAATGAGGCTAAATTCAAAATTTAAAAATGAACTTTAAGTTGGTTGGGTTTTGGGGGGAAACCTCCGAAGGAAACTTTATTTATACTCTTGTCCGAGTGTATTTAGAGAGGAAGATCATTGTGAATTGAATTGTATTGTCTCCTTTGACATTTACATAGTGAAAACCTTTGCCGATTGCTCCCGTGGATGCAGGCATTGCCGAACCACGTAAATCTTCCAGTTGTTGTTCTTGCTTTCAGATGTACTGCGTGAGTGCTCTATATTTGTCCTTCATTGGTTGCTGCGTTTAGATTCCGCTGTGCAAATACGAGTTTATATACAACAATTAGTATCAGAGCATTGTTGTTATGGCATCGGGCACTTAATATACAAAATTTGACATTGTCAAATTTGATGGAATCGGAAACTTTGGTTTATGGAAGAGGAGAGTGAAAGATTTGCTTGTGCAGCAAGAGATGGTGAAGGTCTTGTATGGTGTTCTACCAGAAGGTATGGATGAGGCTAATTGGAAAGAATTAGAAGCAAAGGTTGTTGCTATAATACAATTGTGTTTGGCCGACGAAGTGCTTTATCACGCCATGGAGGAAGATTCTCCTGCGGCTATTTGGAAAAAGCTTGAAAGCTGGTACATGTTCAAATCCCTTACTAACAAATTATTTCTTAAGCAGCGTCTTTATTGGCTTAAGATGGTTGATGGTTCAAACTTGAACCAACACATCAACGCATTTAATCAAAACGTAAGTGATTTAATGCGGTTGATGCGAAATTTGAAGAGGATGATAAGGCGTTGATGCTACTGAATTTCTTGCCAGCAACTCACACATATGAGAACTTAGTTACCACTCTTACATGGGGGAAAGATACCCTAAACTTGGAAGAGGTGACAAGTGCTTTGTTAGGGTTTATCAAATGATGAAAATCTGCGATGAAAATTTACTCGGAGAAGGACTTGTGGTGAAAGGTAACCATAATCGTGGAAAAGGAAAATTTATAAATGGATCGAGTCAAAAATCCCGAACTCAATCTAAGAAGAAAAAGGATATCCGGTGTTACAAGTGCGGTAAAAAGGGGCACATTAAACCGGAATGTCCGGATTGGAAGAAAGGAAATGTTGAAAAGCATGAAGACTTCAAAATCAGCAAATCTAGTTCAAGAAGAAAATTCAATTTGCAGTGACGGTGATGTACTTTCTTCATCGGGGTTGGATCGCCTCATAGACTCATGGATCCTAAACTCGTCATGTTCTTACCATATGATTCCAAATAAGGAGTGGCTCAGCACTTACAGGTTGGTAAATTCAGGTTCAGTTCTTATGGCCAATGATGTCTTTTGTAAAATCATTGGTATTGGAAGTGTTAGAATTAAAATGTTTGATGGTGCTGTGAGAACCTTGAATAATGTAAGACACATACCGGACCTATGGAAGAGTCTCATTTCATTTGGCACTTTGGATTGTAATGGATTCAATTACATCTCTGAAGGTGGGATTATGAAGGTGTGCAAAGGTAATCTGACGGTGATGAAAGGGCAAAAGTTAGATGGAAATATTTATACATTGTAGGAAACTACTGTTGTAGGTGGAGCTGCAACCATAGATTCTAAATTTAATGAAACCATTTTGTGGCATATGCGGCTTGGGCATATGGGTGAACATGATATAAAAGAACTTCACAAGAGGAAACTCTTGAAAGGAATGAAAACATGTAAGCTGAATTTTTGCAAATTTTGTGTTCTTGGAAAGCAAAATAGGGCACAATTTAAATAAGCTATTCTCAAGATGGAAGGTAATCTTGATTACATACAATCTGATGTTTGGGGGCCTATTAGAGTGGCATCACAGGGAGGACATGTTTATTTTGTGAGCTTTGTTGACGACTACTCACAGAAATTTTGGGTATACTTCATTGGGCACAAGTGTGATACGTTTGTCGGGTTTAAATTGTGGAAAGCTAAAGTGGAAAATCAGACTGAGAGGAGAATCGAATGCCTCAGGTTAGACAATAGGACTGAGTACGCTGATTCTACGTTCATGGAGTTTTGTGAGCAGCAGGGCATTAAAAGACATTTCATTGCTCACGAGACACCTCAGCACAACAATGTGGCTGACAGGATGAACAGATTTCTAACTGAAAGAACTCGGTGTCTTAAGCTTAATGCAAGGCTACCGAAGAACTTCTGGATCGAGGCAGTTAGTATGACTTGTTTCTTGGTAAATCGATCACCAAGGGTGTCATTAGATGGGAAAGTGGCAGAAGAGGTATGGACGAGAAATGTAGTAGACTATTCCAGATTGAAGGTATTTGATTGTCCAGTCCAGCCTATGTTCACGTGTCTAGTGAGGACAGATCAAAACTTGACGCAAAATCTAGACGCTGCATCTTTTTAGGATATCAGAAGGGTGTGAAGGGATTCAAACTGTGGGATCCAATGGCAAACAAGGTGGTAATCAGTAGAGATATAGTTTTCGATGAGAAAACTATAGTAAAACATACTCAAGTTAATGATGAAGAGAAACAAGAGTCAGAAAACCGGAGCAGAGACGAACATGTTGTGTAGGTGGAGTAAGAAACTTAGGGCAATGATAATGATCTTGGTCCTCTAGTTGCACGGGGTTCTAACTCGGGAAACTAGCAAGTTGACAATATTCCTATACAGAGATCCAGACGCAATATCAGACCACCACCAAGGTATGGGTTTGAAGAGCTAGTATATTATGCTTTCATTTCCAGTTGCAATGATCCAACTACTTTTCAAAAGGCAGTGCACGGCCAGGAGAAAAGTAGGTGGATGGGCGCTATGATTGAGGAAATGGTATTGCTGCATAAGAATCAAACTTGGGAGTTGGTGGAGCTTCCAAATAGGAATAGGGCGATAGGTTGCAAATGGGTATATAGGAAGAATGAAGCAATGTCAGAAAAGGAATGAGAGAAATTCAAGGCACGGTTAGTGGCAAAGGGGTACTATAGAAAAAGGGAATAGATTATGATGAAATCTTTTCACCTGCAGTCCGACACACTTCCATCAAGGTAGTGTTGGGGTTAGTAGCTCATTTTGATATGCATTTGGAACAAATGGATGTGAAGACGGCATTTCTTCATGGTAACTTGGAGGAACAGATTTATATGGTATAGCCGGAGGGATTCAATGAACTAGGGCAAGAGCATCTAGTTTGCAAGTTGAAGAAATCTCTTTACGAGCTGAAACAGTCTCCAAGGCAATGGTATAAAAGATTTGATTCCTATATGATCAGAATAGGCTACAAAAGATGTATGACTGCTACGTGTATGTGAAGAAGCTTGATGATAATTCTCTTATTTTCTTATTGTTGTATGTCAATGACATGTTAATAGCTGCGAAGGATTTAACTGAGGTAAATCAATTAAAGGGTATGTTGCATAAAGAGTTTAACATGAAAGATCTTGGTCCAGCCAAGAAGATACTTGGGATGGAGATTCGCTGGAATAGAACTACAGGGAGGTTGTGGTTATCTCAAGGTAGTTGTAGAGAAGGTGTTGGAAAGGTTCAACATGACTGATGCTAAACTGGTATGCACACCTCTAGCGAGTCACTTTAAATTATCTACTGTTGAATGTCCAAGTACGGATGATGATATCTGGGACATGGCAAAGGTCCTTTATGCAAGCATCGTGGGGAGTTTAATGTATGTTATGGTGTGTACAAGACCAGACTTGACACATGCAGTGAGTGTGGTGAGTAAGTTTCTCTCTAATCCTGGTAAACAACACTGGGAAGCCATCAAATGGATTTTCAAATACCTACAGGGTACTTCCAGTTGTAGCATCATGTTCGGCAAGCAACAGGATAGTCCATCAATTGTGGGGTTTGTTGATGCTGATTATGCAAGGGATATGGATGACAGAAGATCTACAATGAGTTATGCCTTTACCCTTGTAGGAGGACCTATATGTTGGACATACTTGGTACAATCCTTGGTGGCATTATTTACAACTGAATCTGAATACATGGCAGTTGTCAAAACTTCAAAAGAAACCTTATGGCATACCGGCAAGGTCTTAAATTTCGATTTTGACTCAAATTTCAAAGCTCCAAAAGTACGGAAATTTCGATTTCGATATCAATTTCAATTTCGATTTGAAAAAATAACGGAATTCAGTAATAAAGCATGGAATTCTTTGTGAAGCTTTAGAAATGGTTAACAAACATAATAATATAAGTTTTAGGACTAATATATTATAAATTAAATACATCTATATTTTGTATGAGGTGGAAAAGTTGTAAAATAGTATGTGTATCAAATATATTTAAGATAATGTACATTAAACATATTCAGTTAATACAAATGAAATTCATAAATCATTTAAATATTATTTATTATACAAATAATGATAATTTAGACATGAATGGTTAAATAAAATGTTACTGTAAGTTTATTTTTTCATATAATTTCAAAGGCACTTGTAATAATCTTTTATTTTGACAAAATAAATAAAATAAATAAAGATAGAATTTCACTTCACTCCTAAATTTCTCATTTGAATTCTAAAAAAATTTTATTGTATAGTTAAAATTTTGACAAGTTTTGCTAAAATTTCGAGATTTCAATAAATTTTGGATGATTCATTGAGATTTTGACGAAAATTATGCAAGACGGAAATCGAATGCCATTTCGATTTTGAGGGTGATGGAAATCGTAAATTTTGACAATTTCGTGGAAATTTAAGACTATGCTTACCGGTTTGGTCAAATAGTTGGGTATACAGCAAGGTAGAGTTGTATTGTGATAGTCAGCGTGCCATTTACTTGGCAAAGAATCAAGTGTATCATGCTAGAACCAAACATATTGATGTAATGTTCCACAAGGTTCGGGAATTGATTACTTCAGATGAACTTGTATTGGAGAAGGTTCACATATCTGAAAACATAGCGAATATTTTGACAAAACCGGCAAGCATTGCTTGGACTTACTTCATGTCTCCAAGTGTTAGAAGGGAGACGGACCCAACCTAACGTTCCAAGTTGAAGGCAGAGCAACGAGTTCATATTTTTTTATTTTTCCTAAGGGGTGTATGTTTGCCAAAGTGGGGTTTATTGTGAATTATGGTTCACATTCAAAAGGAAAGCATGAATGGAATTTAGAGTGTAACAATTCAGTAGTTGCAGTATTTCTATTTTGTCTAAAACCATCGACGAATTTTTTGAAACCGTCGACGGTTTTGTTTTGGGCAGCAAGGTTGAATTCAAAATTTGAAAATGAACGTTAAGTTGGTTGGGTTTTGGGGGGAAAACTCCGAAGGAAACTTTATTTATACACTCGTCTGAGTGTATTTAGACAGGAAGATCATTGTGAATTGTATTGTATTGTCTCCTTTGACATTTACATAGTGAAAACCTTTGTCGATCGCTCTTGTAGATGTAGGCATTACCGAACCACGTACATCTTCCTATTGTTGTTCTTGCTTTCAGATATATTGCGTGTGTGTTCTATATTTGTCCTTCATTGGTTGTTGCATTTAGATTTCGCTGTGCAAATACGAGTTTATACACAACACATGTAATCCACATAAAACAACAGAAACATAACCCACTTGCATCCTATCACCCTTTTTCCTTCTGGAAGTTCCACCAACTCCCACATCTAATTCTTATGCAGGTTTCCATCTCCTCCACCATAGCACTCATCCATCTATTTTTCTCTTTGTTGTGCACCGTATCTTGAAAAATAGTAGGAACCTTGCAGTAATGAATGCATAAGACACTAGAACATCAAATTCATACTTGAGCAGTGGCCTGATAGTGCATCCAGGCCCATAGTGATCCTGCTGATACCCCGAAATAAAACTTCATGCATTATAAACAATGTCATCTCTGCTTTGAATTTGTAACTCCACCTGCATCACATGCTCATTGCTGCTACAATTTTCTAACACTTGTTTCTCATCATCTACCTAAGTACACTACATCATGGCTTTCTCACCAAAAACCATGTCTCCATTGATCACCACCTTATTTGTCATTAGATCACACAACTTGAACCTACCTTTCTTATATCCCAGAAAAATGTACCATCTAGACATTTCACCAAGCTTAGATCTCCCCACACTAGAAACGTGCACGGCTGAACATTCAAACACTCTCAAACTAGAATAGTCTATCGCATTACCTATCCATACCTCTCCAGCATCTTTCCCATCTAGTGATACCCTTGGCAATCGGTTAAACAAGAAACACGTCATACTCACTGATTTTATCAAGAAGTTCCTTACAAGCCCTGCATACAACTTGTCATGTTCCTCACAAAACTCCTTGAACGCTAGTGTACTCAGTTCCAATGTCTGACCTGAGGATCTCTCTCCCAGTCTGATTTTCCACCTCAGCCACAAGTTAAATTTGACAAACATCTCTGACTTGTGCCGCATAAAGTACACCAAGACCTTTCGTGATAAACTCATAAAGTACATATGTCTAACCCGTGATGCTCCCCAAACATCTTAATAAATGTAGTCACCCATATGCCCTAACCGCATATGCCACAAAATAGTGTTATCTGACTCAGATTCTACAACTGCAGCTCCACCTAAAACTGTGGTACCCTACAATGCATAGATATTTCCCATTAATTTCTGTCCCTTCATCATCATCAAGTCGCCTTCATACACCTTCATTATCCCACTGTCAGACTTGTAACTATATCCGTTATAATCTAAAGTGCCCAATTGAATCACATTCTTCCGTAAATCCGATATGTGCCTTACGTCACATAATGTTCTTATAGCACCATCATATATTTTAATTCTGACGTTTCATATTCCAATTATTTTGCATGAAACATCATTTTCCATCAGAACAAAACCAGAATTAACTGACTTGTAGGTGCTAAACCATTCTTTATTTGGTGTCATGTGATAAGAGCACACCAAATCTAGGATTCAAGAATCCGTGAGGCGATCCGACCCCGATGAAACAAAAAGCATATAACCATCATTGCTTTCTGAGTTTCCTTCCTCTTAATACATTCGCGGATTTTGAAGTGTCCTCTTGATTTTCAACATTCCCTTTCTTCCTTTCTGGACACTCTGATTTTATGTGCCCCTTTTTTCCACACTTAAAACACCAAATATCTTTCTTCTTGGACTGCAACCAAGACCTATTACCACTCGATCTGTTTCGGAATTTGCTTCTCCCATGTTCCTAGTTACCCTTTACCATAAGCCCTTCACCATGTGAAATTTCATCGCTGGCCTTCTTTCTTTGATGAAAACCAAGCAATGCGCTTGTTACCTATTCCAAACATAGTAGTTAGAGGCGCGAGGCGAGCCGAGGCGCAAAGGGTGTTTGAAGCCAAGGCGCGAGGCGAAGGCGCGCGCCTCATGAAGGTGAGGCACACAATTATTAAAATGGGGTAAAATGTCTATTTGGGGTAATTGATATATGAACATATGAATATCTAGTAATATTAGAATTTAAAATGCCAAAAAATTCAATTACAAAATTGAAAATTTAGCCCAAAAGCATCAACAATTCAACATAGTTCAACATCAAAAGAAAAGAGTACAAATCAAAAAATAGTAGCTATATTTCAATAAAAAAAATAAATATTATGTATTAGTTATAATTTATAAACTCACATTAATTAAACTAAATATTACAAATTAAAAAATAGTAGCTAAATTTCAGTAAAAAGAATAAATATTATGTATTAGTTATAACTTATAAACTTGCATTAATTAAACTAAATATTTAATTAGTAATTACATATAAAGAAGAAGAAGAAAAAGAGTAGCCAAATTTCAATAAAAAGAATAAATATTATGTATTAGTTATAATTTATAAACTTACATTAATTAAACTAAATATTACAAATTTAAAAACAGTAGGTAAATTTCAGTAAAAAAAATAAATATTATGTATTAGTTATAATTTATAAGCTTAAATTAATTAAAGAAAATATTTAATTTATAAGCTTACATATAAAGAAAAGAAAAAGAGAAGCAGCAGGCAGCAGTCAGCAGCACGCAGCTCGCAGGCAGCGGGAAGAAGAAGAAAAAGAGAAGCAGAAGGCAGCAGGCAGCAGTCAGCAGCTTGTAGCACGCAACAAGCAGGGAGCAGGAAGAAGAAGAAGAAGAAGAAGAACTCGCGAGGGCTCCTGCTGGTTGGAAACGAAGTTGCGAAGGGTCGTGCTTCTTCAAAATGTCGAAGACGAACTCACGATCCTGGTTCGAAGCTCGAAGACAAAGTAGCAAAGGCTCCCGGCTGGTTTGAAGGCTCGCAGACGAGCTCATGTTGCTGGTTCGAAGGATTGCGAAGGCTCTTGCTGGTTCGAATGTGCAAGATGAACTCACGAAGGGCTTCGAAGGGCCGAGAGGGGCAAGGGCTATGTTCGTTCGAGTCGAAGGGGCTACGGGTCTGGCTGTGGCTATTTCTCTACTTTAAATGGCTAAAAATTCACAAGGCGCGACTCACTGCGCCTGTCACCCTAGTGCGCCTCGTCTCGCCTAGTGTCGCCTCTTGCAGGTCACCTCGCCTCACCTAGTTTGAGGCGCAAGCCTCTTCGCTTCACTGCGCCTTGCGCCTAGGCGCGCTTTTAACTACTATGATTCCAAAATTAGGGTTTCTTTACCTCATGTTAGAGTAATAATCAAATTTTCATACGTGTGAGACGTAGGTAGGGAATTTAATAGCATCAACGCCTTGTCTTCCTCCTCGAACTTCACATCAACCCGCATCAAATCACTTACAATTTGATTGAATGCATTGATGTGTTGGTTCAAATTCAAACCTTTTGTCATCTTTAGCGAATACAACTTCTGCTTAAGATATAATTTGTTCGTTAGAGACTTAGACATATACCTACTTTTAAGTTTCTTCTCAATAGTCGTAGGAGATTCCTCATCCATGACGTGATACAGCACGTCATTGGCCAAACAAAGTCTAATAGTCGCCACAGTCTTTGCTTCCAATTCATTCCAACTTGTTTCATCCATACTTTCCAGTTACACTCCGTACAAAACCTTCACCATATCTTACTGCACTAACAGATCCTTAACCATTTTCTACCATAAACCAAAGTTTCCCATTCCATCGAACTTAACAACATCGAACTTTGTAGAAGAAGTTCCATAAGCCATTACAACAATGCTCTGATGGACCGATAGCAATTTGTTGTGAAAATTGAATGCACAACGAAAATAAATTATCATACAACACAACACTTAATAGTGAAATATATAGAATCACAATCACGCAGATTATAATGAAAGCAATAACAATGATACAAACAATTGCATAGTTCGTCAATGCCTACATCCTCGGGAGTAATTCACAAAGTAATTTCACTACCTTATGTCCAAAGACACTGAGTTACAATACACAACATGTATATATAAGTTTCTCAAAGGCTTTCCCTCCAAAAGCCAACATTTCCAACGTCCCAATTCAAAATTTAAAAACAAACGTTGAGTAACCGAGCCAAACCATCGACGGCTTGCAGAGATACCATCGACGGTTTAATACCAAGAGCAAACAGTCGAAGTAACAGACTCAGAACCATCGACTGTTTTACTGCACTGGACCAAACCGTCGACGGTTTCCTCCTGCAAGTCAACATTCTTGTTTTCTTCATGTTTTCTCTTTGTACATGCCTTCCACATCAATATATGAGCCACATATTACAACATATATCTTGTGCTAATTGTATTTCAAGCTTTATTAAATCATATGCTTATTGCAAATTGCAGGACCTTAGCGAAAGGGCTGCCATCAAGGCAGATAATATCTTCAAAAATTTTGCGACCCACAAGAGATCAACATAATACCATGAATGCCATTAAGGCAGGGATATCTTGGAAAAGTTTTGCTTGATCAATCTGGTTCATAAGAGATTCTTGAAATAGAGGTTTTGTTAATTCTATTTCAAGCATTAACTCACCTACTTTCTGCATGAGATTAAAGACAAGCTGCCATTAAGGTAGACAATCTTGGAAAAATTTGCAAGTCACAAGAGTCAACATGATATCATCAATGGCATTAAGACAAAGATTAACTTTGGCAAATTGATTTGTAGTCATTCGACTTTGCAGTGGTGAATCTGATCATAAGTTGTCAAACACTCTCATTATTGATTATTCAGACTAATGCAGCACCAGTCTGATTTGTATAGTTACTGCTATCAAGAATGATATGTTGGCCCAGAGGGCTATGCAGCAAATTATCTGAATTTGCCCAGTGGTATAGTTACTTCTAATCAGTTTTTTATAGACTGTTTAGAAGCACGTAACAATGACAGGGACATTGATTTATCCCTTCCATGTCTTCTTCTTTTGTCCTCTTGAGAAGTTATAAATGAAAAACAAACATATAAAAACAATAAAATGCACAACTCAAATTTGTAATTCTTTGAAATTAAGAATTTAGAATGAGGAGTTCTCAAACCTTCAATCCTTCTATCTACAATTTCAATCATAAACTTGGACTAAACTACTTTCTAATCTTCATGACCCTGCAACACACTGTTTCTTCTTATGAGGATTAGAAACCATATATGAAATTCAAGAATCTATACCATAATTTAGCCACTAATGTGGCAGAGTTCCCAAAATCATGCTTAAATTCCATAGCATGTTCCGTAAGGGCAGTGGTAGTGAGCTTGAGATAGCACCACTGAGAATTTTGAACTCTATAGTCTACCAGGATTGCACAAGTTTCCAGAAGTTCATTACACTTTTCCAACATTATGCAGATTGCAAGTAAAGGGCTTCCTAGCCCCTCTGATGTTCATATATTGCATTATACAGACCATTCGTGCAGGATATCAACATATCCAAGTTTTATGTAATATCTCAAGAGTTATTGCAGAGCACAGATCATTTCCAATATTTCTTAAAAACAAAATAGTAAAAGTTGAGCATCAGAAAACATACCTAAGACATCAATTTATATTCTGGTTTCCCTTTGTTACCGTGTTGAGGGCTACAGAATTAGATAATAAAGAGAAGAATACATTTAAATCATTTCATATGTTGAACAACTGTATGCAGTTTCTACTACAAGTTTTTACTAGGAAGATACGTAAGCAAAAGAGGGATGTGTGTGGAATCAATGCTTAACCAAAGTATATGTAAACACTCTGACAAAGCATGAGTTTTCTGATCCAGTTAAACATGAAAAATTACAAGGTTACAAACATAAGGGTAAGCAGTGGTAAAATGCATGCCACAAGATGACAAGCCTTGTGCTAATCACATATGGTATACAAACAAAGGACGAAGAATAAATGAATTTTCTTCCTAGAAAATTCAAGAGGGTGAAAAGAGCCGCAAATAAGCTTAGGTATATGGATCAAGTGCTACAAATGTAGCCCCAAAAAATAGTACAAAGAAGCCAAAACAAACTTCATGACATGCAGTTACACCAAAACCCTTCTCACTGCATTGACAGGCAGCCTCAACATGTCTAATAATCCCTAATCTTGCAAAAAGGCTTAGGCATAGAACTTTGAAACATATATATATGATAGCAAAAGAAGAGATTTCATTAATAGGAGAAGAATTTACAAAAAGGGAATAAGACATCTCCTGAAAAAATTCTGGAACAAATCAGAAGGAAAAAACTAAAAAACAACAAAGAAAGAAAAAGGAAAAATCAAGTCAAAAGATTACACCATTCACACTGAACTTCCAGAAAGCTAACTCCCTTAAAAACCCCAAACCCAGCACACCACAAAGAGGCCAAGTATTGAATCTTTTCCCAAACCAGCTGCCATTTCAATTTTTCCCCGAAAAGATCCATGCATTGTGCTCCAACCATAACCCCCACTACAGTGCAAAATACCACATTTCCATAACACAGCTCTCTCCTTCCTCCTTTCTCCTTCCAACCCTCAAATGAAGTAGCCAACAGTTCCTCCATCAATACAGAACAAATCCAATTTTCTCCCAAAACACCAAATAACTTATTGCAGATTCCCCAAGCAAAATCAGAGTGCAAAAAAAATGAGATGCTGTCTCAGAATTCTATACAAGAGCACACAAGCATCTGCAGAGTCTTCATAGGTCTCCTGATCTGCAACAAGCTATTGGTATTGATTTTTGTTAACATAAAATTTTGCAAGCTGTGCTTGTCTAAAACCATCACATGCAAAATACTCGAGAGTCCAGTTCACCAAATTCTATGCCAGAGATTAAGGTATAATTGAACAACAGGAATGAGGGCCTCTTCTTTCCCAATCTTTCCCAGCCTTTCTCGACCAAACCCTTTTAACTATATTAAGGACAGCGATGTCAACAGTCTATTCATCCCTAATCTTGCAAAAGGCCCCAGACATAAACTTTAAAATATTAAGATAAAAGCTACATTTAGTGATTCTATTTTACATGATTTCTTTTTGTTTAAAATCACCGCATTTAAAATACTCAGCAGTCCAATTCACAAAATTCTATGCCTGAGATTAAGGTATAATTGAACAGGGATAAGGGCCTTTTCTTTCCCAAAGTTTACCAACCTTTCTAGGATTGCAAGGCACCAGTGGAGTTATAACTTGTACACCTCTAATGCTGGTCACATCACCTAACTGCTATCTATTTCCCATGCATTTATTCTGGACTCTCTAGCACATATAAATGGTCATAGCCCACCTCAACTATCCTAGACACAAGGCCCGCCATTTATGGTATTTTTCTGCCTTAATACCAGGTTGTATCACCCAAAATAAATGTCACATCAACAGTAATCCTAACCTTCAGCATTCAAAAATTAAACAAGTTCAGATAGCAACCCATAACTTTTTTAATAAATAAATAAAGCATTATATGCTGCAGGTGTATCTTCAAATTACCAGATTCTTGAAGGCGGCCTGCAGCATCACTAAACAACTGGATGTGATCATCCTGCAATCATGGTTAGAAACAAATTGCTAATATTTCACTACTTAAAGATGGTTTACATATTATACTAATTTGATGAACATATACAGAGTGTAGAGCCTTAGGAGGAAGCAAAGAAAAACATGCATAATTGAGAAGAAAAGAAAGATACTGTACCTTAAGCACTTCATTTTTGACATTATATAGAATCTCATATACTTTTTCCACAAGAATATCATAACAAAATAAATAATATCCTATTCCCTATTCTGCAGGATCCGAAATATTGATGAAGACAATGATGAACAAGATATGCAAATTTTTCAAATTGATACAACAACAACAACAAGCCTTAAGTCTCAATAGGTGGAGTCTGCTGCATGAATCCTTTTCCGTCAATTCACTCAATTGAGAACATTTCCCTCTACTAGATTAAAGGCTATTAAATCCTTCCTCACTGCCTTATTCAAAATTATTTTAGGACTACCCTTACCCCTTTACATGTCAGAAATAATAACTAACTCACTCCTCATAGGTGCTCCTCTAGGTTTTGCGTTTCAAATGCCTAAACCATCTAAACTGTCCCTCCCTTATCTTGTCTTCAACTGGAGCTATACCTAAATTAATGCGTATATGCAAATTTTTTTTTCTTTCAATTTTTTCAAATTGATGAATAAAATAATCATTCAAGAGAAGCTGTTAACAATCAAGAGAAGATTTTTCTTTTTAGGTTAAATGTGGAAGATCGTCATGAACTGGTGTTGCACACAAGACAATGAAATAATCTGAAGACAAGAAAAGAAACATATTTTACTGGTTAAGATGGACAAAACAGAACTTCACTTATAAAGTATTTTCCACGATTTAAAATATACTTAAGCGCTGTAATATAATCATGACATAAAAGATAAGTAAAAGTATTTTTTGCTACTTGTGCGTTTTTCTTTTTTTTCTTAAAGTCCATTCAATTGTTCAGAAAAAAAAAAAGCCTTGGACAAATACAAACCTCAACTTATCTATGTTGCCATGGTGGTAGCTAATTCAAAATATAACTGTCATGGCATTGACACCATAAACACACACGAAATAGTTCAAAAATAATAGGAACCAACATCAGGAGTCACAAATTCTAGAAAATTTATCAGCTGAAAGAAGAAAATACAACAGTAAATGCAAGAAAAATAAAACCAGTATCCTGAAATTCTCTACAAACCCATGAACAAAAAATTCGAAAAAGTAGCATGGCAAAGGAATTTACCTCTGGAATTTGGACATCATTTAAATTCTTTCGGTCAAATTCTCCAAGATAATCCCATCAGATGCAGCAAAAGCTGCAACCACATGGCTTATAAAGCGTTTCTCAGAGTCAATTGAAGAGTTTCCCGTGTTGTATGTCCTGAGAGAGATGAACCACATCAACTCTAAGAATATCAAAAAGCTATCAGAATACTTTGTAAAAAATGATAATGGACATAAATGTTAAATTAAAAAAATAAAAAATAAAAAAATAAACATGAATGAGAAATTCTGCTTAGCCAAAGAACTGTCATCAACATCATCAATAAAAATAAACTGCAACACCGAATGCACAAGGCTCCTGTGCCATAACACAAGTCTTGGAAGAGCATGATATACACAGCCTTACCTCCACCGTTGGAAAGGATGGTTCAGTGATTTGAACCTATTTCCCAAATGATTACATTTTAATATAATTAATTCACAAAACAGCATCCAGCTGATAATGCATCAGTAAATTGGCAACAACTGCATCAAATTGTTCAAAAAGATCAAGTTACCAACAATTAAAAGACACCAAGAAACAGCAAGAACAACCTAAACAGAATTTTTATGCCCAATCCGGAAATATCAGATTAAAAAATTCAAATATTGAAAAATTTTAAACTGCAGATAAAATTATTAAAAAAAAAAAATTATAGGTCCATAATTCATGCATTATAAACCTATAAGTTTGACCAGCAATAATATGAAAAAATATTTTCACTAGAGCGGTCAACCATGAAGCCTGCTCTTGTCATCCATCCTCCTCTAAGATGGACAGCTTTCCCCATGAAGACAAAGTTGTCATTTGTTTTGGGAATTGAAATAATATCTGGTATTGGAGAGCATACAAAGTGAAAACTTACAAGCTCCCCACCATAATGATTAGAGAATTAATTTTCGAAGATGAGATACAATTGACAGCAAAGAGAATGAGAAGAAAAATCTTTCACAACCTCCATCATGTGAGCAATGAAGCTTTATATTAAACACTAATAAACAGAGAGAACTATATGAAAATAAAACTGAAATGAAATCCATTTAGATGTCCTTGCTAAAAATATCCAGTTTAGAGAATAAAAAATTAAAAAGAAAAAAGAAAGAGGACACCATGCCTAATCGTAGCAGCCCTAGCCAAATCATCACTCTTGACACCAGTAATCCCACTTCAACCAACAACCCTATCCATCTACACCAAAGGCCCTAGTAGCATTGCCCTGACCAACACAACTGTTCTCCGATCAATTAAAAATAATAAATAAATAGAAATAAAGGGAGCAGGGCGGTTTTGATCCAGGAAGACAGCATTCACTGTCTTTTTTAAAAAAAAAAAAATTAAGGAAATTTACCAGCTAAAAGTGAGCTACAGAACCAAAAACATTAAGGAAATAAAAAATAAAAAATAAATGGTTTGAACATGAAATGCACATATCATCAGTCACTACTAAAAACGAACAAACAAAACAACAGAATCCATAAAATGGCAACAAAATCAGAAACAGAAGCCAACCCCCATATAACCATAGAACAGCTTGATGTTCATCATCCAATCAGGTTAAGTGAGAAGATTGCTCATGCAGCTCCTCTCTCTCTCTCTCTCTCCTGTGTCTACTAAGAAGATACAAAAATGTATTCAATTTCAAATGCAGTTTCTTTTTTTCAATTGAAATTCCCAATGAGAATGATAATAGAATTTTCTTATATAATAAAACAAGTCTATTAGAAAACGAACATAATTACAACAAATTGAGGATAAGAAATCCCCCAAGAAAAAAGCACAAATGAAACAAATTTCATCAAAGCTGCCTCCCAATTCCTTTGAATATCGAACAGCAAAAGACCCCCAAAAGCCCCAACAAATGAGCCCAAAAAGAAGCAAGAAAAATAACTTTCTCACAAAACAATCTTGGAGAAGCCTTTTGATCTTTAAAAACTCTAGCATTCCTTTCTGGCCACAACAACCACGAGATTGTAAAATCAGCAGAATCCAAAAATATCCTTTCCCCTTCCCAAACCCTAAACTTCACCTTCAAAAAATCCTGAGGAGCAACCCAAACTTCACCTAAGTATGAAAACAAATTGTTCCATGCATCTTGCTACTTCACAATGAATGAACGGATGACTAATAGTCTCACTAGACTCATTGCACAGCATAAAAAAATGTCTGGACTAAGGGCTTTGCAAGGCCTCCTTTTTGTAACATACCATCTGCGTTGATATTGTTTAGAATTAAAGTTCAAATGAAGCCAGATTTTAAGAGGAATCTTTTGATTTCCCAACAGCTTTGTGTGAGAAGAAAGGACAAGGATTTGAGGATTTTATGAGATTAGAAAAGAAAGACTTTGAAGAGAAAGACCTTGAAGCGTCCTCAATCCAAAGCCTTGTATTTCCCCCAAATTTGGAACGAAAGAATCCAGCACACCCACTAAAAGAGTTAACTCACCAAGTCTGCACGAAGTTAATTAGAAATTGAAATTTTGGATTGAAAATTGGGAAACATATTTTTTTTTAATTGAATCAATGCTTCCAATTGAATGAGTAAGAGTCATGGACCCATGGGATTTAAAACTCCGGATGATTCATGAATTGTCCATTCAAAATCAATCTATGGATTTGATGAAGTATCTACTGTCCCACAAAGAAAATGAAAGATCTGACTGATAGAACAAATGCAATCAGAAAAAAAAAAAAGAAATAATAACAAAAGATAAGGAATTAAAAACAGATTAAACAGAAAATATTGTTATTCTGAATGTATTAAAATTAGAATGAACCTAGGAATAAAGCAAACAGCTCTCAAAAACTGACTTTCCTGACAAAATACTCACCTAGGGGAAACCATGCGACATATCAAATAAAACCAATAAATTGTAGCAACCTTTTTCCTTTTGTCTTCTCAAAATGCAAGCAGAGCTCTTTTTAAAGGAAAAAAAAAACCCAAAACTTTTCCTTCTTTTCCTTTCCTCTGCCCAAAACAAAATTTTTGATCCAAATGAAGCCTTAAAAAACAAATTGGTTTTCTAAATTTTCCCCTTAAAAAGAATTTTAAAACAAAAAAGAAAGTATCCAAATCATTCCTATTTGTTCAAAGGGTTACATCTTACAGGCACTTCAACTGCCATGACAAGTAAAAGTATACATTCCAAATGCCAGGCAATGGAGCATGGAATAGAATTATTTCATTTCTCTTCAAAGTAGAGCAGGACTACAATCCTCTCAATTGAATTCACTCTACTTGCACAATCTTCCCAAGAATTTCATCTTTGTTTGTTGTAAAAAGTGGTTTGAGAAAATCACCACATCTGACAAATGCAAAGGGAACACTCCTCTGCAGTGAGCTGACCAAGCTAATCGCTGTCCCAATTCTCATCCAACTGTTTTGGTGTCTTCAGCTCTTTATCATTCCATGTGTTCCCATTCTCCTTAGTGTATTCATTCTCTTCTTCACTGCTGCTACTGTAATCATAACTTGCTGTCTTCAGCTCTTTATCATTCCACGTGTTCCCATTCTCCTGAGTGTGATCATTCTCTTCTTCACTGCTGCTACTGTAATCATAACTTGCTGCTCTACCTATTTTTGAGTTTTCCTCAGCATCTGATTCCCACATTGCAATTTCTTGGTCACTAAATAAATCTTCGGAGTCAGAACGCACTAGAGTCATTTTTCCCCTAAACTTGGGTTCAGCTTTTCTAATCAAACCCTCATCACTATCATTCATTCTGCCAATCCGATCCTTCTTCCCATTTTCTATTTTAGACACCTTAAACTCACCATGAACTTCATCAGATTCATCAGCATCACTGTCATGATCATTCACCCAGTCTATAGCATTCTCTTCATTTTTCTTCATCTTGCTGCCACTCCTGTAATCAGAACTCATCACTCTTGAAGCTCTTGGGTCATGTTCTTCCTCGGTGTCCGACTTCCACATTACATTTTCCAAATCACTTAACATATCCTCTGATCCAGAATCTTCTTCAGTTTTCTCTCCCCTAAATTTAGTTTCAACTGTTCGCTTGAAACTTCCATTAGATCTGCCACTCTTATCCAGCCTCCTGTCCATGCCAGATAACTTAAATTTATCATGAATTCCATCAGAATCATCATCACTTTCCACATCACTCACATTTCCCACAACATTGGAATCCCATTCATTTTCCCCCTCCGAACTATCACCATCTTCATCATCACTATCAGTAGCTCTCTGTCCACCATGGATATCCTTCCAATGTCTTTTGCGTCCAGCATCTTCATCAGAGTCTTCACCTCTAGGAATTTCTGATCCTCTGAATCTCCCATTAAAATCTTCTCTGTTCCAATACCTCATTTTGCCAAGTTCTTCTTTTTCTGCAGCTTCTTCTTCAGCCCATTCTTTATCTGCTGCATCCTCTATCTCAGCTATGTATCTGTCAAGCTCTTCCTGGTCGCTGTCGACAGAAGGTTCAGACAGTTTTATGCTGTCATCAGGCTCTAGTACTGACTGTTTGTCCCCATGGAAGACGTAAGGGCTTCCATCTTTCTTATCAATTGCATTGAAGAATGTGGAAGCTACTCTCTGGATGCTGGCCATTGCAATTGGGTCGTCAGGGTTTACCCCCATACGCCGGAGTTGCTGTTCCATTTTCTTAATGTTTAGCTTTTGAGAATCTAGGGCTTGCTCAAATCTGGCCTTGAATAATGCCTGCAAATAAAGCAAATTAGCTTACCATCCAAATCTACCATCTAAATAAAGCATGCAAAAGAAAAAATCCTATCCTTGCAAGCAGTGTGCAGTTTGGCCTGGGTCTGCAGCCCATACGTTGTCAAATTCCAACACTAAGACCATTTTTCCATCTGGAAAATGTTGGCTCATATAATGTTTTTTTTCCTTTTTCTATGCCTCAAGGGTTGAGGGTGAGGACAGGTAAGCAGGAGGCAAAGTATTGGCATGACATATTAAATGTGAATTGACTTATGAAATTTAAGGCGCTGTTCCAAAAGTCACCAGTCCTAGTCACTATTTAGAATCATGGGACAAAAAAAAAAAAGAAATCAGGCGCCTCTTATTCCCAGACTAGGTGGCAAAATCTACCCAAAAAATAAAAACTCCATTGACTTGTGCTTCTGCACTACCATGTTTTTCACCAAGTTCATCTGAATAGAGGATTCTTTATCAGCAAGAATTGCAATAAAGTATAGCAAGGAACAAAACCACATTCACTCACCTTCCTTTTTGTAAGGGTGTTGATAGGTATCAGATTCTTTGGCTGGCGATAGTTTCTGCCTCGGAACATGATAATTGTTTTCACATTATGTATGTTTATCACAATACCACCACTTAGTCTTGCAAGCATGGTTGCCATCTCCTTAATTTTTTCCTTGGGGAAGTTGTCGCTACAAACTTGCACAGTTTCATGGAACTTCCAGTGGAGATGCATATTTTGCACTACTCCTCCAAAGACTCCACGCACCCCGACAGGTACATAATTTTTATTTCTGAAGCCAATCTTCTTAAATGCCTGAAGCTGCTCAGGGGTCAATAGCTCGGGATCATGTCGTGGGGGAGGCAGCTCTGGTAGCTCATATTTCTTTAGCTTCTGTAGGAGCAATGCCACTTTCTTCTTTGCCTGAATAATTTAGGAAGGAGGACATAAATTAACCAGTTAATTTAAATTTTCAATTGAATAAGGATGTAAACTGGCAAAAACCAAAGATAAATACTCGAATTATTGCTGTACAATTAGCCAGAACAGGGGAAGCCATTGGGACATAAAGCAAAGTGATGGAGAACCAAGTATGGAAAAATTTAGATGTTTATTTTTGTTTGTAAATATTCTGGTAATTGTATAATTTTAGTTAATTTGGGGGCATTTTATGTAGTTTAAGTATTTTAGGGTTGTAATTACTTGTTCTAATTAAAATTTTGGGCATATAATCCTTTGTTAAAATAAATTCAGATTTCCGATCTGGTTTTCCCTCTCACCCTCTCCTCTTCTTCTGCCTCCCTCTTCTCTTCTGTGTCCTTCTCTGATTTGATCCTCTCTCTCTCTCTCTCTCTCTCTCTCTTCCACTTCCTCTTCCTCTTCCTCATCTTCTTTCTATTTCTGTCTCTAATTTCTCTCTCTCAGTTCTAACTCTAATTTCTGTCCTGCTGTCTCTTCTGCTTGCAGCAGTTTCTTTCCTCTTCTTCCACCTCCTTCTCTTCTTTCTATTTGTCTCCCTTAATTCTCTCCGTCTCTCTCTGTTTCTGCTTTTCTACATCTGTCCCACATCACAAAGCCATTTATACTGCTGAGGATATTCTGGCCATTGGTTATCTGATTTATATCCTTGCAAAGGAATCTTTTGAATATAGAAAGGGGATTCCCCTACATTTGTATCCATTTTTTTTAATTCCCAAAACTATCCCTATATAAATACTAGTTGAACAACAAAGCTGATGACAATATAGAAAAATATAATGTACAATAGCTAACCCATAACTACTTATAACAAACTATCTAATAAATAACTCGTAACCAACCCATAAGTACCATAAATCTTCCTTTAGTGTCCACTTTTAGCATTCAACAATATTTGTATATAAATTTTAAATTTCAATTTTAAAAAATTACTATTACATGACCATCTTTGCCTAGCAACTTACAATAATTCAAAGTAGGCTAGAGAATAATGTAACGATTGGTTCATGAAATGGAATAACGTGTGAATGGAATAGAAATTGCATAGGAATATAATAGTTACAAGAAAATCACTATGTGAAAGTTTGTGTTATTCCATAAAACATGGAATAAGAGTCATAAAACAGGAACAAACAGTCCTATCATAAAATTTGAAAATAATCATACCTTGTCTAGTCCATGTTATGAATTGATAAAAAAATATTTACATTGTAACTATCTTTATGATGAAAACGCTTTTTCTTTTGTAAGTTATCAAAACACTGTAACATGACCATTTTATTCTTACTGATAAATGATCCACGAATGAGACATAAACTACATGTTAGAGACATAGAAAAAGAATTTAATTGTCTCAAAGGGGGCATCCTAGTGTTCAAGCTTGTTCCTTTCATATTGGAAGTCACACGTTCTTGGGAAGGGGTTTTGCATGGCGGTAGGCCACCCCTTATTGTAGCCAAGGGCTAATGGGCCTCCCAAATGAACCAAGAATAAGAATTTAATTAAAATAAAATAAAAATCAGATAAAAATAAAAATGTAGAAATAATAAATTTTATGAAAATTGAATGAAGATAAGTTGCACATGCATCACAGGTGCCCAATGGCTAATATAAAGAACAGGCAAAGGAATCCTACACAATGCATTCCTCTCACACCCAACCCCCCCCCCCCCCCAACAAAAAAAAATGTGAGAGTACCACATACACAAGCGCTTGTGTGTGCACGTGTTTCAAAAACCACGTAAACCAGACAGATTTACAGCATCCCCACAATCTAAGAAGGAAACTACAAGATGATATGGATTAAACTTGATAATCAAGAACAATATAAAAAATACCAGCACATAAAACTATACAGTACCAATTAAACAGTGACAGACCAAAAAAAAATTTCTAGGGAGAGAAAAATATACACACTTGAACAAATTAGAAGAAAACACAGAAGTATGCAAAATGTTATCTTCCCAAAACTAATTTCCTTCACCATGGCAAAGCTTCTTCTTTTTTTTTCCTGTTTGGTCGATTTTCATCTTGAACATTTTTTTGTTCATTGAGAGGCCTATTGAGCCCTAGGCCTAAGGCTTCACAAGGTTGCCCCCATCACCAACACACCAACCCCCTTTTTCCCAAACCCTTCCCACCTCCATTCCAAGGTTTGAAGTTGAGACTTTTGCCATGAAAGTCCCATATATGTCAAATCACTGAGGTGTTCTTTAAGGAATATTTTGAATGATTTTTTGGATACACTACTTCAACAAATTTTATCTTTGGCTCTTCACTTTGGATCAATAGTGGCACAATAAACATATCTGGACTAGGACAATTCTATAATTTAGAATAAATCTTGTTATTTGGATATTTTTATAATATAGTATAACTTGAATTTTTTTTTCCCAAGTTTTAGAGGGGAACCGGGGAAGTAACACTTTTTGCAGTTTTAGCAGAGTGGAGAGTGGAATTAAATGGTGTTCATACCCAGCATAAATTTTTTTCTCGAACTAATATCCATCATAAAAGAAACAAATAAAAATCAATACATTAATATTAATTATCAGGGGCATCGTGCCATTGGAGGGAGTTTCTATTTTTGAAAAGAAGGGCTAGTTAATAATTTACAGCGTAGGGATGGAGTTGTGCCTACACCGATGGAGGAGATTCTTAAGAAGGAGATAGAAGCTAAAGATCTTTGGATAAAATGGGCTTAAAGCTGACTGATTTCAGAGGAAATTAAGTGCAATTGGATGGTAACAAAAGTCAAAAATGAAGTTTCAAAAAGAATTGGCGAATTTGAAGAGCCCAGTAAATTATGATAGAAAGGATTTGAAAAGGAATTTCCTTGGTTAATTTTGTCTAGTTTTATTTTGTGATCTTGAGTTCTTTTTGCTGTCTTTCTTTTTTCTTTTTTTCTTTGTTGGTCTTTTATTGTAATTTGGTGCACCCCTTGTCCCTGCCCATTGCACCTTCTCTTCTTTCTATCTAAGATAGCTTCTTTTATTAACAAAATTTAAAAAAAATATATCAGGCGCATTTTCATGGACGAAAAAAAAACACATATACTGGATCTAACTACTCCATGAAACCAAGTGAAGTGAATCACTATCTTTTTCTGTTCAAAAATGCATTCTAAAAGTTTCAGTCTTTCAAAACCATTTATTTTACATGCCTTAAATCTGCTAATTACAGCTATAAGAGAAAAAATAAAAAAATAAAAAATGGGTAGCATAAAAATCAAATGCAGTTGCAAATAAAATTCATCAAGGATAAATGCTTTATGACTGTTCATAATCTCATTTCAGTAAGTAATAAGTCTTCACACACAACCCAAATATAACCACTAGCAACCTTGCAGTAGTTGACACGCTTCTCCTCGGACCACTCATCAATCAATGCCTTACAATGGTCAATTCTATCATCAGATTTTGCAGAAAACAGGGAGTTCCCTCATAAGATCAAAATCCACTCGATAAGAAAATGATAGATCAATAGAAAAACAAACTCAGCACCAGCAAACTTCAGCATGAATTTGGAGATGCAGTGCAAACTTGCTTCCAGAGAGAATCTCACCAAGCACAGAAATTAAAATTGCAACAAAAAAGACCAATAAATAAAGAAGAAAACAAATAAACAATCTGGGAGGTGTATGTAGGAAAAAGGGTGCGTAGAACATACTCTTTTGAGGTTGTAAATGAGCCTTTCCTCATCAGTCATCAACTTCTTCCTCAATTTCTTGGCCCTGCGAATCTCCCGCAGGGTTTTACCGGACTCCTTGCGCATCCTCCTCTCCACCTTGCTCCGCATGCTCCGCCCTCTAGCCGCCGTCGACATTGCCCGCGACGCGCCAGAGAAATTCTCCTTGATTGAGGGAGAATAGCGAACATCTTCCCTCAAATCAGTCACATGGCCTGGTACAATCTTTGGAGAGAAGCCTCTCACTAACGCAACGTTCCTGAAATTCACGAAAATTTCAGATTCAACTGAAGCAACGAGAGAGAGAGCATACTTGGAGGGGTTTGAATGAATGACGGAGGTGAGGGTCTTGAGGCAATGGCGTTGAAGCTGTCTAGCAGCAAACATGGTAGATCAAAGAGAGAATCTCAACGCAGAGATGGGTCTGTGCTTCTTTCCATACTCTTCATATCTTCAGTTCCAGCACATTAGCGATGGATTCGTTCACCCCGGTCGGGGGGTTTTGCCTTTTGAGGGTTTTTGGCTGGCCTGGTTTGGACAAATATCCATGATGAACTGTCGGGTTGCCCAAAACGGGTCAAATGGATGTGATTCGGATTTAGGTTTTTACTCTAACGGGTCAAGATTGAACTAGCTACAAATGAGCGAATAAAATTTATCTTTATCTATTCATTTAATTAGTTAACGAGCTATAAATAAGAATATAATTAATAAATTCAATTTTTACATATTTTTTATATTTTATTAATATATAAATAGAATTTAAAAATACTTTCAAATTTAATATTTTAACAAAGAAACCCTTAAAAAAATATATATTACTTTAAAATGTATTTCATGGTTTAAAAGAAACCAAGTTGCTTAACAAGTCGCCCAAATCCATACCTACTTAGTCAATCTAATTATTTACAAGTCATGAATTAAATTAAAATATGATTTAAATATACAAATTGCCTCTTGATAAATCTTCCACATTCTAAATTAAAATTTAAAAGTATAGACGTAAAGTAATATAAATTTACATAATTTTTTTTTTTCAAAAATACTTGAAAGTGTTCAATTTAATAGTTTCAAAACTTTTTTTCAAATACTATGACACAAAAAATTCTTCAATTGCTCAAAATTTAGTTAAAATTTCAAACATGCACAAATTTTCGTTAAAAAAAATTGTATTTTAACATTAGCAAAATTGTCAAAATTATTTTGTGATTTTGAATTGTGCCTATACTATTTTTGGGTATATAAATTTTAGATCTTGAATTTACATTTGTGAAAATTTAGATATAATTCAATCAATTTTACTTCATATTTTATCAAAATTCAAAAATCTAAATTTAAGGTTCAAATTCTAGTTTTTAGGCTAGTGTAGTGTCATTTTCACAAAATTTTGAGATTTTGATTCATTGAAAAAAAAAATACTTTCCTATGGCTAGAATTTTGTTGCTGCCTGAAAATCGAACGATCTTTGGAGATGTTCCTCGATCAAGACCACCTAAAAAAGAGAAGATGTGGATGGCTTGGAGGATACGGGGTGAACTCTAGGGGATCACTCTGATGCCTAAGTAAGGGACTTATTGAGAGGCTAATTGCAATAGTAGAAAGAATAAGTATGAATGAGATGTCTTACCTCTTCTCTAAGTCTCTTTTTATAGTGGTGGAGGTTGACCCTTTATTAATCCGGTAATAATGAGTGCATTGTTGTGCTTATGGGGGTTATAAAGTTTTGTGGGCATTTATATGGGAGTTTTTATAATAGTCTTGTAACGGTTCCCTCCCATGAATTTATGTGTATTAAAGTTTGTATGTTGGTTATGTAAGGAGGTTTAATGGTGGAATCGAAATCGTTCCTCCTTTTGAGTGAAGATATTTTGGGGTATATCAATTGCCTCCCCTTTGGTTACAAATTTTTTGAAACTTGTTTCCAAAGTTCGAAGACTCTAGAAATTGTAAAACCTTTTTTCTTTTTAACCTAATTTTTCATGTTTCAGGTCCATCCGAGCCTAAGGGCTGGCATTCGGCTGTCCAAGTCATATTATCTGTTGATTTAGGTGTAATCCCAATAGGGGGTGAATTGAATATTTTAAAAAATTCTTTGAAACTTTATTCACCACTTAGTCCCTATGTCTAAATTTAACCAATTACTTATCAAGTTCATGTTAGATTATTCAACAACCATACATGCAATGTAAATAATGAAGTGCGTTGCAGAAATTAAAAGGATAAGGGAAGAAAGAAGACAAACGCAATTTTACAAGGTTCAACCAACTCGGCCTACGTCCTCGTCTTGAGCAACTCACTCAAGGATTCCACTATAATCTCTACTCCTTAAATTGGGACAGAACTTCCCGTACAATCCGCTGCTTACAAGAGATACAACTTCCTCACACTCGGCTGCTTATAAGAGATACAACTCTTTCCTACAATAAAATATATAAAACACTCAAAGCTGCTTCCAACAAAACTAGTGAGTATAATTCAAATTCCTAATACATAATCATATGATGAAACTTGAAGTTCAGAATGTATGAAATGATATAATCGTTTATGAATGATATGCTTTAACACGCAAATTCTCTTTTATCAAATCTTCCAAAATATTTATAAGATCAATAGCCTCGAAGACAAAATGCACAAATATCAAATATTATTTTGTTAAAAAAATTGTCTTGAATATTAAATAGATCTAAATTAAAAATCTTTCGGTCAAATATTCAATTACACCACGATCTTTGTAATATGCTAATATATATCTATATCTCTATATATATACACGATATGTATTTTAGAGATCAAAAACCCAATGTAATATCTTTTAGAAAATATCCCTCAATAAAATATATATTTATGAACACAAGGATATTTAATCAAGTGTTTTAATATATCTAAAATATAGATCCTTTAATTGAACACACACTTGAATCTAAATCTATTTAACCAATGACAAAGCCTTGTATCAAGTAGTGAGATTATCTAAATAATCTATATGAAAGTATACTCACTATCTATTACTTACCCTATTTCAACAATAGATTTTGAAATGAGAAGTTCTTTTAAAAATATATATATATCAATGGCAAAAGAAAACTTTCTCAAGTAATGAACTTGTCAAAAACAATCTCAATATGGTTAGGAACGTTCAAGATCAAACTCTCTAAAGATATTCAAACAAGTGATGAGATAAGGAGCTCTTGAAAATAATAACTTGAATCACCCAACCTCAATACCAAGTTGAAATCAAGATGTATAAGTGAGATCCTTTTTAGTTTTCTAAGTAGATTTGCCCAAAGAAGATGAATATATGATGGAGTGCAGGCAATCGTGTAGCAATCAGCTCAAGTTTCCCAATTCTCTCTCAATAAGATGTTCTCTTCTCTTCTCATTTGTCTTAACTCACGTACTAGGGTTTAGATATTTAGTATATATAGTGATCTTGCCTTTAAAATATATCTCAATCGTTGAATCAAAAAATATCTCGCGAGTTCTCTTAATAAAAATTAAATTTTTAAGTTTTCCCGCAAGTTCAGGCGACTGAGGTCGAAAGCCCAAGATACTGAAGTTCCTTAAAGTTTCAAAAAAATAACCTGGACATAGGGTCAGGTGACTGAAGATAAGGGTTCAAGCTCCTGAAGTGGCAACTTCAAGTGACTAAAGTGCCATGTTCAGGCAACCAAAGTGCCTTAGTCAGATTCTATGTTTCACCATTAATTCTTCAGGCAACTGAACTTAATTTTCAGGCTTCTGAAGAAATTCTTCAGGCGACTGAGGTTGAGTTCAAGCTACTGAAGTGGCCATTTCCTAAATTTTTCTTTTCTAATTTAAAATTCTGCTTTACTCTCTTTCTTGGCTCCTTTATAAAAGTATTTTCCAAGGTTTTTTAAAAATATTTCTAAGTCCATGAATGTCCCCTAATGATGTTCATGAGATGTATGAGTCCTAAAGTCATTCTAGGTTATATGTTGAACCTCAAATTAAATCATATGAAAATGTAAATACATGAGCTCTAAGTACTCATTCTCATGACGTTATTGAACTTGTCACTTGTATCTTCATTCTTGTACTCTTTAAGTTCCATGAATATTGGCCAGATATGTATGTTTTATTCTTTATGACTTCCATGACTTGTTATCTTTCCGTGCATGCTTAATATAGTTCATGTTCACAATTTTAATCCACAGATCAAATATCAAGTGATTTGTCATTATCAAAAGAGGATTAGACTCATAGAGTCAACAATTTCCCCCTTTTTGATGATGACAAATACATGAGCAAAAATATATACTAGGTTACACCTAACAAGGCTCCCCCTCAAATAATGCATCAAATATTCAATAAATGAAATATGCTCATGCCAAATAAAATATGTTCATGTTCATACACATGTTTTTTAGCCTGATTCCAAATGAGCTATACTCTTGTTCATAAACAAGTTGTTTAGGAGTTTTCAACACTTTTTGCTATTATCCTTCTCCCCCTTTGCTTCCAACAATACTTGCTCCTAATATTTATCTAGTGATGCCAACAAAACAATTTATTTTTGCTTCAGTTTCTCCCCCTTTTGACATCAACAAAAAGGTGTATAACCATAAGACATAAGTGGACATAACCTTATGTTCTTCTCCTCTTAGAAATCTTAAAGTTTAAAACTTGTTCAACCATTAGATTTAATAAAAAATTTATTTCTCCCCCTTTTGATATCAATCATTCCTCATGCTAATGCATAAATTTCAAAGATTATGTAAGGATATCAAATGTGTATTGATGTGATACCAAATGTTGACTAATGTTATATCAAATGAGAACAAATGTTGATTGATTTGATACCAAATGATTACATCTTAAGTGACATTGCTCCCCCTGAATTATGTCTCCCCCTGAATTATGTCATCTAATATAATTCTAGGCAACCTTTCAACTATGCATCAGACCTAATTCACGCCTAATTTGGATAAACCTATCCTCCACAAGTGGTTTCGTGAATATATCTGCCCATTGTTCATTCATGCATACAAACTCAAGTGTCATATCCCTTTTTTGTACATGATCACGAAGAAAGTGATGTCGTATTTTTATATGCTTAGTTCGTGAATGTAATATGAGATTCTTTGAAAGATTTATTGCCCTCATATTATCGCATCTAATAGGAATTATTTCATAGCTTAATCCAAAATCCATTAGTTGTTGCTTCATGTATAGCGTTTGAGCACAACAACTACCTGCTGCTGTATATTTTGCCTCAACTATGGAAAGAGCAACTGAATTCTACTTCTTGGAAAACCAAAAGACTAACGAATGTCCTAAGAAATGACAAGTATCACTTGTGCTCTTCCTATTCACTTTGCTACCAGCAAAATCAGCATCTGAATAGCTAATAATCTCAAAAGATGTATACTTAGGATACCATAACCCAAGTTCCACAGTTCCTATCAGGTATCTAACTATTCGTTTTACAGCTAGCAAATGTGACTCTTTTGGTGCCGCCTGAAATCTTGCGCACAAACATACGCTAAACATTATATCAAGTCGATTGGCAGTCAGATAAAGTAAGCTACCGATCATTCCACAATATAGCTTGACATCTACAGGAATACCTTGTTCATCTTTATCTAATTTCAATGACGAGCTCATAGGTGTTCCTAGTATTTTTCCATCTTCCATATTAAACTTTTTGAGTGGATCTTTAATGTACTTCAATTGATTTATAAAGATTCCATGTTTTTCCTATTTGATCTAAAGTCCTAGGAAGAAATTTAATTCACCCATCATACTCATCTCAAATTCATTTTGCATAGTATTAGCAAATTCATTACACAATTCTTTATTTATAGCTCCAAATATAATATCATCTACATATACTTGGACTAGAAGGATGTCATCTTTCTTAGTCTTTATGAACAAAGTTGTATCAATCTTACCTCTGATAAATCCATTTTCTAGTAGAAAACCGCTTAACCTTTCATACCAAGCTTTAGGAGCTTGCTTTAAACCGTACAAGGCTTTTGTTAGTTTATAAACATGATTTGGATTCTTGTGGTTTTCAAAACCTGGGGGTTGTTCTACATACACTTCTTCATTTATGTAGCCATTTAAAAATGTGCTCTGGACGTCTATTTGATATAGCTTGAAATCCTTAAAAGCTACATAGCCTAAAAGCATTCATATGGCTTCCATCCTAGCTATAGGTGCAAAAGTTTCTTCAAAATTTATACCTTCTTCCTGGTTATATCCCTGAGCTACTAGTCTAGCCTTATTTCTAACAACTATTCCATGTTCATCTTTCTTATTCTTATATATCCATTTACTTTCAATAATTGTCTTATCCTCAGGTTTAGGAACTAATGTCCATACTTTGTTTCTCTCAAACTGATTTAACTCTTCTTGCATGGACAGCACCCATGATTCATCATTTATAGCTTCACTCACATTCTTAGGTTCTTTTTGAGATAGAAATGCGAAATGACTAATCATATTCCTAAGTGAGGATCGAGTGGCTACTCCATGTAATGGTTCACCTATTATTTGATCAATGGGATGATTCTTAATGTACTTCCATTCTCTATGTGGTTCATTAACCTCATTTTCAATTTGACTAGTTTCAGTGGATGGTTCCTTAATTTCATTTTTCTTTTCTGAATCATTCTTAATGGATAGTTTCTCAAGTTCCTTGTTTATCTCAATTTCATCTTCATCAGTTCTTTTGGAGAAGGGATTTGACTCATCAAACACTACATGAATAAATTCTATAACCGTTAATGTTCGTTTGTTGGCTTTACTGTCTGAGGCATACCCTAGGAAGATACCTTCATCTGATTTCACATCAAACTTTCCTAAGTGTTCATTGTCTCTAAGCACAAAACATTTACAGCCAAAGACATGAAAATATGATATGTTTGGTATATGGTCATTCCATAACTCGTAAGGGGTTTTATTTAGAGATGATCTAATTAAAACTCTATTTAGCACATAATAGGAGGTATTCACTACCTCAGCCCAGAAATACTTAGGTAATTTATGTTCGTTAAGCATAGTTCTGGTCATTTCTTATATAAACCTATTTTTCCTTTCAACTACACCATTCTGTTGTGATATTTAGGAGCTGAAAAATTATAGGCAATTCCTAATGAATTATAATAGTCTTCCATGTCTTGATTTTTAAATTCTCTACTCGTATCACTTCGAATTTTAGTGATGGTATATCCCTTTTCATTTTGGATTTTCTTGCACAGGTTTATAAAATGTTCACATGCTTCATCTTTGTGACCTAAGAATAATACCCATGTATATCTTGAAAAATCATTAACTATGACAAATGCGTATGATTTTTCTCCTAAAGTCTGAATTGGGTTTGGTTCAAATAAGTCTAAGTGTAGCATTTGGAGTGGCCTAGTAGTGAAGATTTCTTTCTTCTTCTTAAAGCTTGTTATTGCTTGTTTTCCTAGTTGGCATGTATTACAGATTTTATCTTTCACGAATTTAGTCTTAGGCAGTCCCTTAACTAATTCTTTCTTAACAAGTTTTGAGATTAAATCTATGTTTGCGTGTCCTACTCTCCTATGTTAAATCCAACTTATTTCTTTCATAGCAGAGAAACATGTCACACCTTGTGAGGTTAAGTTATCAAAGCTTGTGGTATATACGTTTTCATGACATTCAGCTGTGAATAGTATCTTATTATCAGTTTTGTGTTCAACAGTGCACTTGTCATGTTCAAAAGACACTTTGTAACCTTTATCACACAGTTAGCTTATACTCAATAAGTTGTGCTTTAAACCATCTTCCAATAAACATCATCTATAATTAATGATGAACTATTACCAACTTTACCTACACCTATGATCCTTCCCTTAGCATTATCTCCAAAAGTGACAAATTCTTCATCCTTGAGTGTGATGGATGTGAACTTCGCTTTATCCCCGGTCATGTGACGTGAACATCCGCTATCCATATACCATCTGTCTTTTGTAAATGATGATCTTAAGTATATCTGTAAGACACAATTAGACAACTAGCTTTGGTACCTAGATTTTCTTGGGTCCAGGGGGGTTAGTACTATGTTCTCCTTTGACTCTCCATACTTTCTTAATTTTGACATCTTTATTTTTGAAAGGACAGTCAAATTTTATTTGACCCAACCTTTTACATTTAAAGCATGTAATATTTCTATGATAATCCTTAGTTGGAACATATGATTTTGACTCTCTTATAAAATATCTCATGTAAAGATGTCTCTTCTTTAGATTTTCCTTCTCATTAAAACCAAGTCCTTCTTTTTCTAGGGAATTTCTTTGAGTTTCTAGAAGCTTTTCAAAATTATTTTTTCAATTAGTAAATTTACAAATAATTTCTGATTTATCTTTTAAATCCTTTTCTAACTTTTCAATTTTCATATCTTTGTCCTTTATGAAAAATGCATGAGATTCATTTTGGTGTTCAACTAAACTTGAAAGTTCTTTGACTTTTCTTTTTAATTCAGAAATTTTCTTTGTTTTCTTCTCAAGCATTTTAATAGAAGTACAGGTACTCTTGTTTCAGTTCATCATATGAAATCATATCATTTTCATTTTCAGAATCACTAGAATAATACGAAGATGATGAAATAATGATTGTACCTCAAGGTCATCATATGCCATTACACACAGATTAGCAATCTCGTTGTCGCTGGATTCAGATTCTAAACAGTTAGTGTTGTGTGTATGCTAATCAACTTTCAGCGCCTTCTTCTTTTTCTTTGAGGCTTTAACTAGTTTGGGACACTCAGGCTTGATGTGTCCAACCTCTCGGCAGTTGTAGCATGTTGGAGGATCTTCCTTCTTTTTCTTTATGCTTGACTCTCCTCTTTCTAATTTTGAGTTCCAAAATTTTCTGTTTAACTTCTTATTCTTTTTCAAGGACTTTACGAACTTCTTAGTTAGCAAGGCCATGTCGTCATCTGATTCTGAGTCACTTCCCTCACTAGAGCTGTGAGATGTTGCCTTAAGCATTGTGGCTTTCTTTGCTTCGCTTTACTCATTCTTCCTCTCATTTTTTGTTAGCTCATAAGTGATAAGCGATCCAATGTGTTTTTCAATCGACATCTCCTTGAGATTTCTCCTTTCTACTATTGCCATAGCTTTCGCTTCCCACATTGGAGGTATTCCCCTGAGTATTTTCCTAATCAACTCATAAGTAGGGTAAGTTTTTCCAAGTGCATATAAAGAATTCATGATGTGTGTGAATCTAGTGTACATGGATTGAATAGATTCATTAATAGTCATTCTAAAAGCTTCATATTCACTGGTGAGCATGTTTATCCTACTATCCTTGACTTCCTTAGTACCTTCATATGTAACTTCTAATTTTTTCCAAATTTCTTTAGTAGAGTTACATGTCATTACCCTATTAAATTCATTTACATCTAATGCATAGAAAAGCAAATTCATGGCAGTAGCATTGATTTGTACTAATTTCCAGTCTTCCTCTGTATACTCATCTTCAATTTTAGGTACATTAATCTTATCAACTACTTTCATAGGAACATGATTACCCTTAGTCACTATTTTCCATACCTTCCAATCTACATTTAATAGGTATATGCTCATCCTACGTTTCCAATAGGTGTAATTTACACCACAGAAAATAGGTGGTCTAGTAGATGAGTGTCTCTCACCGAATGGAGTTACACCGATATATGTCATGTGATATTTTTACAAGTAAACTATTAAGTCTATGTAAACCCGCTCTGATACCAAATGTTGATTTAGGTGTAACCTCAAGAGGGGGGGTGAATTGGGTATTTTAAAAAATTCATTGAAACTTTATTCACCACTTAGTCCCTATGTCTAAATTTAACCAATTACTTATCAAGTTCATGTTATTCAACAACCTTACATGCGATGTAAATAATGAAGTGCGTTGTGGAAATTAAAAGGATAAGGGAAGAGAGAAGACAAACACAATTTTATAAGGTTCAGCCAACTCGGCCTACTTCCTCGTCTTGAACAACCCACTCAAGGATTTCACTATAATCTCTGTTCCTTAAATTGGGACGAAACTTTTCGTATAATCCGCTGCTTACAAGAGGTACAACTTCCTCCTACCCCGCTGCTTACAAGAGATACAACTCTCTTCTCAAACCCGGTTCACAACCCGAACCGTTATTACAATGAAATCTGTAAAACACTCAAAGTTGCTTCCAACAAAGCTAGTGAGTACAATTCAAATTCCTAATACATAATCAAATGATGAAACTTCAAGCTCAGAATGTATGAAACGATACAATCGTTTATGAATGATATGCTTCAACATGCAAATTCTCTTTTATCAAATCTTCCAAAATATTTATATAAGTAATAACCTCGAAGACAAAATGCACAAATATCAAATAAGATCTTGTTAAAAAATTTGTCTTGAATATTGTAAAGATCTAAATCAAAAATATTTCTGTCAAATATTCAATTACACCACGATCTTTGTAATATGATAATATATATATATATATATATATATATATATATACACGATATGTATTCCAGAGATCAAAAACCCAAAGTAATATCTTTCAAAAAATATCCCTCTATAAAATATATATTTATGAACACAAGGATATTTAATCAAGTGTTTTAATATATCTAAAATATAAATCCTTTAATTGAACACACACTTGAATCTAAATCTATTTAACCAATGACAGAGCCCTGTATCAAGTAGTGAGATTATCTAAATAATCTATATGAAAGTATACTCACTATCTATCGCTTACCCTATTTTAACAATATATTTTGAAATGAGAAGTTCTTTTAAATATATATCAATGGCAAAAGAAAACTTTCTCAAGTAATGAACTTGTCAAAAACAATTTCTATATGGTTAGGAACACTCAAGATCAAACTCTCTAAAGATATTCAATAACAAGTGATGAGATCAAGAGCTCTTGAAAATAATAACTTGAATCACCAAACCTCAATACCATGTTGAAATCAAGATGTATAAGTGAGATCCCTTTTAGCTTTCTGAGTAGATTTGCCTAAGGAAGATGAATATATGATGGAGTGCAGGCAATCGTGTAGCAATCAGCTCAAGTTTCTTAATTCTCTTTCAATAAGATGTTCTATTCTCTTCTTGTTTGTCTTAGCTCACGTACTAGGGTTTAGATATTCAATATATATAGTGATCTTGCCTTTAGAATAGATCTCAACTATTGGATCAAAAAATATATCGCGAGTTCACTTAATAAAAATTAAATTTTTAATTTTTCCCGCAAGTTCAGGCGACTGAGGTCGAAAGCCCAGGAGACTGAAGTTCCTTAAAGCTTCAAAAAAATAACCTGGACACAGGGTCAGGTGACTAAAGATAAGGGTTCAAGCTCCTGAAGTGGCAACTTCAGGCGACTGAAGTGCCATGTTCAGGCGACTGAAGTGCCTCGGCCAGATTCTGTGTTTCACCATTAATTCTTCAAGCAACTGAACTTAGTCTTTAGGCTTCTGAAGAAATTCTTCAGGTGACTGAGGTTGAGTTCAAGCTATTGAAGTGGCCATTTCCTGATTTTTTCTTTTCTAATTTAAAATTTTGCTTTGCTCTCTTTCTTGGCTCCTTTATAAAAGTATTTTCCAGGGTTTTAAAAAAAATATTTCTAAGTCCATGAATGTCCCCTAATGATATTTATGAGATGCATGAGTCCTAAAGTCATTCTAGGTTATATGTTGAACCTCAAATTAAATCATATGAAAATGTAAATACATGAGTTCTAAGTACCCATGCTTAATATAGTTCTTGTTCACAATCTCAATGCACAGATCAAATGCCAAGTGATTTGTCATTATCAAAATAGGATTGGACTCATAGAATCAACATTATCCATAGTTTAGCTTCTTCCGAGCCATAGGCAGTTGTTAGGCTAATTCCAAACCAAGAGAGCATTCTGGCTCTTCTGAACTGTATGCGGAGGATATCAGCTCATCCAAGTCGTTCGATGATTAACAAAGTAGCTAGGTGAAGTTGTGGCTTAACCGAGTCGCACGATGGTAACGCAGACTCATTCGAGTCATCGGTGGCTTTTGCCAAGCCATGTGCTTGGCTTGGTCTGAGCCGCTATCAGCTCGAGCCAAATGGACTAACACTAAGTTATTTTTGTAGTGATCGAGCTGTTTTTCCACTTATTTTGTTCCATTGTTGGCTTATCTGAGTCGATTGATCTCATATGAGCTATTTCAGCTTCTACTGAGCCACTTTTTCGGTGGTTTTTTTGTTAGATCATCAGTGCAATCCAAATAATTGTCTTGTTATTTTTCGTCAATCCATGCAGCAGCTTGGCTGGATCTTTCGCCCTAGGCCGATAACTTTGTTAGAAGCCTTTGAGCATCATGAGTTGTGCTTATTTGTTGAGCTTTTTTAGTGAGCAGTGTTCAGTCTTTATTTTACCTCATGAGTTGTGTTCCTCTTATGGGTTGGTCTTCTGGTCTCATGAGTTGTGCTTATAAGTTGGGTCAGTTCTTCGGGCCTCATGAGTTGTGCTCATTAGTTGGGTCACTCTGCTAAGTAGTGCTCAGTCTTTGTTTCGCCTCATGAGTCATGCTCATCAAGTGGGCTGGTCTTCGGGCCTCATAAATTGTGCTCATTAGTTGGGTCAGTTCTTCGAGCCTCATGAGCTGTACTCATCAGTTGGGCCACTCTATTGAGTAGTGCTCAATCTTTGTTTCACCTCATGAGTAGTGCTCATCAAGTGGGTTGGTCTTCAGGCCTCATGAGCTATGCTCATTAGTTGGGCCGATTCTTTGGGTCTCATAAGCTATTCTCATCAGTTGGGCCACTCTACTGAGCAATACTCAGTCTTTATTTCGCCTCATGAGTTGTGCTCATCAAGTGGGCTGGTCTTCGGGCTTCATGAGCTGTGCTTATCAGTTGGACTGGTTCTTCAAGCCTCATGAGATGTGCTCATCAATTGGGCCACTTTGCTTAGCAGTGCTCAGTCTTTGTTTCGCCTCATGAGATGTAAAGACCTGAAATTTCCCTTCATTTTTTTCCTTCTATTTTAATATATATAATTTCTAGTACCTTGCATGAGCATAACTAACATCATTACGACCCGAAGTGGGACCGTGGTATCCTGTGCATTTCATATAACACCTAAGCAGCAAAAGTACATGCATATCCAACATATTCCAAAATACAATACCAGAGTACTATAGACCTAGTTGTACACATATACATAACATTTTCCAAAAATCCCAAAATATTGTGGGCTCCACAGATCAGCCCAAAACTCACCCCAAAAACTACGCTGACTCTACACCAACTCTACCTCTGAGCCGGCCTTGCTCGCCTCTCTAGATTACCTGAAATGTTTAATAATTTTGGGGTGAGATACCTTTCAGTATGGAGAAACATGTTATCACTAGTGTGTGGCATATGAGTTAGTTGGCAACATATCATTTAATTAATATTGTATACAATATACATAAAGAAAACATCTATAAAATAACACATGCTGATGTCATATAGAATATGAAAATTCCTAAGTTATCTATTCAAAAGTACTCCTATCTATAATACGTAATCTTTGCTTTCTATGTGTACTATACATAATCATATATCTGTAAACTTCCCCCTGGATGGCTATATGCCATGACTTACCCCCTCATGACTGGGTTGTGTGGCTCGTAGGCAGGGCTAAACACTAGTTGGCCCTCCAGTGCTAGCCTAATTATATGCATATCTAGATGGTTATAGCATGAAAGGCCCGCTCCACCTAGTCCGGACGCCAGGGAGCTAACAACTCTACTTGAGGGCACAATCGGTTGTACCATACTCTATTTGAGATGTATGGTTGTACTGTTTATACTGTAACACAACGGTACCATGCTCTGTAAACTATCGTATTCCATCGGGGTCTGATACTGTGTAATAATATTTTTATATAAATCTAATTGTTTTACCATTATTCTGTATTTCTATATAACCATGATTTTGTATCAACTATATAGTCATGACGCTGTAATAACTGTATATCTGTAAATTCTGTAATTCTGTAACTGTAATTCTGTATTCTGTATGTCATAGCTCTATATTCTATATAATCTATATTTCTGTATATCATGGTTCTATATTCTGTATATCATGATTCCATAAAATTCTATTTAATCATGGTTCTGTATATGTCTGTATAATCATGGTTCTATATATTTCTATATAATCATAGTAATAAAAACACTGCATAATTACTCTGTAAAATATTGTACAATCATGCTCTGAAATATATTACATAATCATAATTCTGTAAAATACTATATAAGCATGAGTCTGTAAAATATTGTATATATCATATAAACTGTATTTTTGTATAATTCTGTATAGCCGTAGCTCTGTATATAAAAATGTATAAGTTATGTTTCATAACTCTGTAGACTATCTAACTATACTTCTGTAAAATTGTATAACATATTCTATAATATTCCAGTATTTCTCATGCCACACAATACAATAAAATTCTACAAATATGTTCTATAAAACTGTATAATTTTCATGCTCTGATAAAATGCTATATTATACTAATAAAATGTTTAATAAGGCTAGCATAACATGTATTCCCATTACCTAGCTATCTACCTCTAGTTACTATTTAACAATCTTACGCATGGGGCGTTCATAATTTTCAACTCCCTGAAATAACACTCATATAATTCTCAGTCACACAACTAAATTTACCATAATAATTATCACATTCATATTTTCCCTAACTCCACATGTTAAGTATTTCTAAACTATAATTTACCTGAGTTCCAAGAAATATACCCATTGGGGTCCTCAATCCATATCTGCAGGGTCCCAAAAACACCCTAATCCTGAAAACATAATACCCTAATTTTACTCCACAAAACACCAGTATATTCCCATACAACATAGAATCTAAACTCAAATAAGCCTGGTAATACTAAAAATACACAATTAATCAACTTACCCTAATTTTGGGATGGTGCCCAAGTTGGCCTAATCAATAATCTGCTCAACAGACTTGAAGAGAATCTTCCCAAGAGTAGTGTGGCGGCCTCCGATTATTGAACCAGTGAAGAATGAAGCCAGAATCGTAGAGAGGAGGAGACAAATTCTAGAGAGAGAGAAAGGAATTGTTGCATGAAAAATTTCGCTGAAATCTACATTAAGCATATTTATAAAATAAGGATTTGTCGACGAGACACATCACCTCGTCGATGAGTCCATGAAGGGAGTTTGTTGACAAACTCATAACCCTCATCGAAGAACTTCAGGCTCTGCTAAATCCCCTCTTGGTAAGTTCTCATCAACGAGACACGTGTCCACGTCGACGAGCGCCCTACATTCGTCGATGAGACCCTATGAGTCCTTTTTTGAAAGTTTCCTTTTTCTCTTTTTTCTTTTATTATTTAATTACAATAATTCTTCAGGCTTCTACATTCTCCTCTCCTTATAAAATTTCGTCCTCGAAATTTGCTATCTGCATTGAACACCATCCATTAAGGAAAACGAGCTACTTATTTTATTAATTACCCTCACTTATGGCGGAGGAATACCGTGGTTACATAAGAAGTTTTGGGAGATTACAATTATACCCATAAAATAAAAATTTCTCCCAAAACCAAAAACACTAACTACCCTATAACCTAAAATTACAACTATATATTCATCATTTTGTACTGATTAAAATAAAACTGTCATTATCTGAACAATACTGACTACTACTGTATCCCACTAAACCAGTGTGGGTATTTCTATCTAATTCTATCTTCAAGCTCCCACGAAGCTTCCTCTATGACATGATTCCTTCACAAGATTTTTACTAACTGAATTTTCTTAGTTCGCAATTCCTGTTCTTTCCTGTCTAAGATCTGCACTGGTACTTCCTCATATGCCAGTGAATCTCTGAGCTCTATCTCCGCATAACTTATTATGTGGGAAGGGTCTGGAACGTATTTCCTCAACATGGAAACGTGAAATACGTCGTGAATTCTAGATAGAGCTGGTGGTAGAGCTAGCCTGTAGGCAACTGACCCCACTCTCTCAAGTATTTCAAATAGACATGTACCTAGGGTTGAGCTTACCCTTCTTCCCAAATCTCATAACTCCTCTCAGTGGAGCTACTTTAAAAAATACTCAATCCCCCACGTCAAACTCTAACTCTCAGTGGCGAGTATCTGTGTAACTTTTCTATCGACTCTGAGCTACACTGATTCTATCTTTAATAAGTTGGACTTTATCATACGCCTACTGCACCAAATCTGGTCCCAATACTTGCCTTTCTCCCACTTCATCCCAGTACAATGGAGAACGGCACCTCCTATCGTATAAAGTCTCGTACGGTGCCATCCCAATGCTAGCCTGATAGCTGTTATTGTATGCAAACTCGACCAGCGGTAAATACTAGGTCCAACTACCCCCGAAATCCAGTACACACGCTCGTAACATATCCTTAAGTATTTGGATCATCATCTCTATTTGCCCACCGTCTGAGGATGAAAAGCGGTGTTGAATGCTAATTATGACCCTATAGCCTCTTGAAAGTTCCTCCAAAACCATGAAGTAAATTAGGGGTCTCGGTCTGAGACTATAGATACTGGCACACCATGAGAGCACACTATCTTCTGAATGTATAATTCTGTCAGTCTGTCCATATAATAGTTGAATTTGATAGGGATAAAATGAGTGGTCTTTGTCAGCCGAACTACGACCACCCATATAGCGTTTTGTCCTTGCCGCACTGACGGTAGCCCTGTCACAAAATCCATGTAAACATGATCCCATTTCCATTAAGGGATGTAAAGTGACTGCATTTGCCCTACCGGTCTCTGGTGCTTAGACTTTATCTACTAGCACATCAAGCATTGTTTTACGAATTCAAAAATTTTCCTTTTCATGCCACTGCACTAGAAGGATTTCTGTAGATTTCGATACATTTTCGTACTACTCGGATGCACAATGTAAAAGAGATCTATAAGCCTCCTCTAAAATCATCCTCCTAATCTTGGCGTCTGTAGAAACGCATAGTCTGGCACGGAACCTCAAGGCTCCATCATTTGAAATATTGAACTCTGCCCCCTGTCTGTCCTATACTATTTCCATTAGTTCTGCTAATTCTGGATCACTCCTCTAAGCGACTTTAATTCTTTCTTGCAAAGTAAGCAGTACCACCAGTTTAGCAAGGAATGTCTGGTGATCACCCTCTATCAGTTCCACACTTAACCTCTCCAAATCCATATGGATAGGGTGCCGAAACTCCACTACTGACAATACTGCTCCCACTAACTTTCGGTTTAGTGCATCAACTACCACATTTACTTTTCCTGAGAGATAGTTAATAGTGCAATCATAATCTTTAATGAGTTCCAGTCATATTCTTTGCCTCATATTCAATTCTTTCTGAGTAAAGAAATATTTCAAACTTTTATGGTCCGTGAAGATTTCACATTTCCTTCCATAAAGATAGTGTCTCCAGATCTTGAGGGCATACACCATTGCAGCTAGCTCTAAATCATGCACAGGATAGTTCTTCTCATATTCTTTATGTTGCCTAAATGCATAAGCAATAACTCTCCCATGCTGCATCAACATGCACCCGAGCCCCCTCTGAGACGCATCACTATAAATGACAAATCCATCCTCTCCTGATGGAATAGCCAACACCGGGGCAGTAACCAGCCTTTGTTTTAACTCCTGAAAGCTTTGCTCACATTCATCAAATCATTCAAACCTCGCATTCTTTCTCGTGAGCCGTGACAAAGGACCTAACAGTCTGGAAAACCCATCCACAAAGTGCCGGTAATACCCCGCCAGTCCTAGAAAACTTTTGATTTCTTGAACATTTTTCGTCCTCGCCCAATCTACCACTGCCTCTATCTTGCCTGGGTCAACTGCTATACCATTCCCGAAAATCACTTGCCCTAGAAAAACTACCTGCCTTAGCCAGAATTCACATTTATTGAATTTCGCGTACAACTTTCTTTCCCTCAATACCTGCAACACCAACCTCAAATGATGTTCATGCTCCTAAAAACTTTTCAAATAGATCAGTATATCATCTATAAATACCACAACAAATTGGTCTAGATATTGATGGAACACCCAATTCATCAAGTCCATAAACGTTGTCGGTGCATTCGTCAGACCAAACGACATAACGAGAAACTCATAGTGCCTATATCTGGTCCTGAAAGCCGTCTTTGGAACATCCTCTGCTTTAACTCTCACCTGGTGATAACCTGACTAGAGATCAATCTTGGAGTAGACTAGAGTCCTCTGGAGCTCATCAAATAGATCATCAATTCCGGGAAGAGGATATTTATTCTTTATCGTCACTTTGTTTATTTCTCTGTAATCAATACACAGCCTCATGGTCCCATATTTTTTCTTTACGAATAAAACCGGTGCTCCCCAAGGTGACACGCTAGGCCTGATAAAACCTTTTTTCTAGCAACTTTTGCAATTGATCTTTTAAGTCTTTTAATTCTGCTGGAGCCATTCTATAAAGCATTTTAGATATTGGTGACGTTCTTGGAAGTAAATCAGTTGCAAATTCTATTTATTGATCAGATGGTAAGCTAGGTAACACCTCCAGAAAAATATCTAGAAATTCTTTAACCACTGAAATATCAGTAAGTTTTACTTCTCCCTCTGGCCTCTCCTTTACATAAGCTACGAATCCCTGACAACCATCTTGAAGTAGCCTCCTCACCTGTAAAGCCAATACTAATTGTGGTGGGGCGCACACACGCAATCCCACGAATCTAAATTCTTGCTCACCCGAAGGTCTGAAGATCACTTCTTTCTGATGGCAGTCAATGCTAGCATAATTAGCTACCAACCAATCCATACCCAATATCACGCCAAACCCCTGCAGGTCTAGTATCACGAGATCAGCTGTAAGTACTTTTCCCTGAATGGCCACTAGAAAATTCCTAAGTACCTTCCTTCATCTCACTGCAGATCCAGTCGGTGTGGCAACAGACAACTCTACATCTAATAATTGTGCCTGAATCCCAAATAATTTAGCATAACCCGATGATACAAATGAATGGGTGGCACCTCTGTCAAACAAAATAACAACTTTATATGATAAAACGGTAAAAGTACCTGTCACGACGTCTATGGCAGTCTCTGTGTCTCCCAGCGTCAAAGCATAAACCCTCGCTGAGGCTACATTCCTCTGCTGGCTGCCACCCCTGGTGTAGTAACCCGACCTCGAAAATATATATATATATATTTTGGAGAAGATATTTTGAAAAGAGATATTTTGAGATATTTATATATAAATATCTTGGAGGAGATATTTATTTAGATTACTTAAGGGCTAAGTTAGGATTTATTCTATAAATTCTCTTATTCTCTCTCATTCTCTCATTCTCTCTCTCTCTCTCTCTCTCTCTCTCTCTCTCTCTCTCTCTCTCTCTCTCTCTCTCTCTCTCTCTCTCTCTCTCTCTCTCTTTTTAAGATCCTTCGTCGTTCGTTGTCTGTTTCCAAAAACGGAGGGAACTGCGTGGATCAGAAGAGGAAACTCTACACTTTTAGTGGATCGGATCGTCGTTTCGAAGAGTTTCGGGTTTTCCGAAGAATCGAGGTAGGAATCTGATCCTAATTTTGATTGGATATTTGGATAGCAGTAGAAAACATAGTAAGGTTATGTTATGTGGTTTTAGGTTTTCGGGGTCTCGGGTTGTCGTTTTGGACCGTTTTCGTACGAAGTTTCATTTCGAATATAAGGTAAGGGGAATTTGATTACAACAGCTATTTTGAAAAACTAAACCGCTAAAAAGCTAGTTTATGTTATTATCTATGATTTAACTGCTTATTTGTGAAATTCTACCGAGTAGAGATGCCGGTTTGACGATTTTACAGTTTTTGGTAAAAACGAGGTTTTCGATGTGTAATCTCCAAAATTTTACAAACATCGTTTATATGTGTTTATACTATAGTAGGAAAGGCTCAAATCCTTTATTTATTCAGTTAAACTATGTATATTGAATTTATATCATTTAGTGGGTTTTTGTATTAAACTTGTGTGATATATGTTGATATGGGAATGAATGGATTTTCTATACTATTGATATAGAATATGGGAACAAAGTTCCAAATTTGTTATACTGATAATGTGAATAAACAGAGACTGGTGATACACCGAGCCGCATCAGTAAACAAAGAAGGGTAAACTGAGTGGAAAGACACCGGTTTGAACCCAATGCTATTATGTGAATTTTGAAAAATACTGGAAATGTGCAGGTTATCATATTTGTATAAATTGAATTTATGATACACAGAACCACAGCTTGAGAGTCCTGGGAGGGTTGAAAAATACTTTCTTTGCAGGGTGAAATGAAACCACTGTTATATGATACGGCACGATATCGTAGCTAGATGTACACGTGCAACCACACGTATTAAATGATGTGGGTACCAAGATGGTCGGCTAGCAGGGTGAAACCATTGGCTGATATTGGGCCAATGGGGGTAGTCGGATCGTATGTAGGTACTCGGCAGTGTCTGCACGAACAAGGCATTAGACGAGTACCAGTGCACAACCCGAGCCACGGGGTAAAACTGGTTATAGGGATATTTTGCTATTGGTCATCTGATAAATCATTAAATGGTCGAAAGAAAGATGTGGGAATTTTGTAATAAGAATAATGATATACCTGATGCATTACTGTATTGAAAATATTTGATTTATATTCCAGATGTTGAATGAAAATATGCATATATGCAGTCACACACTGTTGTAACTCCTTCTTCCTTACTGAGAGGTGTCTCACCCTATCTTACAACCTTTGTTTTCAGGTCCGTCCGTGCGTCGGTCCTAGTAGATAAAGGGACTGGGGAGGTTATTTTGGTTAGCTTACGTAAGCATCTAAATTTTGTACTAAACTTGATGAAAGTCCTTTTTGGAGGGTTGTAATATGACGATTACTCTAAGTCCGAATGTATGTAAATTATGGATGTATTAGTAAACTCTGGTATAAGGCTAGTAGTAATCCCAATGGATGTTTATGTTTTTCCGTGACATTTACATCATGATTATGTATGATTTACACCCGTATGTCCCTGTTTAGGGCGGGTTGTTTCCATATCTTGAACAGGTATAGGTATTTGATGTATGTGAGTGACACCTGAGTCCGTGTAAAGGGCCAAGTTGTTACACCTGGAGGCCTGATTATGTCTCTGGATCTTTCTAGGGGTTGGCCCTCTATTCAGTGACCACTAACACTCCTATTCTATGTGTCCAGGTCTTCCACAACTGTAGAAAACATTACTCCCCAATCGACATGCTCCTGCATGTATCCTACCACAAATAGGGCAAATAGGGTATGCTTGCTCCCCCTAATACTCGTGATCTCCTCCCTCCTATCTCTGAACTCTGCCAAATCTATCTCCCCTCCAACGGCCTCGTCTAGAATCCGTCTGAAATCCTGAAGATGTAGGCCTCTTTCTTTGACTCGAGGTCCCCGCATCCTTCTGGCTCGGTGCTTCTGCATCTTTCTGCTCACTCTCTTCCACCATAGTGGCCCTATCAACCAGCTCAGAGAAGTCTTGCAGCTTTAAAACCACCACTTGTTTATAAATATTCCGTCTCAAACCCCTTTCAAACATCCTAACCTTTTTCACCTCATCTGGAACAATATAAGGGGCGAAGCGTGACAGCTCAATAAATTTCACTGCGTACTGTTGGACTATAATATTTCCTTGAGTCAATCCCAGAAATTTTGCTACCTTCACCTCCCTGATGGTGGCAGGAAAATAGTGATCAAAGAAGATTTCTTTAAATCGGCACCAGGTCATAGCTACTGGTACCTGTCTCTGTTCCTCTAATAACCTTGTAGTTGTCCACCACCTCTCTGCCTCACCTATTAGTTTATAGGTAGCATAAAGAACCCTCTTCTCATCAGTGCAATAAAGGACAGTCAGTATTTTCTTGATCTCTTGCATCCAATTTTCAGCCACTGCAGGATCGACTCCTCTTGAAAAGGTTGGAGGATTCATCTTTGTGAACTTTTCAATAGTACAGCCTTGCTCTATCGATGGTCCTCCCTACTCTCTAGAGTTATGTGCAATCTCAGTCATAACCTGCTGAGCCACACTACGTAAGATTATGTTTGAATCCCCACCACTTGCACCAGAGGAGCCTACCCTATCATCCCTACTAGCGTGAGTGCTACTCCCTCCAGGGTCCATCGTGAAAAGGAAAATAAACATAATATGAGGACTCTATAATAAACATAATATGAGGACTCTATCTATATAACATAACTAACATATTCATTTACTTGAAATCTCATATCACCAATTAATCTATCGTTCTTACTTTTAATTTAAGGTTTAGTCTAGCAGTTGAGAAACACAACCTAATAATAGTTTACTATGACTTTTCTAAAATTGTCACCCCAGGAAAAATACAGAAACTAATACAAAAATTTTGCTTCCCGATCACGGAACAAAACCCTAAATACTTATCTTAATTTCTCCAACATTGACTCATTAAATTCCTGATCCATTCCCATACTCTAGTAATGTTTTCACTGCACTCTATAGTCTACAGAACCTAGCAACGTAGGCTCTGCTACAAAATTGTAACAACCTGAAATTTCCATCCATTTTTTTTCTTCTCTTTTAATACATAAAATTTATGATACCTTGCATGAGCATAGCTGACATCATCACGGTCCAAAGTGGGATCGTGGTATCCTATGCATTTCATATAACACCTAAGCAGCGGAAGCACATACATATCCAACATATTCCAAAATACAATACTAGAGTACTATAGACCTAACTGTACACACACACATATACATAACATTTCCAAAAAATCCCAAAATACTATGGGCTCCATAGATCAGCTCAAAACTCACCCCAAAAACTACACCAACTCTACCTCTGAGCCGACTTTGCTCGCCTCTCTAGATTACCTGAAATGTTTAATAATTTTGGGGTGAGACACCTCTCAGTAAAGAGAAACATGTTATCACTAGTATGTGGCATATGAGTTAGCTGGCAACATATCATTTAATTAATACTGTATACAATATACATCAAGAAAACATATATAAAATAACACATGTTGATGTCATATAGAATATGAAAATTCCTGAGTTATCTATTCAAAAGTACTTCTATCTATAATACGTAATCTTTGCTTTCTATGTGTACTATGCATAACCATATATATGTAAACTTCCCCCTGGATGGCTATATGTCATGGCTTACCCCCTCATGACTGGGTTGTGCGGCTCATAAGCGGGGCTAAACACTGGTTGGCCCTCCAGTGTTAGCCTAACTGTATGCATATCTAGATGGCTATAGCACGAAAGACCTACTCCACTTGGTCTGGACGCCAGGGAGCTAACAACTCAACCTGAGGGCACAATCGGCTGTACCATACTCTATTTGAAATGTATGGTTGCACTGTCTATACTGTATCGCAACGGTACCGTGTCTGTAAACTGTTGTATTCCATCGGGGTCTGATACTATATAATAATATTTTTATATAAATCTAACTATTTTACCATGATTTTGTATTTCTGTATAACCATGATTCTGTATCAACTATATAGCGATGACGCTGTAATAACTGTATATCTATATATCTGTAAATTCTATAATTTTGTAACTGTAATTCTGTATTCTGTATGTCATGGCTCTATATTCTGTATAATCTGTATTTTTGTATATCATGGTTCTATATTATGTATATCATGATTCTTCAAAATTCTATATAATCATGGTTCTGTATATTTCTGTATAATCATAGTTCTATATATTCATGGTAATAAAAACACTGTATAATCACTTTGTAAAATACTATACAATCATGCTCTGAAATATACTACATAATCATAATTTTGTAAAATATTGTATAAGCATAATTCTGTAAAATACTGTATATCATATAAACTGTATTTTTGTATAATTTTGTATAGCCATAGTTGTAACGACCCGAATAAAATGGAATTTAGATAATAAAGAGGGAGGAAAAATGGAAACAGGAACAGAAGGAAAGCTGCCAAGCTTCGTCGATGAACACAGGGTTTCGTCGATGAAGGCTTTAAGGATTTCATCGACGAACACAGGGCTTCGTCGACGAGGAAATACCGAAAGGCGGTTTGGGCTGCTCTGAATTTTGTCGACGAACATAGGGCTTCATTGACAAAATTACTGAAGGATTCGTCAACAAAGTGACGTGTCTCGTCGATGAATCTAGTAGTATAAATAGTGGAAAACCATGATATTTTGTCATTTTTAGCGCCTCGCTCTCTCTCTCTCTCTCTCTCTCTCTCTCTTATGACTCTCTCTCACTTCTCTCTTCGATTTTGGCCCCACCAGTCGCTGGATCAAAGATTTGAGGTTACCACGATACTCCTGGCGAAGTTCTCTACGAGTTTACTGGGGTAGATTGTTGGGGAAACGAAGTTGGAAATCATCCCTGAGTTGAGGTAAGGCTTTCTAAGCCAAATTTGGTCTTGCGATAGTTATAGGAAATGATGTACGCATGAAAATACTGAAGTTTAATACTGAGAGTTTTCAGTTTTAGGGTATTGATCAAGAAATCTTACAGGGGGTAGACCAGGTTATTTTAGGGACTTTCTCAGTAGCCAGGTAAGGGAATAAACTAAAGTAGTTATTTTCTATGCAAATTGTTATTAATTATGAGTAAATCTATTTTCAGAAAAGCATATGTTATATTTGTTTATTACGAATGAAATGTACGATTGGGAGAATATTGCTATGATGATAAAATGTATATGTATGTACGAGATGCCAAAAAATCACAATTTTAGAATATAAAGTATGACTTTAAACAGCAGATGTGTGGCATGAATATTATTTTATGTGAAATGTAATATGATAAGAACAATTTTACGAGCAAAGCATGTTTTTCAGGTATTATGAAAAGATGAGTTATGTTGTGATGATTTTGACGAATATATGATAAATGATTTATTTTCAGAATGTATATACCTGAAATCATTCTGGTGCGAGGCCGTATTTATGTTATCAGCACGAGGCCGTATTTATGTTTTTGGCACGAGGTCGTATTTATGTTTTGGCGCGAGGCCATATTTATGTTATCGGCACGAGGCCGTATTTATGTTTTGGCGCGAAGCCATATTTATGATTTTGGCGTGAGGCCGTATTTATGCAAATGATTGGCATGAGACTGCTATTATATCATGTAATATATGTTATCAGAACTCGGATGTTAGTTTAGTTCAGTTTTAGGAGCTTGGTACCATAGCTATATGTAGATAAGATATCTACATTCAGATTAGTGCTAATCATCCCAGGAGGGGATGAGAGATGGATAGTCGATGTGGCTTTCAGTAGAGTGTAGACGTCCACTTGGCAGTCTGGACCAGGGTGTGGCGGGCCCATCGTACTTGCAGACATATTTGACTCGGCAGTGGCCGGCCAGCCATTGTCGGGTCCCACCTTCAGGCTGCACAACCCGTCATGGGGGGTAATACATGACACCAGCTAGCTATTCATCCTGGGTATATTTTCAGTATTATCAGTATAACAGATGTTTGCATGCGATACGATCTACCAGCTATTATGAAATCATATGATTATTCAGTATGTTATGTTAAATGTCTACAGATATATGAAATGTACTGTATATGAATAATTACATTAAATATTCATGTTGCCACACAGCTGTATTTAGTTTAGTTTCCTTTACTGAGAAGTGTCTCACCCCCGAACATTAAATGATTTTCAGGAAATCCAGAGAGACCGGTGGGCCAGGGCCGCCATTGAGTGATTGGAGCTTCCCTACTAAAAGGGTAAGCATTGAACTAGGATCAGGAGATTTTTGTTGTATGATCCTAGTGTTATTTTGACTTTTTGGAAGAGTGTAAATATATACAATATTTTGGGAATGTAAATAACTCTGGTATTATGCTTTTTGGTTAGATGATTGAGATTTTATTTTACTGCTGCTTAAGTTTCCGCTGTGAATGACAGGTGTCCCCGCTACCCACGGGTTCAGGTTGACCATTTTATCTATTATGTTACATTTTATGTTAAAGGAATTTAGGGATGTTACAATAGTTCTGTATATAAAACTGTATAAGTTATGTTTCATAACTCTGTCGGCTATCTATGTAACTGTAACGTCCTAGAAAATTTAAGCAGAGTCTCGTCGACGAGCACAGGGAATTCGTCGACTAGAATATAAGAGAATCTCATCGACGAAGACACGTCTCGTCAATGAGAAGATACTAAAAGGGGTTTTTAACAGTTTGAAATTCGTCGACGAGGGGTTCATGCTCGTCTACGAACTTTCTTCAGGGACTCATCAACGAGATGACGTGTCTCATGGACGAATCCAAGTCTATAAATACTCTTAAAACCATATTTTCACAAGAAAACCTACGCAGGAAGCTCTCTCTCTCTCTCTCTCTCTCTCTCTCTCTATCTTAAACGTCCCTCCTCCCTTCTCTCTTCAAACCCGACTCTGTTTCTCGCCAGATCGATGATTTGAGGCCACCACAACGCTCCTGGGAAAGTTATTTTCAAGTCTGCCGGAGCGGATCGTTGGTGGGGCTGGTTTGAATTTCATCCCAATCTCCGGGTAAGACATTTTATTCAATATTTGTCTTTCCCACAGTTATAAGAAATGTAGTATACGAAGAAATATTGATGTTTGGTTTTAGGAAATGTTGTTTTCAGGGTTTTGAGCGGGGAACCCTGCGGGTGTAGGGCCATAGTACAGTAGGGGCTTTTTAAAAATTAGGTAAAGGAAATATGCTATGTTAGGGAGTTTTTAGAATGTATAACAGAAGATTATGTATGTATATTTATAAGCATGTTGATCAGTTATTTTTCCAGAATATCATGAGTATTGTTATTTCAGTAAAATTATAGAAATAAAGCATGATATTTTAATTATACAGTTGTGTGGCCTGAGTTTATTATAGTTTAATATGCTGATTATAAAATTTTACGGAATATCCAGTTATATAGTCTATTAGCAGAAAGTAATATGTATAGCATTTTTCAGAATAACATGATTTTTAGACCATAACACTCAGACAGATATTACAGATATTTCAGATAAATATAACAGATATTATAGACAATTACTACAGATATTTTAGATAGATATAATAGATATTACAGAAAGATATTATAGATATTTCAGATATTATAACCCAAATTTATAGTGTTATGGTTGTTTTGAAATCATGTTAAAACAGTAAGATAAATATATATTTATATATATACAATATTACACAGTATCAAATCCCTGTGGATATTATAGACAGAGATATACAACAGAGCACAGTACCGTTGCTATTTCAGATAGAGTGCAACCACATAACTCAGATAGTATGTGGATTCCGTCTAACCGTGCCAGAAGAGATTGCAGTCTCCCCAGCAAGCTGGGTTGAGGTGGCCGGTTAGACGAGATAGATATGGAGATTGCCCAAAGAGATTGCAGTGGGCCAGATTGGCAGATGTTACAGATATAAATTGACTTGCCTGGTAGGCCAACCAGTGTAAGTCCAACCTACGGGTCACACAACCCTATCATAAGGTGTTATATCGTGATATATAGAATCCTAGGGTACAACAGAAGTTCCTATGTATATACAGATATATCATACAACATCAATTTATATTATCATATTAGCAGTATGTACAGATAGCAAACTCAGATACACAGTTGTATTTTAAACCACATCGCATGTGTTTTATACAGTATATCAGCTTACTCATTTTACGGTACCAGTATTATTTCAGTATATTAGACGTGCAACTCAGATGCCACACACTAGTGATAGCATTTCTTCTTACTGAGCGTTGTCTTATCCTAGTGACTTACTATTTTTTAGGAGATCCAGTTAGGCGAGCAAATCAGGCTCGTGGGAGCTAGAAGGGTAGGTGTATTTTTGGTGCCAATGTTTTGGGGTAGATCTCAAGTTTTTGGATGTTGTCACTGGGTATTTTGTGTTGTAATATACTTCAGAATATTATAGTTTTATGGTATTGTGCACTTGACAGTTTACAGCTTTTTGTATACTGCTGCTTAGGGGTGTATGACATACAGAGCTTTTCCTCAGTGCTCCTTTGAGCCTGGGATAATTTCAGTAGTATATCAGACAGATGGTGTATATATATATGAAAAAAAAATGTTATATAAGTAGCAGGTCGTTATAGTTTGGTATCAGAGCCTAGGTTGCTAGGTTCTGTAGACTCTAGAATGTAGCTGGAACAATACCAGAATATAGGAAAAGAATTTGAGGTTTTGTTCTATGGTATGGATACATGACTTTCGTGGTGGTTTCTATGTTTTTCTTGGGGTGATGATTTCATGAAAGCCATAGTAAACTATCGACGAGTCATGTGTTTGGGTTGTAAGATTGGATTTTGGGGTAGGATCTAGAGAGTTGTTAATAAAGAATCTGAAGTTTTAGTTGAATGAAATAAATTAGATCTGTACGGGAGGTAGGATTCTGAAATAGCATTTTATGTATTTTCAGGATGGATCCAGGGAGCAGTGGTACGAGTGCTGGAAGTAATAGACCAAGACCCTCCAGTATGGGAGGTGGAGATACAGATGCAGTATTACACAGCGTCACCGAGCAGGTGATGGCTGAGATGACTAGGAGTGGAGGAGAGCGTGGCTGCATGATTGAACAATTTACGCAGATGAAGCCTCCATCTTTTGTTGGAGGACCTGACCCGATCATAGCTGAAAATTGAGTTCAAGACGTTGAGGAGATCTTGGCAGTGCTGGCATGTACAGATGAGTAGAAGGTGTCTTTTGCATAATTTAAACTAATAGGAGAGGCAAAGCGCTGGTGGAGATTAGCGCGTTTGATTGAGGAGCAGAGGCCTGATCCAGTGCCAGTATTGTGGAGTAGATTCAAGGAATTGTTCTTCGAGCGATATTTTCCTGCTATCGTTTGGAGCGTGAAGGCAATAGAATTTCTGCATTTAGCTCAGAGGCAGATGACAGTGTCTCTGTATGTTGCACGATTTATTGAGTTGTCCTGTTTTGCCCCACACTTGGCACCAGATAAGGAAAAGAAAGTAAGGAAGTTTGAAAAAGGCCTGAGACAGAATTTGTTTGAGCAAGTCATCGTCTTTTGGGCTCAGACGTTTGCAGAGGTGGTGGATAGAGTTGCTATTATTGAGAGTGGTTTGCAGGGAGGTGTCACGGCGTAGAGTCAGAGGAAGAGGTCCGTGTCTCAGGATCTTCAGGCGAGTTCCAGTCGAGGGCCATGGAGAGGAGATCAATATGGAGGTGGTTAGGGACGAATGACAGGCTGTGGTGGTCCTTAAGGTGGATGAGCTATTTTTACTTGTCCTAGATGTGGTCGGAGACACCTAGATGAATGTAGAATGGGAGAGGACATTTGCTATCATTGTGGGAGACTCGAGTATAGATCTTGGTCGTTTCAGGGATTGCCAGCACAAGCACAAGCTTCCAAACCATTTCGGGTGGTTATCAGGCGCCCCATGGAGGCCAATAGAGGAACACTGCACCAGCGAGAGTGTACGCATTGACGCCGGGTGACACCGATGCAGTTGGAGACGTAGTTACAGGTACCCTTACTGCTTTTTTCATATAAAGTTGTTGTTTTATTTGATATAGGTGTCACCCACTCTTTTATTTCATCGGTGTATGCTAAATTAACGGGGTATGAGGCATGGTTGTTGGATGTTGGGTTGGTTGTAGCTACAACGATTGGATTAGTGGTGAGATGGAGGAGGGTACTTAGGAGCTTTCTAGTGATTATTCAAGGAAAGGTATTGTCAGCCGATCTTGTGATGTTAGATATGCAAGGGTTTGATATAATTCTGGGTATGGATTGGTCGGTAGTTGACCATGCTAGTATTGATTGTCACTTGAAAGAAGTGATTTTCTGACCTCCAGGTAAACAAGAATACATGTTTCTTGGTTCACGTGTCCGTTCTTTACTACAGCTTGCGTCAGCTATTCAGATGAGGAAACTGATTCAAGAAGGCTGCCAGGGATTTGTTGCCTACATAAAGGAATTGTCAAAAGAAGAATTGAAACAATCTGATATTCCTGTGGTCAGAGAATTTTTCGACATATTTCCAGAAGAATTACCTAGTTTGTCACCAGACCGTGAAGTTGAATTTATTGTGGATCTTCTATCAGGGACAACACCAGTATCTAAAGCACCTTACCGTATGGCTTTAGCTGAGTTAAAAGAACTGAAAGACCAATTACAGGAATTTCTGGATAAAGGATTTATCAGACCCAGTGTATCGCCCTTGGGAGCACCAATTCTTTTTGTGAAAAAGAAAGATGGGTCCATGAGGATGTGTATAGATTACAGGGAGATAAATAAACTAACAGTTAAAAATAAATATCCACTTCCCAGGATCGATGACTTGTTTGATCTGCTCCAGGGGACCTAAGTCTACTCTAAAATTGACTTGTGGTCGGGATATCATAAGGTGAAAGTTCAAGCGGAAGACATTTTGAAGATGGCGTTTCAAACAAGATATGGGCATTACGAGTTCTTAATGATGCCATTTGGGTTGATTAACGTACCAACAGTATTTATGGATTTCATGAATCGAGCGTTCCATCAGTATTTGGACCAGTTTGTGGTTGTATTCATTGATGATATACCGGTTTACTCGAGGAGTTTTAAGGAGCACATGCATCATTTGAGACTGGTATTACAAACATTGAGAGAGAGAAAGCTATATGCGAAGTTCAAGAAATGTGAATTCTGGCTAAGGCAAGTTTCTTTTCTCGACCATGTGATTTCTGAGTCAGGTGTATCAATTGATCCAAGTAAGATAGAGGCAGTAGTGAATTGGGTAAGACTAGGAAATGTTTAAGAGGTTAGAAGTTTTCTGGGTTTAGCAGGTTATTATCAGCCTTTTGTTGACGGTATCTCCAGTTTATCTGGTTCGTTGAGGCGACTTACGAGGAAAAATGTAAGGTTTGAATGGACTGATGACTGTGAGCAAAGCTTTCAGGAGTTGAAATAGAGATTAGTTACTGCCCTAGTGTTGGCTATTCCATCAGGGGAGGACGGGTTTGTAATATACAGTGATGCATCCTTGAAGGGACTTAGGTGTGTATTGATGCAACATGGTAAGGTTATTGCGTATGCTTCTAGACATCTTAAAGAATATGAGAAAAATTATCCAGTGCATGATTTGGAATTAGCTGCAGTGGTGTATGCCCTTAAGATTTGGAGGCATTATCTATATGGTGGAAAGTGCGAAATTTTCACAGATCATAAAAGCTTGAAATATTTCTTTACCCAGAAAGAACTGAATATGAGAAAAAGAAGATGGCTAGAACTTATTAAAGATTATGACTGCACCATTAGTTACCATTCAGGGAAAGCGAACGTGGTGGCAGATGTTTTGAGTAGGAAGTCAATGGGTCCAGCATTAGCAGCTATAGAGATTCAGGACCCGATCCTGATGGATTTGGAGAGACTTGACATAGAGTTAGTAAAGGATAGTCCTCAGGAATTTGTTGCCAGCCTGGTTGTACAACCTACACTATATGAGAAGATTAAGGCCGCTCAGGGTGATGATGCAGAATTAACATAGGTGATAGCCAGAATACGGGATAGTCAGGGAGAGGAGTTCAATATCTCTAATGACAGAGTTCTGAGATTTCACACCAGATTGTGTATGCCGACAGATAAAGATATTAAAAGAACGATTTTATAAGAAGCTCACAGATCACTATACACCGTCCATCCTGGTAGTACTAAAATGTATAGGGATCTGCGAGAGTATTTCTGGTGGAGTGGAATGAAAAAAGAAATTGCCAAATTTGTACGGAAGTGTTTGACGTGTCAGCAAGTTAAGGCTAAGCACCAGAGACCAGCAGGGCAGTTGCAGCCACTCTTCATTCCAGAGTGGAAGTGGGATCACGTATCTATGCATTTTGTTACTGGGTTACCACCAGTGCGATAGAGATTGAATGCAATTTGGGCGATTGTTGATCGTCTGACGAAGACTGCTCATTTCATCCCTATTAGAGTCGGTTATTCTATAGACAGACTGGCAGAAATATATGTTCAGGAGATAGTTCGTGTCCATGGTGTACCAGTATCCATAGTTTCAGACCGGAATCCTCGGTTTACCTCATGATTTTGGAAAAACTTTCAAGAGGCTATGGGTACACAATTAGCATTTAGCATGGCTTTCCACCCCAAAACATATGGTTAGACTGAGAGAACAATCCAAAAATTATAAGATATGCTTCGTGCATGTGTGCTAGATTTTGGGGGTAGCAGGACTCAATTTATGTCGCTAGTTGAATTTGCTTATAATAATAGCTATCAAGCTAGTATCGATATGGCACCCTACGAGGCATTGTTTGGTAGGAGATGGCGTTCTCCTCTTTTTTGGGATAAAGTAGGTGAGAGGCGAGTCTTGGGTCCAGAGATAATACAACAGGCGCATGATAAGATCCGACTAATTAAAGAAAGAATCAGTACCGTGCAGAGTTGGCAAAAAAGCTACGCAGACACTCGCGGTCGGGAATTAGAGTTTGACGTGGGAGATCAAGTATTCCTAAAGATAGCTCCTCTGAGAGAGATTATGAGGTTTGGGAAGAAGGGCAAGTTAAGCCCTAGGTATATTGGCCCTTTTGAGATACTGAAGAGAGTGAGGTTAGTTGCCTACAGGCTAACTTTGCCGCCAGCTTTATGTAGAATACACGACGTATTCCATGTAGCTATGCTGAGGAAATACTTCTTAGATCCATCCCATATAAATAGTTATGCAGAAATAGAACTTAAAGATTCATTAGCTTATGAAGAAGCACTAGTACAGATCTTAGACAAAAAGACACAAGTACTGCGCACCAAAGAAATTCAACTAGTAAAAGTTTTATGGAGGAATCATGCTATAGAGGAAGCTTATTGGGAGCTCAAGGAACAGATAAGATAGAAATACCCGCAATTGTTCCAAGAGGTTTAGTGATAATCAAGTAAAGTGTAAGTAGTTAGGTAATGTTTCTTTTGCAGGTACATGTATTAATTTAGTTAGTAAGTAGCCTTTTAGTGTTATATGTATAGTCTCTCAGAACTTAAAATGTAACCACGATATTTCTTCGCCATAAGTGAGGGTAAGTAATAAAATAAGTAGACAATTTTCTTCAGAGAATAAGGTTTGGTACGAATAGTAAATTTCGAGGACGAAATTTTATAAGGGGGGGAGTGTAACAACCCGGAGAATAATGGTATTTAAATTATAATAAAGGGAAGGGGAAATGGAAACCGGAAACAGAAGGAAGCAGTCGACTTCGTCGACGACATTGAACTTTGGAAGGGATAATTGAGGGGAGGTTATCAGGGCTTCGTCGAAGAATACAGGGGATTCGTCGATGAAGGCTTAAGAGGATTCATCGACGAATACAGGGGATTCATCAACAAAGAAATACCGAGAGAGGTTTCTGAGCCGCCTAAATTTCATCGACGAGGAATGAATTTCATCAACGAAATTAATAAAGGATTCGTCGACGAAGGATGTGGCTCGTCGACGAATCCAGTTCTATATATATATATGTAAAAATCCAATTTTTTTAACTTACTAAAGAAGCCATCTCTCTTCTCTCTCTCTCTCTCTCTCCCCTTCGGTCTTCTCTCTCTCTTTCGTTGATTTCGATCCAGATTTTCGTCAGATCGACAATCCGAAGCCACCACAATGCTCCCAGGGAAGTTCTCTCCAAATCTGCCGGAGCAGATCATTGGTGAAAGCTAGTTGAAAATCATCCATGAGTTGAGTTTAGACTTTTTAAGCCAAATTTGGTTTTGCGATAGTTATAGGAAATGATATACACATGAAAATACTGAGGTTTAATACTGAGAATTTTCAGTTTCAGGGTATTGATTAGGAAATCCTACGGGGGTCGGGCTAGGATATTTTAGGGGCTTTCTTAGTAGTAAGGTAATGGAATAAACTAAAGCAGTTACTTTTTACAAAAATTAATATTATTTATAAGCAAAATGATTTCTTTTCAATTGCCATATATGTATATGTTTAAGCAGTTACTGTATATGTTTTTGGGGAATAGACACAATAAAAAGCCAGGTCGTTACACGAATAGACACATAAGAAAAAGTAATTTTTAAAGTTCGGGTGCTTGATCAAGGGTTCGGTCTGCTGACCAAGGTGATTTTCCAATCTGTTCGAGGTTCAATCGCCTGGTCTCAAGTTCGGTCCGCCGAACTGGCACATTCAGTCACCTGGGGGTATTTTGAACGTGAAGTTCGAGTGCCTGAGTTGTTGGAAAAAGTTAGGGTTTGAGTTTGATCAACCGTTGACACTTAGTTCATTCTGAGCTCGGTCGCCCAAAGGCAGGTCAACTTTTTAACTAGTAAACAATTTGGTCAACTAAGGCAATTTGACTTGCCTGGTTTGATTGCCCAAAGCCCTTATGATTTTAAGCCTAAGTTCTATTCTTTAATTTAAATTTACCCCTGATAACATGTGAGTGTAGTGGGGTCCTTTGCACTAAGTGTGTAGGAACCTAAGGTCAACCTGAGCATAAAGGTCTATCATGCATGATGCAATTATTACATACCATATTACGCTACAATCTAAAATGAAGAATACAAATTAAGCACAATATTATTCAATCTTCCTTGGGGGTCACCATACGCCATCATGATATAATGTTCTTTTCAATTCCATGCATAGAGTGAACCTGCATGCAAGCTCAGGGCAAACATTAGTACCAAGGTATTTGTCATTATCAAAATGGGATATGACCAATTAGATCAACAACTAAACAACTAAACCCTGCAATCATCTAACTAACTAAAGACTTACTAAGCTAAACAATAGATGAAATCCACTGAATAAAAATACCAAATTCCAGACTGGGATAGATGAGATACGCAGAATATAAACACCAACTTTATTAATAAAACACCCAAGAAAATTATTTAAATCCTAAAACAATGTTTAAATAAGAAAATAAAAAAACAACTTAGCAATCCCCAACAAACTTAAACATCTCAACTATTTTAATGCAAGAAATTAAAAAAAAAAAAAATTTGAAAGTAATAATATACAAAAAAAAATTATAATTTTTGAAGTAACTTAAAGAAAGAGAAGAGAGATGAGAGAAAGAGAGAGAGGGAGGGAAAAAGTATGCAAGCCATGTGAGAGGGGGATTGGAGCTACTCTTGGGTTGCTCCCATGCAATAGGCACAACACAGCAGCAGTAGGCATAGGCAAACACGACAGCTCTCAGGTTGCTCCCCCTTCCCTGCACACAGCAGCAGCACCAGGTTACAGATGAGAGAAGCAGCAGCAATGGTTCGGACAGTAACACGCAGCAGCAAGAGTAGACCGAGGTAGCAGTAGAAGGAGCAACAAATGATAGGAGAGTCGAGAGAGAGACGAGACAGAGTCAAGAGGGGGAGAAGAGACTGAGGGAGAGGAGAGGGAGAGAAGTGAGGGAGAGGCTGATAGAGAGAGGGAGAGAGAGAGAGAGAGAGGAAGACAAAAACAGAGAGGGAGATAAGGTGATACAGAGAAAGGGAAAGAGAGAGCTAAGAGGGACGAGAATGAGGGAGAGGAGAATGAGAGACCAAGAAGGGGATAAGGAAAGGCTAAAGGGGGCGAGACCCCAAAAACAACTTTTAAAACCCCCCAAAGGGAGCCCTACTCCCCAGCACACACACACATGGGCTTCACATGCATGGCTGGGTCAATTCCCAACTCTTTAGTATGCTAGTCCGATTGACTTTCCCATGCTGGTCTAGACTCCAGGGGGAACACTACCCTTTACAGCTCAATCGACTATTCAATACCAACACTCTCTCTAAGACGTGTGGTTGCACTAAGCTTTCCATAACTCTCGTAACGATACCATGCATACTATGGTCCACCGAAGTTCTCAAACTATACATTGCAATTTAACATTAATATTCTGCTCTGAATAAACAATTCCAAATATAGAACAATCCCAACACATTTCAGTATTTCCACATGTTATATATATTTCATAACTCAATGCAATATTTTCATTTTTCCTTATGTCACACAATTTGAATAATACACATATTTATAAAACTACTGAAATAATAAGTCAATCCATGTTCATTATCTGCTTTACTGAAAATATAGGTTAAATTATCTCCACAATTTATCATATACTCAAAATAAGTGTTAATAAGCAAAACGGAGATAATTAACCCTACTCACTTTGACCAATTTTTAGAAAATGTAAAACAATTCCAACCAATCATTTCAACCAGTCAAATTGTCCAAAAAAATCCATTACTTAAATCATGTAGCCTTTATCTTTACTTTAATCGGTTCATTTTCGAAAATAATAGATATTAACACAATTCTAGGTTCAAAACACTCAGTTTAAACAGTTGGCTTTCAAAACTTGCATGATAATCATATACATACACATATAATTTCTATTTTAATCGGTGGAATTTACAAAACAACTGGCTTAATCTATTCCCCTTACCTTATTAACGGAGACTGTGCCTGTAAGACTCCTAAATCGACGCCTACGTCGTTCAGAACACAAACCCTGTAACCACATATTTCAGTATAATCAGCTAAGTCCTGGAATAATAATTATTTTAATATCCCTAGGCTCACACACTCCTATTAACCAGTTAAATTTTAAAAATGGGGGTATGATCCACTTTTCATATTTAAATTTAATCTCTAACATATTAAAAAAAAAATACCAATATGACCAAATCCCCACAATTTAATCTAATTCCAAAATATTCCCAAAATTCTAGTTAATCAAATTCCTACAGTTGAATTTAATCCCAGGAATATCTCCAAAAATCCAATATAATCCATTCCCTACAATTTAACTTATTCCTAAAACACTCCCAAAAATATGATACAATTAAATACTACAATTTAATCGGTTAAATTTTTAAAACAACCCATATAATTTGTACTCCTCACCTTAGCCTTGAAGTGGTACCTAGAAAGCCTAGTTCAAAAATCCACCGGTTAAATTGACGAGGATCGGCGCTAGGCCCTAAAAATGGCGTCTAATCGTCAATTAGGCTGAATATTTGAGAGAAATTAAGAAGAGAGAGTGAGCTTACCTTACCCAGGAGTGGTTCCTACAACACTCTTACGAAAAATCCACTCCGATTAAATTGACGATGGCAGAGAATGGAACCTAGCGGTATTTTTCATTTTTCGATCGGCCAAGTATTTATCGAGAAAATGAGGAGAGAGAGAGAGAGAGGAAAGGCATGAGCGTGGAGAGAGAGAAGTAGAGAGAGATGAGAGACGGAAGAATCCAATTCAATTTGGATTGAAGAAGCTTCTTGAAGAAGCTTTAACCAACTAATATATATATACATATATCTTTATTTCAATTAGTTTTTTTTCATACTATTCCTTTTATTTGTTTAATTAATTAATTAATTTAATAATATTTAATTAATTAATTGATTAATAATAATTTTTTTTGGGTTACTACATGGGGAGCGTTTTCTGGCTGTACTCATTTTGCTCTTATGTGTTTGTCATCATCAAAAAGGGGGAGATTGTTGGCTTTTTGAGTCCGATCTCTGTTTTAACGTTAACAAATACAAGTGTCTCATGTGTGTGCCTAGTGTTTTGAACAGGTTTACAATTCAAAATGCACACACAGAAGAGGAAGATGGAAACCAGAAAAGACTTAAAGCTCACATCATACTAGCGTATTCCATGAAGAGAAAAGCAAATAGAAGAAGTCATGTTTTGAATTGTAAATGCATTTAATTTTTTATTATTCGGTCTGTAATAATGCATGCATCTGCATGATATGACTTAATGCTCAGATCAACCATAGACAGACCTTAGGGAAGGTTGACCGACGTTGAATTTTTGGGTTAATTAAATAGCCTCGGTCGACTGACAAACTAAGATTATAAACACCTCGGTTGACTGACCACACTGAAGGCCAAAAGTCAAATGCTTGACCATGCCTCAGGCGATCGACCTAGAATGAACATACTTTCCACGGTCGACTAACCATATGATTTTGACTTTTCCATCATCCCCGGGAAACCAAACTTGTAGCTTGAAAATGCCTCAGCCGATCAGCCATGAAGAATCGGCAGACCAACCTTAGGTCTGTGCTACCGAACCTACGAAGTTTTGGCAAATTGCCTTGGCTCAGCCATCCGGTCATCGCCCATAACCAACCGAACCTATTTCTAAAAACAAATTGGCAGTGAGTGTTCGGTCTACCGAATCCAAAAGTCACCCGACCAAACCTCTCAGGTTTTGATTTTTTTAAGGGCTTAAACGTAATTAATTTTTAATTAAATAAATTAAAAAATACCCAGCGTGTCCCTAATGGTCATAATTTTGTGAAAAAACTATAAAGGCCCCTTCATTTGCTTTGATTAGTAACTTTGATTAGCAAATTTTCTCTCTCAAATTTTTTACTTAATCAAAGTTCCCCCACATTCTTTTATTTCAAAAATCATTTTAGGGTTGAATTTTTCATACTCTCCAACTCTCTTTGTTACTTTCTTTAAAAACCTTTTTAAGAGAGTATTTTGTTTGGGTTTTTATTTTTATTGTGTTTATTGCAAAAACATTTTCTAAGCACAAATCCTACTTCTCCAAGCATCTAATATTGCAAATCTTTCTTGGAGAAATTTTTTATGGTACTTTGATCTTTTAGGTTCTTAATGCATATTTTACCTCACATCAAAGATCATTGTTTGCAAAATGCCTTTGAAAGAAAAACCTTAGGTTCTCCTACTTTGTATTGAAAATATTTTTGGAGAAGTATTTTATTAGGGTTCAAATCTTTGAAGCATTTTATCATATATATATATATATATATTTTCCTTCAAAGATCGGAATATTTGTTTTGAAAAACACCCTTACTCTACTGAGCATATTTCATATCATATTAGAGTGTGCATTTTATGAGCTTGAATGTGTACATCTCAGCTTATTGTTTGAAGCATGCAATATGTACAAAAATGTTTTTAATGTATCAGTTGGATTCATCCTGTTAATTGAACTGGGGAGTCTTCGCCCCGTAAGGGAGACTGGGTGGGTTCAGCCCATTAATTGAACTAGCGAATCTTTGCCTCGTAAAGGAGATCAGTTTGGCTCAGTCTGGTATTTAAGCTGGGGTATTCCTCGCCCCGTAAGGAGAGGTGTGTAGGTTGGGGTCAGTCCTGTAATGTGACCTGGGGTATTTCTTGCCCAGTAAGGAGAGGAGTTTGTAAACAGTTTCTGCTCCACCCGTACGTGAGCAGGTATAATGGAATCCTTGGGGGGGTATGCACAAGACAGGGACGTAGGCTGGTTTGGCCGAACCCCGATAACAAATATCGTGTGTCACTCTCTCTTTATTTCTTTAATTACTGCACTTTAAATTTAGCATGTGTATGCATGTTCATTTATGGTTTTAATTAATTACATGCACACATTTACTCTAAATGAGATACACGTGTATGTCTGCACATATTGCTTATTCAATTTTACATACACGACTATAATTAAAATGGGATATGATATATACGGTGAATCGGCGTAAATGTTTAATTTAGCAAAAATATTTTTAAAACCCAATTCACCCCTTTTTAGGATCACACCAATTCCAACAGAGAGAGAAGCTCTCATCGCTCTCTAAGGGATGCATGATTTTGGGGCTGGGTCATCTTCTTCTTTGCTACGATTCTTCGATTATTTAGCCATAACTAGCCTACGTAACCTCCATAGGTTTGGCTGGGAAGGTATAGAGTATCATCGTAGCTACTGCAAGCTTCAGTTTCCCTAATTTCTGGGTACCTGCGCGATTACTGATTTGAAAATTTTTGAATTTTGTGGTGCCAAGGGTCGTAAATATGAGACTAGGGAAATGCGAAAACTTGAAATGGATGCTGGTTTGAAGGAAATGATTGATGTAGCCCTAAAATTTATAGAAAGGAAAAGTGGAAATAAGGCTGAATGGGCCAGTAATACACGCGATGAGGTATTAGCTAAGTTTGTGAGACTGTCAAAGGAGGTGATTCATGAAAATCAAGATCTGGTGGGACAGGAAACACCTTCGGAGCTGTTAGACAAGATTCAGGAACAAATGGGTTTACATGCAAAACTTGTGGCCATCACCCTAATGAAATTGAAGGAAATTCCTATGGTGTTAAATGAGGTGATATTGTAAGAGATGGTTTTGACTGAGAATAGAGAAGCACAGATTGAAGGGGAAGGAAGAAATAAGGTTCCTTCGAAGAGTAAGTTGTGGGGTGATGAGGAGGCCTCGGTGTCAGAAACTTTGGGTTCAAGGGACACGAGTGAGGATGTGGATGTCTCGGTGGGGGAAGAACTTATTCAAAATGGGGTACCTTTTGATAAGGAGGTGAAGGGAATAAAGAGTGAATTGTAGAGCCAGCAGAAAGATTCTGAGGCTAAGGTGTTCATAAGGAACCAAAAAAAAGTTCCTTGGGTAGAGTCGTTCGCAAACAACAGGTAGCCCCAAAGCTATGGGGCAATACCTAGTTTTGATTTATATGGTGTAGGGACTAGGGTGTTGAAAGTAGATATAGTTGACCCGGTGGGGACTTTAAACAAATACCTGGTGGGCTTCTTTGTTGGGAAACACCCAGGTAAAGCTGCTTTTGATCATTTAGTTGGTGATTGGAAAGTGAGAGTGGATATGATACACCATGAAAGTAGATGGTTCTGTTTAAGTTTGTTGAGGAAGAGGAAATGCAGAGAAGGGAGGGAAGGCTCTTACTATTGAAGAAGCAGCAGCACTTGAGATGGTTCCTACTGATTAGTTGGTGAAATAGCCTGTAGGGGAGTGCAAAAGTGTCCGTTGCAGATGCTACAAAGTCAAGTGGTATGGAGATGGCAGATAGAATTCAGAAACTAGTAAGTAAAGAGGAGATTCCAGAGGCGTTATGCAAAGATAAAGGAAAGGTAACAGGGCTTGACACTGTAACTCCTAGAGAAAAGGGTAGTTCTGAAGATTTTACTTTTGTCAAGAATAATAAGAAGGGTAGAGGATTTAATTATAGTTATCAAATAGGGAGGAGAGGAAGGGCTACCCCCCAAAATCCCGATGAAGATTGCCTCTTGAAATATTAGGGGCTTCAACAAGCCCTTAAAGCAGAATGGGGTGCTAGGCCTCATTCAAAAGAATAACTTGGATGTGGTTGGTATCTTGGAAACCAAACTCTTCTTTGAAAGTCTTGATAACTTTATGAATAAAAAACTACATTGGTGGAGTCGAGTAAACAATTTTACTCACCACTCAGCTGGTAGGATCATTATGATTTGGAACTCGCAAAGAGTTCACATTCAAATGGTTGAGTCCAATGCACAAGTGATTCATTGTCAACTTAAATGCTTACTGCTTCATGCTTTGCTATTAGCTTTGTGTATGGGTTTCATACTATTGTTGCTAGGCGCATGTTATGGCAGAACTTAGTGTAGGTTGGCAGTGAGTGTTTGGTGCCTTGGCTACTTATGGAGGACTTCAATAAAGTTCTTACAACTAAGGAGAAGAGGAATGGGGCTCCTATCACTGATTAAGAGATTAAATATATGAGGGACTGTTTCATGGAGGCTGGGTTGACTGATGTTAACTCTATAGGACTTGGTCCAATGGTAGAGTATGGTGCATGTTGGACAAAGTTTTGATCGATTCTCGATGGGTGCAGAAGGGTGTGAATGTTCATGCATCCTTCCAGCTCCCAAGTTACTTATCAGACCATTCTCTTTGCCTTGCTACTCTAGTAGAGGATGCTTTCCTAGGTAGAAGACCTTTTAAGTTCTTCAACATGTGGGGGCATGACAATTTCCAAGAAATTGTCAAGGAAGGGTGGAGACCAATCATTTAGGGGTCTAGAATGTTCATTGTTACTAAGAAGATGCAAGCCCTTAAGGGGCCTTTGAGAGACCTGAATGCATTGCACTTCTCTCTCATTGCCACACGAGCTGCAAGGGCTAATGATGATCTGGTCAAAGTGCAGCAATGCCTTCATGAGAACCCTGAAGATGAGATGTTACAGAATAGAGTTAGAGAGAAAAGGGAGGTGGTTGTCAGGCTGGCTGAGGCTAACAAATTGTCTATGACACAACAAGCAAAACATAAATACCTTAGGGATAGTGATAGGAGTTCTTCATTCTTCCACTCATTGATGAGAAGGCACATGGGCAGAAACCATATTACTGTCATCATTAAAAGTAATGGTGAGACAACTACTTCCTTGAAACGGGTGGCAGACGAATTTGTGGATTACTACAAGGGGTTGTTGGGGTCAGATGAATGCTGTGGGGATATTGACCCTTCCATTGTTTCTAATGGGTAGATTTTCAGTGATGTTCAGGCTAGGCAAATGGTAACTGGTGTTATAGATGAGGAGGTCAAAGGGGCTTTGTTTAGCATTGGTGAGGAGAAGTCCCCTGGGCCTAATGGCTTCACATCTTGTTTCTTTAAGAAAGCTTGGGGAATTATTGGAGTGGATTTCATGAAGGCAATCAAAGAATTTTTTATTCATGGCAGGATGCTGAGACAGATTAACCATTCAGCCATAACTTTGATAGCAAAATCAGCCCATGCATCTACTGTTCAGGACTTTCGTCCCATTTCTTACCATAATGTTATTTATAAAGTTATTTCAAAAAACATTGTTTATAGGATTAAGTCGTGTCTTGAGTCCTTGGTGAACCCAGCACAGTCAGCTTTCACAAGGCAAAGGAGCATGATTGATAATGTTTATCTGGTCCAAGAGCTTGTGAGGAAGTATGCTAGGAAGAGAATATCGCCAAGGTGCATGCTTAAAGTGGATCTAAGAAAGGCATATGATTCTATTTCATGGAGTTTTCTTGAAGGTATGCTTAAAAGACTCAATTTTCCTAGAGTCATGATTAGGTGGATTATGCAATGTGTCACCACTGCTACATACTCCATTTCCTTTAATGGAGGACTTCATGGTTTTTTTTTAAGGAAGGAGAGGACTAAGACAAAAGGACCTCCTTTCCCCCTTGCTCTTTGTTATTTGTTTGGAGTATTTTTCAAGGTTGTTAAGGACTCTGGACCATAATTCTTACTTCAACTTTTACCCTAACTGTGGGAGCTTGAAGATCACACATCTTGCATTTGCAGATGACTTGATTATGTTTGCTAGAGGGGATCGCACATCAATTAAGCTGGTCATGGATTGTCTTAATAGGTTCTCTGCATGCTTTGGACTTAAAGCTAACAATTTGAAGTCCAATATATATACGGCTAGGATTGGTGGGGTTGAGTTGGAGGATATTAGAAGAGCAATAGGTTTTGCAGATGGGGAGTTCCCTTTCAGGTACTTAGGTATCCCCTTTGCCTCTACAAGGTTGAATGCAATACACTATAGTCCCCTGGTTAATAAATTGTAGGTCTCTTTGGTGCATGGCCAGGTCATACAATTTCTTTTTTAGGAAAGTTAGAATTGATCAACTCTATCATACAAGGTATTGAATTCTTCTGGCTGTCTATTTTCTACATCCTGAAAGGTATGTTGGGACATGTTGTGAGGTTATGTCGTACCTTTTTTTGGGGTAGTAGGAAAAGACCACTGGTGGCTTGGAGGGAGATTTGCTTGCCCAAGGAAGAAAGGGGTCTTAGGGTGTTGGATTTATTTTCTTGGAACAAGGCTCTCCTTACTAGAGCTTTATGGAACATTCACGGAAAGAAGGATTCCTTATGGGCTAAATGGGTGCACCATGTATATCTGAAAGGCAATAACTTTTGAGATGCTGCTCCCAAAAGGGAGGACTCACCCCTTATAAAGAAGATATTGGAGATGAGAAATGAGATTCTTTAGGGTTGTGGAGATCAAACTGTTGTAGACAATTTGTTGGGTTAGTGGGTGCTGGATGGCCAGGTTAGTTCTTCTTTGATCTACAGTTTTTGGAGATTGAAAGAGCAAAAGGTTACTTGATTCAAAGAGGTGTGGAAGAGTGGAAGCACGCCTAAGCATTCTTTTATCTTGTGGCTGGGAATCAAGGGGAAACTTTATACTAATGATAAACTGCAAGGTGAAGGCATGGACCATGACTGTGTGCTTTGCAAGACTGACATTGAGACTGTGGATCATATTTTCTTTAAGTGTAGTTATTCTGTAGTTGTTTGGGGAATGGTTAAATCTTGTCTGAGATTGACTAGATGCATGTCAACTTTGAAAGTTGCGCTGAAATGATTACATAAGGAGGCAAAAGGTACTAGAGTGCAATCGATAGCAAAGAAGGTTTGTGTGGCTACCACTGTTTATTTCATTTGGCACTTCAGGAACAAGAAAAAGTTCGAAGGAGAGATAATTTCCCACGAAGAGTTGTTCAAAGTGATTCAGAGGCAGACGTTCAGAGTGGTTTATAATAGATTCCCCTTATTCTCATTGAACTGGGGTTCGAGATCCTTGGATACTTAATGGATCTTGGAGTCATTTTTAGTTGTTCTGCTCTTTTGTTCAGATAACTGTTTTATCTATTTCCCTTGTTGTTTTGACTGGCCTCCTAGCCCCTGGGTATGCCCAAGTTGTTTTGTTGATTGTTCTTTGATGGTTTTTGTTGGGAACTTGGCTTCCTTTTGTCTGGGAATGCCCAATGTATATTGTATATGTTCTTGAGATCAACACAAATAACCTATTACAGATAAAAAAAAAAAAAAAAAAAATGAGTATGAATGAAATGTCTTACCTCCTCTCTAAGTCCTTTTTTATAATAGTGGACGTTGACCCTTCATTAATTCAGTATTAATGAGCGCATTATTATGCTTATAAGGATTATAAAGTTCTGTGGGCATTTATATGAGAGTTATAATTGTAGTCTTGTAATGGTTCCCTCCCATGAATACATGTATTAAAGTTTATAAGTTGGTTATGTAAGGTAGTTTAAAGGTGGAATCGAAACCGTTCCTCCTTTTGAGTGAAGATATTTTGGGATATATCAAATCTAAAATACCTCAAATCGAAAAATTTTGAAGGTTTCCACTTGTATAATAGCTCATTTCAAAATTACATAAAAAAATAAAAGATTTAATATTATTTAATATAGTTAAAATCAAATCACACGAGCTCTCATGCTGCAGATTGAAAATGGAATGAAAATATGAGAAAAACACAGGCAGATTGCTTTAACACACAAAAGAATCCAAACAAAAATAGTTCAGAACTACAGAGCATGAAGTAATATTGAATCCGAATTCAAGTTTGGAATTTCCAATACATACATATTAGCACCCACAGAAAACAACACCGAACAGAGATATCTGAAATGGTATGGACACAAATAAACATGGAAAAGCCACAAAAGAGAGACAACATGCTGGATTCATTTGTTTGATCACAGAATCGGGTCCAACCACTGATTTCCCAGACTATGCAGATAAATAGGTCTAGCCTTGCATGCCTTACAGCCCAGCATTCAAACTCAATAAAATCGCTGAAGAGGGGCAAAGTCCCACTGCCTCCCGGAGGCAACTTACTGCTCTTTTACAGCAAAGCAAGATATACACCGCCAAAATAAGAGCATCACACTGGGTTGGCACAAAATTGGGATTCTCATTGCCATTCTTTAAAAGCATTTTTGCTCATCAATCATTTTCACATACGGTCTAACCAACCAAGAATACTGTCCTGAGAACCAAACTGTAAATCCTGCAGAACAAATAGAATGAATTGATTAATCATTTTAGTAAATTTTAGAGGAAAATTGAGTGACAATGTATTATAGCACATTTGTAGTTGAAACAGCAAATAGGGATTGGTGGAAGGAGGTGTGATGTAAAGCTTACTGCAAGCTGGAAATCTGGTGGAGTATCCAGTTCAAGATTTTCCAGATCGGCTATTCCACAGGTTGCATTCTTATCTCCTCCGAAGAAATCATTTCTGTCGTGACCAGCAAAAGGGCCGGGATTTAACATTGGATCACCAAGAGGAGTATAAGAACCAAAAATCTCCTTGCATAGCAATTCGTCATCAATGCCGTTTTGATCCAAGTTGTCGACAGCCTGCGATTCGCCTGCCAACCATTCAGGGTACACCAAATCATCCCCAAACGGGCGCTGATATGCTCCTGCAGTAACCTCAGCTTCCTGCCACATGAAATGAAACCCATGAGCATCACTCACGGAAAAAGTCATAACAAAAGAGGGAAGAGTGGGGATGCTCACAAGGGGAGAAGCTTGTTGTATATTGTCATCAGCGACGTCATCACATGAAATAGATTTTCCAGGCCGGGGAGGATTGGGAGTATTTGTTTTGGGTGTCCTTGGGCTAGTACGTATTGTCCCCATATCAGATTGTTCAATGACTAGATTAATATCATCCTTATCATTCTGCTTCTGGTGCTGATAAAAAATCTTTGAAACTACATATTCGCCTTCTTTTTCATCTTCTTCCATCCCTAGATGGTATTGGTGCATGACCCATTTTGATTTATTTGGTTTGATCCCCTTTTTTGAACTTCTATAAAGAACCATGATCTTCTTACAGCCTTTCTGAATCCCATTTTCTAACACAGGCTTAGTCTTGCCTGTTTTGTGCCAGCGAACATGCTCCTCTATCACATCATTTTGGCTATGGATCTTTCGGCGTTTCCGTTGACCAGTAGCATAAGCATTGATAGTTCTGTGAAAAAAATGGACACTATTTCCGTCTTTCTTGGCACCTGAAACAAAACCAAAAGCATTGATTTTAATTATGATCTGATCAACAAATAACTTTGCACAATTGTAACTACTCGGTCTCCTTCAGCTTCAACAAGAACAAATTTTATTGTGGAACCAAAACTGTTGGCGATGACTAAATATGCCAGTGCACTGAAATTGATCAGATATATTAAATTATTCGAAGTGTAAATCCAAATAAATTTCAGTTGATCATAATCTAAGTGGGAATAAACTAGCAATGTTTAAATTCAGCAAACCAGCCAATGAAATTAAATGATTGAACTCTTTAACAGCCTTCTTTGATTTGAAGATATCACTTCACCTTAATAAGCCATGTAAGTGGGAATAACCTAGCAATGTTTAAATTCAGCAAATTAGCCAATAAAATTAAATGATTGAACTCTTTAACAGCCTTCTTTGATTTGAAGATATCACTTCACCTTAATAAGCCATTTATTCTCACTGGCTGTCTATATTAATAAAGGGAAGAACACTTGTCTTTGAGAACTTAAAAAAGTATGATGTATTAATTTATACAATGAGATAAATAGTAATTTTCTTTTAGGGCACATTAGGTGAATCAAATGGAACCAACGGTTTCTCTTGCGTTCAAGTTGAATCATCTGTTATGAGAACATTAAAAAACAGAAGTCTCATCAGAAGAGAATGGAATAGGATTATTGATATGCCATTCTTCATTTGCTTCATTCCAAATGGGTTTCGATCTTCAAATACCATGTGAAAGACAAAGTAAACATTAAGTTTCCACACCACATCCACTTTGCCCTTCTCTTTGCCTTGATTCAAATGGTTTTATTCATGTTCCAAAGAGACTCATCTACTAATGGTTCAGCCACTTAAAACAAAGACTGATGCCAGTTAGAAGTTGCTTGATTCAAGTTGCATAAAAGAACGAGAGGAAGAATGAGGTTAAGATCCTAAGAGAAAATACAGCCGCCTTTAGTTTAACTGAGGATGTTCCTACATTAAGGTCAGAGATGAAAACGGCTCATGCTGCTAGTAGTGCCAAATCATTGCACTTTGAAGTTATGTTGAATTGTTGATATGAATAAGGTGTATTCCCTTAAAAAAAATATGGGGTGTCAGAATCAGTCATTAGCCTTCTTTCTATATTGAGGATTTACAACATTCTTTTCATTTTGTATCATATGTTTCACGTGGCACTACTTTTAAGGCTTTTAAGGCTTCTAGTCTTTCTCAACTCAAGCATGTATGGGGGGTTTCCCTCCATCACTTGGTGGCATCCATAAACATGGCATGCGTACTTTGCAATATTTCTTATTATTTTTTGATAACTAAGTAGGTCCAAATGATTACTCAATCACACACTATAGTTGAAACAACTGATTTTGTCATTTTGCTTTCTCAGATTCTTACGAGTCAATTTACTAGTGTTGAGAAACCGATAACAGCGTGGAATAGAAGAAAACCAGATGCAAATCTAAGGCTTGGGAGCTCCCTTACCAGGAAGATTTTCTGGATGGGTGTAGCAAATTCCTTTGTCCCCCTCAAGTGTGGGAATGAACTCATCAATAAACATGTGTGGTTTCGAGTTTCCTACTCCACATTTTGCTGCTAAATGTTCTAAGAGCTGAGCATCAGATGGATCAAATTTCACACCTGCAGGAAGACCAGGCCATTCAGTGGAAACCTGCAAACAAGAAATAAGATCACTTCTCTTCATAAAATAAATCTAAAAGTATAATTATGGATATGATATAATGTGCATGAAAGCAGATATGAGAAGACACCATCTGGTGTGTTTATTGATATAATATGTAATAAGTGGTAACAAAAACTGATTGGGGAAAAAGTTGGGCTTGAATACAGTTGCCGTAATAAAAACATGCTTCCATTAATGTTGAAATTGCACTATTGCAGTTCTACAACAAGGTGAGTCTATGCTCCACAGATAATTTAATATGCTCAGCATCGTCCAACAATTTAATGGGGAATATAGCACTGCAATGAAAGCTACTATCTTCATGCAAATATTAGCCTATGGCGACAATATAAGGAGTATTTGAGCTTACATCACTGTTATCAATACGACAATGGCATTTTGGGCATTCACGATTTGCCCCACAATCTTTGATCTGATATGCAGCTGATAGCGTTGCACATTTTACTTTCTTTGCTAGTCCTCTGCTGTCAATAAGCCAGCTCCTACATTGTATATATCCGACATGTTTAATTGACGATATTATTTCTTAAGAAGAAGAAAAAGATAGTTTGCCAAATGAAAGCAACAAGCAGACGAAATAATATCCACTAAACAAAAAACAATAATTGGCAAAGGACTACCAAGATTCAGCACCTTAACCAAATGGCATGCGGATACTACCAAGATTCAGCAACTCAAGAACCAAAAAATAAATGCAAGGTAAGAATGCTACTTTCTCAGATATAATTAAAAATTCAAAACATTGCATTCCTACATCTGGTACATAGAAATGAAAATGGAACTGAATGGAATGGAATCAAAGTTGTCACTTGATTTCTATATGCTCTTCGTTCAAATTTTGATATCATTTCAGTCTCATCCCATTCTATTCCATATTATTATTATTATTATTATTATTATTATTATTATTTTTCCTTTTGAAGCAGAATATTGCCATTTACCCAAATTTGACACGGTCAGTTACCGGGCAGTATCAGCATTTCCCCAAATTGGGCAACTCTCAAAACTCTCAAGTACGAAAGTTTTGTTTTCGCTTCCAAAGGTTCACTCCCAAACCTCAAGCAAGATTATTTTTTTGCCGAAAATAACTCTATTTTACTATCACACAACATTCTGAAACCCCAGAAAATAACTTCAAACGATCAAAAGTTCTAAAGAAAAACTTGCTCAATAAAAGAAAATAATAGAAAATCAAATTGAATGGCAAAATAGGTTTAATGCAACTAGTCAGTCGTGTACCCAACTAACATGTGCTAGCAAATTTTTTTGGAAAAAATGGAAAAAACAAAAACTTCTCATTCAGCTGACAATCTCACATGAACACGTATTTCCCGAATGGGTTTCTCAAATCAGTTCAACATGTTTCCATATCTCGACACAGCAGCCCGAAATCGTGAACAATCGGAATCAAATCGATTTTTTTCCATTCAGGGGTTCTTTAAACACCAGTTCGAACAGAAACAATATAAGGGTCGATAAATCAAATACACGGGAAAAAAAAAAAAAAGGAGGTGATAATCTCCGATCTCGTTCTTAAAATAAAAAATCACGGTTTATGAATCTGGGTATAAGCTTCCGTACCTTGCCATGAATATCAATAGCAAGAACAGAGACAGCAATAGAAATAGTAAGCATTGAAGGAAGAAGCCGCCCCCTTTCCTTAATATTTCCCTCTGCGACTTTCCTCTTTTCTCCACTTCACTAAGCGACTGATGGAGAGATAAAAGAGCGGGAAATGCAGGTTTGGAGTCGTTATAAGAGGCTCGACCCCCGGAGCTGAGGCTCGGACAAGACTCTGGAAGACCTAGGTGGGAACATGACCCACCGTTGACCGAGCCTAGGTCCGAGGCTGGGGGTTCGGACGCGAAGCACAGCGGTGCTGTCGCTAAAACGGGGGTTGTTTTAGCTTCGAAAAACGAGCTTGGGTGTCATCATGCTCACTGCGTAGGGCCGCCAGTAAACTTACTGCCCAAGCCAAAGAATGAAAACGTTGGGAATTTTGGTTAGACGATTTTGCCCCTAAATTTTGGGTGGAATGACGGTTTTGTGCTGGTGAAGGACCTGTTTCGACGCGGAATGGGGGAGGATGAAAGTCCCATTGTTTCGAAATGGATTGGACAGAATCTTGTGGTTGACGTGGGCCGCATTTATTGGCTGCCGCTTAGGCAGAGGAGAGAGAGACAGATGGAGAGAGAGAATCCAAAGTCTGCTAGCTGGGGAAATTAAGAAAATATTAAAAATTTTTGGTTTAATCGTTTTATTTTTTATTTTTTAAAAATTATAAAAATTTTAGTTTATTTTTAACTTCTCAATATTTTTATGAAAAGAATAAAAATTGAAACATAACCCTTTATTTTTATTTCAAAATTTAAAAAAAAAAAAAAATAGAAAGCAGGAGTCAAATTAAATTTATATAGATTTGAAAAAAGTTCACACAAATCTAAATATGATATTCGAGTTCTATATTCTCGCACAAGATAAAAATTAAAAATAAAAAAAAATATTTTCTTACTTTCTTATTTAGATTTAGAAAATTAAAAAAATAAGGTAGCATTCTTGTAATTATTTAAAAAAAAGGAACTATAAATAAAACTATTTTCATAAGGGAATAATGCTATAACATTTTATTTTTATTAATTTTACATAAGTTTTATACGACTACATCAGCTAAATATTTTACAATTCTTTGAAAAATTAAAATTAAAAATTATTTTCCCCTACTAAACAAATCTTATATTTTAACAAATATATAATGCAATTCATATATTTTAAAAGTGTTCAAAAATACATTAATATAACTAAATATATATATATATATTTTTTTTTCATATAATAAAATATTATAGATAATTTTTAAATTGTAAAAATTATAATTGTATTTTTATAATTTTATTTCATTTCATATATTTTTAATCAAGTAAAATCGCACGAACCATAATCTCTTAAATTTATTATTTATTAATTTGCACACACATGAGCTATCACAATTTATTAAAGGGTAAAATATGCGTAAATTTATGTAAAAATTTGTAACTTACTCTACATATAAGTATTCTACTCCCCCGCCGAGCAAATGGGTAAATATTACTATTTTTACGAGTGTGTGTAAAGGGTAAGATTTCAAGAATGATTCTTCAACATTTAAAATCCACCAATTACAACATACCACATCAGCATTTAGCTCATACTCGGCGCAGTCTCAATAATGGTCTCACATCACTTTTGTGAGTTCGAACGTTAATGCAATATCTTGCTATTGATGGGTTTCAAATCTTATGTGCAGAAACTGTTCCTCAGAAGCAGTTGTAAGTAGTAATTTCTTTTAACACGGCAAAAGAACATTTATAATTTTAATAACTTATTTATTTCAGCACTTATTATTAATACTTACCATTTATGTGTGATATTACTCAAAATTAAAAGCTAAAACAATCAAATAAGCAAGTAAATCCCTCATCACAATCATACTTTAAAAAAATAATAATAATTGGGATAGGGTTTGGGGCAATGTGTTGCGGTGTTTTGTTTTTTTTTGGGTTTTTCAAAGTGCAAAATTCCAAACTTGTCTTGTTTGTCTACCTTGGACTCCAAGTTACAACATATTCAAATGGTGTCAAGCTTAAGGCACTATCTTTTTAGAGCCCATGGCCATGGCTAGGTGCCCCCACAAGCCAACCACCCTCAAGTCAACTCCAAGTGTTGAAGGAGTCTCTTGTAGGTCCTTACCTCACTACTCCAAGCTGTCCCACTTTCATTATACATCCCCATCAAGAATATCACCATATTGAATGAAGGAATTTCACATTTCTCCATTCAACACTCTAAATTTTGATTTTAAGAGTTTTATATTGAAATAATAATAATAATATTAATATTAATAAAGAAGATTTTTTTGACAATTAAGTCAATAATAAAAGCGATGTATGAACTGAAAAGATATAAAAGATAAATTGGGATATTTTGTCAAGAGAATATCTTTAGTAATTTTTACTTTTGGTGTCCAAGATGAATCTACTTAAATTTTGAGTCAAATTAATTCCTAGTGAGTACACTATGTGAGTTGGGTCTAGGAAATGTTGAACTAATTTGTCCATGAATTCAAGTTGAGTTGTTTCATGAAAATTGTGCAATAAAAAGCTCATGTTACATAGATTACTTTGGTGACATCCAATTTTTTTTTTTCCCTCCTAACTTAATGAGAAGTGTTCGCCCAAGAGACTTGACCAAACATCTAGTCATATTATGGCATATGACATTAATATTTAAACTTATTCAAGTGATGCGAAATTCACGTAATTGAAATACACACCAAAATATATTTCTCACTTTGTGCAAATCCATTTACTAACATGCATTATGTAATTAGTTAGTTTCACATCTTAAACAAATGAACCATTCCTTACAAATATTTCTCTAATTTTGAAAGTAAGGGTGTTTAGATCATCGGCTAAGGCTTAGCGCGCAACTATCAACTCTCTCTATTGGGGTTCATCTCAGATTTTTTTATCAATGCAAAAGTCTCAAAAGAAAAAAGTTTAATGTTACACACTCATGACATAACAAACCCACGTGACAGGAGAAGAGAGGAAAGACAAGGACCTGTTTAGTTTATTTTTTACCTTTTTAATAGTTATATTAAAAGGTATAAAACAAATAATTTGTTTAACAAAAACACCGTCATTCCTAAGTTTTATTAACAAAAAACGCCTCCTTTATTAGCTATTTGTTACTTTTACATTAAAAAGAAGCATCATTAACAAATCAATCTTTACCAAAGTATGTATCTCAATACAATAATAAATTAGAACACAGATGTGTGACAAACAGTGATATCACACATGCCTCGACATTGACCTAGTAAATGGGATTGGGTCACTAATCTAGAGGGTTGAATTGGTAAGTTGACAATGAAGTCGATGAGCCAATATATATATTACACCCTTCAATGGCCTTCATATTTCAATTAGAATAAATATTTTCAAAGATTTTATCCAAGTCTTAATTGCCCTCACTAAACAGTGTTATTAATATAAGAGGTAAAATTGTTCACTTAATAATACTGAATCTTCTCAATCCTCAAAGCATTTTAAAGATTTTGTTATAGTTCTTAGAAATTCAAAGAGCCTGAGGGCGCTATCATCTTTAAAGAACTTATGTTATGTTGGTGGATTTTATCCTTTACATAACCAATCTTTCAGGAGATAAACTATCTTCAAAGTATAGTTTGAATTCATTGGAACTTCCAACGAACCTAAGAAAAATAATTATGAGATAACTTTCTAATGGAATTACATATGAGTCCATTTCATTTCCCATTATATTTTCTTCGTATAATAAATAATATTAAAAATAAAAAAAATTTCCACTATTATTAAAAAATAAAAAAAATCAAATGTTAATGATGTGAAATTGAATTTTTGTTCATTGATTTCATTTTCTTTTTAAATTTTGACTATCCTTTTTAGGCCAAAATTAAAATAGTGTTTTTTTTCGTATTTTCAAAGGGAGCCTCGCGCAAATGGAATGTAGAAAAGGAAGGATTTGAAATTATATTTTTCCAAAAAAAAAAAACTGTTCAATTCAAATGGATAATTGAATGGCTGAAGAGTGAAGAGAATCAACTTAATCAATCAGTAGTAAACTCACGAAAAAGTTAGCATCAAGTCGTTGTAGTATAGTGGTGAGTATTCCCGCCTGTCACGCGGGTGACCCGGGTTCGATCCCCGGCAACGGCGTTTCTACGTTTTCCTTTTTTGCTTTTTTGAAAAAAAGGCACGCATTTGGAGACTTGTTTTCAAACTTGAAAAGTGGGGAAAGAAGAAAAAAGTAAACCTTTTTGTGGTTAGTTATCAACAAAAAGAAAATTAAATTTATAGTAAAATATGTATTATCTATGTCTACAAATATTTTTTAATAGTTGGTTTATAAAATAACATTAAATCAAAACCTTAGCAAAAGATCTACATTTAAAAAAAAAAAAATTATAATGAGAATTTGTTCAAATAGGATAGTTGAATCGAATTATCGATGAACAGGACTATTGGCTAGTCAATGAGTTTGAATCGATCTTGGTTCTCAAAAGCACTAAACCAAAACCTCAAGTTTTTTTTGATTTTCAAACTTCTAAATAGTTTATAGACAAACAAACCAATTCCAATTACATAATATCTAATGATTTGTTTAGTATGCTTGCAGAATGATTTCTTATAGGGTTATTAAAAATATTTGAAAACTGAATTAATCTGAAAATTTGACACGAATTGAATGAAAATTTCGGTTAACATATTTGTTTAGTTCGGTTTTAATTCATCCTTTTCACAATCATCAATTCTTGGTTTGACTTGATTTTTAATGTTCATGGACGAATGGTTATTCATACCAAGCTGATATATGTATTTATTTATAATATATATAATTATTTATACTATATATTATTATATAAAAATATACATAGAGTACCCTAAATTTACAAAATAATATGTGCAAATATTTTTGGGTGATCGGTTTATGAAAAAAAAAAAAAAAAAGTGAATGCACATATAAAATCAAAACCCAAGCAAAAATTTATTTATTTATTTTTTCAAATATGATGTTGTGATAATTATTTTAGATCGGACAGCCAAACTGAACTGCTGGTTAACCAAATTATTGCTTAGTTAATAAATTCGAAACAGTTTCTATTGGTTTGACCTAAAACCTTCCGCTGGCTCGACCTTTAGAACTCCAATTCAAATAACCAAACTACGAACACCCCTAAATTTTTGTTTGTTCTCCTTTCTTTTGTGTTTCTTTGTATTTTTTCCATAGTTCATCCTATATTTTTCAGAGATGTGTTGTTCTCCTTGTATATTCATAATCCATCAATCAATTCTTCTGCTATCCAAACACAATATGAAATATAATGAAATAAATAAAATTAGACTGCACAATTTTACTCATTCCCCATATACTTAGCAAGCACCCATTACCATCAATCAATCAAATGCACCACATGAAAAAGAAAAGCATGAATGGTTCGAGGTTAGACCATTTATGATTCTGTTTTCAGCGAACATTCATGCATCAAATGTTGGCCTCAATTTCTACATTTGAAGGGAGGTTCTCAGACACCCCTTCTTCCTCTGTCTTCTGCTTTTGTGGGCTAGGCCAGAGTTAGAACAGACTAAGGAGCTCTGCCATACAAGATACAGGGCAGCTACCAGCGGTAACAAAACTGACAGCCTTAACAAATTAACATTTCTTTTGATCAACGTGTATTTTTGTTACATTTGAGAATTACATAGCTTCCCTGATGGATAGCTGAAGACACCACCAGAGAAGGGATTGTGCCCTAGAGACAATTAGTAACACTGGTTAAAACAGAAGAAGAAACCTCGAGGTTTGTTTTCCATGATGATATTGTTATTCGGAGTTTCCGCTGAGTCATCTCTAACTGCCATTAAAGAACTTGTACCAGGAGACTCTGGTGGGAAGACAGCATTCTCAGAACTGTAAACCCGTGGTGGAACAACGGGCTCTGGGGGTGAAATGATCGTGAGATAGCGCAGGAGCATCTGTATTATCTCGGTGAAGTTGGGCCGAGCATTTGGATCTTCTCTCCAACACGAAGTCACAATTAGCGCCAGATCGCCTGGGAGATCCTCTGCACTGGGCCTCACATTCTGCAATGACAGTAAAAGCTCAAATCATAATGCCCAAAAGACGCATAGATGTGAAACTGTGTCATGATGTATTGTAGAGAGGCATACAAGATGTGAAACCGTGTCATAATATATGATATAAAGGTATATAACTGGTAGGCTATGGCTGGTCAATTGCTCACAGCCTGATCAATCAAAATCCTCTACACAACATCAGCTAAGTGAGACTTGTACAATCATGTTAAATTTTGACAGGGGCATCTGAAGAATGGGCCTCAAACTCAGATTACATTCTCATTTTTGTGGTCCTCACACGGGTTTCGCTATTCAACAGCAAGCTTTAGGTCTCTGTTCCACAACTTACAGAGCAACACAGGCAAGAGATGTTTAGGCTAAGGTCCATCCATATGTTGCTCATCTTAAACAGAATCCATATCAAACCAACATCTAGAAGTTGGATGCAACTAATAGCAGATCCCCACCTAGGGTGAGTTAAGACTTGTTTTTTTGTTATTGTTGTATGCAACTAATAGCAAATGATATACATTACTTTTGAAAATTCAGGAACACTTTCCCATGACAACTTGAGGCATCAGATGAATGAGACTAAACCAATCATGGTAATTATTGAGAAAGACAGCTGAACAATAGGCCTCAAATCCGGACAGTTAGAAGTCATTCTTCTCGAAGTTGATTTTAACACTCCTAAGCACTGTAGCTTATGGAAACTGAGACTCCAAATCCCATCTCCAGATATTCAAAATTTGCTACCTTTGAGCGATTTGAAAATCCAAATGGAAACAGCCTTCTAGTTCCAAACTTCCAGGCCAGCCAAGACATATAGTCCCACCAATAATAATTCCTTCACCAAATCCATCTTCTCCCCTAGGGATGCTGCTCTCTTATGTGGGAAAAGACATCTCCTTTGCCGACTACATTTGCTCCCTTCAATAGAAGCCTTCCCCCACTTATGTGCACTTGGGGTGGGGTGGGGTGGGGAGATCTCCTTTAACAAGTAAATCTCGCTTTTGTAGTAGATTCTCTCTTTAATGCAGAAAAAAGAAAAGAAAAAAGACTAGCTCTAGTCTCCCATTCGACGCACCAGATGATGGAATGTCATGTGAAATCAACCTCAATCCAGTGGCAGCATTTCAGTCTAGATGTATTGTTACCCATAAGAATCAAATAAAGAGAGGCAGAGATAAGTTTATTCCAGTGGATCTTAAAGCAAGCAACGATCCCACACCCCCAGCAATTTGTATAAGTGGAAAAGGACCACTTTCAGGATTCAAAAAGAATTATTTTCCAGCAGCAAGAAGACCAAGAGCTGAGAGCACTATAATTGATCTTTTTAAAACAATCTCAAAGTGGAGATCATAAATAGGGACTTGAATACTATTCTACACACCACTAAACATCTTTCTTCCTTAAAACAGCTTTTAGGGGCACCCTTAAGTTAATTGACTCAAACTTACAAGCACTGAAGATATAATTACCTTAAAAGCAGCTGCATACGCGGCCTGCAGATTTGACATGCCTTCAAATGGCAACTTATTATGAATGAGCTCCCACAATACAATTGCAAAGCTGTAGGCGTCCACCTTGTGATTGTAATGCTTCTTCTCTCCATGCCTCAATGTGACTGTACTGTAAAGCTGCCACCGAAAAGGAAGGTGAATTATCACTTTGAAAGTGACACCAATGCTTGAAGCCCTTCCAAAACAAAATGAAAAAAGAAGAAGAAGAAGATGAAGAAAATAAATAAATAAAAGGCTCCACATTATTGAATAAAGCACCTCTGGAGCCATCCAACGATAGGTCCCTGTTTCAGCAGTCATCATCTCTGTTAATGACTCTTCTCTGGCTAAACCGAAATCTGCAAGTTTGACTGTCTTGTGATCTGCAGTCAAGATCAAGTTTTCTGGAAAGAAGAATGGAAACAAGTCATCATATCATTCATCAAGCTTGATTCCCAAAAACAACCAGGACCTGTTTCTATAAATTACTTCAATAGTGATAATCAAAATTTTATGCCAAAAATAATATTCAAATCATGTCTCTAATTAGAAAGATTCAACTTCTCCAGAACCCATCCCAGATTCAATTCATCTGGAACAAATACTAAAATGATACCAGGAACCATGAAATACAATATATAGTCATCGCAAACAAAAATATCAAAAGGCAAACTATGAAAACATACTGAGACAAAATAAATAAATAGATAACGAAAACTCAATTTGACATGGAATATGCAGTACATTTTCAGTACTTCTCAACAAGTCTGACACTATGAAACACTAAAACTCAAGGTCCATAATGTACATACCAGTATTTCTTCACCCAAGGCAATCATATATTTTTATCTTCTAACTACACGAGGATTTCTTCACCCATGGCAACCATTCCTTTTTGTTTTCTAACGACACAAAGATATCTCAAGTAAATAAACACATCTGAAGCAAAGGCATGTTACCAGTTGGCCATAGGTCCATTCTTTTAATACTAGTATTTCTTTACACAGGGACAACAATTCTTGTGTTCTAACCACACAAGGGTATCTCAAGTAAATATCAATGAAGTGCCAAAAGGTAGTCCAGGAACAGCCAGAGACTCGAGCATAAGAGGTCAACGAAACCAGAGAAACAATTAGTTTTCCTAAATCAAATCAACCATGCAACTTTGGAAGCCTCTTGCCAAAATAGTTATTTCAGCCACTCTTGAAACTTGGAAGCTTCTTACCATGCAGAAAAAAATTGGTTATTTCAATGAGTTCCTTTAATCAAATTAAAAAAGCAGAAACAAGTTCTTAAAACTCCTTCTGCCTCAAGAAAAAGTGTATAAGATAAACATGTTCACTCCATAAGTTCTGGTGACGGATATGGAAACATCTGCTTAAATATCCTATTTAGGAACACTGAATCCCAATTCCAATTAAGGATCTGCCATACAAAACCTTGCTGTGCAAGCAAACCATTTCTTCATTCAAAGAAGTTTTGTGTCTTTCAAATGATCTGCTTTTGGATTCTTCCTTTTACACACATCAATCAAGCTCTTCACTCACCCAATCTTGTTCATATCACAAATTCAGTAACATTCTTAGAATTTTCCAGCTTTCAATTCCTTCAAAACTCATCATGCCTTAGTGGGCATTCAATTGACAAATCAATAAAAATCTATGAGAGTTCTTGAAAGCCAGTTCAACCCATTCTCAATTCACATCAACAAATCAAGTTCAAGATAGAGGCTGGATTCAGAAAGATGCAGCACAGGTACATAACAGGTGATACCTACAGGTGACAAATCATCCTCACGAAGGCATTCAGAACTATGAGATATAGACCGAAAAATAATGCTGCCGTGACTCAGGAGAAAAATTAAAAAATAACAATTAAGAAAACTGCTGCCCCTGTGAGGCAACTGTGGATTATAATCTTAAGGTACACACTGAAGATTGTCTCATTGCTTCTCTGCAATAGCCAAGAGAGAGCAATAAAAAGTATAAACACATCAACCTTGAACAGAAAATGTAGGCAATAGGCAATATGTTGCTTGTGATGACTTTTAAAGATGCAAAAGGATTCCAAAGCAGCTCATTTGATTCAAAACTATTTTTCCTGGCTGTTAAACACCCAAAATCAGAAGAAGGGAAACAGTGCACCTGAAACAAATTAATCTTTTAATGTTTGATGTTTGAACCCTACATCATGGAAATAAAGTGAGTTTTTCTAAGCAAGTTTCCAAGTAAACTGCTGAGTGCAATAAATCAGCTTGCTAGGTGATTTTAACCTCAAGGTCCACAATCAAGATTGAATGTAGTTTGGAGTTTCTGGAATAAGTTGTTTGGTTTATCTGATGAAAAGAGTTGGGTATGTACAGACTTGTTTTGGAGGGAAGGAGGGGACGGGAAATCCTGCTTACTTATTTTCAAAGATTTCGAAGGGGATAAAGAAGCTAAAAATCAAGGACTTGTGCAGTTTTCACTGTGTTTTCAGGCATATGGCGGGAAAGAAATGTCCACATTTTTAATGGATGCTTATTCACTTCACCCTCTCTCGAGGAAGGTATTGGTTTTCTTGCCATCCCTTTTGGCTTTCTCTAGTTGCTTCAAAGGAGTTCGCCTTTCATATTTTCAGAGTTTGGCTGACACTGCAGACATGATGTTTACTGCTTTTTTTCTTCTTTAGCATTTCTTTCTGTATTTTTTTTTTGTCTACTTGTTCATTTAGGAGGATATATTATTCTTCAGTTTGTATTGATTTTCGTCCTTAATGAAAGTATTTTTTTCCTATATACCTACAAAAAATTTAAGGGGAAAAAAAAATCTTGCTAGCAGTCTAGCACTAAATTACAATACTTGGAAGCTTCAAACACACAAGCCTCCCTGTTTATTAAAATTTGGGTTCATGTTGAATGCAGCTTAAAAGCAAGTGATAGACAATGTAAGAATATTTCTGGCATGAATTACAGCGGAATCATCAAATTAAAAGTCAACCTCTTTAAACAGAGAGAACTGGTCCCATATTTAAAATTTTTTGGTTTTTAGCAAGACATCACCTCCAATATGTGAAGCCATACAATATTTAGTTCCCACATGCACACCAAATAGAGAACAAGCACTAAAAATAGATGACTACCACAAATCATACAGATGTAATAATCATACGTACAAGGGCAGCAAATAAACTTTAAAAAAATCACAATGTATCAAAGGATCAGTCCTTTTAGATGAAAAGTTAGGTTGTCAATTTTTGGTCGAGCGAGTGTAATAGTTAAGACTGAAGAAAAATTAGAACTTTTTAAGACAGCTAAATTATGAAGAAAGTGCAAAATTGTAGAACCCAGCTAGTTTAAGTATTATATCTCTTGCACTTCAAATTCCATTTTTCTATTTGAAATGTTCGTGATACTGAATTAGAGGCTAAACAGACAAGCAATAAACTCCAAAATTCACAAATATAGTTGATAACAATTAATGAATCAAAATACTCAACAGCAAAGTTCCCTAACCCCACCGAGAATGCTACTTGTCAAAATTAATTTGCCTCACAAATTCTGCACATATTTTAACAAAATTGTACCAGGCTTCAGGTCACGATGTATGATCCCATGAGAGTGCAAGCATTCCATTGCTTGGGCAATGTCAATTGCAAACCCCACTGCAACACGTGTGTCTAAGCATCTTGGTCGCATATTCAGCAAGTATTTACGTAGCGTCCCCCCCAACAGAAGCTCAGTTACAATCACCATCATAGGTTCCTTGCAAGCGCCAATGAACTGGTAATATACAATAACCATGTCAATATTGGGTTTAAGCCTAGTTCATCATCAATAACCCTAATTGTCCAATATCAAATGCAAGAGAGTAAAGTATCAATTACTTCAGCAATTGAAAGATTTATCTCTTATGTGCTTTCAAAACAACCTTCACTAAGTTTCTGTGTTGAACTCTAGATAACATAGCAACCTCTCTTGCAAACCGGGCTTCCTTCTTAGCAATCTCCTCTGGGGTCTCCCCTTTGGGAACGATTTTTATGGCAACATTCTGATTTTTATATCTGAAGAAATCCATCAAACGAACAGTCAGGCAAGCGCATCAAAATCAGACACAATGCCATTAAATGATCCAAATTTACAGGCAGCCCACCAAAAAGAATCAAATTTACAGTTAAGAAAAAATTCATACGCTCACAATTGGGAATTCGTGCAAATTTCATAAGCAAAAAAACCACATGCATATGCAAACTTTCAGAAAAAACGATAAACCCCACAAATCCAAAAGACTCGGGGAAAAAAAATCTAAAAACAGATGACAACTTTGATGCTTGTTGACAGTTGCGCTTTTCAAAAAATTCCCAAAAGAGAAAAAACACGATGTTCTTCACTTAAGCAGGTACATCCCCTGTTAAATTCCAACTCCTCATCCCAAAACACAACAAAAGATTGAAGTAGAAAGGAAGCTATAGCTTTTTGAAATCTAACAGTTGTACTACTCAAACATTGATAGAAAAGATAATAATAATATAAATAAGTCATACTTTTGAGGGGAAATTTAGTAATTATAAAAACTGAGGTTCGAAGATTTGAACAAAAACTAAAAAGGGAAACAAACCATGTGGAGTTATTGACTTACTTTCCCTCGTACACTTTGGCATGCGCGCCCTCCCCAATCCTCGGCCCAACAAAAAGCTGCTTGGGATCGATCAGCCACTTGGCGTCCAAATTGAACCCTTCCACGGACTGAAACTCATTTACAGATCCCATTTCTCTCTGTTCTTTATATTAATAAAAAAATCTACACCAATAACCGGACTTGCATCTAACTACCCACTATCCTTGTACATATCACGCATTTGACTCAAGCAGTGTGAGAAAAAAAAAACTAACTCCTTGAAGCAAATACAAAACAAAGAACTATGGAGACACATGCGCCACCGTTCTGCTGCCATGGCAAGCTTCCCAACACAAACCCATCTCTAGAATCAAAATTTCAGCAGAGGGCAAACAAATAAGAGAACCCCCTATGCTCCCGGGGACGCCCACGAAAAGGGTCTCTGCAGAAATGCAAAAGCAGAGCAGAGAAAGCTGAATTGGGGAAAGAGGGCCAAAACCCTCGACGGAAAACAGAGGTTTTGCTCCAAAAGTCAAGGACCCAGACGGATATGTGCCGATTGGGGAAGGTGGGTAGAACCAATTCAACTTCTCCGCGTGTGGAACTGCTGTGAGGGTATTGATCTGCAAGATAAAGCCGCGGAAGGAAGGAAGGAAGGGAAGGAGTCCCTGTCAAGAGCAGTGGGGCTTGCGTCTAGAAAATTTGGAACGGTGGGGAGAGGAGACAAATTTAGATAAAAAAGGGTGGAAAATCTGAATGCTCTGGAGAAAGATATTTGATAAAATATTAAATACACTGTTCTTTTCTTTATGACAAATAGTGGCGACCTTGGGAAATTGAAGGCAAAAGATGTTGAAAATTGCCAAGGACAATGACCCTCAACATGGGGACAATAAACTCCTACGAGGTCACATATATAGGTGCTACCTCTCTACCCTTTTCCAAAGTCCAAGTAGTTTTATTTTATTTGTTTTTTTATTTATATATTTGTTTTGTTTTGGTTTGGTATGTGGCGTATGTCATCCCCTTCTCACTCCAAAAAAAAAAAAGGTGTTTTCTTCTCTGTGTACATTGAGCTTCTTCTCCCCCCAAGACTCTGTTTACCAGTAAAGAACCAACAACAATCAAAGCTTCGATCTTTTTCAGCAGTAAATACTTTTGCAGGCAGTCATTTCTTCTGGCGGGGTTTTGAGGAAAACCTTCATTGGAGGCAACAATGGAAGGGGTCAAAACTCCAATTCTGTTTTGATGATGCGAGAACTCATGTTTCTGACGAATTGGATAGAAAAGAAGAGGTGAGGTTGCGGATCAATGGCGGAGGACGCTTCAAGGATGCGGGTGGAGTGTAAGGGTGAGGCTTTTGATCGCCAGACGGTTCAACATTTGGTGTCGCTGGTTTTGATCCCCCAATTAAAACACGTTAAATGAAATATCGTAAACGCCAAATGGATCAACATTTTTTTTAAGATGCATCAATTTGAAAAAAAAAAATTCAATCCGAGCTATTTTTATTACAAAAAATATTAAAATTAGAAAAAACTCTCAACATAAATGGTATGCTCCTATGCAACAAATTAGATTATATTTTTGCAATAGAGACGGCATTTATTTTGTATTTAGTTCATTTATTTTTATTTTATTAAATTAAAAAAAATTAATATAGATTGTCGAACATCTCTCTCTCTCTCTTTCTTAGTGTGTTATGCTAACAACTCATCGTCAACATCTCTTTTAAAATTTACTTTTTCTTCTTTTATCATTCACGCCTCTCTGGATTTGTTCTCACCTACTTGCAAGTAGCATAGGATAAAATTGATTTTGCACATATAAATATTCTTTTTTATATATTTAAAAAATAATTATTGAATTTCCCAGTTAGCACCATTATAATACATTTTTAGTGTTAAAAGATAAGAATGACTTACGTCTCATATTATTAATTAGCTGATAAAATTCATTATACGCGCAAAGAGAAAAAAAAAATAAAGATAAAGTGATAGATGATTAATGAATATGCTAATGATCGAGAAGATTTTTATTAGAAATGATTGGACCATAGTATTCCTTTAAAATTTTATTCTCATATTTTTTGGTAGCTAAATACTTTTTAAAAGTATATTTGCGAAATTATAATGGAAGAGGAATGATAAATAAAATAGAAAATCTTTTCAACAATAGATAGTCGAGACACATAAATTAAAATGATCAATTTTCTTCAAAACTCTCCCAAGAGAAAGTGTAGAAAAAGCTAGAAGGGAAGAAGGAAAGAAGAGATATGTGGAAGGGATTAGGGTTCAAATGTATAATAATCATCCTAAAATGTCAAAAGAGTATTATGAACCCATATTTATGAGTTCTCACAATAATAATCCTATAATAGATTAAGACATCCAAATGCTAGTGTCGATGTCCAGTAGTTGTTGCAACATGGTGATGTTCTCCATAGAGGTGGCAAAATGGGTTAACAGGTCTAGTTCGGGCAAGTCAAAAACAAGTCAGGATTAAACGGGTTTGAGTTTTGGTTGACCCGTTTATTAACGGGTAACTATTATGTAAATCCAAACCCGTCTGTTTAATAAATAGGTCACCTGTTTAAAAATATAATTTATTGATTTTAAAAAATTTTAAACATTTCATATAAAATGACATTTAAAAAGAACAATCCATTTTATTTTTAAACACGTCATAAACGGGTGACCCGACCCAAATCTGCCTAACCCGTCTAATAAACGGGCCAGGTATGGGTTGACCTGTTTATAAGTGGGTCAATTTATATTAAACTCAAACTTTTTTTAAACGGATGGGTCACGGGTCACCTGTCAGGTTTTGACCTGTTTTGCTACCCTTAGTTCTCCATGATTCCCTCCCCCTAGTAGGGATCAAGGTATTAGTCCAATAGCATAAAATTTAAATAATGAAGCACACCCTCAAGAATTCATATATCATCCATTTCCAAACAATCTCATTAATGAATGAGAAGCTATTGATAAATACTACGAGCACAAGAAAATATTGTCTAAATATCCATAACTTCTACAATCTTTTATTATATATATATATATATATATATATATATATATATATATATATATATATGGTAAAAGAGGGCAACACCTCCTTTCTTAATTGTATTAATAACCCTCACTTATGGCAGAAGAATACCGTGGAAACAAAAGGACACTTGGGGCTTACATAATAACCAAATAAAAAACACCCTATGCATCAAATCAAACAAAAGATGAAAACAAACCTATACAAATACCAAAAGGAAACCAACTAAACATACCTTATATAAGTCGTACCTATCTTATCCAATCTATATAAACCTTTAATAATTATAAGAAGTTGACTACTATTTGTAAACAAACTTGTAACGCCCCGAACTCTTAAACCTGGGTTCGGCGCGTTATACCTGATCATATCTTGATAGATCATAATCTATAACATACGCAGCAGAAAACATACATCATAATCTCTATCTAACATAATACCAGAGTTTACTAATTCTAACTACCAACCATAATAAATTAATCATCCACTAGTATTCAAATATATACATGTCTCCAAAACATTATCCACTAATACCAGTATGTTTCACAACCATCCATATCTTATAAAACTTAAAATATAAATCATAAAACGTAAAATATGCATATCAAAATTAACATTAAAATATACCCTTTTTCTTATATCTTCCAAAAAATGTTATAAAATCTCAAGCTCTCAAAGCTCGATCCTGAGAAATCCTAAAAAAGATGAATTCATATTTGGGTGAGACACTTCTTAGTAAGGGAAGAAACAATATATTAAACTCAACAGGTGGTCATCATAAGATTATACATATCATTTTATAATATTTGCAAATCATTAACCTAATCCTAAAAGTCATTTTTTGAACCTAACAATCACATGCAAATGTTTACCCACGAGATTACCCAAGGATAGGGGTGATTACCCACCCATACAAGTAGCACCCCTCTGCTCTGATACATTTAGCAACCCGAAGGTCATGATTTAAGCATACCTGGGCACTCACCTTACTTAGTAAGCCCTCAAGTGTTAAATTGATCTTGTATTCACGCATTCAACAATAGTTTACCGGCAAAGGCCCTAAGGATAGAGAATTCTACCCGCCCATACAAGTAGCTTCCCTCTGCCCTAGTGCGTTATGCAACTACTCCCACATTTGAAGCTACTAGTGCACTCGCCTTAGTCAGCAAGCCCTCAGGCGAAGAGTGCGCCCCGCCCAAACGTAACACGTTCTACATACATAAACACTTCTAATATCATAATACATCATTCTTTCCATCATTATACAATCATTCACATTCTTTCATGTTTATAACTTAACATTTCCTTGTATTTCACTTTAAGTGACTCTTTTCCATTTGTATCATTCACATTTCACATTTTATTTCATTACATTGTCATTCCTTGTCATTTCATTTCATAACATTTTTATTTCATTTCTTTGTACTACAGCCGCTCTTCAGCCGTCATTTGTTAGTCCACATAGAAATACGCTAAAATCTGCTACAGTTAGTCCACATAGGAATGCGCTAGAATCTGCTAACCCGACTTTCAGCTGTCGTACCTTTACATGGTTGCATTTAACATACAAAGACAACATATAATTAACATATCATATTTTATTCTCATTACTTTACTTTTTTTTTTTTTTTTTTTAAGAAGGGCGGTACCTCCATTTATTTATTGATAACCCCTCACTTTTGGCGGAGGAATGTCGTGGTTACAAGACAATCAATGAGAGATAACAAAAGACAAACGTTAAAAATCTCCCAAAGAACACACCCAACATCCAGCCAAAACCGGGTTACAAGTCCAAACAAAACAAAACAAATCATGACCTACAAAACAAATCTCACACGACATAACAAAACAAAAGAAGAATAGCCAAAAGCATGAGTAAAAACCAAAAGAAAATCAACTAAACATACCTCATATAAGCCATACCCATCTTCTCCAATTTATACAAACCATTGCTAACTTTAGGGAGTTGACTACTATTTGTAAACAAACTATTCCTCCCCATAGCACCTTGTCGAGCCAAGGCATCTGCTACTTTGTTCCCTTTTCATTACTTTACTTACTTAACCTGCATCTCATACATTTAACATATAATTGGCACAGATTCTCATGCCACATAATTTAGCAGTAAAATTCATACAGATTTCTCCTAAAATAAGTCACCCATATTTAACATTTATATGCTCAAAATACATTTCATTTCTTATTTAATTCATCAGAAAAATCTTTTCACTTTCATTCGTTCACTTTCACACATACATAACTATATCCACATTCCTAGGCTCAGAAAACATAAATTTCATGGCTGGCATTTTAAACTCACATAAAAACATATATACATAAATAATACATAATCATTTTTAATTCATGAAAAACCTGATTTAATATATAAATTTCTCCCTTACCTGATTTCTTGAATTACGCCAACAGGGATCCCGAATATACCTACGGCGCTCACTCGGACCCTGAATCAAAACTTCCTAACTCCAATAAATTATTCCTGAATAAAATATTATTTTAATATTTTCTAGACCCTTCAGTACTAAATAAGTAAATACTCCCTTAAATATGACCAAATTACCAAAATTTTCAAATCCCACTCTCGCTTTGGAGTAGGGCTTAGAAAACCCCAAGTGAAAAATTATCTACGTCAAAATGACGACAACGACGATGACTAGGACCCCGTAGTGGTGTCCGATCGTCGATTTAACAGCAGATTTAAAGCAAAATTGAGAAAATAGAGAAAAATTACCTATTCCTAGGAGCAGTGCCTAAGTCGTTCTAATGAAAAATTTGCTCCAGTACAAATGTCGATGGCGGAGCCAAGAATCCAACGGCACCTTCCTTTTCCCGATCCGTCGCAAACTCGTCGAGAAATTGAGAGAGAGAGAGAGAGAGAGAGAGAGAGAGAGAGAGAGAGAGAGAGAGAGAGAGAGAGAGGGAGATGGACGGAGGAAATTTCAACTGGGGGGGGGGGGTGGCGTCTTTGGACTTTTTTTCGTCTTCTTTCTTCATCTTTGAGTTTACTTTTACTTTATATATATATATATATATCTTTAAATTATACTTATTATATATATATATATATATATATATATATATATATATATATATATACATACATATCTTATTTCAAATAGTTTTTTTTTTAAATCCAATGTAAAAATGTTTAATTTAATAATTAATTATTTAATTTATCTTAATTTAATTTCTTTATTTTTAATTTTTTTTTTCTTTTTCCCACACCATTCCTTTTATTTATTTATCTGTTATTTTATTTATTATTATTTTTTCCCAAATTATTTTAATCCTTTTAAATTTTCGGGTTTTTACATTCTCCCCTCCTTAAGAAATTTTGTCCTCGAAATTCGTTACCTAATATTTCATCTCCATAATTCTACGACTTATTATACCTCATACCATTCAATAAATATGTCTCCCAAACAAATTTTTAAATCATCAATAATAAAATAAAATCATCATCATCTTCAACATAAATTCATATCCGCCCTCTTGACTTTATCTGCCTCGTCCAGGACCATCATATAACCACGTGCTCGTCCACCTCTACTTAGTGGTATCTATTGATTTCCCTCGATACCATAACCTCTAAAATCAACTAACCTCACCATCGACTTCAAATCCCAAGTTCGAATTTCTTTACTTGGAAACATCACCATCGATGGATTTACCATGATTTTCGGAAGCTAGCAACTTCTTCAGAAAAACAGAGAAGACCATCAAGGAATTTCTGCCCCCAAACTTACGAAATACACCACTCAGAATTCCTAACGATATCTTAATCTACCTATTCCTATCCTTATCTAAACTCAATCCTATACTCTGGTATAAATCATCCTTAACCTAATACTCTAATATTTTCATATCTAGGCGATGTGAATTTAATCACACTTCCGGCTGGACATTGCTCTAATACCATAATGTAACGCCTCGAACCCTTAAACCTGGGTCCGGCGCATTATACTTGATAATATCTTGATAGATCATAATCTATAACATACGCAGCAGAAAACATACATCATAATCTCCATCTAACATAATACTAGAATTTACTAATTCTAACTACCAACCATAATAAATTAATCATCCACTAGTATTCAAATATATACATGTCTCCAAAACATTATCCACTAATACCAATATGTTTCACAACAATCCATATCTTATAAAACTTAAAACATAAATCATAAAACATAAAATATACATATCAAAATTAACATAAAAATATAACCTTTTTGTTATATCTTCCAAAAAATGTTATAAAATCTCGAGCTCTCAAAGCTCGATCCTGAGAAATCCTTAAAAAGATGAATTCATATTCGGGTGAGACACTTCTCAGTAAGGGAAGAAACAATATATTAAACTTAGCAGGTGGCCATCATAAGATTATACATATCATTTTATAATATTTGCAAATCATTAACCTAATACTGAAAGTCATTTTTTGAACCTAACAATCACATGCAAATATTTACCCACGAGATTACCCAAGGATAGGGGTGATTACCCGCCCATACAAGTAGCACTCCTCTGCTCTGATACATTTAGCAACCCGAAAGTAACGATTTAAGCATACTTGGGCACTCACCTTACTCAGTAAGCCCTCAAGTGTTAAATTGATCTCATATTCACGCATTCAACAATAGTTTACCAGCAAAGGCCCTAAGGATAGGGAATTCTACCCGCCCTTACAAGTAGGTTCCCTCTGCCCTAGTGCGTTATGCAGCTACTTCCATATCTGAAACTACTAGTGCACTCGCCTTACTCAGCAAGCCTCCAAGCGAAAAGTGCGCCCCGCCCAAACGTAACACGTTCTGCATACATAAACACTTCTAATATCATAATACATCATTCTTTCCATCATTATACAATCATTCACATTCTTTCATGTTCATAACTTAACATTTCCTTGTATTTCACTTTAAGTGATTCTTTCCCATTTGTATCATTCACATTTCACATTTCACATTTCATTTCATTACATTGTCATTCCTTATCATTTCATTTCATAACATTTTCATTTCATTTCTTTGTACTACAGCCGCTCTTTAGCCATCATTTGTTAGTCCACATAGAAATACGCTAAAATCTGCTACAGTTAGTCAACATAGGAATGCGCTAGAATCTGCTAACCTGGCTTTCAACTATCGTACCTTTACATGGTTGCATTTAACATACACAGTCAACATTGTCCATATCATATTTTATTCTCATTGCTTAACTTACTTAACCTGTATCTTATACATTTAACATATAATTTGCACAAATTCTCATGCCACACAATTTAGCAGTAAAATTCATACATATTTCTCATAAAATAAGTCACCCACATTTAACATTTATATGCTCAAAATACATTTCATTTCTTATTTAATTCATCAGAAAAATCTTTTCACTTTCATTCGCTCACTTTCACATATACATAACTATATCGACAATCCTAGGCTCGGAAAACATAAATTTCATGGCTGGCATTTTAAACCTACATAAAACATATATACATAAATAACACATAATCATTTTTAATTCATGAAAAATCTGATTTAATATATGAATTTTCCCCTTACCTGATTTCTTGAACTACGCCAACAGGGATCCCGAAAAGTACCTGCGACGCTCACCCGGACCCTGAATCAAAACTTCCTAACTCCAATAAATTATTCATGAATAAAATATTATTTTAATATTTTGTAGACCCTTAAATACTAAATAAATAAAAACACCCTTAACTATGACCAAATTATCAAAATTTTCAAATCCCACTCTCACTTTGGAGTAGGACCTAAAAAACCCTGATTGAAAAATTACCTACGCCAAAATGACAACGACGACGACTAGGACCCTGTGGTGGTGTCCGATCGTTAATTTAACAGTAGATTTAAAGCAAAATTGAGAAAATAGGAAAAAATTACCTTTCTCCAAGAGCAGTGCCTAAGTCATTTCCACGAAAAATTTGCTCCAGTAGAAATGTCGGTGGTGGAGTCAAGAATCTAACTGCACATTTGGTTTCCCAATCCGCCGCAAACTCGTCGAGAAATTGAGAGAGAGAGAGAGAGAGAGAGAGAGAGAGAGAGACGGAGACGGACGCAAGAAATTTCACTAGGGGGGGGTGACGTCTCTGGACTTCTTCTTGTTCTTCTTCTTTCAGTTTACTTTTACTTTATATATATATCTTTAACTTATACTTATTATATATATATATATACACATACATATCTTATTTCAATTAGTTTTTTTTTAAAATCCAATGTAAAAATGTTTAAATTAATAATTAATTATTTAATTATTTAATTTATCTTAATTTAATTTAATTTCTTTATTTTTAATTTTTTTTCTTCTTTTTCCCACGCCATTCCTTTTATTTATTTATCGCTTATTTTATTTATTATTATTTTTTTCCAAATTATTTTAATCCTTTAAAATTTTCGGGTCTTTACAAAACTATACCTCCCCGTGGCACCTTGTCGAGCCAATGCATCCACCACTTTATTCCCTTTTCTATAGAAATGATTTATAGAAAAATCTACTCCCTCCAACACACCAATAAGCTGCTTTCAAAAATCCCACAAATACCATACAGAGCATTTACTGAATCTTATCCAATTTACTACAATATTTGAATCACATTCAATGTCAATACTGGTATGGTCCAATTGTTTACAAAGATTTATTCCTTCCATCACTGCTCTCAATTCAGCTTCATTATTAGAACAAGAACCAAAATATTTTGAAAAACAAAAAATAAAAGAACATGTACAGTCTTTAGGGATGCCACCACTACTCGCCGGCCCTGGGTTCCCCAAGCTGTTTTAATCCAAATTTAGTTTCAACCTCCCTTGCCTCAGTTTTAACCATCTCACAACTTGCATAGCTTTATTCTTTTTATTCACAATATGCACCTCCAAATTTTGTAAAATCCAAACATCAGCATCATTTAAATGAGTCATAACTATCATGTTCTCATTCAAAACCCCCACCCAATTCTTAATGGACAGCCACACATGTAACAACCTGCTTATTTTACCATATATTTTTTTTTCCTTTTCCATATAATAACATACATAATAATCCTGCTAAACTGTCATAGTCGTGATCAACCTGGACCCATGCGTACCAGGGATAAAATCATATACATGCCATATAACTTTGATACCTAAGCAGCGAAAAACATAAAATCATATACATGCCATAAATATCAGAAACCATACCAGAGTTCTACTAAATTTGTCATATACATACAGTCATTCACAAAAAGATCAAAAAGTACTCCTAAGGTCTCAATCCAAAAATTCATCTGACCCTAACTTATCCACTTACCCTACGGACAGGGTAGCTAAAACCACTTCTACTGTTGCGAGGCTTTATCCACCCTCCTACCTAGATTTCCTAAAATGTTTGTAATGCTAAGGGTGAGACACCTCTCAGTAAGGGAGACAAATTAATATCATTGTGCGAAAACATGAGTATTTTTTGTGATATACACATAAATAGTACATAATTCATAACTGGTATAAATAGTAGTATCATATCTGAATAAAACATAATTTATCATAACATAACTTAATATACTAAATTTCTATACTGCAAAATCAGCTTATATAATCATATCATACTTGAATTATTACCCAGGATAGATAGTTAGTTAGCTATTGTCATGTCTTACCCCCCCCCCCCCCTAACATGACAAGATTGTGTAGCCTGAAGGCTGGACCTAGCAATGGCTGGCCGACCATGCTACGTCAATATCGGTTACAGTGTAAGTACGATGGGCCTATTCCACCTATTCTAAACTATCAGGGGAACTACGACACTCTCATAAAAAGCCACATCGACTGTCATCTCCCCCACTCTATATAAGATGTGTGCTAACACTAACATAAACGTAAACGTAAACGTAAACATACAGCTACTGTACCGTACTTTATAAAACTAAACTAAGCTATCTGAGTTGTGAGAACATATAATACATTTCATGATATTGAACATAGCAGTTTCATATTTCAGGGTAAACATAACATAAACATATTTCATAATTTCTTACATATCATACATAATCACGACGTCAATACCGACATAATTCATAATGTAAAAATCATGACATTTACACCGATATAATTCATAACGTAAAATCACGAACATTTACGCCAGTATAATTCATAACATAAAAATCATAAATTCTTGCACCGTTTATCATAATTTTAAAACCATAGTTCTGGTACTATTTTTAGGGTTTTCATGAAACTGTTATAACATACTTATCTTGGAAAAATCATAATATTTCAATATAACATAATTTCATGAAAATATTGTACTCATGCTACACAAATGTACATAGCCTTATAAACTCATAATTAATTCTGAAATCATATTTCCATATAAAATGTGTTAACATAATTTCCCTATTCAACAGTAGTATTCCCAAACATAGTTCTACATCATACATATTTTTCCTGAAAATAAATGTTGTATAATAATAAATAATTTTATGAAAAGGCTAACTTAATTTATCCCCTTACCTGACTTACTGAAAAACCCACAAAATATTCCAAACTTACACCCGTGTGTTCCCTAGCTCAACACCCTGAAATTGCATTTTCCCCAACCAAACTGCAATATAATACTATCTAAAGCTTATAATAACCAACTTACCCAGATTTTGGGATGGTGCCCAAGTTGGCCTAACCAACAAACTACTCCAACAGATTTAAAGAGAATCTTTCCAGGAGTAGCGTGGCGGCTTTCGATCGTCGAACCAGCGTGAATTGAAGCTGGAAATGAAGAGAGAAGGAAAGAAGAATGGGTTTAGAAAGAGAGAGAGAGAGAGAGAAAAAAAAAAAAAGTTTTACGTGACAATCTCGCTGAAAACTTGAATTTAGGATATTTATAAAACACGAACTCGTCGACGATACACGTCACCTCGTCGACGAGTCCATGACTAGAGTTCGTCGATGAACACTTATTCCTCTTCAACGAGTTTCAAGCCTTGAAATCAGCTCTCTCAGTAATGTCTCGTCGACGAGACACTTGTCCCCGTTGACGAGCCCAAGAGGCCTGCTCGTCGACGAGCACTCTGCACTCATCGACGAGACCCTACTGAATCCCTTTTTAAAATTCCATTTCTCTCCTTCCTTTTATTATTTAATTACCATAATTCTCCGAGTCTATACATTCTCCCCTCCTTATAAAATTTATTCCTTAAAATTTACTATCTGTATTGAACACCATCCTTTGAGGAAAATGGACTACTTATTTTATTACTTACCCTCACTTATGGTGGAGGAATACCGTGGTTACATGAGGGTTCTGGGAGATTACAAATACATAAAAGAAAAATTCTCCCAAAACCAAAACACTACCTATCCTATAACCTACAATATCACTTATATATACATTATCTTGCTTAACATAAAATAAATCAAACCTTATCTACTTTACTTGAATTATTACTGCTTTTTCCCCCTGTCTACTGTTGGTCCCACATTTCAAATGTGGGTACTTCTGGTGTATTTCTTCCTCAAGCTCCCATGAAACTTCTTCCAATGCATGATTCCTCCGCAGGACTTTTATTAATGGAATTTTCTTATTACGCAATTCATGTTCCTTCCTGTCTAAGATCTGCACTGGTATCTCCTCATAAGCCAGTGATTCTCTAAGTTCTATTCCTGCATAACTAACCACGTGGGAGGGATCTGTGACGTATTTTTTCAGCATAGAAACATGAAACACGTCATGTATTCTGGATAAAACTAGTGGTAAGGCTAGCCGGTAGGCAACTGACTCCACTTTCTTAAGTATCTCAAAAGGGTCAATAAACCTAGGGCTCAACTTACCCTTCCTCCCAAACCTCATAGTACCTTTCAGTGAAGCTATTTTCAAAAATACGTGGTCTCCTACTTCGAATTCCAACTTTCAACGATGATTATCTACATAGCTTTTCTGCAGACTCCGAGCTACACTAATTCTATCTCTAATAAGCTGGACTTTATCATATGCCTGTTGCACTATTTCTGGTCCCAAAACTCGCCTCTCACAAACCTCATCCTAGTATAGAGGAGAATGACATCTCCTACGATATAACACTTCGTAAGGTACCGTGCTGATGCTAGTCTGATAGCTGTTATTGTATGCAAACTCTACCAGCGACAGATACTAGGTCCAACTATCCCCAAAATCTAGCACACATGCCCGTAGCATATCCTCTAATATCTGAATCATCCTCTCTGACTGCCTATCCATCTAAAGATGAAATGTCATGCTGAATGACACCTGAGACCCCAGAGCCTCCTGCGAACTTCTCCAAATCCGTGATGTGAAACGTGGGCCTCAGTTTGGCACACCATGTGATCGTACTATCTCTTAAATATATATATTTCTACCAGTCTATCCATGGAGTAGTTGACTTTGATAGGGATGAAGTGAGCGGTCTTCTTCGGTCGATCTACGACCACCCAAATAGTATTTTGTCCCTGTCGTACCGGTGGTAAACCAGTCACAAAATCCATAGAAATATGTTCCTATTTCCACTCTAGAATGTAAAGTGGTTGTAGCTGGACCACCGACCTCTAGTGCTCAGCCTTAACTTGATGGTACATCAAACACTATTGCACAAACTCAGCAATCTCTCTCTTCATACCGCTTCACCAGAAATACTCTCGCAGATCCCTATACATTTTAGTGTTGCTTGGATGAACGGTCTATAAGGATCTGTGAGCCTCGTCAAGGACCATCCTTCTGATATCCACATCTACAGGCACACATAGCTTGGTTCGAAATCTTAGAGCTCCGTCATCGGAAATATTGAACTCCTCCCCTTGTCTGTCCTACACTTTCTCTATCAACTCCATCAACTCTACGTCATTTTTTTAGGCTGCTTTAATCTTTTCATATAGCGTAGGCTGCACCACTAGGTTGGCAATAAATGCCTGCTGATCACTCTCTACTAACTCTACGCCAAGCCTCTCCAAGTCCATCTGGATGGGGTATTGAATTTCTACTGCTGACAAAGCTACTATCATGGACTTTCGGTTCAGCGCATCAGCCACCACATTTGCTTTACCTAGATGGTAACTGATGGAAAAATCATAATTCTTGATGAGCTCTAATCATCTTCTTTGTCGTATATTCAACTTCTTCTGCGTGAAGAAGTACTTTAAACTTTTATGGTCTGAAAATATTTCACTTCTCTCTCCTTACAGATAATTCCTCTAAATCTTTAGTGCATGAACCACCGCTGTAATGACTTGTTTATCTTAACATATAATAAAATTTAATAAATAAAATAGTCAACCCGAACCCATGGGTAGTAGGGACATCTGTCATACACAGTGGAACCTAGGCAGCAGTAAATGTAAATCACATTCATCAACCAATAATTACATAATACCAGAGTCTACTATAATCCCAAAATATTGTGTTCATATACAACCTCAAAGTATCAAAAATACATCTAGGATCCCACAACAAAAATCTCCTGATCTTAGTACAAGACTTACCATCCTAACGGGGTAACTCGATAAACTCAACGGCGGCCATGCTCTGCCGATCTTTCTGGGTTTCCTGAAAATCATTTAATGTTCGAGGGTGAGACACTTCTCAATAAGGATAAATAAACTAAATACAGCTGTGTGGCAACTTGAATACTTAATGATAATATAGATATACAATGCAATCATCATACTAGAAAACGTTCATCATTTAATAACTGCAAAAAACGTATACTTTCATATTTCTAATAAATCGTACTAATCATAACTGTTTGGTATAGCTAAAAATACTAAAAACATACCCAGGATGAATAGGTAGCTGATGTCATGTATTAGCCCTCATGACGGGTTGTGCAGCCCAAAGGCAAGACCTGACAATGGTTAGTCGACCACCGCCTAGTCAAAAATGTCTGTAAGTATGATGGGCCTGCCACACCCTAGTCCGGACTTCTAAGTGGACGTCTACACTCTACATTGAAAGCCACATCGACTATCCATCTCCCACCCCCTCGTGGGGTGGTTAGCACCAATCTGAACATAGATATCTGATCTATAAGTTACGGTACCGTGCTCCTGAAACTGAACTAAACTAATATCCGGGTTCTGATAACATATAATGCAAGATAATATAACATTTAACATAAATAGATTGATAGCATTTCTATAATTTCATAAATACGGCCTCGCACCGAACATTTCATAAATACGGCTTCGCGTCGGCTTTCAATCACGGCCTTGCGCCGAATATCTCATACATATCATTTTGAATAATAAATCATGTACTTTAAAATCATAATGTACTGCATTCTTTCCTAATCTCTAAAAAACATACTTCATTCATAACATTGTCATATCATAATATTTCTCACGTAAAGTAATATTCATGCCACACATTTGCTGTATAAAACCATACATTGTATTCTAAAATCATAATTCCTGGAATCTTATACATATATTTACATTTTAACATAATAGCAGTATTTTCCCAAATGTGCATTTCCTTCGTAATATACAGATATAATACATGTTTTACTGAAAATAAATTTACTGATAAATAATAATAATTTTTATGGAAAATAACTACTTTAGTTTATTCCCTTACCTGACACTGAAAGAAACCCCCTAAAATTCTCGGTCCTACACTCGCAGGGTTCCCCGTTCAACTGAAAACAATAACTCGCAGAAATAAACTTCGGTATTTCCACATGAATATCATTTCCTGTAGCTACAGTAAGACCAAATTTGGCATAAAAAGCCTTGCATCAACTTAGGGATGAATTTCGACTAGCTTCCACCAACGATCCGTTCCAGAAAATTTGGAGAGAACTTCCCAAGGAGCGTCGTGGTGGCCTCAAATCGTCGATCCAACGAACAATAGAGCCAAAATCGAAGAGAGAAGAGAGAGAAGCCGAAGGGAGAGAGAGAGGGAGAGAGAGAGAGAGAGATTTTTTTTCTTAAATTGTGCATTTAAATCCGGGTTTTTGATATTTATAGGGTCGGATTCTTCGACGAGACACGTCACCTCATCGACGAGTCCTGTAGAAAGTTCGTCGATGAACCTGCACCTTCATCGACGAATTTCAGACTTCCCCAAAATCCTCTCTCTCGATATCTTCTCATCGATGAAACTTGTCTTCGTTGACAAGGCCCTCTTGTACCCTCATTAACGAATCCCCTGTGTTCATCGACGAGGACTTGATAAATTCCCTCAGTTATTACTCCCAAAATGTAATGTCGTCGACGAACGCCTCCTTCTGTTACTGTTTCCATTTTCCTTCCTCTCTATTTAAATTACATTATTATTATTCAGGTCATTACAACCGCAGCCAACTCTAGATCATGAGTAGGATAATTCTTCATATTCTTTCCATTGTCTAAAGGAATATGCTACTACTCTGCCATGCTGCGTCAATACACATCCAAGCCCCCTCAAAGACACGTCACAGTAGATCACATATCCATCACCTCCTAATGGAATAGTCAATACTAGTGCTGTGAGGAGCCTTTGCTTCAATTCTTGGAAGCTCTGCTTACGACTGTTGTCCTATTTAAACCTAACATTCTTTCTGGTTAGTCGTGTCAAAGGCTCTGATAACGCTGAGAATCCCTCTACAAATCGACGGTAATAATTTGACAGTCCTAAGAAACTCTTGACTTCCAGTACATTCCTCGGCCTAACCTAATTCACTATTGCCTCTATCTTGCTGGGATCTATAGAAATTCCATCTCCTGATATGACATGCCCCAAATATGTAACTTTCTTTAACCAAAATTGACATTTGCTAAACTTGGCATACAATTCCTTTTCCTTGAGCATCTGAAGTACTAGCCTGCGTCTCATGCTCCTAAAAACTCCTCAAGTAGACCAATATGTCATCAATGAAAACCACAATGAACTGATCTAATTACTGGTGAAAGATTCTGTAATAACCCAAGAAATTTTTACAGGACTCGTCGACGAACACATGGGTTTTGTCGACGAGGGCTCTTCAGGATCTCGTTGACAAGGACCCGTCTCGTCGATGAAAAGATACCGAGAGAAGGTTTTAGGCAGATAGAAACTCGTCGATGAGGGTGCAGGTTCGTCAACGAACTTTCTACAGGACTCGTCGATGAGGTGACGTGTTTCCAGGGCAGAAACCTCTCCTCTCTCTCTCTCTCTCTCTCTCTCTCTCTCTCTCTCTCTATGTTTCCCTCCCTTTCTCTCTTTGATCCTAGCCTCATTTCTCCCCAGATTGAAGATCTGAGGCCACCACGATGCTCCTGGCGAAGTTCTCTGCAAGTCTTCCGGAGCTGATCGTGGGAAAAGTTGGTTTGGAATTCATCCCAAACTCAGGGTAAGACATATTATTTAGTATTTGCTTTCCCCACAGTTATAAGAAATAGTATACAAAGAAATACTGATATTTTGTTCTTGGGGATATTGTTTTCAGGATGTTGAGGTAGGAACCCCGCGGGTATAGGGCCAGAATTTAGTAGAGGCTTTTCAGATTTAATGTAAGGGAAATATGTTATGCTAGCAGTTTTAATATGTATACAGAATATTACGAATATGTATTTACAAGCATGCAGATTAGATTATTTTTTCAGAGAATTATGAATATTATCTTTATAACAATATTACAGGAATTGAGCATGAGATTGTGTTTACTCGAATGTGTGGCATGAGTTTATTATAGTATAGTATGTAGATTTTACAGTATTACAGATATTCAGATATTTCATATCATTAGCAATGAATGAGACATACAATATTTCTCAGAAAAACATGATTTCTAAACCATAACACTCAGATAGATTACTCAGACAAATTATTCAGACAGATTATGCAGATATAGCATCAAGATGCTATAACTAGATTATTCAGAGATTACAGATATTATATACAGAGTATACAGATATTATATACAGATATTTTATACAGATATTATAGATAAATATTACAGATATTACAAATTGATATTACAGTTATTACAGAGAGATATTTTAGATATTTTAAATAGATATTACAAATAATTCAAATAGATGTTTCAGATATTACAGCTCAGATTCATAGTGTTATAGTTGTTTTTGAAATCATGTTAAAAGCAGCAAGATAAATATATATGTGCATACAACATTACATGATATCAGAAACCTTGTGGAAATTACAGACAAAGATATATACAACAGAGCACGGTACCATTGCTATTTACAGAATATAGTGTAACCACATTACTCAGCTATTATATGGATTCCGTCTAACTGAGTCAGGAGAGATTGCAGTCTCCCCAGCGAGCTGGGTTGAGGTGGTCGATTAGACGATAATAGAGATGGAGATTGCCGGAGAGATTGCAGTGGGCTAGATTGGCGAATGTTATAGATATAGATTGACTTACCTGGTAGGCCAACTAGAGTAAGTTCAGCTTACGGGCCGCACAACCCTATCATGAGGGGTTATATCATGATACACAGATTTCAGGGTATAGCAGAAGTTCCTATGTACAGATATATCGCACAATAATTATTATATTATGATATTAGCAGTATTTTCAGATAGCAAATGCAGAGTCACAGATATACTTTAAATTATATACATTCTGTACAGTTTAGTAGCTTTCTCAGATTATAGTATCCATATTATTTCAGTATTTTAAATGTATAACTCAGCCGCCACACACTAGTAATAGCATATTTCCTCTTACAGAGCGTTGACTCATCCCAGTGACTTATTATTTTTCAGGAGATCCTGCTAGGCGAGCAGATCAGGCTCACGGTTAGATATTGTCTTGAGCTGCCCTAGCTGGAAAGGTAGGTGTATTTTGATGGCAGTGATTTGCGGTAGATTTCAGGTTGTGGATTTTGTCACTGGGTATTTTGTGTTGTAATTATATTTCAAAGCATTATAGTTTTCTAGTATTGTATATAGCAGTTCCCAGCTTTGTAGACCGCTGCTTAGTTATGTATAACAGACAGAGTTTCTTCAGTGCTCTTTGAGCCTGAGTTATTTACAGTAATATTTCATACAATTGATATTTATGAAAAAAAAATGTCAAATAAGAAGTAGGTTGTTACAGTTTGGTATCAGAGCCTAGGTTGCTAGGTTCTGTAGACTCTAGAATGCAGCGGGAACAATACCAGGAAATAGGAAAGAATTTGAGGTCTTGTTCTATGGTTTGAATACAGGATTTTCGTGGTGGTTTCGTGTTTTTCCTGGGGTGACGATTTCAGGAAAACCATAGTAAACTATCGACGAATCGTGTGTTCAAGTTACGGGATTGGATGTTGGGGTAAGAACAGGGGCATTGTTTGAGTAGATTAGATTTGTACAGGAGATAGGTGTGACAACCCAAATAAAAATTATATTTAAAATAATAAAGAGAAAGGAGAATTATCAGAGGCCTCGTCGACGAACACAGGGGATTCGTCGATGAGGAAATACCGAGAAAGGTTTTTAAGCAGACTGAATTTCGTCGACGAAATGACGTGGCTCATCGATGAATCCAGCCCAATAAATATAAAAAATTCGGGTTTTAACTTCAAAATTAAGCAAACTCTCTCCCTCTCTTTCCTCCCTTCGGCTCCCTCTCCTTCTTTCTTCGATTTTGGGCCGAATTTACGCCGGTTCAACAATCTGAAGCCACCACGACGCTCCTGGAAAAGTTCTTTCCAAATCTACCGGAGTGGATCGTTGGTGAAAGTAAGTTGAAATTCATCCCTGAGTTGAGGTAAGACTTTTTAAGCTAAATTTGGTCTTGCGGTAGTTATAGAAAATGATATACACGTGAAAATATTGAAGTTTAATACTAAGAGTTTTCATTTTCAAGGTATTGATCAGGAAATTCTACGGATGCTAGACCAAGATATTTTATGGGCTTTCTCGGTTGCCAAGTAAGGGAATAAATTAAAGCAGTTATTTTTCCACACGTATTATTATTATTATCAGCAAAGTAATTTTCAGGGAATATGTATTATATTTGAATATTATTGAGAAAATGTATGTTATTGGAAAAATACTGCTGTTATACAGGAATGTGATTTTAGAATGAAACGTACGTATTTACTTACCTTTGTGTGGCATGAATATTATTTTTCATGAAATGTATTATGTTACGATAATTTTATGAATAAACATGTTTTCAGGAATTACGTAATAATGTAGTATATGATGATTTTGAAATACATGATAATTGATTTATATTCAGAATGTTATATTATGAAATGTTCGGCATGAGGCCGTAATTATGAAATGTTCGGCACGAGGCCGTAATTATGAAAATGTTATAGTATCATATATTATAAGTTATCAAAACCCGGATGTTAGTTTAGTTCAAATTCAGGAGCTCGGTACCGTAGCTATATAGATCAGATATCTATGTTCAGACTTGTGCTAACCACCCCACGAGGGGGTGGGAGATGGATAGTTGATGTGGCATTCAGTGTAGAGTTTGTAGACGTCCACCTGACAGTTCAAACTAGGGTGTGGCGGGCCCATCGTACTTATAGATACTTTTGACTCGGCAGTGGTCCACCAGCCATTGTCAAGTCCCGCTTTCGGGCTGCACAACCCGTCATGGGGGGTAATACATGAAATTAGCTAGCTATTCATCCTAAGTATGTTTTCAGTATTATCTAATATAACAGACGATTTATAAATGAAATGAGTTACTAGAAAATATAAAAGTATATGATGATTCAGTATGTTATAACGAATGTTTATAGATATATGAAATGTATTGTATATGTATAACTGCATTATATATTCATGTTGCCACACAACCGCATTTAGTTTATTTTCCTTTTTTGAGAAGTGTCTCACCCACAAACTTAATATATTTTCAGGAGCCCTTAAGAGACCGGCGGGTTGTGGCCGCCGTTGAGCTTATTAAGTTACCCTACTATGAGGGTAAGATTTTGTTCTAGGATCGAGATTATTTTTTTGTGAGGTCCTAGTTGTATTTGGAACGTTATGGGAGATTGAAAATATATGTATGCTATTTTGGTGTAAATAGACTCTGGTATTATGTTTTATGGTTAGATGATTGAGATTTTATACTTACTACTGCTTCGGTTTCCGCTGTTTTATGTCAGGCTATCCCAGCTACCCACGGGTTCGGATGGAAATTATTATTATTATTTATATTTATTATGTGATAAGTTAAGCAGGTCGTTACAGTTTGGTGTTAGAGCCTAAGATTCTAGGTTCTGTAGACTCTAGAGTGCAGCAGTAATAATACTAGAGTATAGGATAAGGGAATTTGAGGTTTAGTTTTGAAGTATAGATGCAGGACTTCCGTGTTGGTTTGAGTGATTTTCCTGGGGTGACGATTTCAGGAAAGTCATTGTAAACTATCGTCGGGTTGGGTATCTAGGTTGCAGGATTGAACCTTGAATTGAGATCAAGAGAGATGAATTAATCAGGAAAATATATTATATGAGTTGGATGATATGTATAAGGAGGGGGATTCTGAGTTAAGATATTTGCTTTTTAGGATGGACCCTAGTGGCAGTAGTGCCCACGCTAGTGGGAGTGAAGGTGCTGGACCCTCAGGCACTGCGGGTAGTAATTCAAATGCCGTCTTACGCAGCATTGCACAACAGCTTATGGCAGAAATTGCCAGGAGTTCGAAGGAACAGGGTGGTCCATCAGCAAGCCATGGTAGCTCGATTGAGAAGTTTATTAAGATGATCCCTCCGAATTTCTCAGGAGGTATAGATCCTATAATCACTGAAAACTGGGTGTAGGTGATAGAGAAAATATTTGCAGTGCTGCAGTGTTCAGAGAAGCAGAAGGTGCTATTTGCCACCTATAGATTGACTGGAAAGGCCGAGAGATGGTGGTCAGCAGTGAGATTATTAGAGCAGCAAAGGACTATACCTGTGGAGATGACATGGGAGCTATTTAAAGAAATATTCTTAGACAGATATTTTCTAGCCTCGTCCAGGGAGGCTAAGATTAAGGAGTTCCTGAATCTGAAGTAGAGATAGTTGTCAGTACAGCAGTACGCGGCGAGGTTCATCGAGCTATCTCGCTTTGCCCCGTACATCATTCCAAATGAGATAAAGAAGGTACGACAGTTTGAAAGAGGCCTGAGGAGAGAAATATACAAGCAGGTATCGATACTGAAGTTGCAGGATTTTGCTGAGTTAGTGGATAAAGCCACTATAACGGAGAATGGGGAGCGGTTAGAGGCTGAGGAGCAGAGGCAGAAGAAGACATCCACACCTTCCAATTCCCAGCAAGGATTCGGCTGTGCTTCGTGGAAGAAAGGTGGCTATTATAGAGACCGGAGACAGGAGAACAGGAATCGCGGTTTCCAGGGTGTGCGGTCATCTCCAGCTTGCCCATCTTGCGGGAAGAGACACCTGGGGGAGTGTCGTGTTAGGCGAGGTGTCTGCTATAGGTGCGGGGATCCAGGACATATGATGAGGGAGTGTCCGACACAGATTGGTGTTGCTTCTGCTCCTAAACCTATTTGCGAAGGCTACCAGGCGCCACGTGGAGGTCAACAGAGGAATATGGCCACAACCAGGGTTTTCACTTTGACGTCGGGCGATGCTAAGGCGTCCGGTGACATGATGACAGGTACGATTAATGTGTTTTCATTTAGAGTTTTTGCACTTTTTGATTCTAGTGCCACACACTCGTTTTTGTCATTAGGGTGTGTTAAATTGTGCGGGGCTGAAACACAATCATTAAATGGGTTATTAGTGGCTACACCGACCGTATCAGCGGTGAGATGTAGTAGGATACTCCATCGTTGTACAGTTGATGTTTAGGGGAAGATTCTATCTGCTGATCTGGTGGTGCTGGATATGCACGGGTTTGATATCATCTTCGGCATGGATTGGCTAGCAGCTAATTTTGCTATTATAGACTGTTATGCAAGGGAAGTGATATTCAGACCTCCAAGGAAATCAGAATTTAGATTTACAGGGTCACGAGTACAATCCTTACCTCATATGGTCTCAGCTGTTCAGGCAAGGAGATTGCTCCAGAATAGCTGTTTGGGATTCGTGGCTTTTGTGAAAGAAATGTCAGAAAATGAATTGAAACTTATCAATACGCCTGTAGTAAAGGAATTTACGGATGTGTTCCCAGATGAATTACCAGGTTTGCCACCTGATCATGAGGTAGATTTCCCTATTGATCTACTCTCAGGTACAGCGCCGATCTCTAAAGCACCATACCGAATGGTGCCAGAAAAGTTGGCAGAACTGAAAGATCAGTTGTAGGATTTTCTAGATAAGGGCTTCATACGACCTAGTGTATCGCCATGGGGAGCTCCAGTCCTGTTTGTAAAGAAGAAGGACGGGTCTATGAGGATGTGCATAGACTACAGAGAGATTAATAAAGTGACCATCAAGAACAAGTATCCTCTACCCCGTATCGATGACTTATTCGACTAGCTCCAGGGTACACGTGAATATTCTAAAATTGATCTTCGGTCAGGTTATCATCAGGTAAAGGGGAGAGTAGAGGATGTATCGAAGACTGCTTTCAGGACCAGATATGGGCGTTATGAGTTTCTTGTTATGCCATTTGGTCTGACGAATGCTCCTGCGATATTTATGGATTTGATGAATATGATTTTTTATCCATATTTAGATCAGTTTGTAGTTGTAATTATTGATGATGTCCTGGTCTATTCAAGGAGTTATGAAGAGCACGAGATACATTTGAGGCAGGTCTTGCAGATGCTTGGGAAGAGAAGTTGTATGCAAAATTCAATAAATGTGAATTCTAGCTCGAGAAAGTGGTGTTTTTGGGGCATGTTATCTTAGGAGATGGAATTTTTGTAGATCCTAGTAAAATTGAAGTGGTAGTGAATTGGGCTAGACTGATGAACTTCCAGGAGATCAGGAGTTTCTTGGAGTTAGTCGGATATTACCGTCGTTTTGTCGAGGGATTTTCAGCTTTATCAGGGCCTTTGACACGACTGACTAGGAAGAATTTCAGATTTGAATGGAACGACAGCTGTGAGCAAAGTTTTCAAGAACTGAAGCAGAGGTTAGTCACAACGCCAGTATTATTTATCCCGTCTGAGGGTGAGGGTTATACTATCTACAGTGATGCGTCCTTGAAGGGACTTGGCTGTGTGTTGATGCAGTATGGTATGGTAGTGGCGTATGCGTCTAGATAGTTGAAAGAATATAAAAAGAACTACCCTACCCACGATCTTGAGTTGACTGCAGTGGTACACGCGTAGAAAATTTGGAGGCATTACCTATATGGGGAGCAGTGCAAGATTTTCTCTGACCATAAGAGTTTAAAGTATTTCTTCACCTAGAAGGAGTTGAACATGAGGCAAAGAAGGTGGTTAGAGTTAATTAAATATTTTGATTGTACTATTAGTTACCACCCAGGGAAAGCAAACGTGGTAGCTAATGCACTGAGTAGGAAATCTGGGGAATCAACATTGACAGCTATGGAGATCCAGCGTCAGATCATGATGGATCTAGAAAGACTCGGCATTGAATTGATTGAGAGTAATACTCCAGTATGTATCGCTAGTTTAGTGGTGCAGCCTACGCTACAAGAAAGAATTAAAGCTGCTAAGAAGGAAGATCTAGAATTAGCAAAGGTGATGGACAGAGTGTAGAGTGGTCAGGGGGAGGAATTTTGCATTTCAGATGACAGAACTTTGCGGTTCCGTTTAGACTGTGTGTTCCCACTGATGTTGACATTAAGAGGACTATTTTAGATGAGGCTCACAGATCTTTGTATATGGTTCATCCCGGAAGTATGAAAATGTATAGGGATCTGCGAGAGTTTTACTGGTGGAGTGGTATGAAGAGGGAGATTGCCGAGTATGTAGCTCAGTGCTTGACGTGCCAGCAAGTAAAAGCTGAGCATCAGAGGCTAGCAGGTTAGTTGCAGAAGCTATTTATCCTAGAGTGGAAGTGGGATCATATATCCATGGACTTCGTTTCAGGGCTGCCATCAACATCACATGGCCAGAATGCGATTTGGGTGATAGTAGACCGGTTGACTAAGTCTGCCCATTTTCTCCCTATCAAGATCAGCTATTCCCTCAGCCGTTTAACGGAGATTTACATTCAGTAGATAGTTCGTTCTCATGGGGTGCCAGTATCTATAGTGTTAGATCAAGACCTGCGTTTCATGTCACGGTTGTGGAGAAGCTTGTAAGAAGCTTTAGGGTCTACACTATCATTTAGCACGACATTCCATCATCAGTCGGATGGGCAGACTGAGAAGACGATATAGATATTAGAAGATATGCTCCGAGCATGTGTTTTAGATTTTGGGGGTAGTTGGACTCAGTTCATGCTGCTGGTAGAGTTCGCGTATAATAACAGTTACCAGTCTAGTATTGGCATGACACCATTTGAGGTACTATACGGTAGGAGATGTCGATCTTCTTTGTATTGGGACGAGATAGGTGAGCGGCGAGTTGTGGGTCCAAAGATGATGCAGCAGATGTATGATAAAGTTAGGCTTATCAGGGAAAGAATCAGTGCAGCTCAGAGCCGATAGAAAAGTTATGTCGATAATCACCGCAGGAATTTAGAATTTGATATAGGTAATCATGTGTTTCTGAAGATAGCTCCATGGAAAGGAGTTATGAGATTCGGAAAGAAGGGTAAACTTAGCCCTAGGTTTATCGGTCTGTTTGAGATTTTAGAGAAAGTGGGATCGGTGGCCTACAGGCTAGCTTTGCCACCTACACTATCTAGGACACACGACGTATTTCACGTATCTATGTTGAGGAAATACGTCCTAGATCCTTCTTATATTATCAACTATGGTGAGTTAGAGCTCAGTGACTAGCTAGTCTATGAGGAGGTACCAGTGCAGATTCTAGACCAAAAGGAACGAGAATTACATAATAAGAAAATTCATCTGGTAAAGGTTTTATAGAGGAATCATGCAGTAGAAGAGGCTTCTTGGGAGCTCGATTAGCAGATCAGATAGAAATACCCACAATTATTCCAAGAAGTCCATATGCAAATAAGAAATGTGAGTAAATATGTTAAGTTTTCTACACAGGTACATGTAATGTTTTAGGTAGTATGAGATATTTTAGTTTTGGGGGAAATTTTCTTTTGGTATATGTTCTCTCCTAGGACTTGAAATGTAACCACAGTATTCCTCCACCATAAGTGAGGGTAAGTAATAAAATAAGTAGACCATTTTTCTTAATAAGGGATGATGAATTATATGAATAGTAAATTTCGAGAACAAAATTTTATAAGGAGGGGAGAATGTGACAACCTGAATAAAAATGATATTTAAAATAATAAAGAGAAAGGAGATTTATCAAAGGCCTCGTCAATGAACACAGGGGATTCGTCGAAGAGGGCATAAGAGGGCCTCGTCGACGAAGCCAAATTTCGTCGACGAGGAAATACCGAGAGAGGTTTTCGGGTAGATTGAATTTCATCAACGAGGAGTAGATTTCATCAAGAAAATTATTGAAGGATTTGTCGACGAGATGACGTGGCTCGTCAACGAATCCAGCCCTATAAATATCAAAAATCCAGGTTTTAACTTCAAAATTAAGTAAACTCTCTCCCTCTCTCTCCTCCCTTCGGCTCCCTCTCCTTCTTTCTTCAATTTTGGGCCGAATTTACGTCGGTTCGACAATCTGAAGCCACCACGACGCTCTTGGGGAAGTTCTCTCCAAATCTGCTGAAGTGGATTGTTGGTGAAAGCAAGTTGGAATTCATCCCTGAGTTGAGGTAAGGCTTTTAAGCCAAATTTGGTCTTGCGGTAGTTATAGGAATTGGTATACACGTGGAAATACTGAAGTTTAATACTGAGAGTTTTCATTTTCAAGGTATTGATCAGGAAATTCTATGGGTGCTAGACCAGGATATTTTATGGGCTTTCTCGGTAACCAGGTAAGGGAATAAATTAAAGCAGTTATTTTTCCACACGTATTATTATTATCATCAGTAAAGTAATTTTCAAGGAATATGTATTATATTTGAATATTATTGAGAAAATGTATGTTATTGGGAAAATACCGCTGTTATACAGGAATGTGATTTTAGAATGAAACGTACGTATTTACTTACCTTTGGGTGGTATGAATATTATTTTTCATGAAATGTATTATGTTACGGCAATTTTACGAATAAACATGTTTTTAGGAATTACGTAATAATGCAGTATATGATGATTTTGAAATACATGATAATTGATTTATATTCAGAATGTTATATTATGAAATGTTCGGCACGAGGCCATAATTATGAAATGTTCGGCACGAGGCTGTAATTATTAAATGTTCGGTACGAGGTCATAATTATGAAATGTTCGGCACGAGGCCGTAATTATGAAATGTTTTGCATGAGGCTGTAATTATGAAATTATGAAAGATGTTATAGTATCATATATTATATGTTATCAGAACCTGGATGTTAGTTTAGTTCAGTTTTAGGATCTCGGTACCGTAACTATATAGATCAGATATCTATGTTCAGACTTGTGCTAACCACCCCACGAGGGGGTGAGAGATGGATAGTCGATGTGGCTTTCAGGGTAGAGTTGTAGACGTCCACCTGGCAGTCCGAACCAGGGTGTGGCGGGCCCATCGTACTTACAGACATTTTTGACTCGACAGTGGTTGGCTAGCCATTGTAGGGTCCCGCCTTCGGTTTGCACAACCCGTCATGGGGGGGGGGGGTAATACATGGCATTAGCTAGCTATTCATCTTAGGTATGTTTTCAGTATTATCAGACATAACAGACGATTTATGAATGATATGAGTTACTATAAAATATGAAAGTATATGATGATTTAGTATGTTATGATGAATGTTTACAGATATATGAAATGTATTGTATATGTATAACTGCATTATATATTCATGTTGCCACATAACTGCATTTAGTTTATTTTCCCTTACTAAGAAGTGTCTCACCCCCAAACTTAATATATTTTCAGGAGCCCCTGAGAGACCAGTGGGGTGTGGCCACCATTGAGCTTATTAAGTTACCCTACTAGGAGGATAAGATTTTTAAGTGATGTATTTTCAGGACTCAATGATGAATGCAAGGTTAAAGAATTCATGAAAGCTTCGACTTCAAATAAGGATGATTATATCAAGCTTGAAGCATGGATTCAAAAATGGATTTAAAGATAAAGCTTGAAGATTTTGAAGAGCATGAGGATTAAAGATAACTTGATGAAAGCTCAAAGAATAGATCGAAAACTCAAAGATGATGGAAGAACAAGATTGAAGATCAAAGGATTAAATTTTTAAGGATGGTCTGAATGTGAGTACTTCAATTTAATTTCAAGTATAAATTGATTTGAAGCTCCCAAGGTATTCAGAAATATATATTTTTTACTCTAAAGAATACTTTTATAATCAATGAAAAGAAAGGGTTTTTGAAAAAGAAAATCTTTGAAAAATAGAAGGGCCAGGCGACTGCCAAATTAAGTAAAGGTTTTTTTAAAGAGACAATAGCGAGACAGACGACTGCCTAAACATGCTAGGCGCCTGAGTGAACATGCCAGGCGACTGTCTTGGTTCTGGCAGGCAACTACTAGTGTTCTGTGTTGTGAGTTTGTTCTATGACAAGTGACTGCCAAATCATGGCAGCCGACTGCCACTCGAACGTTGGCTTAAAAACTCTCAACGAGAAGATTTTTTAAACAAAGTTTTTGGACACTATTATTTTAAAAAACTTGGAAACTATTTCAAGGAAACTTTGGGGGTAAGGAATTGCTTCTAAACATCTATAAATAACCCCAATCTTCAAAGGTTTGAGATAACCAAGAAATTTTTCAAGCAATCAAAGTTCTCAAAGGCTCTCAAACTCTCTTGTGTTCAACTACTGAATTGCTACTGATTCAAACTCCAAAGTAAAGCTTTCAAAGTCATAATCTTTCAAATTCTGGAAGATATTTGGTGATCTATATTGTGTATTGAGCTTCAAATTCTTTTATATTTGAATTACTGTGAAGTATTATTGTTGAGCTGAATGTTGTACTAACCTACTCTGCTGTGAGAGTGTTTTCTTGTACACAAACTCTTCTCTATATTGGTTCTTGTTTATAGACGATTCCAAGGGTTGTTTGGATCGTTGGCTAAGCAAAGCAATATTGCTTAGAGAGGCGGGCTCTAGCCTAGTTAAGGAGTGACTGAACAAAGAGATATTGTTTGGAGAAGGCGGGCTCTAGCCTTAACCAAGGAGTGCTGTAATCGGTATTGTTCCACCCGTCAGCGGAACTAAACTAGTGAATCCTTTGGTGGTTTGCCAAAGGCGAGGACGTAGACTGGGTATAAGCCGAACCTCGTAAAAATTTCCATCTCACTCTCTCTTTCCCTTACTCTTTAAATTTAGCATATTTAAATTGCGTGGATGGTTTATTTGATAATCTTATATACTACGTAATATAGAAATCAAGTAAACTTAAAGTTTAATTTTGATTTGGGTTGCGGAAACTGAAAGGGAGTACGTTGGTTATACCATATCTTACGGAAACCATACGGGAGTACGTTACTTGGTTAACAGCCCAAGGACAAATTAACTGAAAGTTTAGTTGAGTTCTGAATATTGAGAAAAGTGTGAATTTGTTGTTGAAAAACATATTGAAGAAGCAAATCTATATCAGCAAAGTATAAATTATAATTCGACTACATGGCTTACAATTTCATATCCATGGCTGACAATTTTAGAATCCAATTCACCCCCCCTCTTGGGAAGCTATTCCTAATTTCAATTGGCATCAGAGCAGTGTTATAACAACTCTTAACTAGAAGTTATAGAAAGATCTAAATGGCTAACTTAGGCGTAGCTCCGTTTGAAGAAGGACAATCTTCAATTAGGCCACCAATCTTTTGTGGCTTGAACTATACTTTTTGGAAAAAGAAAATGCAAATCTATCTCCAAACGATGAATTGGAAAGTATGGGAAGTTGTTATAGATGGAGATCAAATTCCCACTAAGATAGTAGATGGAAAACAAATCCCAAAAGACAAGAAAGATCTGATCGATCAAGATTATCAAATGCTCCAAAAAAATTCAAGTGCTATAAATGCTTTATATTGTGCCTTGGATGCTAATGAATTTAATAGAGTAATGGCTTGCAAATCAACTAAAGAGATATGGGACAAGCTAGAAGTAACATCTGAAGGCACTATAGATGTTAGGGATAATAGGATCGATATGCTTACAAGTGACCAAGAGGTTGCTTATACTTGCTTTATGACTTGGGACAATGAGGAAAGCTCCTCATCTAAACCCTTAGATAATTCTTGTAGTAATTCATCTAGTGAATCCAATGATGAGGGTATGCCATCTTATGATGAACTTCAAAATGATCTATTCAAAGTACATAAGATGCTGATGAAAGCAAATAAAAAAAACACCTCATTGAAGAATAAGAATGAAAGTTTAATGAAAGAGTTAGAATTCCTAAAGAATGCTGAAAGAGATAAGGATTCAAAAATCAAGAAAATAGAAAGTAAAGATGAAGCTATGTCAAAGGAGTTAGAAGCAAAAAATCTTGCTGAAAAGGAGAAAGATTTAAAAATTAAAGAATTAGAAAGCAAGAATGAAAAGATGATAGAAGACCTTCGATCCTTATCCTCTACCATATATGAGAAAGATATGTATAATTCTGAATTAGAGGATGGAATTAGAATATTATCTCTAGAATTAGAGAAAACATCAAAGAAGGTTGACAACAAGAAAGACAGAGAGTTAAATGATCTCAAGAATCAAATCAAAGATAAGGATAAAATTATTTACAACTTCACAAATGGAAAGGAAAACCTTGATAAGATGATTGGTTTACAAAGAATGTCTCTAAACAAAGAAGGCATTCAAAATGGTATTATTGGAAAACATCATAGGATGATTTTTACAAGGTTTAACTTAAGAAAATATTATTGAGCTTATGACATAAGTACCTTGATTAAGAAAAAGATATTTGAGAATGAAAGCCTATATGCTACATGCTTACATGCCTATATAGTATGCTATATGCTACATGTGTATGAGTTGACTTGACTTGACTTATATTGGAAATTTATGGCTCACTATGTTGAAAATTTGAGCATGAGATTATTGAGCATAAGCATGAATTCTGATATGAGATTAATTCTTGATCATGTATGCTATTTATGAATTACATGGATTGAATTACTGCTTTTATATTGATATCCACGAGCTATAAGAGATATAATGGTTATATTGGTATCCATGAGCTGTGTATAATGTGAATATGACTTTCGTATTTATAAAGTCTTTGGTATCCATGAATATTTTTGGTATCACATTTGAAAATTTCAATTGGTATCACCATTTAAAAAAAAAAAGGCTCAGTTGGTATCACAATCTAAAAGTAAATTTGCTTTTGAGCATGACAAGTATAATTATATTTGTGAGCATGGTATGACATTGATGATATTGGCATGATATTGATATTTTATATATGATGTGGATCAATGTTTTGAAATATAGGATGATGAAAGCAAAATTGATAACAAAACTGAATGTATTGAATTCAGGGGGAGTTTTATGTCATATTACTTATATTATGATTGTTTCCCTATTAATCAATTCAGAGATTTTTCAATTGCAATTAAATTTTCAATTGGTATCAATTCTCAATTGGTATCATGAATTTTAAATAGATATCATGAATTCAATTTTAAATCGGTATCATAAAATCAACAATTGAAATCTTGAATATTGTCTAAAGGAAAAAGTTGTTAGTAATGAAGTTACTACTCATATACTTGAATGTTATAACATACTACACATGCTATATTGAAAAACTATAAATTGAGTGTGTTCATATGTTTGATATGCATGTTTGATGATATGCTCAATATGTGATTTTACTTGAACTTAATCATTTTTTTCCCTTTTTGATGGATGTCAAAAGGGGGATAAGTTTTAACCAAAAATTGAGCATGAGATTGCAAAAATTGAGCTTTAACATAATATATCAAAAGGAGGAGAAGTACTTGATGTTGATTGATAAACTTGAACTTGAATGAAGTGATGAGCATGCTTGTAAAATGAAGTGATGAGCATGATTGTAAAAGAGGCTTTGAAATTGATATTGATCTTGCAAATATTATTAAGATGATGCTTATTGAAAGGGGGCGTCTTTTTAAAGTTTACTCCAATTTTTGCTTTTTATTTGTCATCATCAAAAAGGGGGAGATTATTGGTCTTACAAGGCTTGACATCTTGTTTTGATGCTAACAAACAAGTAGAACTTAACATGCTTTGTTTAAGTGATGTATTTTCAGGACTCAATGATGAATGCAAGGTTAAAGAATTCATGAAAGCTTGCACTTAAAATAAGGATGATTATATCAAACTTGAAGCATGGATTCAAAAATGGATTTAAAGATAAAGCTTGAAGATTTTGAAGAGCATGAGGATTAAAGATAACTTGATGAAAGCTCAAAGAATAGATCGAAAACTCAAAGATGATGGAAGAACAAGATTGAAGATCAAATAATTAAATTTTTAAGGATGTTCTGAATGTAAGTACTTCAAGTTAATTTCAAGTATAAATTGATTTGAAGTTCTCAAGATATTCAAAAATATATTTGTTTTACTCTAAAGAATACTTTTATAATCAATGAAAAGAAAGGGTTTTTGAATAAGAAAATCTTTGAAAAACAGAAGGACCAGGCGACAGTCCCATTGTGACAGGCGACTACCAAATTAAGTAAAGGTTTTTTTAAAGAGACAGTAGCAAGACAGGCGACTACCTGAACATGCCAAGCGCCTGAGTGAACATGCTAGGCAACTGCCAGTATTTTGTGTTATGAGTTTGTCTAATGACAGGCGACTGCCAAATCGTGGCAGGCGACTGCCACTCGAACGTTGGCTTAAAAACTCTCAACGGGAAGATTTTTTAAACAAAGTTTTTGAACATTATTATTTTAAAAAACTTGGAAACTATTTCAAGGAAACTTCAGGGGTAAGGAATTGCTTCTAAACATCTCTAAATAGCCCCAATCTTCAAAGGTTTAAGACAACCAAGAAAATTTTCAAGCAATCAAAGTTCTCAAAGGCTCTCAAACTCTCTTGTGTTCAACTACTAAATTGCTACTGATTCAAACTCCGAAGTAAAGCTTTCAAAGTCAGAATCTTTCAAATTCTGGAAGATATTTGGTGATCTATATTGAGTATTGAGCTTCAAATTCTTTTATATTTGAATTACTTTGAAGTATTATTATTGAGCTGAATGTTATACTAACCTACTCTACTGTGAGAGTGTTTTCTTGTACACAAACTCTTCTCTATATTGGTTCTTGTTTATAGACGATTCCAACGGTTGTTTGGATCGTTGGCTAAGCAAAGCAATATTGCTTAGAGAGGCGGGCTCTAGCCTAATTAAGGAGTGACCGAACAAGGAGATATTGTTTGGAGAAGGCGGGCTCTAGCCTTAACCAAGGCGTGCTGTAATCGGTATTGTTCCACCCTTTAGCGGAACTGAACTAGTGAATCCTTTGGTGGTTTGCCAAAGGCGAGGACGTAGACTGGGTATAAGCCGAACCTCGTAAAAATTTCCATCTCACTCTCTCTTTCCCTTACTCTTTAAATTTAGCATATTTAAATTGCGTGGATGGTTTATTTGATAATCTTATATACTACGCAATATAGAAATCAAGTAAACTTAAAGTTTAATTTTGATTTGGGTTGCGGAAACTGAAAGGGAGTACGTTGGTTATACCATATCTTACGGAAACCATACGGGAGTACGTTACTTGGTTAACAGCCCAAGGATAAATTAACTGAGAGTTTAGTTGAGTTCTAAATATTGAGAAAAGTGTGAATTTGTTGTTGAAAAACATATTGAAGAAGCAAATCTATATCATCAAAGTATAAATTATAATTCAACTACAGGGCTTAGAATTTCATATCCACGGCTGACAACAAAAAGATATATTGTGATTGAATGGTATAAAGCTTGAGATTGATTGGATAGTGTTTGAATTCCAAAAGTGCTAAATCTTGAATTTTACATCAATCTTATTGTGCTGAAGTGAATTTGTATTTGGCAATCAAATTGGGTGTATTGGTTTGGAAATTGTGATTAATTTTTTGATTGGTTGTGGTTGAATTGTTTTTATATTTACTTGTTGTGATTGTTGATATAAAATAAAGAATTAAAATTGAAATAATTTTAGAGTCCAATTCACCCCCCTCTTGGGAATCTATTCCTAATTTCAAAACGTTTTCAACACAAGGCCGTATTTATGAAATGTTCGGCACAAAGCCGTATTTATGAAACGATCGGCACGAGGCCGCTATAATATCATGTATTATATGTTATAAGAACCCGGATGTTAGTTTAGTTCAGTTTCAGGAGCTTGGTACCGTAGTTATTTAGATCAGATATCTATGTTCAGACTTGTGCTAACCACCCCACGAGGGGGTGGGAGATAAATAGTCGATGTAGCTTTCAGTGTAGAGTTGTATACGTCCACCTGACAGTCTGGACCAGGGTGCGGCGGGCCCATCGTACTTACAAATATTTTTGACTCAACAGTGGTTGGCCAGCCATTGTCGGGTCCCACCTTCGGGCTGCACAACCCGTCATGGGGGTTAATACATGACATTAGCTCGCTATTCATCCTGGGTATGTTTTCAATATTATCAATTATAACAGATGTTTTATGAACGTTATGATTTATTAATAAATATGAAAGTATATGAGGATTTAGTATAATATGATGAATGTTTACAGATATATGAAATGTACTGTATATGTATAATTGCATTAAATGTTCATGTTGCCACAATGCTGCATTTTGTTTATTTTCCCTTACTGAAATGTGTCCCACCCCTGAACTTAATTAATTTTTCAGGAGACCCTGAGAGACCGGCGGGTCGTGGTTGCCGTTGAGTTTATCGAGTTACCCCGTTAGGAGGGTAGGCCTTGTACTAGGATCAGTAGATTTTTGGTTGTATGATCGTAGGGTTATTTTGATGTTTTGAAGGTTGTATTCAAATACTGTATTTTGGGTGTAGTAAACTCTGGTATTATGTAATTAATGGTGTGATTGATGAAATTTATTTTTACTGCTGCTTAAGTTTCTGTTATTTATGTTAGGCTATCCCTGCTATCCACAGGTTCGGGTTGATGTTATTATTATTTATGTTTATTATAAGATAAGTTAAGAAGGTCGTCACAGGATTGTTGGTGGGAATGAGGTTAAATTCATCCCTAGGTTAAGGTAAGGCTAAATGTGCAAAATTTAGTCTTTTCATAGTTATAGGAAATGATATTCACGTGAAAATATTGAAGTTTAGTTCTAAGAGTTGTTGGTTTCAGGGTGTTGCTTGGGGAACCCTGCGAGTGCAGGACCGACATATTTTAGGGGGTTCTTTCCAGTAGTCAAGTAAGGGAATAAACTAAAGCAGTTATTTTCCATACAAACTATTATTATTTATTAGCAATTAATGTTTAGGAAAGCATGTATTACATTTGAATATTATTGAGAAAAATGCATATTTGGGAAAATATTGCTATTATACAGAAAATGTGATTTTAGAATGAAATATACGAATTTACTCAACTTTGTGTGGCATCAATATTATTTTTCATGAAAAGTATTGTGATATGACAATTTTATGAGTAAAGCATGTTTTCAGGGATTATGAAATAATATAGTACATAATGATTTTAAAAAATACATGATAATTGATTTATTTATTCAGAATGATATGTATGAGATATTCGACGCAAGTTCATGATTTATAGCCGGCGCAAGGCCGTGTATGATATATGATTTCGGCACAAGGCTGTTTTATGAAATGTTTGGTGCAAGGTTGTAATTATGAAATGTTTGGCGTAAGGCCACATTTATGAAATTATAGAAAATGCTATCAATCTATTTATGTTAAACGCTATATTATCATGTATTATATGTTATTAGAACCCAAATGTTAGTCTAGTTCAATTTTAAGAGCACGGTACCGTAGCTATATAGATAAGATATCTATGTTCATATTGGTGCTAACCACCCCACGAGGGGGTGGGAGATGGATTGTCGATGTGGCTTTCAGTGTAGAGTTGTAGACGTCCACCTAGCAGTCCGGACCAGGGTGTGGCAGACCCATCGTACTTACATACATTTTTGACTCGTCAGTGGTCGACCAGCCATTGTCGGGTTTCGCCTTCGGGTTGCACAACCCGTCATGGGGGGTAATACATGACATCAGCTAGCTATTCATTCTGGGTATATTTTCAGTATTATTAGCTATACGAGACAGTTATGATTAGTATGATTTATTAAAAATATGAGGGTATACATTTATGTAGTTACTAAATGATTAATGTTTTTTGGTATGGAAAATGTACTGTATATCTGTATTATCATTAAATATTCATGTTACCACACAACTGTATTTAGTTTATTTCCCTTACTGAGAAGTGTCTCACCCCCAAACATTAAATGATTTTCAGGAAATGTAGAAGGACCAGTGGGTCGTGGCAGCCATTGAGTCTGTTGTGCTACCCAGTTAGGAGGGTAAGTCTTGTACTAGGATCGGGAGATTTTTGTTGTGGGATCCTAGATGTATTTTTTATATTTTGAGGTTGTATATGAATATAGTATCACTGTGGATTGTAGTTGGCTCTGGTATTTTATATTTTGTGGTTATGAGAATGATGATTTACATTTACTGCTGCCTAGGTTCCGCTATGTATGACAGGTGTCCCCGCTACCGATGAGTTTTGGGTTAACTATTTTATTTAATATGTTTATTAAATGATAAGATAAGCAAGTTGTTACATACATCTCCTTCTTCTCAACCTCCAAACTACTAAACAAGGAATTAAACCCATCAATGTTCCCAATTGAGAGTATCTGGAAGCCCTATTAAACCATATTTGGACTATTTCTTTCCAGCTTTGGTGCCTAAGGAATGGTATACCTACCTCCACCAAAACCTTCCTCCATACATCTGTAGCAAGATCTCCCTTATTCAAAACATGCTCCACATCCTCTAATTGCCTCATCTCACAACAATCACATGTCGAAGCAAGTGATACCCCCACCCTTCTCACATTTTCATCAACGATTAAGCACTTAAAAGCAGCCTTCCACATATAGATAGCAATTTTCTTCGGTAACCATTTGTTCCAAACCTATTTTGCCCAATCAAACTTTGGAGCTCTAACTCTTATAGCATCCCATGCCGATCCCATGCTGAATTTGTATTAAACCAACCATTCTTTTTCGGGAGCCATAGCAGGATATCAGAAGAGTTTCTAAGTTTCCCAACTCTTTCCATCACTTCTTCTGCTTTATTAAAACCTAGAATCTTTTGCAAATTTTTCCATATTCCACACATTATTAATAACCAAATCTTTTAATCTGATATGTGAATGTGCACCATCTGAAAATTTTGAAAACAAAGGTCCCGAATCCAGAAACTTATCATACCACAATTTTACATCTCCTTCTCTAACCTTCCACTTAGATTTACTAAACAACTCAAGTATACACTGCAAAATTTTCCTCCAAAGAGCAAAATCTGATCCACATTGCCTGCAAAGAGCAATATGTCCTTCTTTAACATATTAAACTTTAAAAAATCTAGCCCATAAAGAATTTTGTGTTAATAACTACCAACCAAACTTCATAAATAACGACCGTTGCACTTCTGAAATGTCCCTTACTCCTATGCCCCCCTTCTCCACAAGAACACACAATTTCTTCCAAGCCCTCCATTTCATTTTTTCTTTCACATCCTTAAATTCCTAGAAAAGAGGCAAACATACCTTGTATCTTTTTTATCATTAGCTTCGAGGCATTTAGAACAGCTAATAGATGCAGTGAGATGCTCGAAAGCATATGTCTCAACAAAACTAGACGACTCTTTACAAAACTAGATGACCTCCTTGAGATAACAGTCTACTTTTTCAACTCTCAATTTTCTTATTGATTTTTTGAATTAAAGGGTCAAAATGATAGCCCTTCAATTTACCATCCACAATCGACACTCCCAGATATGTAAAAGGAAATTTACCTTCAATAAAACCAGTCTCTTGTAGAATTTCTCCCTTCCTCTAAGCACCCAACTTCTATGAGGAAAAAAATAGCTGATTTATCATTATTCACCCTTTGGCCAGACCAGCTTTCATACTCCTTGATCACCTCCATTAACTGACTAACAAATTTTTTACCAGTATTAGCAAAAATCAAAACATCATCTGCGTGCATTAAATGCGATATAATAGGTGCACCGATTGGATGCACAAACGGTAAAATTTACTTCTCAATCATCTTCTTTTGAATTAATCTAGAAAGAACTTCTTCCATGATGATGAAAATATATAGGGACAACGGATCCCCTTACCTCAAACCCCTTTTTGACTTGAAGAAACCCCTGTAAGTGTCATGCATCATAACAGAAAATCATGGAGTAGAAATACAATTTTGAATCAACATACAAAAATAATCTAGAAAACCAAGAGCATGGAAAATCTGATCTACCACCTGCCCCTCCACTCGATCATACACTTTGCTCATGTCAAGTTTTAGCATCATATTACCTCCTCTCACCCACCTATGTAATAATTTTGTCATCTCTTGAGCAAGCGTTATATTTTCAAAAATATTCTTCCCTTTCATAAATGCACCTTGCTCAAGAGAAATTAAACCACCCATCACTAATGATAGCTTGCCAACAAGGATTATGGAGAAGATTTTATACATTATGTTACAAAGGCTTATCGGGCAAAATTTATCAAAAGACTGAGGATCCTTTACTTTTGGAATAAGAACTATATAAGAGGAACAAAAATACCGAGGCAACATATCACCTTTGAAGAACGCCTTTACCGCTTCCATCACATCATTTTTAATAATCTTCCAGCAGGTAAGATAGAAGGAAAATCCAAAACCATCCAGTCCTGAGCTACTGTCTACAAATATAGAAGAAATAGCTGCATATACATCCTCCTCTATTGGTTCTTCCTTTAGCTGTCTTATAGAATCTTCAGAAACCACCGATTGGATAATACTGTCTAGATTTGGCCTTTGCACTGAACTATTTTGCCCCAAGAATTACTCAAAATAATTCACAGCCTCATCATGAACCATCTACATATTTCCCAGCACCGAACCATCAGGAAGCACCATTGAATTCACACAAGAGTTACGCCTTCTTTGCGCAATCACCGCATGGAAGAACTTTGAATTTTGGTCAACATCAGTTAACCATTTCTTCTTTGCTTGCTGCATCAACCTTGTCTTTTCCCTTCTATACCAGACCTCCAATTCATCCTTAGAAACAAGGAACTCTTCTTCAACTGATTTTGAGTACTCTGTCTGCAGTACATTCTCATATTTTTCCATTATTTCCTCCAACTCTTGTATAATATCACCAATACGACCAAAAGTCTATTTATTCCACACCCTAAGCCTTTGTTTTAGCCTTTTCAATTTACCCGCCAATTTACTAAACCCTGAATCCATCACTATATGTTTTTCTCCAAGATGATTCAACAAATTTCAAAAAATCCCCATGCGACACATGTTCTAAAATCTAAAAGGCGCTAGCCTATACCTCCCTATACTTGCACCCAGCTGTAAGATGATAGGAGAATGATCTGAAGTATTTCTTTTCAGTAATGATGCCTTAGCTTCACCGTATTTTATAGAAAAAAGCATTATTAATCAGCACCCTATCAAGTTTCGCCCAACTTCTCATCAATTCTTGATGGCCATTACACTAGGAAAACTAACTACCTTTGAATGTGAGATCCAATTATCCACATCTATTAATACAACCATTGAATTCAGCCATAAACGAACCCAAGCGAGGTCGACCTCCCACCCTTTCCTCATCTGACCGAATTACATTAAAATTTCCCATAACAACCCAAGCCACATCAAAACTTGACATCCCCTGAAGTTGCTCCCATAATTCTCTTCTCTCAATATGATAACATTTAGCATATACAAAGGTAAAAAGCAGAGAGCCTCTATCCTCTGTTTACAAAATTGTCAAATATTGATTTAACGCACCCACCCAATCAACCTGAACATCATCTTTATAGAACAGCCAAATCTTCCCACATTCCTCTACATTAGAAAAAAAATTAGTAAATTGAAAATACACCGTGTTGCGACATCCCAGAGCGCAGGTTGGTTGTGGTGCGATCGATGGCTCCTTGTTGAAATCAAAATTCACGAACCAGTTAAATAGCCGAAATTAGCACCCTGCCACCCATCTTCCTTCTCGTGCCCATGCATGAATGTAGTCCTTTTCATTTACTAAATGCAACAAAACATGATAGTTGTCCATAAAACTTATCATTGGAACTTCAAAAAGACCTCAAGATTGGATAATATGCCTCCGAAGGACATCGATAGACGACCTTGTAAAAAGACATTTAAGCACCAACACAAACTTCAGATCCTAAGAAGCCTTTTCCATCTCCACATCCGAGAAAACAAAATATAATGCCCCATTAATCAGTTCTGGCTTCCTCAAAGGGATTTTGAATTTTGAAATGGAATCAGCCTCTTCAATGCTTTTGCAAACGATAAAACTATGTGGCCGTCGCAGTTTTGCTATCGCAGCATCGTTGTCGTCGTCGCCGTTGCAGGTCGTCATCTCTGACGCTGGTACCCTAAGCGTCTTCGCGAAAAGAAGAAATTCAAGAGCTAGCAGTTCATAGAACGAAGATGCCATGGACATCTTTGTCATCACCATCAAAGGTTCGCTCATCGTCATCATTGCTATCAAAATCGCCGCTTCGTAAAAATCAATCGCAAGAGCTTCCCGATGGCACAGAATAGAAGCCATCGTGAGAGCTTCCTAGTGGTTCACAGAGACGTCGTTGGTCCTACTTCGTCTTCCTCGTCACTGTCCCAGTTGTCACCATCATCGTCACCATCGCAGCTTTGTCGTCAACGTCGTCGTCTTAGGTCACCATCGCGGCTTCAACGTCGCTGATGCTGGCTAAGCCAATGCAACCCTCCGCCTCTATTAGATGAGTGGGGGATCAGATTGGGGAAAAATAAATGTAAAGGCAAACCAAGTAAGAAAATCCACTGTGGTGCGATTGTTGAAATCAAAATTCACGAACTAGTTAAATAGCAAAAATTAGCACCCTGCCACCCATCTTCCTTCTCATGCCCATGCATGAATGTAGTCCTTTCCATTTACCAAATGCAACAAAACATGATAGTTTTCCATAGAACTTATCATTGGAACTTCAAAAAACCCCAAGATTGGATAATATGCCGCTGAAGGACATCGATAGACGACATTGCAGAAAGAAATTTAAGTACCAACGCAAACTTCAGATCCTTTATAGCCTTTTCCATCTCCACATCCGAGAAAACAAAACCTAATTCCCAATTAATCAGTTTTGGCTTCCTCAAAGGGATTTTGAATTTTGAAGATGGAATCAGCCTCTTCAATGCTTCTGCAAATGATAAAACTATGAGGGCATCGCAGGTTTGCTATCATAACTTCATTGTTGTCGTTGCCATTGCAGGTCGTCATCGCTGACGCGGGTACCCTAACCCTCCTTCACGACAAGAAGAAACTCAAGAGCTGGCGGTTCACAGAATGAAGATGCCATGGACAGCTTCGTCATCACCGTCATAGGTTCGCTCGTCATCATCGTCGTTGCCATCGTAGTCACCTCTTCGTAACAATCCATCGTGAGAGCTTCCTAGTGGCACAAAATAGAAGCCTTTGCGAGAGCTTCCTGGCGGTTCACAGAGACGTCGTCGGTCCTACTTCGTCTTCCTCGTCACCGTCGCAGTCGTCGCCGTCATCATCACCATCACAACTTTGTCGTCATTATAGGTCACCATCGCGGCTTCAACGTCACCGACACTAGCTAAACCAATGCAACCCTCCGCCTCTATTAGATGAGTGGGGGATTAGGTTGGGGAAAAATAATAGAAACATGAATCGACATAGTAGAACTAAAATCTTGACATGAAGTACAACATGCGAACAAAGAACGAGGCTCAAATGTACCCCAATATAATAAATCCTCTATATTTTATTTGGGTTAATACACATATTAGAAGGTAAATAAAATAAATAGCATCTATAACACAATTTTAGAAGCATAAAACTAGTGCAATGGTGCAAGTATGCGATTTTTCAAAAAATGGTAAATGCAAGCACTTAGAATGCATATAAAGCATAACAAAGTTGACGTTGGATAGCTAAAACTTGTATATTAATGTGACCACTACCATGAAATGGTTTGGGTCAGATTCTTCAAATGACTTAGCATTGAAGCATCTAATTTATTCTCAAAATGATTTACCTCACCTAGCCCAATTTTTATGAGGTCAACAATCTTCTACTGCTAATACTCTTCTATTGATAATGAAATTGCGAGTAAATAAAATACTAAATTGTGGAATAAGAACATACTAATGCTAACCTTAATAAGTCTAGGCTAACTTCTTTAAGCCAATAGTGAAGGGCTTTGTGCAACTCTACGGAGTATAGTTAATGCTCTAAGCCCCCTTTCTATATGGTCAAGACTTCTTAGCTGGCGTCTGGAATGGCCGAATCTTTGTGACAATAATTCCCCAATTATATCTTAGGTGAATAGTGCGACTTCTTCAAGGGCGAAAGGCTTTGTTTTGAGCCCAAGGATGTAGGTGGAGTGGAAAGGTGAGGCTTTTGATCACGAGACAGTTCAACATTTGGTGTCGCTGGTAAGTGTGGAAGTTGAATCAGATTAGTACCTAGAGTATTTAAGAACAAGACTTCTGTACTAAAAGCCAGAAAATGCTACTTGGTGCAATGTTTTTTCATCCTCTAATTAAAAAAATGTTAAATGGAATGACATTTTTATTTTTTTAAAATTAAAATAATAAAGATTTTCCTTTTTTCCTCATATTGAGCCAGACTGGCAATAGATTTTCGATCTCTCTCTCTCTCTCTCTCTCTGCTATACTAACAACTCTTTATCAATATCTCTTTTAAAATTTACTTTTTCTTCCTTTATCAATCACGCCTCTCTGTATTTGTTATCACCTACTTGCGAGTAGCATAGGATAAAATTGATTTTGCACATATAAATATTCTTTTTCATGTATTTAAAAGATAATTATTGAATTTCCCAATTAGCATTGTCGTGCAACCATTATAATATTATAATTTTTAGTGCTAAAAGATAAGAATGACTTATGTCTCACATTATTAATTAGCTGATAAAATTCATTATACGTGCAAAGAGAAAAAAAAGATAAATCGATTAATGATTAATGAATATGCTAATGATCGAGAAGATTTTTATTAGAAATGATTGGACCATAGTGTTCCTTTAAAATTTTATTCTAGTATTTTTAGGTAGCTAGATACTTTTTAAAAGTGTATTTGTGAAATTATAATGGAAGAGAAATGATAAATAAAAAAAGAAATCTTTTCAACAATAAATAGTTGAGACACCTAAATTAAAGTGATCCATTTTCTTCAAAACTCTCCCCTTATATTTCTACCAACATTTTTTTTTCTTTTTTAAAAATTAAGGTGTAGTCCTAAGAGGGAGATGAATTGGGTTTTAAAAATTTCTTTTAAATCTTTTTAAGATTCTTAACCTCTTATTGATTTAACAATCACACAGCAAAGTGTTTACTTACTTATTCAATCCTTAAACCAAAACACAATTTATTAAAACTCAATCAACCAATCAAACCAACCAATATTCAAATCAAGATATACTATGCAACTTCTTTTGGCAATTTACAGCTTTTCAAGAATTCAAGATATTGAGTTGTATGCAGCCCTCTATATATGATTATTTGATTCAAGCCCTGTGGTTAATGTAATTGATCTTTTAATATGATAATCAATATAACATCCACACCCTTTCCAAAATTTAGATATCAAATAAACCATCTGCTAATAGGTTTTGGGTTGTTAACTAATCAACGTACTCCCTTAAGGTTTTCGCAAATTATTGATTAACCAACATACTCCCTTTCGGTTTCCGCAATCTCAAAAACAAATTAAACTTCAGCTTATTCAAAATCCAATCCACATAGTTTTAAGATTGAGAAATATAAATCATCCACGCAGTTAATATATGCTAAAAATAAAGAGAGTGAGGGAAAGAGAAGGAGACCAAGGTTTTTACGAGGTTCGGCTTATCCCCAGTCTATGTCCTCGCCTTAGGCAAACCACCTAAGGATTCAGTAAACCAGTTCCTTTTTGGGTGGAACAAAACCATTACACACTCCTCTAATAGGTCAAAGCACTGCCTCTCCAAGTGATACCACACAATCGATCACTCCTTCAATAGGCTAGAGCTGCACCTCTCCAAGTGATACCCCGCACTTGGCCAACGATTCAACAACCCGGAATCGTAAAAAAAAACAAGAAACAAGAGCTCCGTACAATAATGCTTTCACACAAAGTAGATTAGTACAATTTCAATCACTATGCACTTCAATATTAAATATCAATATGAAATAGAATTGAAGCTCAAGTATAGAATTCACCAATTTCTTCTCTAAATGAATATCAGTAGTAGGAACTGAGAGTAGGATGGATCAGCAACTCAGAAATTCAGTAAATCGTATTTTGCAATGAGTGAGCAAGAGAGAACTTTGTTTTCAAGATTGCTTGCAACAGATTTTTCAATTCTCGGTGTTCTTGATTTGTAAAACCATGTATTTATAGGCTTGGGAAAGTGATTTCGTGATGCCCAAGTTTACTTGGAGTATTTCCCAAGTTTTCATTAATTTTGGGACTCAAAAAACCTTTATTTGAAATTTAAAACATTTAAAATTTCTAACCAATAACAGTGTTTAGACGTCCAAGGTATCGAATTCAGGCGTCTGAGGTTCCTTAATGCTTTGAAAAATTTGAACGGGACACTGGGTCAGACGTCTGAACCGCTCCTGCTTAGACGACTGAATTGAGAGTTCAGATGTCTGAAGGTGTTCTGCTTGTTCTGTGTTTCATCCGATAAATCTTCAGTCTTCTGAATTAAATCTTCAAACTTTTGAAAAAATTGTTCAATCGTTAGAGAATTCTCCTCAATCGTCTGGGCAAACCACTTTCAGTTTTTTCAGCTTAGTTTTCAAAAGTCATTGTTGCTCTCTTGCTTTGCTTCTTCATAAAATATTTTTCGGGTTTTGAAATAAGGTCTCTAAGTCCATAGTTAACCCTAGAAGAGCTTCAAACATATTTCCATAAGATATTTAAAACTTGAAGTACTTATATAAAGACTTCTTATGACTTTAGACATTCTAAGTGTTTGAGTCTTCATGCTTGTTTTTCTTTGAGCTCTCTTGCTTTGCTTTTCTTTGGCTCTCTTACTTTTCTTCAAGCTTTGATATACTTTAAGCTCTTTAACATCCATGCTCTCATATTCTTCAAGCTTTGATAAGTCATCCTTGAATCTATGCTTTAAGCTTCATATGATCATCCTTCTTTGAAATACAAGCTTTCATGAATCCTTCTGAACACTTGACCTTGCTTTTTCATAGTTAAGTCTTGAAATGTCTTCACTTAATCAAATATGTTAAGTTTCACTTGTTTGTTAGCATTAAAATAGGATGTTTAGTCTTGTAAGGCCAACAATCTCCCCCTTTTTGATGATGACAAATAAGGAACAAAAATTTGAGTAAGCTGTTGACTTTTTGAGTCCGATCTTGTTTTGATAATGACAAAACACAATTATCTCATCTGTACATTGAACTTTTTAATAGGAGCATTATTTAGCATGCATGGAAGCTGAGGAAGTCATGGAAGCCACGAGGATTAAAGCATATACAATCTGTCATAATCCATGGAACTAAAAGAGTAGAAGAATGAAGATGCAAACGTCAAAGTTCAAAATCATCATGGGAATGTGTATTTAGAATTGAAGTATGTGCATATTTTATAAGATATAGCTAGAAGCTTAAAATTTACCCTACACATGCATCTCATGAAAACTTTCTAGGGTTAAACATGGACTTAGAGAACTTACTTTGAATCTCGAAAAATGTTTTATAAGATACTAAAGCAAGAGAGTTCAAATGTTTTTAAAAACTAAACTGAAAATTCTGAAGTTGGTCCGCCCAGACGACCGAGGAGTACCCTTAAAAGTCTGAAGATTCAACCTCAGACAACTGAAGTTTTACTTCAGACGTCTGAAGAATTTCCTCAAAAACTGAAAAATTAGTTCAGTCATCTGAAAAATTAATTTTGAAACACAAAACAATTAGAACACCTTCAGATGTCTGAACTTTCAGTTCAATCGTCTTATTTGGGACTTCAGAAGACTGAACCCACAGTTCAGTTGTCTGACCCTGTGTCCAGACTATATTTTTCAGTGCTTTAAGGAACATTATACGTCTAAACCTAAATGCTCAGTAGTCTGAACCTACGGGAACTTTAAAAAACTGAACTTTAGCGAGAGAACACGCGAGTTATTCACTTTGTTGACCTTATAGGTCACACCCAAATTTAATTATGACAAATACTCTTAGTACTAATGGTTATACTAAGAATTGCATGCAGGTTCACCTTGTGCGCGCTTCAGGACTAAAAGACATATCATGATGGCGTGCAGTGTTCATGCTAAAGAATGAAGATCTATGTGTTGTAATTTATATTCATTTGTTTAGTTTTTCATTATGGGTTGTAATTTATTATGAACTGTAAGCATTTATGGCTTGTAATAATTTGCATCATGCATGATAGGTAGGTATGCTCAAAACTACCATAGTTGGACCTTAGGTACCTACACTAAGGACACAAGTCCCCTACATCACTTATCTTAATCAGAGGAATCAAAATAAAGCTAAAATGCACTTAATGAGAAAAGTTGAGAGGGTTCGGGCGACCGAACCTTTGTCATGTAAAGCGGCCTAGGTGATCGAACCAGTCAACAGGTTGACTCGATCTTCGGGCACCCAAACCTATTTTGAACACACCTTCCTCGGGCACCTGAAAGCCTGTCAAGGCACTTTTCAACTACTCGGGTGACCGAAAGTTTACGTTCAAAAGGAGGCTCAGGCGATCAAACTACCTAGTTCGGTTAACCGAACTATGAGTCGGGCACCCAAATTATTGAACATTTGTTACTGACTTTGTTTCAACCAATCGACTCATCCTTCAAGCACCCAAACCTCTAAAATTTGAATTTTTGAGTGTGTCTGTTCGGGCACTCGAACCTTTGGTTGAGCACCCGAACCTCGTGGGTTAAAATAATTTTTACCGAATTTTTAAATGGGGTAAAAGGGGTTAATATTCTTAATGGTCTTTTAAACAAATCTAATTATACCCATTATGCCCCCAATGGTCGAAAATTCCTCGTTGCCTATATATACTCATTCATTTGTTATAATTAGCAAGGATTAGCCAACTTGATTAGACAAAAATTCTTTCAACATTCAAAATCCTTCATTAGCCAAATTATATTTCCAAACACTCACATACTCCTCATTCTTGATTTCTACAAGCATTGTGAGTATTTTCAAAGGCTATTGTGCTTAATCTCTGTAGCTAGAACTCTCATTTACATTGTTGCTTGATCGATTTTCTGAGAAAGTTTAGCTTTAAAGTTCTTCCACCGGTTTCATTTGATAAATCTAGAGTGGAAAGACTTTGAGGGTTGAGGTTCTTGCATTGTTATTGCAAGTTACTTAAACCTAGCTTTTGTGTGCAAAATTCCTTTTCACAAGCTAGTATTTCAAACAACTCTATTGTACCTTGAATATTAGAATACATTATTGAGTTTGTTTATTTAGACTTGCTTAGCATATTTTGAAACTCTGATCTGACATTGTATTATTCACATAGTGTGTTTCAAATGTTTTTTGGGTATACACTCTAGATTTGAACTGAAGTCTTATACGTGATTGAGTGTTTAAGCATACATTAGAGCATTGAGCATATTTACATATCATTCGTGCTTGCATTATTGATTGAGCTATAATGGTGCACACATCTGCTTGTCTAGAAGCAAATTTTCGTGTACAAACATTTTATACACATTGGTTGTATTCCAAGCACGGGCCTGACAAGGGAGACTAGCCCTGTGGAATAGTCCCGGATTGACTTAGACCCGGTTAGGAAAGCTACGTGTGCAATCCTTTTAAGGCTTATTAGTTGAGGTCAACCCATTGAATTGACCTGATTGTATTAGGTGTCGCTTCACCCGTTTAAGTAAGCATTATAGTGATAATCCTTGTGTCAGTGTGGCCAAGGCGGGGACGTAGGCACAGTTGGCCGAACCCCGATAACATATCATATGTGTTCTTTACATTTCTGCTCTTTACTTTTACTGTACGTGTATGTTTATCTGTTGATTGTGTAGATTGACCCTAAGTTCTATTGCACTGTTGATAAGACCTGTTAACCTAAGCAATAATTTTTCAATGCCCAATCCACCCCCCCCCCCCCTCTTAAGGTTACACCAACTCTATCAATTGGTATCAAAGCCTTGTAACTTAGACTTTGACATTATTTAGTTAAAAGATCATGATGACTCGTGTTAGTGCATCCCCTTCATGTGAGGGAAGACTAGTCATACACCCACATGAATTCTGTGGTAATGATTATGCTATATGGAAATTTAGAATGACTGTGTATGTGAAAGCTTCGAATTGGAAATTTTGAAAAGTCATTGATCAGGGTGATTGTGTGCCTATGAAATCTATTGGGTGTACTATTGTTCCTAAATATGAGTGTGAAATGAATGATCATGATAGGAATTTAGTATAGATAAATTTTGATGCCATGAATACCTTACTGCATGCTTTGGATTCTAATGTTTTATGTGAGGTCATAGCATGCAGTAGTGCTAAGCAGATTTGGGACGAACTTGAGTGGAGATACGGTGCGTCCATGTAAAAGGAGGACATCTCTTCATACAACTCAGGCTCCACTGATCTCAAGGAAGGTAACCTGTGTTTTTTGGCTTTGACTAATGATAAGGTTATCTCAGTTCCTTCTATCTTAGTAGATAAATATGAACATGATTCTTGTGCTGAAGTGAATGTTGTATCTGATTATGAATTATATGATAGTAGTGATAGTGTAAGCATGCCATCTTATGCGGAACTGCAAATCGAATACATGAAAACTCATAAGCTACTTGTAAAGTCAAATAAGAAATACTTTGTGCTGATAAACAAGTATGATGCATGCACTAAGGAATGTGACTCAAAAATTCTTACTGAAAGACAAAATAATTTGAAAATTAAAAGACTGGAAAGCAAGAATGAATCATTAGAAAAGGAATTGGAGGGGTTGAAATCTAAAGTTTCTAATGATGATGAAAAGAACCACTTGATTGTAGATCTTGAAAGTAAAGCAAACAGTTTGTCTAAAGAACTTTTGAAACTTCAGAAAGCTTACAAAGATTTGGAAAACTCAAAAATTCAAGATCTAGAGAAGAAAATGAGAGAACAATCTAAGATCATCTACACGTTCACTAAAGGTAAGAAAAACTTTGAAAAATTGTTAGGTGCACAAAAGATGACCTTAGACAAAGAAGGTATAGGTTATAGTGGGATTGAAAATAAGAAAATAAAGAACCTATACATAGGGTACTTTGTAAAAGAATCGAAACACTATGCTAGTACCTCCTCTAGTCCATACACTCACACCACATGCATTCTATGTAAAAAGAAGGGGCACACAAATTTGATTGCCCATTTAAAAGAAAAGGTGTGAGGCCTAAACAGGTATGGAAAATTAAGGAATCACCAATCCCTAACCCATCGAAACTAAAAGGAAGAAAAATGGTATGGGTTGTTAAGAAAGAAAACCTCTTGAAAGTCAAGGAAGAACTTGTTCAAACAGGAATTACATGATCACATAGCTCTTCCTTAGTAGTTAGGACTAGTTATAGGGGGTAGCATTCTCTAAGGGGCTAGGAAGTGGCTTGGGGCTGATAAATGTAGAATCTTAGTACATCCACTATTCAAAATATTGAATACTAAGTATTTTGAAGAATCATGTCAATCTAAGAATTCAATTACAAAACCAATATGGTCTAAATGAATATACTTATTGGTTAAAATATAAATCATTGGTTGTTTGAATAGAAAACCACTTCCAAATGGACATGACATGATTGCCTTGTATTTAAAGTTCAAAATGCTTAACTCTCGCTTAAATATGAACATCTAACATTAAGCATACCTCTGCCCTAGTACATTATGCAGCTACTGCCACATTTGAAGCTACTAGTGCACTTACCTTTCTCAGCAAGCCCTCAGGCGAACAGTATGCCCCGCCCAATCATAACATGTTCTATGTACCTAGGTACTTCTAGTATCATAATACGTTATCCTTTTTGTCATTATTCAATCATTCATATCATTTCATGTTCATAACTTAACATTTCATTGTGTTTCACTTTAAGTGACTCTTTCCTATTTGTATCATTCACGTTTCACATTTCATTTCATTGTATTGTCATTTCATTGCATAACGTTTTCATTTCATTCCTTTGTACTACAACTGGTCTTTAACCATCATCAGTTAGTCCACATAGAAATGTGCTAGAATCTGCTATAGTTAATCCACATAAAAATGCCCTAGAATCTGCTAACATGAGTGTCTTTCAGCCGTCTTACATTTACATGGTTGCATTTAGCATATATAAGCAACATAGTCCATAACATATTTTATTCTCAATACTTAGTTAATTAGCCTGCATCTCATACATTTAACATATATTTGCACAGAATCTCATGCCATATAATTTAACAGTAAAATTCATACATATTCCTATAAAATAGGCCAACCCACATTTAGCATTTAATTACTGAAAATACAATTTCCATTTCTTACATAATAATCTAGAAAATACTTTTCACTTTCTTTAGTTCATTTCTACAAATACATAACTAAATAAGTGGTCCTAAGCTCAAAAATCATAGTTTTACATGGTTGACATTTTAATAATTCACACCAAAATATACATATAATATAACATAAATTATGACCTTTAATTTCATAAAATCTGATTAAATATATAATTTTTCCTTACCTGAATTCTCGAACTACACTGACAGGAATCCCACACAGATGCTCGTGGCGCTCACCCGGACCCTGATTCAAAAACCCTAATTCCATTAAATTATTTGTAAATAAAATACTATTTAAATATTTCCTATAGCCATAATTTTCAAATAAATAGTTATACCTACAAATATAACCAATTTCCCAAATCACACTCTCGCTTTGGAGTGGGGCCTAGAAAACCCCAATTGAAAATTTACCCACGTCAAAATGACGATAATTGCGACTAGGACCACGTGGTGGTACCCGATCATCAATTTAACAGCATATTTAAAGAGAAATTGAGAAAATAGGAAAAAGTTACCTTTTCCTAGGAGTAGTGCCTAAGCCGTTCCCACGAAAAATCTGCTCTAGTAGAAATGTCAATGGTGGGGTTAGGAATCCAATGACACCTTCCGTTTTTCGATCCGCCGCAAACCTGCCGAGAAATTGAGAGAGAGACAGAGACAGAGACGGAGATGGCCGCGAGCTAGGCGCACAGAAAGACTCTCGGGGGGGGGGGGGCGTGAAACTCCTCTAGATTTAAAATCTTACAATCCTTCCTTAAGAGTCAGGAAGGATTGTTAAATTATATTTATATAACATAATATATTATATTATTATATTATATTATATTATATAATTTAATTAATAATAAAATATTTAATTATTTTAATTAATTTTTATTTAAACTTTAATTTAATTTAATTTAATTATTTATTGATTCATTTATTTTATTATTGTTAATTTATTTATTTTTATTATTTTATTATTATTATTTTTTATTTTTTATTTTTTATTTTTTTTATTTTTTTTATTTTTTTTATTTTTTTGGAATCACTACATTCTCCCCTCCTTAAGAAATTTCGTCCTTGAAATTTTACTAACTAATCATCCTTTCATATTACTTAAATTCATTTGCTAACTATCTTCATAAGAACTCAATATACATATCATCATATTAACCATTCAATCATTCTTCATTAAATTAAATCCAATACAAATCCAAAATCTCCATATAAGGACCAATCTCATGGTTAGGAAATATTACCGTCGATGGATTTGCCGTGGTTTTCTGAAACCGTTGACTGAATTAGAAAATCACAAAAGTCCACCAAGGGATTTCTGCCTCCAAGGTATAAGACAAAATCCTATACTTCTCAACACCTAACCTAACCTAACCTAACCTATCCATCTAGCATCCTTATCTTAACTGTTTCCTATACTCTGGTATAAATCATCTCTAACCTAATACTCTAAATTTCCATATCCAGGCGATGTGAAATAATCATACTTCCGGCTGGACATTGCTCTGATACCACAATGTAATGCCCCGAACCCTTAAACCTGGGTTCAGTGCGTTATACTTGATAAAATCCTGATAATCCATAATTCATAATATACGCAGCGAAAAACATAAACATAATCTCCATATAACATAATACCAGAGTTTACTAATTCTAACTATAATCTATAATAAATCATCCATCACTTGCATTTCCATAAATTTACATAACTCTCAAAACATTTCAGTATTTTCACAATCATTCCTTACTCAACAGCCTTAAAACATAAAGACATAAAATATAAAAATTCACATTCCCCAAAATTAACATAGAAATATACCATTTTCTTTTTCTATTTCCCAATAATGCTATAAAAACCTCGAGCTCTCAAAGCTCGATCTCGAGGAAATCCTGAAATCGATAAATTCATATTCGGGTGAGACACATCTTAGTAAGGGAAGAAACAATATATTAAACACAACGTATAACTAACATGAGGTATATAAATATCATTTTAATAACATTTGTAAAGCATTTTCATACACATTGAAATCATTCTCTGAATGTAAACAATCACATGCAAAGGTTTAACCCACGAGATTACCCAAGGATAGGGGTGATTAGCCGCCCATACAAGTAGCACCCCTCTACTCTGATACTTAGGTAACCCGAAGGTCACTACTGAAACATACCAGAGCACTCACCTTACTCAGCAAGCTCTCAAGTGTTAAATTGATCTCGTACTCATACCGTTCAACAATAGCTTACCGGCAAAGGCCCTAAGGATAGGGAAATCTACCCGCCCATACAAGTAGTTCCCTCTGCCTTAGTACGTTATGCAGCTACTGCCACATCTGAAACTAGTAGTGCACTTGCCTTTCTCAGTAAGCCCTCAGGCGAAGAGTATGTCCCGCCCAGTCATAACATGTTCTACGTACATAAGTACTTCTAGTATTATAATACATTATCCTTTTTGTCATTATTCAATCATTCACATCCTTTCATGTTCATAACTTAACATTTCATTGCATTTCACTTTAAGTGACTCTTTCTCATTTGTATCATTCACATTTCACATTTCATTTCATTGCATTGTCATTTTATTGCATAACGTTTTCATTTCATTCATTTGTACTACAGCTGGTCTTTAGCCATCATCAGTTAGTCCACATAGAAATGCGCTAGAATCTGCTACAGTTAATCCACATAGAAATGCGCTAGAATTTGCTAACATGAGTATCTTTCAGCTATCTTACATTTACATGGTTGCATTTAGCATATACAAGCAACATAGTTTATAACATATTTATTCTCAATACTTAGTTAATTAGCCTGCATCTCATACATTTAACATATATTTGCACAGAATCTCATGCCACATAATTTAATAGTAAAATTTATACATATTACTATAAAATAGGCCAATCCACATTTAGCATTTAATTACTGAAAATACAATTTTCATTTCTTACATAATTATCTAGAAAATTCCTTCCACTTTCTTCAGTTCATTTCCACAAATACATAACTAAATAAGTGGTCCTAGGCTCAGAAATCATAGTTTTACATGGTTGGCATTTTAATAATTCACACTAAAACATACATATAATATAACATAAATTATTACCTTTAATTTTATAAAATCTGATTTAATATATAATTTTTCCTTACCTGAATTCTCAAACTACACCGATAGGAATCCCACATAGATGCCCACGGCGCTCACCCGGATCCTGATTCAAAAACCCTAGTTCCATTAAATTATTCATAAATAAAATACTATTTAAATATTTTCTAGGGTCATAATTTCCAAATAAATAGTTATATCCACAAATATAACCAATTTGCCAAATTTCTCAAATCTCACTCTCGCTTTGGAGTGAGGCTTAGAAAATCCCAATTGAAAATTTACCCATGTCAAAATGATGACAATCGCGACTAGGACCACGTGGTGGTACCCGATCATTACTTTAACAGCATATTTAAAGAGAAATTGAGAAAATGGAAAAAAGTTACCTTTCCTTAGGAGTAGTGCCAAAGTCATTCTCACGACAGATCTGCTCCAGTAGAAATGTCGGTGGCGGAGTTAGGAATCCAACGACGCTTTCTGTTTTTCGATTCGCCGCAAACCCACCGAGAAATTGAGAGAGAGAGAGAGAGAGAGAGAGAGAGAGAGAGACGGAGACGGAGATGGCCGCGAGTTGGGCGTACAGAAAGACTCTCGGGGGGGGGGCGTGAAACTTTTCTGGATTTAAAATCTTTCAATCCTTCCTGAAGAGTCAAGAAGGATTGTTAAATTATATTTATAGAACATAATATATTATTATATTATATTATATAATTTAATTAATAATAAAATATTTAATTATTTTAATTAATTTTCAAAAAAATCAATTTAATTTAATTATTTATTTATTCATTTATTATTTTATTATTTATTTATTTATTATTTTATTATTATTATTATTATTTTTTATTTTTTTATTTTTGTGGAATCACTACAGTGGAAACATGAGCTTGTTTTGGCAAACGAAAGATGGTTATGTGAGAATTTGCGTGAAAATATTCTTTGAAAGGATGAGTGAAAGTTACATGAAAATTTTAATCTTCATCCTTGCATAATCATACACTTGGGAAGTATGGAACATTAAGATTATCAATTGATATCAACATGCTCCCTTGATGCACATTCTGTTTGGATTACATATTTGAAATTTGCTGCATATTGTGCATGGAAATTCCAAACAGGTCACTTAGGTACATGGTTTTGATTGGGAATGCTCTATTTTTCAAACGGCATACTGCCGAATTTTATTCCTTTCTCCTAATATACCTTTTGTATCTAAATGACATACTTTGCCTTCACATCTTATTGCTTAACCCTTTTTGCTGTTGTCAAAAGGGGGAGAAGAGGAAGAAGTGGCGTAAGACTGTTAGTTATACTTAATCTTTTATTACCCATCACTTTAATTATCTTTATGCATAAAGTCAGGGGGAGCCTTTCTTGGTTGTATCCACTTTTGCATAAAGTATTTTTCATCATAAAAAAGGGGGAGATTGTTGACCTTATAGGTCACACGCAATTTTGATTATGACAAATACTCTTAGTACTAATGGTTGTACTTAGAATTGCATGTAGGTTCACCTTGTGTGCGCTTCAAGACTAAAAGACATATCATGATGGTGTGCAGTGTTCGTGCCAAAGAATCAAGATCTATGTGTTGTAATTTATATTCATTTGTTTAGTTTTTCATTCTGGGTTGTAATTTATCATGAATTGTGCGCGTGTATGGCTTGTAATAATTTGCATCATGCATGGTAGATAGGTATGCTCAAAACTACCATAGTTAAACCTTAGCTACCTACACTAAGGACACAAGTCCCCTACATTACTTATCTTAATCAGGGGAATCAAAATAAGGCTAAAATGCACTTAATGAGAAAAATTGAGAGGGTTCAAGCAACCGAACCTTTGCCGTGTAAAGCAACCCGGGTGACTGAACCAGTAAACATGTTGACTCGGTCTTTGGGCACCAGAACCTATTTTGAACACACCTTCCTCGGGCACTCGAAAGCCTGTCAGGGCACTTTTCAACTACTCGGGTGATCGAAAGTTTACGTTCAAAAGGAGGCTCAGGCGACCGAATTGCTTAGTTCGGTTAATCGAACTGTGAGTCGGGCACTCGAATTATCGAACATTTGTTACTGACTTTGTTTTAGCCGACCGACTCATCCTTCAGGCACCCAAACCTCTAAAATTTGAATTTTTGACTATGTCTATTCGGGCACCTGAACCTTTGGCTGAGCACCCGAACCTCGTGGGTTAAAATATTTTTTACCGAATTTTTAAATGGAGTAAAAAGGGTTAATATTCTTAATGGTCTTTTAAACAAATCTAATTATTCCCATTATGCCCCAAACAGTCAAAAATTCCTCCTTGCCTATATATACTCATTCATTTGTCATAATTAGTAAGGATTAGCCAATTTGATTAGACAAAAATTTTCTCAACATTCAAAATCCTTCATTAGCCAGATTATATTTCCAAACACTCACATACTCCTCATTCTTGGTTTCTACAAGCATTGTGAGTATTTTCAAAGGCTATTGTGCTTAATCTCTGTAGTTAGAACTCTCATTTACATTGTTGCTTGATCGATTTTCTGAGAAAGTTTAGCTTTAAAGTTCTTCCACCGGTTTCATTTGATAAATCTAGAGTGGAAAGACTTTGAGGGTTGAGGTTCTTGCATTGTTATTGCAAGTTACTTAAACCTAGCTTTTGTGTGCAAAATTCCTTTTCACAAGCTAGTATTTCAAACAACTCTATTGTACCTTGAATATTAGAATACATTATTGAGTTTGTTTATTTAGACTTGCTTAGCATATTTTGAAACTCTAATCTGACATTGTATTATTCACATAGTGTGTTTCAAATGTTTTTTGGGTATACACTCTAGATTTGAACTGAAGTCTTATACGTGATTGAGTAGTTAAGCACACATTAGAGCACTGAGCATATTTACATATAATTCGTGCTTGCATTTTTGATTGAGCTATAATGGTGCACACATCTGCTTGTCTAGAAGCAAATTTCCGTGTACAAACATTTTATACACATTGGTTGTATTCCAGGCACGGTCCTAAAGAGGGAGACTAGTCCTATGGAATAGTCCCGGATTGGCGTAGACCCGGTTAGGAAAGCTAGGAGCACCATCATTTTAAGGCGTGTCGGTTGAGGTCAGCCCCTTGAATTGACCTGGTTGTATTAGGTGCCGCTCCACCCGTTTAAGCGAGCATTGTAGTGATAATCCTTATGTCAGTGTGGCCGAGGTGGGGACGTAGGCACAGTTGGCCGAACCCTAATAACATATCGTGTATGTTCTTTACATTTTTGCTATTTACTTTTACTGCACGTATATATTTATCTGTTGATTGTGTAGATTGACCCTAGGTTCTATTGCACTATTGATAAAACCTGTTAACCTAGGCAATAATTTTTGAATACCCAATTCACCCCCCCCCCCCTCTTGGGGTTGCACCAACTCTATCACACTTGATCAAATTGATCCAACGGTCAGGACTTATCCTTAAGGTCGAGATTACTTATATAAACAACTGCTAAACCCTAGTGCCTCACTTTTGGCATATGTGTAACGACCTCAAAATTCTAACCATTATATATATATATATATATATCTGTAACCATGTATTTAAAGTCATACAATAAGCATTTCTACGCAGCGGAAACATAAAGCATATCACTATTACAACATAACTGTACAATGCCAAAATCCAGTATATACAGATCATATCCATTCAAAGTAAACCCCTCTATCCCCATCTTTCCCAAAAATACAAACTCGTCAAAAACTCACCCAAAACCCAGAGTGATCTAAATACCCTCTATCCGCGAGCCTAATCTACTCGCCAAGTTATCTCACCTGAAAAATGGTAATGTAATGGGGTGAGTCAACGCTCAGTAAGTGGAAATATGCTATCACTAGTGTGTGGCAACTAAGTTGAGTATGCTTTTAAAATAATGACTGATCTGTAATGCAATAAACAATCTGTAAATCATATCTTTCAAACATATCTTTCCTTCTCAATTTAAAGTACACTGTATCATCTGTATTTTTCTACTTTTTATACTGATAATATATCATAATATACTCATCATAAACTGTAAAACTGTAAATATATATATAACTATGCTTTTATCCCTGGGACTCTGTACGTCATGATTTGACCCCTCGTGACAGGGTTGTGCGGCCCGTAGGCGGGACTCTATCTGGTCGGCCCTCTAGATAAGTCATCATACTCTACACTACCTCAGCCCGGCCAAACTGCATCCTCTCCTAAGCTCGGGACTGGCTACTACCTCGTCAAACCGGCCCCCTCAATCCAGTGTACTGGGGAGTTGCATACTCTCCGAGCACGGCTGACGGTACCCATATACTATCTGAGATATGTGGTTGCACTCTATCTGTATCTAGCAACGGTACCGTACTCTGTAAACTGTATCTGTCTGTGTACCTTTCCTCAGGGATCTATTACTATATACATATATACATATATACTCTTTTACCATTTTCATCATGTTTCCAAAATTTCCGTAACGCTGTCTTTATGTACTCTATTTATATATACTGTAAAACTGTATACTGCATCTGTAGCATCTTGATGCTACCTCTGTATTTCTATCTGTATATTACGGTAATAGGAAACATGGCATAACAAATTCTGTATAAAGTTGTGGTATAAATACTGATCTGAATAATACTGTATACATGTATCTGTATATATATATATATATACATATATGTTTCCTGAACTATTCATATAAAAACTGTATATGCATGTACATTTTTCTGCGAATATAAATCTATCTCTGTATAATCTCATATGCTGGAAAACCATATCAAATGTATATACTATCTATATCTTTGTATTTAGTATAGTATGATGTTTCATAACAACTGTATAAATTCATTCTTCACGTGAAAGTCTACTTAGGCCACACAAACATTTATGCTCATTTTCTATAAGAACTGTATAATAGACTGACATAAAAATATGCTTATAAAATCTCTATTAACTCTATTAAAATTCCTAGCATAGCATATTTCCCTTACCTCAACTTTGAAAATCCCCTATAAAAATCTGGCTTTATACCCATAGGATTCCTAGATCAACCTCCTGAAAACACAATATCCCATAACAAAATATTATTATTTTTCCGCCTACGCCATTTCTTATAACTACCATAAAGCCAAAAACTCAATAAAAGACCTTACCCAGAATTTGGGATGAAATCCAACTTCGTTTTCTCGACGATCCGCTCTAGCAAACTTGTAGGGAATTCCATCAAGAGCGTCGTGGTAGCCTCAGATCGTCGATCTGGCGGCTGGTGGGGCCGAAAATGAAGAGAGAAGAGAGGGAGAGCCGTAGAGAAAGAGAGAGAGAGACTTCTTAAAATGAGATATTTCTCGGATTCCGCATATATATAAACCACGGGATTTCATCGACGAGACCCTATATTCGTCGACGAGTCCTTCACAAATTTCGTCGACGAGGCCCTATATTCGTCAACAAAATTTAAGCTGCCTCAGAACCCCTCTCAGTATTTTTTCGTCGACGAAGCCCTGTGTTCGTCGACGAAATTCTGAAGACCTTCGTCGACGAAACCCTGTGTTCGCCGACGAAGCTTGACAATTCCTGAAATTATAATTATTTAATATTATCTCTAAAATGCAATGTCATCAACGAACGCTTCGCGTTCGTTGACGAAGTCTACGGGTTCCTTCTGTTTCTGTATCTATTTTCTCTCCCTCTTATTATTAAAATGTTATTATTCTTCGAGTCACTACAATATGATTGGGAGCCTTGAACGTATACACAACTTTGAAAATCATTGAACTCATTGCTAAGCTCTTGTTTGCGATTTCAAAGCGTTTACTACATTTCTAAACTTGGGCTACGTTTATTTTCAAAAGGAGTTCCAGCAAATATTGTGCAAACAACTTGGGTATTGAGGTTTGGCGATGAAACTAAATTTTTTCTTTTTCTTAAAGATTTTTTTCATCTCAAAAATTTATTCTTGAATATTTATTTTGAGAAATTGATCTTGAGTTATTATTTATATATACATTTTGTGAAAGATCACTACTTGAGAAAAGTTTTTTGTTTAAAAACTAAAATCTTGAAGAAAGTGTTAAATATATCTTCATTCAAAGATTGGCTATTTGATTAGTGTAAAAAGTATTTGATTGCAAATCCTAAGAGCCTCTAAATACATATTCTTGAGGGATATTATTTTTGAAACATAGTGTTTAAATCTTTGCCATATTCAAAGTTGTATATTTATTCAAAGATTCAACTTTACAGATAATTGATAGCAAGAATATAGATCTGCGCATTATTGAAGATTATTTTTTAAAGGATCTTATTTTCTAATCTTGCATAAAGTATTCTGAAATCAAACCATACGTTTCTCCAAAGCATTTATTTATAAAATCATTTTTTGGGAGACATCAATTTAAAGGATTGATTTGTGAAGCATATCATTCATATAACTATATAATCGTTGCATACATACTGAGCTTCAAGTTTTATCATATAAATATGTGTTAGGAATTTTTATTGTACTCATTTGCTTGTTCAGAAGCATCTGAGTGTTCAAGAATTTCATCAATCTATTGTATTGACGGTTCGGGTTGTGAACTAGGAAGGAGGAAGTTGTGCCTCGTGTAAGTAGCGGAGTAGGAGGAAGTTGTGCCTCTTATAAGCAGCGGAGTAGGAAGAAGTTGTGCCACTTATAAGTAGTGAATTTGTAACGGGAAGATCCGTCCCAGTTAAAGGAGCGAGATTAGTAGAATCCTTGGGGGGTTTTGCCCAAGACGAGGACGTAGGCTGGGTTTGACAGAACCTCGTAAAAAATTCAGTGTTTGCGCTCTCTCTGTCTCTTTATCTCCCTTTATATGTCTGCACTTATATTCATATTATATCTTATGTGCATGTGTTAAATATTGATAAATATGAATATCTAAAATACGTGAGAATAATTGGGTAATACTTAATTAATTAAGATATCCACTAATTAAATCAATTTAGTTGTATAATATTGAAATCGGTATATGTCCAAATTTGTGGATGTTTGGTTGGGTTTTCAATAAAGGAATTTGTGTGCCTACAAATGAAAATGATACTAGTTTTGTAGAGACCAAAACCCGAAATAAGCTGGGTTTGTCGACGAAGGAGTCACGTTCGTCGATGAAGTCCTTCAAAGCCTCATCGAAGAAATTCAGGGCCTCGTCGATGAGCAAATACCGAGCGAATCAGAGAAATATCCGGAATTTGGGCTCGGCGACGAAGGGATGGCTTCGTCGACGAGCTGTGTGGCAGATTCATAGACGAAGACGACGCTTCGTTGATGAGTTTGACTCAGTCAAAGTGTAACGACCTACTTATCTTAATATATATAAACACAATAAATAAAATAGTCAACCCGAACCAATAGGTAACGGGGACACTTGTCATTCAAAGCGGAAACCTAAGCAGCAGTAAGTGTAAAATTACAATCATCCAACCATAAATCATAATACCAGAGTCTACTTACACCAAAATATCATACATTTATTTTCAATCTCCTATAACATTCCAAATATAACTAGGATCTCACAACAAAATAATCCTGATCCTAGCACAAGATCTTACCCTCCTAGTGAGCTAACTCAATAAACTCAGCGGCAGCCATGACTCGCCGATCTCTCAGGGTCTCTTGAAAAATTAATTAAATTCGGGGGTGAGACACTTCTCTGTAAGGCAAAATAAATTAAATACAAATGTGTGGCAACATGAACATTTAATGCAATTATATATATACAGTACATTTTATATATCTGTAAACATTCATCATATCGTACTGAATAATCATATACTTTCATCACTAATAAATCATATCGTTCTTAAAATGACTGTTATAGCTAATAATATTGAAAACATACCCATGATGAATAGCTAGCTGGTGTCATGTATTACCCCCCATGACAGGTTGTGCAGCCTGAAGGCGGGACCTGACAATGGTTGGCCGAGTCAAAAATGTATGTAAGTATGATGGGCCCGCCACACCCTGGTCCAGACTTCCAGGTAGACGTCAACACTCTACACTGAAAGCCACATCAACTATCCTTCTCCCACCCCCTCATGGGGTGGTTAGCACCAATCAGATCATAGATATCTGATCTATAAGCTACGGTACCGTGCTCCTAAAACTGAACTAAACTAACATCCAGGTTCTGGTAACATATAGCACATGATAATATAACATTTAACATAAATAAAGTGATAGCATTTCTATAATTTCATTAATATGGCCTCGTGCCAAATATTTCATAAATACGGTCTCATGCCGAATATTTCATAAATACGGCCTCGTGCCGAACATTTCATAAATACGGCCTCGCGCCGAAATTATACATAAAACACAGTCTCGCACCGGCTATCAATCATGGCCTTGCACCGAATATTTCATGTATATCATTCTGAATAATAAATCAATTATCATGTATTTTCAACATCATTTTGTATTGTATATTTCATATTCCTGAAAACATGCTTCATTCATAACATAGTCATATCATAATACTTCTCACATAAAATAATATTCATGTCACACATTTACTGTATTAAAACCATACATTGTATTCTAAAATCATAATTTCTAACATCTCGTACATACATATACATTTCAACATAATAGTAGTATTTTCCCATACGTGCATTTCCTTCGTAATATATAGATATAGTACATACTTTTCTGAAAATAAATTTACTGATAAATAATAATAATTTGCATGGGAATTAACTGTTTTAGTTTATTCCCTTACCTGACTACTGAAAAAAAGTCCCTATAAATTCTGGTCTCACACCCGTAGGATTTCCTAATCAATACCCTAAAAATGAAAACTTCCAGTATTAAAATTCAGTATTTTCACGTGAATATCATTTCTTATAACTGCAGTAGGACCAAATTTGGCATAAAAAGTCTTACCTCAACTCAGGGATGATTTTTGACTAGTTTCCACCAACAATCCGCTCTGACAGATTTGGAGAGAACTTCCCCAGGAGTGTCGTGGTGCCTTAGATCGTTGATCCGGTGATCGACGGAGCCGAAATCAAGGAGAGAAGGGAGAGAAACCGAAGGGAGAGAGAGAGAGAGAGAGAGAGAGAGAGAGAGAGAGAGAGAGAGAGAGAGAGAGAGAGAGAGAGAGAGAGAGAGAGAGATTTCTTAATTTGTACGTTTAAATATGGATTTCTACTATTTATAGGGTTAGATTCGTCGATGAGACACATCACCTCGTCGACGAGTCCTTTGGAAAGTTCATCGATGAACCTGCACCTTCGTTGAGGAATTTCAGACTTCCCAAAACCCTCTCTCGGTATCTTCTCGTTGACGAAACTTGGCTTCGTCGACGAGACCCTCTTATACCCTCGGCAACGAATCCCCTGTGTTTGTCGATGAGGACTTGATGATTTCTCTCGATTAATACTCCCAAAGTGCAATGTCATCGACGAAGTCTGCTGCCTCCTTCTGTTAATGTTTCCATTTCCCTTCCTTTTTATTATTTAAATACCATTATTATTATTCGGGTCGTCACACAAAGGCTCTATAAATATCCATTTTGGTTGCTTAGAGGCTAAGTTTCTTTCCGAAGCTCTCTCTCTCTCTCTCTTTAAACCAGCGAAAATTCTCTTTCTCTCTCTAAGGTTCTTTTCCTTTCGACGTCCGTTTCTGAAAACGGAAGTTCTTGCGGGGATCAGAGGAGGAAATTCTACAACTTTAGCGGATCGAATTGTTGTTTTGAAGATTTTTGGGTTTTCCAAAAAATCGAGGTAAGGATCTAATTTTGATTTCAATTGAATATTTGGTTAGTAGTCGAAAATTTTGTAAGGTTATGTTCTGTAGTTTTTAGGTTTTGAGGATCCCAGGTTGTCGGTTTGGATCGGTTTCGTATGTAGTTTCGTGTCAAGTTTAAGGTAAGGGGAACTTGATTACAACAGCATTTTTGGAAAAACTAAATTGCTAAAAAGTTAGGTTATTCTTATATGTATGATTTAACTGCTTATTTTCTAAATTCTACCAAGTAGAAATGTCGGTTTTACGCTTTTTGAGTTTTTGGTAAAAATGACGATTTTGGCGTATGATCTCCAAATTTTACGAAAAACACTTATTTGCATTTATACTGTAGTAGAAGATGCTTGAATCCTTTACTTTTTCATTTAAATGATGTTTACTAGATTTTTCTCATTTAGCGGATTTTTGGACTAAATTCGTGTGATATATGTTGAAATGGAAATGTATGAATTTTCTATACTATGTATATGGATTATGGGAATGGAGTTCCAACTTGTTATACTAAAAATGTGGAAAACAGAGGCTGGTTATACACTGAGCTATATCAGTGAAACAAAAAAGGGGTAAACCGAGTGGATAGGCGCTGGTTTGTACCCGATGTGATTATCTGAATTTGTAAAAATACTGGAATTGCACAGGTTACTATATTTTACTATAAATTATATATATGATACTGAAACCACAGCTTACTACCAAAAGAAGTTGAAAAAAACTTCAGTGATGGGGTTGAAAAATACTCTAAACTATTATAAGCACGGCTCCGATGCTGGCAGTACAGTGCAACCATACATGAGGGATCAGTATGGGTACTTTAGATGGTCGACCTATGAGGGGTTAGTAAGCTACTGGTAAAAATAAACCAGTGGGCGGTCGGACTATAAAAGATGCTCAGTTTTGTCTACACGAATAGGACACTGTCAGAGGTATCAGTGCACAACCCATGCCATGGGGGTAAACAGGCAAATTGTCATACCAAGTTGGAAGTGTTCTAATATTCATATGCATGATTTAAATACTTGAATGTGCAGATTAATTTTATATGTTACAGTATTATAAACAAATGTTCCATATGTATGAGTTTTTATGAAAATTTGCATATGCATGTCACACACTGTTGTAACACTTTCTTCCTTACTGAGAAGTGTCTCACCCCATTGTACAACCTTTGTTTTCAGGTCCATCAGGACGTTAGTCCTAGTAGCTAGAGGGATTGGGGAGATTGTTTTTGGTTTAGCTTACGTAAGCATTCAAATCATGTATCAAACTTAGATAAAGTTCTTCTATTTGGAGGGTGGTTATAACAAGTTATATTTAATGTCTAACTTTATGTACTTGAGGATGTAATAGTAAACTCTGGTATAAGTCTAGCAGAAATCTCAATGAATGTTTATGTTTTTACGCAACATTTACATTATAATTATGTATAGTTTACACACGTATGTCCCTATTTAGGGCGGATTGTCTATGTATCTTGAATAGGTACAGTTATTTTGTATTCGGGTTAAAGGTGCTGATCTATATAAAGGGTCGGGTCTTTACAAGTTTAATACATGCAAATTCAAATGCCATGGATATGCTGTATCGTGCTTTAGATTCTAATATTTTCATGAATTTATGGCATGTACATGTGCAAGAGATATTTGGGAAGAACTTGGTAGGAAGTATGGAGAAACCCAAGAGAAAGAAACCACCACTCCGGAAATGTCAAGTTCAAATGATCAAGAGGTGGCAAATTGCAAACAAAATTGAGTTAGTCGAGGAGGAGGTATATGTATCTCAGCCTATTTCATATAATGATTCATTTATTGACATATGATGATTTTTGTGATAAATCTTGATATAAATCTTATGAAAAATTATGTGATGAATCTTGCATTATATTATGTAATGAATCATGTGTTAAATCATTTGTTGATAATTCTAATAATGATTCATGCAGTGTCCCTTGTGACAATATTGCTATTGACGCATGCAATAATTCAAATGATGGATATTATGACAATTCTTGTAATAAATCATGTGTGGAATCATCTGTTAATAATTCCGTTAATAATGCGTGCAATGATTCATGTGATGTTTACTATAATAAATTTTATGTTGAATCGCGTGTTAAGTTGTATAATGAAAGCATGCCTTCATATGGAAATCTAGAAAAAGCCTTAGTTAAAATGCATAAGCTTATAGTTAGGATATCTAAGAAGAAAACATGTTTGAAAAATGAAAATGAAAGGATAGCTAAACAATTAGAGGAATTAAAATATTATCGTGCTATTCTAGAAAAGAAGAAAATCATGAAAATTCTGAAGATAACCTGTTTAGATAGAAAAATAGATGAACATCCTAAAACAATTTCCAGGGTTACAAGTGAAAAGAGTTCAAATAAATCCTTAGAAGTTAAAAGAAATTATATCTCCAAAAAGGGTTTGGATGTATCTAAAAAATTCCATAGTTATGCCTCATTAAGCAAGAAGAAAAGAAATAAGCATATTTTCCCACGAATATACAAAACTTGCTTATTTTGTAAAATGAAAGGGCATACCCGATTTAAGTGTCCATTTAGAGGTGTCCGAGACAAAGACAAGAAAATGACATGGGTAATCAAGAAAGGTTCCAATTGGAATTACATGATCATTTAATTCTTTCTTTGTTCTTAGGATTATAGGGTAGTTGATGACTAAAAGCTTAGAAATGGTTAGTGTCTAAAAAGTCCAAAATTAGTATATGCACTTACTATATAAAATTTTAAATACTAAGAATCATGGAAAAACAAGCCAATATGATTTCTTGTAAGTAATTTATCCAATCTAAACTTAATGAATATATATATATATATATATATATATATATATATATATATATCATAATGATTGGGTAAGATATAAAATATTGGTTAAAGCATACTAACTTCGATTTGTTCAAAGTAAAAGGTTGAAAGCTTAACTAGCTAAAATATCTGGAACCTTATATCTTTGCAATGAATAAGATAAATGCTTGTTTTTCTTTGAGCTCTCTTGCTTTGCTTTTCTTTGGCTCTCTTGCTTTTCTTCAAGCTTTGATATACTTTAAGCTCTTTAACATCCACGCTCTCATATTTTTCAAGCTTTGATAAGTCATCCTTGAATCCATGCTTTAAGCTTCATATGGTCATCCTTCTTTGAAATATAAGCTTTTATGAATCCTTCTGAACGCTTGACTTTGTTTTCTCACAGTTGAGTCCTGAAATGTCTTCACTTAACCAAATGTGTTAAGTTTCACTTGTTTGTTAGCATCAAAAGAGGATGTTAAGTCTTATAAGGCCAACATTTTTATGGTGTGTGTGTGTGTGTATGTGACATAGCTTAGCATAGACAAAAAGAACATGGAAAGGAGAAAGTGTAGAAAAGACTAGAAGGGAAGAAGGAAAGAAGAGATATGTGGAAGGGATTAGGGTTCAAATGTACAATAATCATCCTAAAAAGTCAAAAGAGTATTATGAATCCATATTTATGAGTTCTCACAATAATAATCTTGTAATAGATGAAGACATCCAAATGCTAGTGTCAACTGCCAAGAAGTTGTTGCATCATGGTGATGTTCTCCATGATCCCCTCCCCCTAGTGGGGGTCAAGGTTCTAATCCAATAACATAAAATTTAAATAACAATGTTCGCCCTCAAGAATTCATATAGTATTGATTTCCAAACAATCTCATTAACGAATGAGAAGCTATTAATAAATACTACTAGTGTAAGAAAATATAGTCTCTATATCCATCTATTTGAAAATCTACTTATAATTGGTTAGATGAGTAGGGGATCGGGCTGGGGCAAAACAATAGAAACACGAATCGACATAGTTGTACTATAAGCTTGACATGAAATACAAAATGCAAACAAAGTGGGAGGCTCGAATGTGCCCCCATATAATAAACCCTCTATAGTAAAATTGGGTTAATACGTATATTATAATGTAAATCAAATAAATAGCATCTATAACACAATTTTAGAAGCATAAAACTAGTGCCACAGTGCAAGTATGCAATTTTTCAAATAATGGTAAATGTAAGCACTTAAAATGCACATAAAGCATAACAAAGTTGAAGTTGGATGGTTAAAACTTGAATATTAATGTGGCCACTACCATGAAACAGTTTGGGTCAGATTCTTCAACTTACTTAGCATCCAAGTTTTTTTCCTCTTCATTTATTGTTTTAATTCCGAAGGTGGATAATCCTTCTAACTTTGATAAATTCCGACCTATTAGTTTATGCTCTGTGACTTATAAAATTTTTTCCAAGATTATTGTTTTTAGATTAATCGAGATTGTTGATAAGTTGGTCTCACATGAACAAGGCGCTTTATTCCTGGGTAAAGTATTTTTGAAAATATTATACTGGCTCAAGAAATGGTTCAGTCTTTGTACAAAAAAATAACTGGCGGCAATGTGATGATAATACTCGATATGGCTAAGGCTTATGACAGAGTGAATTGGAATTTTTTTCTGGAGGTTCTTAATGCTTTTAGTTTCTCTGATAGGTTTTGCAAGCTCATAAAAAATTGTGTGGAGTCCCCATGGTTTTCTGTTTTGATAAACGGAACCTTTAAAGGGTTTTTTCAATCTACGAGAGGCTTGCAGCAAGGGGATCCACTCTTTTCTTATTTATTCATCATAATGGAGGAGGTTTTGACATGGTTGCTTAGGAAAAACTATGAGACTGGTCGGATTGGTAAATTTAATCATTAGATTGGGACCCCATTGGTTTTGCATTTGTTATATGCGGATGATATTCTTATTTTTACGAATGGTGGGAAGAGGTCTATTAGAAATTTAGTTTACGCTTTGGAAAGGTATGAGAAGTGATTAGGTCAAAAAACAGTAAGACTAAGTCAGCGTTATTCCTTTCAAAATACATCACTCCGCTCGGAAGCGTGGTTTATTGAGAATCACGGGTTTCATGGAAGGTAAATTCCCAGTTACATATTTGGGTGCGCCTTTGGTGTCTGGAAAATTGTCTTCCAGGACATTGGAGCCTATTGTGGAGAAGATTAGAAAGAAAATTGCAGGATAGAAATCTAAGTTGCTCTCGTAAGGTGGAAGATTGATTTTATTAAGACATGTGTTGTCTAGCAGGCCTATTCATTTGATGTCTGTTATTAAGGTTTCGTAGGTCACATATTCTCACATTAACTCTCTTGTTTCTAATTTTTTATGGGAAGAGGTGAAAGATAAAAGGAAGATTCATTGGCGCTTTTGAGGGAAAATTTGTAAACCTACCTCGGAAGGGGGTATGGGCTTGAGAGATCTTAAGGAAGTTCAGAAATCTCTTCTCATGAAATTTGCCTTCAGATTGCTCACTTCTAACAATCTGTGGGCAGGTTTTTTTCAGGACTAAATATTACAGAAATGATCATTTATTAATAAGGAAGGGGAGACCAAATGACTCTCGGTTTTGGAAATCAATTATGGCCACTATTCTAGAAGTTATGGATAATGTTAAAATTTTGGTGAGAGGTGGGAACTCTTCTTTTTGGTTCGACAGGTGGCTGTCATTAGGCTCGTTATTTGTGAGCACTGAAGAAATTTTGAACAAGAAACTGCGTATTAAGGATTGCTGGCTAAATAATAATTGAAACTCTGATTTAGTACGGGAATTGGTTGGTGCTGATAAAACAAAGGAAATTTTGCATCAGGTGCTGACGGGTAAAAGTGGGGAGGATATTTTTGTCTAGAAGCTTGCCCCGGACGATAATTTTTCTACAAAAACGGCTTGGGAGGCAATGAGAAGTAGAAGTGATAATTTTTCGTGGAATAACTGGTTTTGGCATTCTTTATTGTCCAGAAGAATCTCGATGTGTTTATGGAGAGCCTCGTTAAGATGCTTGGTTGTAGACGATAGAATTCAGACCAAAGGAATATCGATGGTTTCGGCTTGTGATTGTTGCATTCAGAGAAGTCAAAAAAACATTGATCATATTCTTTCTTTAGGTGAGGTGGCTTTAGAGGTTTGGCGTTGGGCTAGTGTGACGTTGGGGATTCCTTTCCAACGATCTCTTCCCTGGAAAAACAAAATGGCAAATTGGTTCCACTATGCTCAAAAATCGTCTATTAAAAGTATTTTAACCGGGCTGATTCCATGTTTGATTACGTGGTGCCTCTGGAATCGAAGATGTAAAGCGAGAATGTAAGGAGTTTATCAAAGTGCAGATCAGATGTGGAGAAGTGTTCGATTTTGGGTTAGTTTTATTGCTGAGAGCACCAATTCTTTTCAAAAATTGAAGAAGTTAGACATTAAGATTTTGAATGAGTTTCAAATTAAGCATCAGGGAGTTTGCGACAGGTCTAGAAAAATTATTTCGTGGGTTAAACCTCTAGTAGGGTGGATAAAACTTAATTGTGATGAGAGTTATATGGGCAATCTGGGTACTTCAGGAGGTGGAAGAATTATTCGGGATTGCCATGACATGGTAAAAGCGGTTTTTTCAAGTTATTTTGGCAATGGTACAAATAATAGTGCGGAATTAAAAGCAATCAGGGAAGGAATTCGTTTGTGCAAATGTTTGCATTATGTTAATGTGATTATTGAAAGTGACTCGCGAATTGTAGTTGATTGGTTTCGGAAAGGTAGATGTACTTTGTGGTATCTTTGGAAATTTTGGGAGGAGCTTGTTGCAGAGTTAGAATGAGTGAATGTCATGGTGATGCATCAATATAGGGAAGGCAATAGTGTGGCTGATTTTCTTGCTAAAGAAGGAGAAATGGGAAATAATGTAATCTACAAAGAACAATACCTTCTACCACGCTATTTGAAAGATATCCTTCGGACGGATAGGTGGGGTCTTGTTTCTGTTCGTCGTTAGTTCAATTCTAGAGTTTCGTTTGGTACATTTTGTTTTGATTTTGGTTATTTTTATGTTTTTATCTCCTTTGTTAGTTATGTTTAGTTTTGTTTGTCCTAATTTGGTTGGTTTGTTTTAACTTGTAACCACGGTATTCCTTCGCCAAAAGTGAGGGTATATTAATAAATAAATGGAGGTGCCGCCCTTTTTTACTAAAATTTAAAAAAAAAAAAAAAAAGGGTCTAATCTATTCTCAAAATGATTTACCTCACCTCTGCCCAATTTTTATGAGGTCAATAGTCTTCTAATGCTAATACTCTTCTATTGATAATGAAATTGTGAGTAAACAAAATATTAGATTGTGGAATAAGAACATACTAATGCTAAACTTAATAAATCTGGGCTAACTTCTTCAAGCCAATAACGAAAGGCTTTGTGCAATGATTGTATAGGATTCTACGGAAAATAGTTAATGCTCTATCCCCTTTCTATATGGTCAGGACTTCTTAGCTAACATCCTGAATGGTCAAATCTTTGTGACCATAGTTCCCTGTTGTAAAAAAAACAAATTGCATAGCGGAATATATTTTTATGTAGGATCAAACACTCAATGCAGTAATCAATGATGAATATACAGAACAATCCACAACCACAACAAGTATATGAAAGCAATAACAACAATAAGAACACAAGGATCTACATGGTTCGGCAATGTTTGCATCCACGAGAGTAAACTATTAAAATTCACTATCTTTTTGTCCAAATTACATGAACAATACATCAACCCTCTCAATCAACCTTACATATACATTTGAGACAACATATATATAAAGTTCTCGAAAGTTTTCCCTACAAACTCCAACCATATTTGTAATGCCCCAACCCGGGTCTACCAGGGAGCACTGTGTCTCTCCTCCTTCACCTGGACCAGACAATAAGGGGTGGGTCTTATCGGACTAATGACTGACCCCACAGATCAACACGTGTCTTTTTTAGTGTGTTTTGTCTTCACTCACACACTTCCTAAGAAAATTTTCCAAGAGGTTACCCATCCCAATATTACTCCAAGTCAAGCACGCTTAACCATGGAATTCTTATGGGAAAACTCCTAAAACGAAAGGTGCACCTTATTGATATGGATAGTAACATCTAATCTTTTAAGTCTTTTCATCCATGGGATATCACAATATTAACGTCCCCCTTTCAAAATATGAAATTTGCGCTAGATATTCGAAGTCAAATCGTTGACAGTTTTAGACATAATGCAAATTATTTGAAATACTGCTCAAAACCATCGACGATTAGAGCCTTACCGTCGACTATTTTCCATACTATTGCTTGATTTTTTCATGTTTTCTCTACGTGCATACTTTGTATGTGAGCCACATTTCACAACATTCCTCAATTATCTCTTAGATGAATGGTATGACTTTTGTAGGGACGAAAGACTTTGTTTTGAGCAAGTCTTCAAGTATTCTATCTGACTATAAATATATATATATATATATATATATATATATATATATATATATATTTTCCTTATGCCCCTCATTAATTATGTGCTTTTTTTTTTTTTAATCAACACTTGGATGGGTAGTCCCAAGGAATCGGGGCAAGTAACTTTTAAGAAATTTTACCTTTGGCAGAGAAAGTTGAAATTGAGTATTGATTGTGACAACTTTAATAAACAATTAAATAACTATACTATCACATTCTAATCTCAAATTAAGAAATTACAAACATTCCATTTTTTAAAAAAAAAATAGAAAATTGTGGCACCAAAAATAGAAGAATAAACAAAAGAAAAAGAAGGGAAAAGGTGTGGGCATGGGGCAACTTTGCTTTATGATCAGAGGATGGGTCTGCTTTTGACCCATTCATCACATCACATACCGACGGTGGCTAAGGCTTTTGGCCATTTCTATGTGTCTTTTTCATGTCATTTCAGTTGTTTCATCTCATCCCAATACTTACTTCTTCAGGCTTCAATTAAACCTAAGTTTTTATATTTGGTCATCTTCTTTCACTCCACTTTTCCAATTCCTCTCTCTCTCTCTCTCACAACACCGACGGTGGCTGAGGCTTTTGGCAATTTCAATGTGTCTTTTTCATGTCCTTTCAGTTGTTTGTGTGCATGTGCATAAGATCTACCCATTACTCTTTCAATTAAACTTCAGTTTTTTACATTTGGTCATCTTCCTCCACTCCACTTTTTCAATTTCCTCTCTCTCTCTCTCTCTTGGGTGCGCTTGCAACTCATTCTTCTTCCTTAAAGTGGTAATTTTCTTTCTAAAAGCAAGAAAGGATATAAAAAAGTTTCACTTTCAGATATAAGCTACTGAAAACTTCTCTATAATTCTTCTGAGTTGAAAGTGATTATATATGTTTTGTAAAAGTAAGTAGACCATTATTGGCATTTAATTTTTAGGAAATCTCTATAATTAGTCTTTTATAAGCTTGTATTTTTACAAAAATATTAGGGTAAATCTGCAACGTCGAGACAATTATAAGATTTTTTATATTCGAGTAACAAAACTTGAAGTAGGCCATTGTCTTTTGCTTGATTTTTTTTTTAATGCAAGTGAATTGCAAATGTGAAACTTATTGGGGATCTAGGAGCAACAATCACACCACAAGCAAAGTAAACAAAATAAAAATGAATGCCAAAATTTAACATAATTCAGTCCAAATTGACCTACGTCAACGAAGCACACCGAACTTCATTAAAAATCGAGAGAAAATATAAGAGGAGGATGAGGCAACTGCACTCCACTCAACTTAACTCACACACCTCTCTCTCTCTCTCTCTCTCTCTCAATTACTCTTACATTCACTCACATAATTTCACACACACACACACACATCTCCATTTATATAGATGGATGGAGATGGATAAAATGGAAGATGGTAATGAAGTTTAATGGGGTGATTAAATGAGACAAGCTAGGATCAGCACCGGCGCATCAAAGCTAGCTCTCCACAGCTCATCAAGATTGTCTATCTCTACGGCTCATCAAGGGCTCATCAAGACTCCATTTCCATTTCGGCTCAACAGAATTAGTATTTTTTTTTTTTCTTTTTTTTTTTAGAAAAAAATTATGTTGATACGCTAAGTTCTAAATTTTGTGGGTGTAGACGTGGAAAAAGGAATAAAAATCCGTTAATTCGAACCAAATCTGACCCGCTTAACAACTAATATTTGAATCTATTGATAATCTCATATATTCATTCTTATTAAGCATCAAATCAATTAGTATAAGCTTTATTGATTAAAGACTAGTCTCACACTCTCAACTCTTGTACTACTAAATGTGTTTCTAAGTCTACCCTATGCTCACATTCAAACTCAAGCCCAAATACTCAGATTTCTTGTGATAAAAACAAAAGTCTCCAAATTCATGCTTTGAAAAATAAAAAAAAATATATTATTCTGTGATGAGTTATTAAATATTAAAAATATTTAAAATTATCATTTTAAAAATAACTTCAATTATTGTGTTACAAAAATAAATTGTTCATTGGATGGTAAAAAAAAATTATATTAGGGATGAGAATAACGAATTATCTGCCATCCGCCATGAATTATTCGATCCGAACCGCCGTAAATCTGCAACTTAAATGAGTCAGATATGGATTGTAATATCCTCAAACGATCTGTTTTGCCAAGTTTATATGGGTGTTTGAATTTTTTTCTTTCTCAATAAAAAAGTAAGATAATTTCTAAAAATATTTTATTTTTATTTTTAACAAATAAATAATAAATAAAAACACTTAGTAATAATTAATATATATATATATATATCTATATAATGCATAAATAACTAATATATAAAAATAGTTAGTTAATTCAATGAATTGAATTTATAAATTTGGCATGCCAAACCAATAATTTGAAACCAATTTTTTATGAGCACAAAAATTGAACTAACCAAATTAGACGTATTAGACGAACTAAAATAATTAAGTTAATTTATTGAATTGATTAATTCAATTTTGACCAAATTATGCTCAGTCATATACTTAAATGTTGATGCAAACTCAAGTTAGATGACACATTGAGCTCCATTGTTGGACCTATGCCCATTTGACATATACAATTATTGTAGTATGTGACTCATATTTAGTGCAACATGTGTATAGAAAAAGCAGGCTGGTGTCGGAAGTGGAGTAGAGCGTAATGACGGCATCAACTTTTTAGGCTTGTAATTTATTATTTTGTTGGCTGTGATAATTAATGGGTTGAGAGTGTGGGGACAACGACCCCGCGATACAGTACATGAGTATTTGAAGATTTTTCTAATACCTTTGTACGATAAGATAAGGGTTAGTATAAATACATATGATATACCCTACTTTCTACAATAATGAAATTCAGCCGCCATTCACTCCTGTGGATGTAGATATATTGCCGAACCACGTTAAATTCATGTATTTTTATTTTTTTATCTATATATTTATAATTTTCACACTATTCATCATAATTGTCGTACGTTTTACAACAATAATAATACAAAAACCATCAACCTTCCAAATTTTAAAATTAAAATATATTTGAAAAAATTATACTAAACCTCCTCGTGATTTGTTTCAAAAGTGAGCAGGTAACTTTTAGTTACATAGTAATCTATAATAACTATAATCCTCTTGTATTTTTTAAAATTATTGAAAAAAATATCAATTTTATTTTTTTAATTGATAAAAGTGCTAAAATATCAAAATATTAAAAAAATTAATTAAATTAAAATATTAATTAATTGGATGCAAATATCTATTCATAAATTCGCTTGTCGACAAGCTTTATTAGCTTAAATCAATTGTTCATCATTTGATTAACAAGTTTTTCATTCTTACCTGTCAAATGTCTATTCATAAATTCGTTTGTTGACAAGCTTTGTCAACACATCTATAAGATATCGATTCGATGTAGTTATTGCTATCAGTTCAAGAATAAGCATTAAGTTTCGTGTAAATATTAATTAAAAATTAATTAATTGTACGAATATTTCATCTTTATAATTAATTTGTTAACAAATTTTATTAAGTTATATTACTATATATATATATATATATGTATTTAGAAAATATATAAGAGAATTTAATATTTATAACATGATTTTTGAGGATGAGAAAAGTCATTGGGTTGCTTGTGAGAGTAAAATAGCTAATGGGCCCGGGTTGGTTAGCCATCCAGTGTTGACCAAGTTGTAAATTTTTGTATTCGACAGCTGATCTAACGGCTGTGATGCGACTAGCATGACAACCCAAAAAGTACTGCATCCTTTTTTTGACCTTCTCGATTTCTGTTCAATTAAATATTGACACGTGCTGGAACCGGTCGGTTCCGGCTGCAGCAAGTCCGGTTCAAATATTATTGTACACATTAAAAATTAGTTAAAATTTTCATAATTTTTTTTAAAAATTAAATAAAAAAATCAATACTATTTTCTACAAGTAAACGGACCCTTAATTTTTAATTTCAATAAATGGTCAATTTTGAATAGGATCATTACTGCAAAATTGTTATTTAGGAATGTGTAGACTAATACATAAAATTGTAATATGATAAGGGCTAAAATAAAACTTTAATATTTGAATAAGACATAACATTTTATGGGCTCTATATATAATTTTTTTTTTTTTTTTATTAAAAGAAGGCGACACTTTCATTTATTTATTAATATACCATCACTTTTGACAAAGGAATATTATGATTACAAAATAAAATAAAAGAGAGAGTACAAAACTTATCATTGTACTAATAATCCATTCCATTATAGCTTACTAATGTCAACGCTAATAAACACTACTCCTTTAGAACTTGTAAATTGAATATGTGAGAATAGATAGCGGTAGCACTATATAATTTAGTTAGAATAGATAAAAAAAAAGTTGACAGAAATGATCAACACTACAATTTCAATTATAAAACCTACCATAAGGGAAGTCAAGCCAACTCGCTAGCTACTTGAATTCGACTCATCTCTTAACTTGACTCAACCTTACTCAAGTTCAAGCTATTTGAGTATTTTAAAGAATCGAATTTGAGTTTGAATTTGTTAATATTACTCGAGTCACTTCAAGTCTAATCAAGCGTTTTAATTTTATTATATTTATATTATATAAGTCATATAATTTATATTATATTATATATATAAAATATTATATGTACATTATTATTATTATTATTATTATTATTATTATTATTATATATATATTTAAACATGCATTTAATATTAATATATAATCAAGTCGAGTCTGAATTTTAAAAACTTGTAACCGAGTCAAATTATTGTTAGTGCCTATTGTTGGTAGTTTGGTCCAACTAACTATTATTTGTCCAGATTTATGTTGTCCACCTCGTGAATCAGTTTGTTGCTTTACTTACATTTGTGCATTGGTCAGCTGTTTTGTGCATCTTGTGATATCTTTGAGGGACTCTCTATTAGAGTCTCTATTCTCCTCGACCTTGCCGTTGAAGTTTTGTGCCTACTCTGATGCAGATTGGGCTACACATCCTACTGATCGAAAATCCACTACCAGTTTTTGCATATTTTTAGGTGACTCCCTTAATTAATTCTTGGAAAAGCAAGAAGCAAACAATTGTTTCACGCTCTTCCACCGAGGCTGAATACCGTGTGATGGTGTCAACTACGACTGAGATTGTGTGGTTGCGTTGGTTGTTGGCTTATATGAGTGTTATATTTTTTGCTCCTACTCTTCTATATTGCGACAATAGGAGTGCTATCCAGATTGCAAGGAATTCGGTGTTTCATGAATGGACCAAACACATTGAAATTAATTATCAATGTCACTAGACACCACCTTCAACAAGGGACTATTACTTTGCCCTTTGTTCCCTCCTCCATGTAGGTTGTTGACTGTTTTATGAAGTCCCACAACGTCCCGCGCTTTTGATTTTTGGTTGACAAACTCTCGATGTTTTTTGCTGCCGCAACGTGAGCTTGAGAAGGGATGTTAGTGATAATAGTTATCTTCACTATATTCGGGTAGATAATGTGTAATTTGGGATATTATAGCTATTCTTTGGTTGGACTAATTATCCGAAGAAGACCGTGTTTAACCATCGTAAGAGCAAAAAAATATTAAGCATTTATTATGGCAACCAGCCAGCTGCAATATTCAAACATAAAAACAATTTTAGAACTAATTGCTGCGTGGTAGAAAGAACAGTGATTGAGGTTTAGTTTTTATTCTTACATGCATTTAAATATATTTGAGCTTTTGATTTATTTAGTTCATGCCACTGCAGCTTCCGTTGTAGACTTTTGCTGCTTCAACTCAAGAACATGCCATGGTATGAGCTTTTCGAAGTTGTTTCAACGCCGTGAAAGGTAGAATGGTATACATCGTTCATCCATGACCTAATAGTTTAAACTTTTTGAACTTAAACTTTTAGGTCAAATGATAATCTAACATGATATCAAACCTTACTAGGAGGTCTGGGGTTTTAGTCTTATTATTCGCATTTATTCTTTGGTATTTAAAAAAAAATTATTGTGTTCCTATTATGGTGTTATTTATTGTGTGTTTATCCTTTCACGTGTTGTCGAGCTACACGTGCAGGAAAATGTTAAAACTTAATATACATTATTGACCCACAACCTAATAGTTTAAACTTTTTATGCTTAAACTTCTAAGCAAAGTGATAATCCAACAAAATTCATGAGAAAATATTGTTTTGTAATATTTCAAGCTAGGTGGATTTCAATGCCCCATGGAATGCATGTCTTTAAATAAAAGTTACTAGGTAATGTGATGTTACTTATCTACTCCTCTTGCATAATTTTTTTTTTTTTTTTTTACGACTTGTGAACTCTAGCCACTGACGAGTCATTCGGACCCCTCAGTGCTACACCAAACTCCCACAGCAACGTCATCCTCCCCCAGGTCTCGCTGCCTGTGTAAATTTAGATGCGGTCACGGGTTCCTTTCAGCAAATTGGACGTTCGACCGATTCGCTTCTCAGGACACAGCCTAGGACACCTTAGACAGAAAGGCATCAACCGGGATTCGAATCCTCGATGCTCCTACTTGATTGCCTGCTGATTTCCTCTGTGACATGCCCGTGGGGGCGATCTACCGCTCTTGTTTATGTTAGTAGGATTGGTGGTGCAACAAATAATTTATCTGTATATAATATAATTATACTAGGGCTTTGAAACCAAGACAACTATAGCATATCCAAAGCAGGGTAATGACATTTAAAATACAATGCACCAAACTAATTAATAAATAAAAATTTTGATTTCCCATTAATTTATCTCATTCTTCATATTTTCCGCTGCAACACAAATATTTTCCATGTGTTCCTATGAAGGTTGCTCAGAATTATTAATTTTCAGAAAGTGCTTTTTACATTCGTTCATCATGTATATTATAGGTCCAAATGTCCAATATTCAAAAGGAAAAAAAAAAAAATGATCTTCATTCTTGGGGCTGCTTGCCTTCTTCACATATGTTCACCTGCACGCATGAAAAATCTCAAAGTTAGTTTGAAAGAATTTTGGGCCCATTTTGGACCACTTTGTGATTTAAAGCCCACTGGGATTGTGATACAAATAGTTGGCCTAATAGCTTATATTGGGATCAAAATTGGGCTTGGGCCTCATTTTGAAATGGCAGCCCTTGTGGACTTATTTTTTTAGTAATTAAGGCCCATTGTGGGCCTTTCTCTTCAATTGGAGCCCAATTTGGGCCTAGAGTTAGTCAAAGGCCCTTAATGGACTTCCATTAAAACACCTCCATTCCCACACAAATACACAATGCTCTTGGGGAATAGTCGTGTCATCCCTTCCCCATGCATCACTTTCCCATGTGGCTAGTCACCATGGCCAACCAAATTTTGCAGTTCCCAGGGAGCTATTTCCCATGGCAGCCCAGCTATAAGTAGGGACAAAGGTTCAAAATCCAGTATGCTAGAAATATAGGAAATTAAGAGAGACTTTGGGCAGAAATTACTAAGAGAGATAGAGAGAGTAAGAAGCCAGCAGGAAAGACATTCAAAGGAGGAGATTTTAGGTAGAAATCATTAAGTGAAAGAGTGAGGAAGAGGGCAGGCATAAAGATTTCAAGGATTGAAGAGGAAATTTGTGCAAAGTTTAAAGAGAAAATCAAAAGAAGGGAGTAAAGCAGAGTTGATAAAGTAAGATTCAAAGGTCTATAGAGAGGAGCTTAGAGGGCAGAGGCAGCATGGTTTTAAATAACGGCCGTTACGTAGCGTAACGGCCGATACGTAACGGAAATCAGAGGGCCCGAAACCGATACGGGCCGATATCGCGGTTCGGAAAAAATTCACGGCCGTAACGGCCGTTACGGAGGCGTAACGGCACGTAACGGCCGATACTCCAACGTTACATGTCGTAACGTCCGTTACGGACCGTTACATGGCCGACAGGTAGCATATTCGCTGACGGGCAGCAGGCAGCAACGCTGCTTTCCCCCTCTCCCCAGTCCCCACACCCATCTGCCATTCAAAGGCTAAAAAGGAAAGTTACAAACTGACCTTGAAAATTTGTTGGCCTTCGGCAATAAGAAGGCTTCGAGGCTACCGAGCAGATCTACTCAGAATTGCAGGCTTGCAGTTCCAGGCTTCCAGTTCCAGCAACTTGGCGAGTCACCGGCGACGGAAAAAGGTCTGCAGCAGCTCCGCCAGTCATCGCAGTCGGCACCTTCCTCCGCCAGTCGTCGCAGTCGCACCAGCCAGCCTCTCGATTTCAGCTTCGGAGACTCGGAGCTTGGAGTCATCGCTGGCTCGCTGCTTTTGCTTCGCTCCTTCGACTGTTCGAGGCTCCTCTGAGTTCCCTCGAATCCCTCCTCTCTCTCGGTCTGACTCGACTACAGGCCTCAGCGTATGAGACACTCTAACACCCACAACACTTTTCATTATGTTTTTTTTGTTTTTTAAATTATATTTTGTTGCACCACAGGCCACAGCCCTTTTCATTCCTTTCATTCTGTTTATTTTTTAAATTATATTTTGTTGTAAAATAGGTTTGTTAAATTGAATTAAAAAAAAAGTAATTTAATAGAGTAAAAAATTAGAAATCATTAATAATTATGTAAAATAAAATTTTCTTAATTTATAAATATTTTAATTGTATTATATTTTTTAAAAGATAATTATGAAAATTAATTCCATGACATAGCAAGCAATTATTAATATTATATAATTAATATTTTTTAAGGTTAGTAAATAATTAATATTTACCAATAATAATTGAAGCCTTTTTTATAATAATATTTGAATATCAATAATCCACTACTGCATTCACCATCTAAACAAAGCATTAAAATAATGTATGTACACAAGACATCCATGTGATGGCATTTTATATTATCTAGGCTTAATTGAGCTCTATTTTTCACCATTCTTAAAGAATTCCAAGGAATACTCTGCACAATTATTATAATATTTAGTCTTAGGATTTGCCAAACTTATAAAAATAAAATTAATTCATGGCACCAATTGGCTAACATACTATTTATGTCAGCTGGATAAAGTGGTCATTTTGATAAAGAAGATATCATATTCACTCCCATCTATTGAAAAAATATTAAATAATATTCATATTATAAAAGAAAAAAAAATTAAATAACATCTGTCACCCATTTTATGTTACATGTGTATCTACTTGCCATTTCTTGAGTAGGTTGACCCTGTTTATTAATATTTTTTAAGTTTTAAAACATTATTTTGACCTTAAATTTAAAATTAGGTAAAATAAATGTTTACATCTATTTTTTGTTTTTAGTTATCAAATAAAGTAAAAATTAATAAGTTAATAAAAAAAAATTAATCTAATAGTTAATACATTAATAAATTTGATTTTTACTAATTACTACTAGAATTTGTAGAAAAATTTAATTTTAATCCATATACTGAGAAAATGTTTAAAAAATTAAATAGTCAATTTGTAATGTATGGATCTCTATTTGTGATGCTATGATGTATATGAAAATAGAGTAAAAATCTTTTTCACCTGTTAATTTCTTATAGTTATAAATGAAAATAAAATCAAGCTATAAAAAATAATGAAAATATCTTTTTAAAGATAAAGGAATATATTTTTTTTGTAATAAAATATCTAATATTTTATAATTTTGTTTATTTAAATATAAAAATAATAAACATTACTTATTATTTTTAATCAAATATTATACTTATTTTTACGTAATAAGTATTTAAAATTAGGACTATTTAGTACTTATTATTTAATATTTACTAAATTACTAATTATATTATTCCTGTCATTGTAGGAAGGTTGTAAGTTGTAACTTTGTATTTTCTTTATATTTTGTGTAGAGATCATCAAATTAAGTCTATCAATATGTCACGTGATAGAGGAAATGAAAACTTACCTAGTGAAGATATTGGATGGCATTTTGGTACTGCGGTAGACGGTAATAGACATGTTATTATGTGTAAATTATGTGGGAAGATAATCAAAGGGGGCATTACACGCTTGAAACAACACTTGGCACATAAAAAGGGTCAAGTAGCTGGATGCTCAAATGTGACCACACAAGTAAGAGAACAAATGATGAAACATCTACAACAGTATGCTGAGAAGAAAAGAGATAAACAAAAAAGGCAAGAAGAAGCAGAAGCCCAAATTAGAGGAGATTTTGAGAATTTGAGCGATGAAGAAGACTTGGAAGAAGAAAGTATGAGATTTGCTCGACAAGAAAGCATGCGATCACAACAACAATGGGAAGATAGACAAAGATTTCGAGCAAGAACAACTGGAAGGGGTAATATTTATGAAGAGGGAGGGGGCTCTGGCAGTGGTGCTACCAGTGGTTTCAATAGAGCAGGAGCTCGATCTTATAGTGGTCGAGAAGCTGGAGGTAGTGGACGACAATGGATCAATCCTGATGCCCCTGAAGCTAGACTAAAGGCAATGGATCCTATTTTAGAAAGAAGCAAGAGTGCGAAACAACCAAAACTTAACACAAAGTTACTGAAAGGTTTAAGAAGTAAATTAGGAAAAGCGGTTGGAAAATTCCTAATTTATAATCGGATTCCAGCGAATGTAGCTGACTCTCCATTTATGCAGCCTATGCTTGATATTGCTGCAGAGGTTGGAAAGGGGGTGAAGGGTCCATCACCCTATGAGATATCTGAAATTTATTTGGAGCAAGAGTATCAAGAAATGAAAAATTATATAGCTTCTTTTGCTGGAATTTGGAAGGAAAGAGGTGTAACACTTATGTGTGATGGTTGGTCAGGACCAACTAGAAAACACATTATAAACTTTTTAGTTTATTGTGATAGAGGCACCGTGTTTCATAAATCAGTTGATGCCTCTGATGTGCCAAGCAGAACAGCTGAATATTATTTCAGGTAATTTTCTAATTTTAATTGTATATACAAATAGTATTATGGACTTGCATGTTTTTAATTAAATAGTAGTAATTATTGAATATATAATTTCATTTCAGATTAATGGATGAGGTGGTTGAAGAAATTGGAGAGGAGAATGTTGTCCAAGTAGTGACTGATAATGAAGCTGCAATGAAGGCAGGAGGAAAATTATTAATGCAGAAGAGGCCCAATCTCTATTGGACAGCATGTGCAGCTCATTGCATAGACCTTATTCTTGAAGATATTGGTAAGAAAAGTAACGTGAAGAAGGTCTTAGAAGATGCAAGAACAATAACCTCATTTATTTACAACCACACATGGACAGTGAATTTCATGAAGAAATTCACAAATAATAGAGAGTTACTTCGCCCTGCCATCACTCGATTTGCCACAAATTTCATTGCTTTGGAGACTATTGTCAGGCATAAACAAGCACTAAGGGAAATGTTTACATCTGATGCTTGGAAAAACTCAAGGTTTGGAATGGCAAAATCAGGCCCAGCATATGATTCAAAGAAAATTATCTTAGGCAAAGAGTTTTGGCAAAAGGCCTCTGATATAATTAAAGTGCAAGAACCCTTGGTGAAAGTTCTTAAATTGGTTGATGGTGATGAAAAACCAACCATGGGCTTCATATATGAGGCAATTGATAGGGCGAAGTTGGCCATTCAAAAAGATTGCCGGTTTTACAAAGACTATTGGAAAATTATTGACAACCGGTGGAGTTTTCAGTTGCACCAAGATTTGCACGCTGCTGGTAAGTGTAAATCAAATACAATTTCTTATTATTTTAACTTTTAAATTATGCATAGTTGCATTAGAAAAACTATTGATTAATATGTTTCTAAATTTAATTGTAGGGTATTTTGAACCCACAATTTCTTTATGGTGCCCCACCCTCTCCTGAAGTTGCTAGAGAAGTCATGGATGGAGTTAAAAAAGTGATAACCAAGTTGGTACCCGATATAGATACTCAAATTCGGGCTATTAATCAAGTAAGTATTGGTTCCATTAAATTGAATAATGAATTGTTCTAGTATTCTGTAATACTTTCAAGAATAATTATTAATACATCTAATTAATTAATTTTATTTCACAATCATCATTTTTTAGTTGTTGCTATATCGAGATAGGCAGGAGACTTTTGGAACCCCGTTGGCTCAAAGGGCAGTGAAACAAACAAATCCTGGTAAATATGGCTATATAGCTAAATAATGGAAAATTACTCTATTTTCTCTCTTTGTGTTCAAATTTGACTTTTGAAATACGCTATACTAACATAAAACTCTTTTTAATTATTCATGTAGCTGAATGGTGGATTCATTATGGCTTGTGTGCTCCTGAGCTCCAAAGAATAGCAATTAGAGTTCTTAGTCAGACCACATCAGCTTCGAACTGTGAGCGTAATTGGAGCACCTTTAGCCTCATCCATACGAAAACAAGAAATAGATTAAAGTATATGAGACTACAAAAACTTGTTTTCGTACATTACAACATGAGGTTAAAGTTAAGACGTACAATGAGAAGAAGCCAACGAGAAATTGAAGAGGGTTTCAATCCTATCAATTTGGACTACATTTTCGAAGAAGATGATCCTTTAAGTCAATGGTTAGAGGAGAGAGAGACACCACTACTCGATGGTCAGGACAATTCAAATTGGTTAAATGAAGAGGTTGGTGGTACTACAGAAGGAGGTGATCAACCACCAATAAACGCGCATGATGATTCAGGTTCAAGCCCTGAACGTACACAAAGTGATGACAATCTTGGTTTGAGCCCACCAAGTGATGATGATGGTAATAGTGGTGCTGGAGCTGGGGTTGGGGGGGGTGGCAGTGGTGGTGGTGGAGGCGGCGGTGTAGAATATAATTATGGATATGATACAGGGACATCATTTGGAAGGGATATATATCCTTCTGATCCTTATGGACTACATGACATACCTGAAAATTATGACTTGGGTATTCCTCCAGGGAACCAATCTTCACAACCCAGGAGAAGGAGGAGTGCTCGTGGTGACCCTAGCGATTCTACTGAAGATTCATATGGTGTGGTTCGTAGTTTTGACGACTTTGGTTTAGATGGTTCATCATCACAATCATTTGGATCTCATCCAGCATATCCACATTATGCATCTCGTGACTCACATTTTTATCCCAGTGGATTAGGAATCTCAGGATCTAGTGAGTCTTCTTCTACACACTACCCAGAGCCAGCCCCTGCCCCAACTTATAGACATTATTCAGGAGAATTTTCATCACCAGTACATTTTCAAGAGCAACAACAAAATGATGCAAACTTGGGTTCATTCAACTATGTATTTCCACAAGGATGGGGAGATAATTTCCCATCCCAATCTCAAGATACAGATGCAAATTATGAAGACCCTCCACGTCATTCTTTTTGGTGGTGACATGTGTTATATTATAAATTTGTAATATTGTATTCATGTATTTTCAATTATTTATTGATATTTGATATTAATCACTTTTTAAATTCATGTATGTGTAATGTGTATATTGAGTATTAAGTCTATTGAGTATTGATTCATTTTTAGTAACTTTATGACTTAAATTAATTGATTCTTACATTTCTACATCTTTTTACTCATTAAAGTAATGTAAACTATAAAAAAATATGTTTTTTTTTTTAAACAGCGCACTAAAATTAATATAAAAATCATAATGCCTATTAAAAAGCATTTGTAGGTTGAATGAAAGCCTTCAAAATTCATTAAAAATCATGTATTAATGGATTTCATGCTTATTTTTTAATTTTCGCATGGTTGTGCATGCGTGAAAAAAATTCACGACCGTTACGCCCGCTTCCCGTTACGTAACACCCGCGTCTCCCGCGACCCGCGACACCCGCGACCGTTTCGCGACGTTACCCGCGACCGCGATTTCGAACCATGAGAGGCAGTGAAGAAGGAAGGACTAAAGAACCTTATAGGTAAATACCCCCTCCCTGGTTTTGTTTTATTTTAATGAGTGCATAAATTGTTATGGTTGTTTGAATTAAATGATAGTATTCTGATAGAAAGGGTTTTATATTTCTGAAAAATTTGATCTACCAAACAGAGCAAGTGAGATATTTTCAAAATTCTCAGCTAAAGCCCCAAAATCTAAACCTAATTCAAAATCATAGCAATCACTCAGCTAGAAACCCTAAATTAGATCAAAACACCCCCAACCAAGTCCTCAATACCCTACAAAGTACCCCAAAACAACACTTAAAATTCAACCAAAAAACTTGCAAAAATTCCAAAGAACCCTCATAATTGCCCTTGAAATTAGGTTTGCTTGACTCAAATACCTGGGTCAAAACAACCGTAACACGAGTCAAAGGACTTGAAAACCCAACCCAAACATGGGTCTACTTGACCCAAGTCAATTGACCCATCAACCTTAACTCTAAACCAAACCATGGATGAGCCAAAGACCTAAAGTTTAAACTTTTGGGTCAAGTTGGTACTCAACCATATATATCTAACTGTGAAAAGACTTCTCAATTCTAACATAGTATATAAGCCACCCATCCTCCACTTAATTTTTCAATTTGGGGGAAATCTCATAGCTGAATTTCCAACATACTCCACCTCACTTGTGAGTATTTATAACTCTTCTTTGAGTGGGAATCGACTTCCTTTGTGAACTGATTCAATTCTTCAATTGTTACTCAAGTGGGTCTTACCACTACTTCATACGTGCCTTTAAATCAATCATATCTCCCACATTTTGACCTCATGCATATCCATTTACCTTACCGAAATGATCATTATTTGTTTCCGTCACACACTTGGGTTTCTAATTGTTAGTACATTAGGTGAATTTTGCTCTTAAATCTTGATTTACAATTTTTTTTTCACTCAAAGTTTTAAACCATGGTTCTGATTCCACTAGTTAGATCGAGAAGTCATTGCACGAGATAGACATACATAAGTGAGCATCAACTTGACACAAAATTTTAACTAATCAGTTCTTCAACCCATCCATGTATATAAGACATTCATCCTCCACTTAATTTTTCGAGTGGGAAAACTCTCACAATTGAATTCCCAACAAAAAGAAAAATATGTCAATACTCGGAGTAATAAGTGTGTGACCAAGGCCAATAAAAATTGTATCAACCGATTAGATAGATTCAAATGGGGTCAAAATGTGGGTGGTACGATTAGTTCAATGCAGGGGAGTTTGCAAGAAGTTTCACTTATGAGAGCTTTGCTACATTGAAAAACTAAGTTGATCATAGGTAGGTTATATGCGTTGTTTGGTCAAAGACCTAATTGATTAAGATTTTTGGCCAAATTAATTCTCACTTTTGTATATCAAACCCATGAAGACACCCAAATTTAACATATTGTGAGTTTTATTAGGTACACGTTTATTTTGTCAAAATATATGTTTGTGCATATGTATATGTGTAGACATATGTATATATATATATATATATATATATATATATATATATACATATTGTATATTTACTTTAACTTGTTTTTTCAAAAAGCAAAATAGTTATTATCTCTTCTATAGATGCATAAATCTACATGAAAATTTTGGAATGAACAAGTCAGCCTCATCCAATTTTCAATGCTTAAAATCTACAGCAGGCACTAAATCATATCAAGGGATTAAATTCTTAATTAGAAAATTAAAAAAAATAGTATTTTTATGACAAAATTAATAATCTTGCAAATGAATTTCACAAATATGAATATTGATTCCACATTTTAACTTATACCATCCGAGAAACATGAATTTCTTTACAAATGTATTCATAAGAGCACATCTATAAATGACATATTTATTGCTTTTGCATTATAAACATAGATTTTTTTAGAGAAGGTTTGTATCTTTTTAGCAAATCTCAAGGAAGGTTTATGATATTTTTTAAACTTCAAAAAAAGTCTGTGACATTTTTGAAATCTCATGTGAGATCTCTATCTTTTTATCAAATCTTAGGGGAGGTAAGTATCTTTTCACCAAATTCAAAAATATTTGTTAGATATTTATTTTATCCATCAATATTACTTTATATGATTTTTATGTGCAAAAATCAATAGGAAACATAAAAAAATATATTTTTTATTAAAAAAAATAAAAATAAAACTCTGTGTGTGTGTGTGTGTGTGTGACATTGAACTAAGCACGTGCATGTTTAGATTATGTTTAGTGTAACTGTTGTTTTTTGTTTTCTGTTCTACATAGTGAAAAAATGGATAATAAAAATGAGTTTGCTTATATTGTCAATTTTTTACTCTTTGTAAAAAAAAATAAAAATAAAAATTTTTAATTTTTAATTGTTTTGATAACCTATTGCTAGAAATTTTAACAATCATAAGTAGTTCTTTTGTACAAAATCATCCAGTTTATACACTTTTAAATTAAAATTGGAATAAAATGATCATATGAATTTAAATATAATTAAAATAAAAATATACCTAATTTTTTTTAAAAATAATAATAAAGTCAATTACAAAATATTTTTTACAATTTTCAATTGTTATGTCCAATAAAATTTTATTATAAAATAATTTTTAAAATATACAAATTAAGTAAAATAATTATAATAAATTTTATCTTTATTATAGTATTTTTTTTAATATTTATTAATTTAAATTTTTACTATTTTAATCATATATTTATAATATTGTCTGATTTAGAGACGAAATATAAGTATTTTTTTAATTAAGTTTTTAAATTATTTTAATTTTGTAAATATTAACCAAACAAATTACTAGTTTCTAAATTTTAGTTTTTACTTTTAATTTCTAGTTTTCATTTCTATAACTTTTTACAATCATAACAAACAGCCCCTTAATACTAAAGCAATATAATTGTTGGCAAGGAGCCATTTTCATTGTAGTATTTTATCCACGTGAAAATATTACAAATCTAAACATACAAACCTTTATCCTCATCTTATTAAGCATGCCTATATTAGAAACATGTTATTGTTCATTTTTTACTTATAATAAAAATTATGATCGAAATTGAATCATACAGTCACCATATATAATCCCACATTGGTTGAGAGATTTTAGGAGCTTTGCCTCATAAGTTGGCCGTCTCTCAAACCACTTGATGCATTTTAAAACTGTGAGGGTCCTAAAGACCCCAAGCAGACAATATTAGATGGGGGATGGACCGGTGCGCTATGGGTGCATCCTTTGGGCTTGGCCTTTGTGGACACGGTGTACAACCTATTCCCTTCTTGGTGGCCTATGCAGGTTAGTGGCCATATGTGGGATTAAGGGGGAGTGTTGTAAAACAATCCCACATTGGTTGGGAGTTCCTAGGGGATCTGCTTCATAAGCTGGCCGTCTCCTAAACCACTTCATGTGTTTTAAAACCATGAGGGTCCTGAAGGCCCAAAACGGACAATATCAGGTGGGGGATGGACCGATGCGCTGTGGGTGCATCCTTTGGGCCTGACCTTTGTGGGCAAGGCGTACAACCTTCTCCCTTCTTGGTTATGTTATAAAAGATGTAAAAAATAAATAGAAAATTTTAAATAAGATGAGACAAAGATTTTATGTGGTTCGGATATACCTACTCTATGGGCGGATTGGATCAAAACTTCACTATTTTGGGAGGAATTACAATATAATATGGATATGGCCTTATACAAAATCTCTCCCTATTTCTTTTATGTCTCTCCTCTTTCTTTCTACTTCTTTCTTTCTTTTTTTTCTTTTTTTTTTCTACTCTTCTTTTCTTACTACACTGGCTATGTGAGAGGTGTCAAACCCCAAACCAGAAATGGGACCAGGGGTGAAAATGTAATATAACCTGTCCCTATATCATACAAATCATCCAAAGATACAGGACGATGAATGAAGGTCCGATCCCATGGGGTTCTCAGGCACCCTATACACATTCACATACAAATATATACATAGCGGAAAAGGTCTTTCTATACATACATATGGTACCATACCAGAGTCTATACCACAGGAGTCCAAACTCCATAACACAAAACATAAACCCGGTTGCCAACCATACCCCAAAATGACAACCCAAGAACAAAAGTCCTAGCACTTACCCAAGCGTTATCCGTAGTACATTGACAACTACGCTCCTACACCAAGAAGTTAGCCTCGATTACCCGAAGGACCTGAAAATACGTACGTACAACAGGGGTGAGACATCTCTCAGTAAGGAAGAATACATGTTATATCGGTGTGTGGCATTTGAGTGTTATCATGACAGCAAAACATACACAATTAAATGCAGTTCCAGTACTTTCACAAAATAGTGCATACACGTGCACACACACATGATCTACCCAGTGTTATCACACCCCTCAGCTTGTAGTTGGTCCGCAATACCCGGCGTCAGCCCATAGCCAACCAACGATACACAGCGTCCCCGGTATATGGCGTAGCCCCTGACTCCCATGGCATCGTATCAGTACAAACTGGTGGATCCACACCCTTCGATGATCAGCCGGTAAGGCTCACACCCTCGAATATAGAGCCGGACACTCTTTCAGTACCTAGAACAACTTGGAACCCAGTTCCTATTATATTTCAGTAAAACACAACCATGCATGCTCATATTGTAGTGACCCTGAGAATAATAGTATTTTAATAATAAAGAGGGAGGAAAATGGAAACAAGAACAGAATGGGGGCAATAGACTTTGTCGACGACATCGCACTTTGGAGATAATGATAATTTCGAGGAATTTACCAGGGGCTCGTCAACGAATACAGGGGATTCGTCGACGAGGGTACAACAGGACCTCATCAACGAGGGCTAACTTCGTCGATGAGAAAATACCAAGAGAAGAATTTGGGCTACTATGAATTTCGTCGACGAAGGGTAAGGTTTATCGATGAATTCCCTTAAGGACTCGTCGACGAGATGACTTGGCTCGTCGACGAATCCCGCAGTATAAATAGCCCTAAATTGATTTTAATCATAGAAATTCGTCGCAGTATCTCTCTCTCTCTCTACCCCTACGGCTCCTCCCTCTTCTTCCTTGGATTTCGGCCTCGTCTGTCACCTGATCGATGATCTGAGATCACCACGACGCTCCTAGCGGAGTTCTCTGCAAATCTGCCAGAGCAGATCATCGGTGGAATGAAGTTGGAATTCATCCCAAATCCAGGATAAGGTCTTTTATTCAGTTTTTGGCCTTCTAGCAGTTGTAGGAAATGATGTAGGCCAAGAAATATTAATATTCTGTTCTGAAAAATGTGGTTTTCAGGGTGTTGAGTAGATAACCCTGCGGGTGTTGGACCCACTACAGTTGGGGGATTTTAGCTGAAAATCAAGTAAGGGAAATATGTTATGCTAGATAGTTCTAAAATGATTTCCAGTATGAAATGTATATTTTTACCAGTTTATTATTTACAGTAGGACATTATACAAATTATTAATTATGAAAATTATGTATTAAATTCTGTGTGGCTTGAGAATATAAATATCGTACAGAGACATGTTTTACAATATTTTCAGGATATGATTTACAGAATATACGGTCAGTGGTTATGTTTTATAGTAATTACAGAATACCATGTTTATACAGTTTATAGTACCATGATTATACAATTTTCAATACCATAATTATACAGTTTATAGTACCATGATTATACAGTTTCCAATACCATGACTTACAAATTACAGTTCAGTTCAGAAATACAGTTGACACAGTTACAGTTTACCTCAGTATCATGGTTATTACAGTTATTTCATAATCATGGTAAATCAGATAGTTGTATATAGAGATGTATTATATAGTATCAGACCCTATTGGACCATACAGTTACAGAGCACGGTACCGTAGCTACATACAGTTTACAGAGTGCAACCACCTATTTAGATAATACGTGGTAGTAAGTCGATCGTATAGTGCCCTAGACGTGGACAGGCTCCCTATCAGATATTGGTTGAGGAGGGCAGATCAGACCAAGGGAGTATAGTGGTTTACCCTAGTCGGCCAACTAGGGTAGATCCTGCCTACGAGCAGCACAACCCTGTCATGAGGGGTTAAATCATGACACATAGATATCCACAGGAAAATTTTCAGTTATTATTATGTATATACATATTTACAAAGACAGAGAATATACTTATGTACATTAGAAGTATTTTAAATAGTAATCTAAAACATTAATATGTTAAGCAACATAGAAATGGTGGTGGTTTCTATTACTCGTACTGTATTTACAGATCCAGTTATATATGATTTTATAGAAACAAATTTTTATAATATTGTAACGCATCCGCCACACACTAGCAATAGCATATTTCGTTTTACTGAGCGTTGGCTCATCCCAATTACTTTAACATTTTTCAAGTGATCCAAGTAGGCGAGCATATCAGACTCACAGATAGAGGGGCCATAGTACTACCCTATCAGTAGAGAGTGAGTATATTTTTAGGAGTATTTTTGTATAGCCCTCACCAGCTGAGGATATTTTGGAAACAGTCATATATGTAAATTTTGGGAAACTTGTTAGCACTCTAGTATTATATATAATGATATATGGATATGTTTATTTGATTTCTGCTTCTCGTTGCTTAGGTTGATGATTAGGTTTAATCCAATATGGTATCAGAGCATGTTAAATGTCATAGTATTAAAAAAAAAAAAAACCCATTTAAATAGCAGGTCATTACACATATAACCAAACAAACCACACCCATTTGGTAATTCGAAAATCATGTTTTCCAAGCATATACAAGTTTAAATAAAGTCAAGGCACGGTCATCCCTATTACACAGTATAAATCACCATATACATACGATTTTTCCAACAAAACTAAGGATGCAACCCAATACCCTTTTTTTCCCAAAGCTGTAACATGAAAAACCCATAATTTTACCCTTCAGATCCCCCCAAATGAGTAACCATAACGCATGCAGGACCGTGAACCACAATTCTACCAAGTCCGATTTTAAAAATAACCGACATAAACTGAATCCCCTTACCTTTTCCCCAAACGGTAAATCTCGAACGCCAAAACCCCGAAATAGTGAACCGAGTTCCGAAACCTATAACCTACAGTACATAATATACTCACGACTTCGTTCTCTACAAAACTACTGAAATTGAAATGAAAATCGAGTCTTACCTCGATTTTAAGCCAAAACTTGAAAGTGTCCGGAATAGAGATTTGATCCACAAATCTTGAAAAGAATCCTTCCCTAATCCTCGTGGTAACGTCGGATCGTCAATTCCAGCGACGAACGGCGAAGAAATCTAGAGAAAGAGTGATCTTCAAGTTCTAAAGAGAGGATTTTTGAGATTACTTAGTTTGGAAGTAAGGAAACTGATATATAGCCCCTTTGACTTGGCCGCCCTTGTCAACGAATGGCATCCTCGTCGACGAGGTCGTATAGACAACTCGTCGACGAGACAAGGACCTCGTCGACGAACCTGATATTACCTGTTTCCTGAAACCCCTCGGCTTCTCCTCGTTGACGAACCTCTGAATTTCGTCGACGAGCAGCACTTGGCCTTTGTCGACAAACTCTGCTCAATTACCAATTTACCCCTCTCTTAATTAATTAAACTCATATATCATGGTTCGGGTTCTTACAAGATGAGGTATTTATAGTCTTCACAAACTAACTAATGCTGACTTTATTAGTGCAACCATATAGGGTAGGTTCATATGGGGACATAATTAGTGCAAATATATGAGACAGGTTTTAGCGACCCAGAAATTATAACAATTAAATAGTAGAGAGGAAGGAAAATTTCAAAAGGGTCGAAATAGGGTTCATCGACGAATGCCCTGGTTTCGTTGACGAACTCCCTGTAGGATTCGTGGACGAGTCTTAGTGTTCGTCGACAAGGAGATACCAAGAGGGGGTGAAACAGACCCATAGGTTCATCGACAAACTTCCTTCGATAAGTACACGTGACTCGTCGACGAAGCCACATGGCAGCTGTGACAATCCGAATAATAATAGGATTTAAATAATAAAGAGGAAAGGAAATGGAGACGGTAATAGAAGGAGGAAGTCGACTTCGTCGATGAACGCGACATTGCACTTTGGAAGGGATAACCGAGGGAAATCATCAGGGCCTCATCGACGAATACAGGGGATTCATTGAAGAAGGTATTAGAGGATTCGTTGACGAAGATAGGATTCGTTGACGAAGAAATACTGAGAGAGGTTTTGAACCGACTGAATTTCATTGACGAGGATTGAATTTCTTCGACGAAAATATTAAAGGACATCGACGAATGACATGGCTCATCGACGAAACCAGTTCTATAAATACTAAAAATCCGAATTTTTGTTACTTCATAACTAAGCAACTCATTTTCTCTCTCTTCCATTCGGTTCTCTCTCTCTCTCTCTCTCTCTCTCTTATCGATTTTGGCCCGGATTTATGCCAATTCAACAATATGAAGTCACCAGACGCTCCTGGGAAAGTTCTCACCAAATCTACCAGAGCGGATCGCTGGTGAAAGCAAGTTGGAAATCATCCCTAAGTTGAGGTAAGGCTTTTTAAGTCAAATATGACCTTACGGTAGTTATAGGAAATGATGTACACGTAGAAATACTAAAGTTTAGTACTACGAGTTTTCATTTTCAGGGTCTTGATCAGGAAATCCTATGGGTGTCAGGTTAGGATATTTTAGGCGGGCTTTCTCAGTAACCAGGTAAGGGAATAAACTAAAGCAGTCATTTTCATGCAGATTATTATTATTTATGAGAAAAATTATTTTTTAAAAAGCATGTATTATATGTAACATCCTCAAATTCTTACCATTTTATATATATATATATATATATATATATATATATATATATATCCATACCTAAGCAGCAGAATCATAAATCATACAACCATCCACATATATATACTATACAAAACCAGAATCCAATATATATTAACCATAACCATACAAAACTAACCCTTCCAGCATCATCTACCCAAAAATATACACAACTCTGTCAACAACTCACCCTATAACCAGGGTAATCAAAATACTCTCTAACCGCGAACCTAATCTACTCGCCTAACTGGCTCACTTAAAAAATATTAAAGTAATGGGGTGAGTCGACGCTCAGTAAGTGGAAATATGCTATTACTAGTGTGTGACAACTAAGTTAAGAGTATTTATAAATAGTAACTGAACTGTAATGCAATAAATAATCTGTAAAGCATATCTTTCTTTCACAATTTAAAATATATTGTATCGTCTGTATTTTCTACTTTTCATATTGATAATATCATACTATATTCATCATATACTGTAAAGCTATATACGTATACATAACTATGTTTTATCCCTAGGACTCTGTACGTCATGATTTAACCCCTCATGACAGGATTGTGCAGCCCGTAGGTGGGACTGCATCTGGTCAGTCTTCCAGATAAGTCAATATACTCTACACTACCTCAGTCCGGCCAAACTGCATCCTCTCCTAAGCTCGGGACTAGCTACTACCTCGTCAAACCGGCCCCCTCCACCTAGTGAACTAGGGAGCTACATACTCTCCGAGCACGACTGACGGTATCCACACACTATTTGAGATATGTGGTTGCACTCTATCTGTATCTAACAACGGTACCGTGCTCTGTATTCTATATCTGTACTGTATCTGTCTGTAATCTTTCCACAGGGATCTGATACTATATACATATATACATATATACATATATATTCTTTTACTATTTTCATCATGTTTCCAAAATTACCATAACGCTATCTTTCTATTCTATAAATATTATAATCTTTGTATACTGTATCTGTAGCATTTTGATGCTACCTCTGTATATTTGTCTATATACTCTGTCTGTATACTCTGTATGTTATGGTAATAGGAAACATGACATACTATAACTCCGTATATACTGTTCTGTATAAAGCTGTGATATATATACTGATCTGAATAAAACTGTATACATGTATATGTATATATATATATATATATATATATATATGTTTAATGAAACTATTCATATAAAAGTTGTATATGCATGTAAATTTCTCTATGTAATCTCTATGAATATATATATATATATATATATATATATATATCTGTATATTCTGTATAACTGCATATACTGGGAAAAACTATATAACTGTATATACTGTCTATATTTGTGTATTCAGTATAGTATGATACATTATAAAAACTGTATAAATTCTTCATCTCATGAAAATCTACTCAGGCCACACAAGCATTTAAACCTATATTCTGTAAATACTGTATAATAAACTGGAATAAATATGTGTCTATAAAATCTCTGATAGTATTATGAAAACTCCTAGCATAGCATATTTCCCTTACCTTAACTCTAAAAAGCCCCTATAAAACTCTGACTCTATACCCGCAGGGTTCCTAACTCAACATCCTGAAAACAAAATTCCTCAGAAAAAAAATATTAGTATTTTCTTTCCTACAACATTTATCATAACTGAGGGAAAGGCAAATACTGAATAAAATATCTTACCCTGAGATTGGGACGAAATCCAACCCAACTTTTCCAACGATCAGCTCCAGCAGACTTGCAAAGAACTTCGTCAGGAGCGTCATGGTAGCCTCAGATCTTCGATCCAGCGAGAAACCGGCCCGGAAATGAAGAAAGAAGTGAGAGAGGGTCATGGAGAGAGAGAGGAGAGAGACGAGCACTGAAAAATGGGTAAAAATCCAAGTTTTTTCACTATTTATACTGCGGCCTTCTTCAACGAGACACGTCATCTCATCGATGAATCTTTCAGTAATTTTGTCGACGAACCTTGCTCCCTCGTCGACGAAATTCAGGCTGCCCCAAAACCCCTCTCAGTATTTTCTCGTCAACGAAATCTTGCCTTTGTCGACGAATTTCCTTATGCACTCATCAATGAACCCTTGTATTCGTCGACGAGTCCTGGCAATTCTTTGAAATTATTATTATTATTATTATCTCCAAAATGCGATGTCGTCAACGAAGTCTACTGCCTCCTTCTGTTCCTGTTTCCATTTTCCTCTCTCTTTAATATTTAAATATCAGCATTTTCTGGGTTGTTACATTATATCTATAGATTATGAAAGAAATGTACGTTTGAGAAAATACTGCTGATATGTTGAAATGTATATATATGTATGAGACGCCGGAAAGTATGATTTTAAAATGCTGCGTATGGTTTTATACAGAAAATGTGTGGCATGAATATTATTTTACGTGGGAAAATATTATGATATGATGATGATATGAATGCAGTATGATTTGAAAAGTTATGAAAGTATACAACACATTATGATTCTGAAAAATATATGATTAAATGATTATTTTCAGAATGACGTATGCATGTATGATTTCGGTGCAAGGCCGTATGTATGTATGATTTCGGCGCAATTTTGTATTTATGTGTGATTTCGACGCAAGGCCGTATCTACGAAATGTTCAACACAAGGCCGTATTTATGAAATGTTTGACGCAAGGCCATAATTATGAAATGTTCGGCACAAGGCCGTAATTATGAAAAATGCTATAATATCACGTATTATATGTTATCAGAACCCAGATGTTAGTTTAGTTCAGTTCAGGAGCTCGGTACCGTAGCTGTATAGATCAGATATCTATGTTTAGATTTGTGCTAACCACCCCACAAGGGGTGGGAGATGGATAGTCAAAGTGGCTTTCATTGTAGAGTTGTAGACGTCCACTTAGCAGTCCCGACCAGGGTGAGGCGGGCCTATCATACTTACAGACATATTTTTGACTCGGCAGTGGTCGGCCAGCCATTGTCGAGTCTCACCTTCGGGCCACACACCCGTCATGGGGGGTAATACATGACATTAGTTAGCTATTCATCATGGGTATATTTTCAGTATTATCAGTTATAACAGATGTTTTATGTACGATATGATTTATTAGCAAGTATGAAAGTATATGATTATTAAGTATGTTATGATAAATGTCTACAGATATATGAAATGTACTGTATATGTATAATTGCATTAATTGTTCATGTTGCCACACAGCTGTATTTAGTTTATTTTCCTTTACTGAGATGTGTCTCACCCCCAACATTAAATAATTTTTCAGGAGACCCTGAGTGACCGGCGAGTCGTGGCCGCCGTTGAGTTAGTGATATTACCCCGTTAGGAGGGTAAGATTTGTACCAGGGTCAGAATTATTTTGCGTTTGATCCTAGAGTTATTTTGATGTTTATGAGGATGTATACAAATATAGTTTTGTGATGTTATAGTAAACTCTGGTATTATGCTTTATGGATGGATGATTGAGATTTTATACCTGCTGCTGCTTAGGTTTCCGTTGTGATTGACAAGCATCCCCGTTACCCACGGGTTCGGGTCGACTTTTCCATTTAATATATTACCTTTTATGTTAAGGAAATTGAGGTCGTTACAGCAGCAGTCTATATATATATATATATATTCTTTTCCCTTTTTTCATTTTCTCTCACTAGATTCGGTCCCTCTACCTCCTCTCTAGATTTTCAACGCTATTTCTCCCTGATTCAACGATTAAAAGCTACCACGATGATCCTGGGGAGATTCTCTACAACTTAGCCGGAACCGAATTTCGATTTGAGAAGTTTGGGAACCATCCCAAAATCAAGGTAAGTAGGTTATTTAAGGGTTATTTGATTTGTAGGTTTTTTTGAACTCTGATTTGGTTTTAGATGTTGTTATACTGGTGTTTGGGATGATTAATTAGGGTGTTGTGAATTTAGGATTTTAGGGCTTCTACTGCAAGCAGGTTAGAGAACCTAGTGGGTGTTCTCAGGATTCCAAGTAAATGATAAATAGTTTATAAATTCAGGAAATGTGAATAAGAAAATTATTTTGAAAATTCAATTGATTAATAGGGAAATATGTATGTGTATAATTTCAGGATTGTGGAATTATGAACGTCGTGTGCATAAGTTAGAAATCAGTAGACGAGTTTAGTTTGCCAAGTAAGGGAAATATGCTATGCTAGTTAAATCAAGAATTTTGCTAGTAAATTATAGTAATTGATTATGGGAAACAAAGTATAAATTATACAATTATATAAATTTCAGTATATGAATTTTATTCATTAATTGTGTAGCCTGAGTAAATATTATTCAGCATTGAATTTATACAGTTTCAAAATATCATGATCTATAGTATTTATGTACAGAAACATGTTTTACCAGATTTATATAATTATCATTTACAATATATATGTAGACTAGATAATTTACAGCATTTTCAGAATACCACGATATACAAGCTTCAGAACCATAACATTTAGATTATAGAACAGTACATATACACAACGAAAAATGGTCTTTTTATACATATTTTGTATCATACCAGAGTCTATACAAAGGGAGTCTAGGCTCCATAACATAAAACACAAACCCGAGTGTTAGTCAAAACCTCAAAAAGACAACTCGATACAATACTAGTACTTACCCAAGTACTTCTCGCAGTACACCGATCACTATGCTCCCAACACAAGGACGCTAGTTCCACTTACTCGTAGGACCTGAAAAATATGTACGTACGATAGGGGTGAGACAGCTCTCAGTAAGACAGATCCAGTTTATAGCAATGTGTGACATATGAGTGTTATCATGACATAAAACATATACAGTTCAATGCAATTCCAGTATTTTCACAAAACAATTCCAGTACAGTGCATTCACGCATACACACATGACCAAGTAACCCGGTGTCGTCACACCCTTCGGCTCGAAGCCGGTCCACATTACACGATGTCCCCGGCACATGGTGTAGCCCTAGGCTCCCATGGCATCATACCAGTACAATTGGTGGATCCACACCCTTCAGTAATCAGCCGATAAAGCTCACACCCTCGGATATAGAGTCGGACACTCTTGCCAAACATGACAGGTGATATTTCACACCCTCGAAATATAGAGTCGGACACTCTTTCACAGCCTGGAACAATTCGAAACCCCGTTCCTATTGCATTTCAGCAAAACACAACCATACATGTTCATGTAACCAAACAAATCACACCCATTTGGTAATCTAAAATCATAACTTTTCAAAAATATACAGTTTAAACAAGTCAAGGCATGGTCATCCCTATAACATTATATATATATATATATATATATATATATCACAATATATTCACGGTTTTCCAACAAAACCAAAGATGCAACCCAATGCCCCCTTTTTCCCAAAACTGTAACATGAAAAACTCATAATTTTATCCGTTAGATTTCCTCAAATGAGTAATCAAAACACACACAGGACTTTGAACCACAGTTCTACTGAGTCCAATTTCAAAAATAACCGACATAAACAGAATCCCCTTACCTTTCCCCGAAAATCCAAACCCGAACTTTACGACCCCTAAACCGCGAAACGAGTTCCCAAAACCTTTAAACCATAGTACAGAACATACTCACAATTATATTCCCTACATAACTATCGAAATAGAATTGATAACCGAGTCTTACCTTGATTTCAAGTCAAAACCAAAAAATGCTCAAAACGAAGATCCATTCCACAAACCTCGAAGAGAATCCTTCCTTGATCCTTGTAGTAACGTCAGATTAACGATTCTAGCAACGTACGACGAAGAAATCTAGAGAGAGAGTGAGTGATTTTTGAGTTCTTAGAGAGAGAGAGAGAGAGAGAGAGAGAATATTTTGATTTCTTAGTTGAGAAGTAATAGAAATGATATTTATAACCCCTTAACTCGGCCAACCTCGTCGACAAGACGGTGTCTTCATCGACGAGTCACTGTGTAACGACCTCCTATTTAAATGATTTTTTTTATACTATAACATTTAAAATGCTCTAATACCAAACTGAATTAAACCCAATCATCAACCTAAGCAGCAAGAAGCAGAAATCAAATAAACATAACCATACATAGTTAGGGCTACACAAAAATACTTCCAAAAATACTCACTCTAATATCAGGGCAATACTGAGGCCCCTCTATCTGAGAGCCTAATCAACTCGCCTACCTGGATCACCTGAAAAATGTTAAAGTAATTGGGATGAGCCAACGCTCAGTAAGATGAAATATGCTATTACTGGGGTGTGGCAGATGAGTTACAATATTATGAAAATATGTTTCTATAAAATCATGTATAACTGGATCTATAAATACAATACAAGTAATAGAAACCGCCACCATTTCCATGTTGCTTAACATATCAGTATTTTAGGTTACTATTTAAAATACTTCTAATGTATATAAGTATATTCTCTGTCTCTGTAAATTTGTATATATATAATAATAACTGAAAATTTTCCTGTGGATAACGATTTGTCATGATTTAACCCCTCATGACAAGGTTGTGCGGCCCGTAGGCAGGATCTACCCTAGCTGGCCGACCAAGGGAAAACCACTATACTCCTTCGGTCTGATCTGCCCTCCTCAACCCATATCTGATGGGGAGCCTATCCACGTTAGGGTACTATACGATCGACCTACTACCACGTATTATCTGAATAGGTGGTTGCACTCTGTAAATTGTATGTAGCTACGATACCGTGGTCTACTCTATGGTCCAACATGGTCTGATACTATATAATATATTTCTATATACAACTAACTGTTTTATTATGATTCTGTAATAACTGTATTAACCATGACACTGAAATAAACTGTAACTGTATCATCTGTATTTCTGAACTGAACTGTAATCTGTAAGTCATGATACTGAAAACTGTATAATCATGGTATTGTAAACTGTATAATTATGGTACTGAAAACTGTATAATCATAGTATTCTGTAATTACTATAAAACATAACCACTGGCTACATATTTTGTAAATCATAACCTGAAAATACTGTAAAACATGTTTCTTTACTATACCCATATCCTCAAGCCACACAAAAATTTTAAACATATTATACATAAATGATAAACTGTATAAATTTCCATCGTGAATAATCATCTGATAAAACATATAGTTTATACTGAAACATAGTAAAATTGCCTGACATAACATATTTCTTTTACCCGATTCCTGTTAAAATTCCCCTACTGAGACGGGTTCTACCCTCGCAGGGTTCTCTACTCAACACCCTGAAAACTACAAATCCCAAAACAAAATATCAATATTGTCGCGATGTCCCAGGAGCGCATGTGCCCCGAGCAGCGAAATTAAAATCAATTTGAATTTTTAATTAAAAAGATGAAAGTGTCGGAGTCGCCACTAACCTTTTAGTGTGGTTAGAACACATGATTACTATCCCGTTAGGGGTAGAGTGGGTCTATGTTACCAGAGTTAGGCTCGGGAGTTCGGTTACGCGAGGGGAAGGTACAAGCACCCCCTACGCACCCGTTCTTACGAACGGTACCTAATTAATTTGAAATTATTCCTAAGTTAATCTAATAAGTTTTTAAATTACTCCTTTTTATGAATTTATAAATACCTATAAAAAAAATAAATATATACATATATTCCCTCAGAGCTTAGGGTACATGAGGCCCAAAGGCTCATACCCCCCGCAATAAAATCATAGGGATAAAATCGAAAATAATTTACAAAATACACTTCCAAATTTTGAAAATTTTCTAGGGTTTTTCTAAGTATTAAAATACTAGTTGGAAGGTTTTTGGAACTAAAAAATATTTTTAAGTTTCAAAGTATTTTCCTTACCTTCTTCTATTTTTCTGATTTTTTATTTTTTTCATATTTTTACTGTATTTTGAAATAATAAATCAAAAATATTTTTTAGAATTTTCTCCTAATTTTCAATTTTTTATTATTTTCTGTATTTTACAAAAATTTCAAATAGCTAATAACAAAAAATAAAATACTACTTAAAATATAAATCATAACACGTAAATATTATATACCATAATAGTCAAATTTTTAATGATAAAACCCCAAATATTAATAATCAAACCCTAATGATATACTCTAGAATGGAAATAATCAAACCCTAAAAATTATGTACTTTTTATAAACATGTAATAGAATGAGATTATGGATAATAATTCACATCATGAATCTATAAAATATGCACAAACTCTAAAATATTAATATACCTTAATATGGAAATGTTGTACATAAATATGGAAAATAAATCAAATTCTCCCAAACCATATAAAAGCCAAGGAAGTAATATACATTTTATGGAAACCCTTAAGATCAATATTTAATGGTATGGAATCCCTAAAATTAGTACACAATAACAGTACAGGGACAGATTAAATAAAACACTACTCAAAACCCTAATAACGTAAAATAGTCAAAACCCTAAACTAAAACAATAATCAAAACCTTAAAAGATAATATCATGAAAATAATGTAAATAATCAAGAATCATGAACATGCGTAAATGTTACAATCCTAAACAATAATACACAAAATCCCTAAATATCCTATAAACAATAAATATGATAAATATCCTAAATACATCAAAAAGCCTAAATAATGTCTACACAATAAAACAAACACCCTAAATAATATGTAACAATAAAAATAAGTATATTACAATGAAAACAACGATAATACAAGTACTTTAAACAAATATACAACAATAGCTATGAAAAATAAAAATTAAATGATATAATCCAAAACCTACGACAATAATATTAAGTAATATACACAATAAAGGCAATGAAACTTTAAACCTAAATTTTAAATATTAAAACACTACCAATAACAATCAAAATAATAACATTAGATATGTGTATGTAAAACCTGAATAAAAATTCTTACACAAGGGAAGAAAATCCTGAAAAAATTGATGTCAGATATACCTATATAAATATTATCATAAAAAGAAGAAAAGCCCCGCAATAAAAAGAATAGACTCAATTAGCATTTTCCATGCATAAACAAAAATAATTAAAATATGAATATGAACAAAAATTCTGCAATAAGAAGAATAAGATTAATTAGTATTTTCCATGCATAAACAAAAATAATTAAATTTTGAATGTGAACAAAAATCCTGCCATAAGAAGAATAAAATTAATTAGTATTTACCATTTAAAAATTAAAACAATATTACTATATTAATTATCTAACAGGTATAGTTTTAACAAATAAAACAAAATAAACACATAATAAGAAAACTTAAATAAATAAAAGTATACATAGCATGTAAAAAAATAAAAAAAATAAAAAATAAAAATAAAAACTAAAAGACTTAAACTTTATGTCATAAATTGCAAAACTGAATCCACATATATATATATTCACGAGTGTGTGTGTGCAGTGTGCGTGAGTGCAAGGACTTACAGAGGCTGTTGTGGGCGTACCGCAGAGGTGAGGGACGGAGATTGGGCTTGAAGAGGATGGCTGCTGTGTAGAGTGGAGCTGCGGGTACCTGCCTGGGCTGCTGTGGGTGACGCCGGAACTGGTTGGAGGGCTGACGGTGACGACGGCGGATGGGTGGTGCTACGGTGGCGAGGAAGGGTGGCCGGGGTTAGCTGGAGCAGAGGAGGCTGGCGGCGGCGCAGCAGTGGGGAGCAACTCCTCAGGTCTGCTGGTTTGCTGCCGGTGTGATGGAGCAAAGCTTGGGTTGGCGGCAATGGTGCTGCCGGAGCTGGGCTGTGATGGTGTTGCCGGAGACTGGAGAAAGGCTCGAATGGAGGTCGTGGCCGAGAGAGTGTGGCAGAGAGCAGAGTCTGCTTGGTGGAATAAGGATGGAGAAGAGAGTGAAGGAGAGGGGGCGACGGCTGTTGGCAAGGGAAGAAGAAGAAGAAGCAGCAGAAAATTTTTTTTCACTTTCTTTGGTTTCTTTGGCCGTGCCCCTGTGTTACGCGCAGCCCCCACCTTATAAAAGAATTTTTTTTTTGAAAACCCTAACAAAATTTCCTTTCTTGATTTTATTTTTCTTTTTCTCCTTTTTTTTTTATGCTTTTATTCTTATGGTAATAATGAAAAAGGAAATAATATTAATAATAATAATCATAATAATATAAATACCAATAAGGTAATAATAATAATAATACTACTAAATAGTAAATAGTAATAAATAATTATAGTAAAAATAAAAATAATAAAGATATTATCAGTAAAATAATAATAATACTAATAAAAATAATACAAAAAGTAATAATAATAATAATAATAATATATCAAAAAATAATAACAATAAAATAAATGGAAAACAAAAATAATTATAGTAAAGTAAAAATAAAATAAAGATAATAAAAGTACTAGTAATAAAAAATGAAAAATAATAATAATAATGATAAAAATACTATCAAAATAATAGTAAAGTACTAATAATATAGGAAAATAATAATAATAATAATAATAAATAAATAAATAAAAATTAAAAAATATACCCAAAATAATAGTAAGGTAACACTAATTATAATACTAGTAATGAACAATAATAAATAATATAAATAATTATAAGAAAATAATAATAATAAAAATAAGGTAATAATAATAATAATATAATGAGAAGGGACTCCTTTGTTCTATTTGGCTAGAGCAAAAATAGGGTGTCTACAGCTGCCCCTCTTTGTAGGCTTAGTTGCTTCAATGTAACAGTAGGAACTCTCCTACGTTTTTTGCAGTAACAAGCCTGCAAAGATAAAAGACACCTATTTTAACCAAGCCATTCAACTCTCTATGGCTCTTCAAGTTAATCAATAGTTGTTTACTTCTGCCAACCAGAGACGATCCGCACTGAATGTAAGAATCCAGGTTGAGGTACACAGGGATGGCTTGCTGCGAATGTAACAATCCGAGCCGTAGCGACACGATGATTCAGCCAAGGGACACAATGATGGCTTGCTTCGAATGTAAGAATCCGAGCCGTAGGGATACGATGATCCAGTCATGGGACACAATGATGGCTTGCTTCGAATGTAAGAATCCGAGTCGTAGGGACACGATGATCTAGCCATGGGACACAATGATGGCTTGCTTCGAATGTAAGAATCCGAGCTGTAGGGACACGATGATCCAGCCATGGGACACAATGATGGCTTGTTTCGAATGTAAGAATCCGAGCCATAGGGATACAATGATCCAGCCATGGGACACAATGATTGCTTGCTTCGAATGGAAGAATCCGAGCCGTAGGGACACGATGATCTAGCCATGGGACACAATGATGGCTTGCTTCGAATGTAAGAATCCGAGCCGTAGGGATGCGATGATCTAGCCATGGGACACAATGATGGCTTGCTTCGAATGTAAGAATCCGAGCCGTAGGGACACGATGATCCAGCCATGGGACACAATGATGGCTTGCTTCGAATGTAAGAATCGGAGCCGTAGGGACACGATGATCTAGCCATGGGACACAATGATGACTTGCTTCGAATGTAAGAATCCGAGCCGTAGGGACACGATGATCCAGCCATGGGACACAATGATGGCTTGCTTCGAATGTAAGAATCCGAGCCATAGGGACCCGATGATCCAGCCATGGGATACAATGATGGCTTGCTTTGAATGTAAGAATTCGAGCCGTAGGGACCCGATGATCCAGCCATGGGACACAATGATGGCTTGCTGCGAATGTAAGAATCCGAGCCGTAGAGATACGATGATCCAGCCATGGGACACAATGATGGCTTGCTTCGAATGTAAGAATCCAAGCCGTAGGGACACGATGATCCAACCATGGGACACAATGATGGCTTGCTTCGAATGTAAGAATTCGAGCCGTAGGTACACGATGATCCAGCCATGGGACACAATGATGGCTTGCTGCGAATGTAAGAATCCGAGCCGTAGCAATACGATGATCCAGCCATGGGACACAATGATGGCTTGCTTCGAATGTAAGAATCCCAGCCGTAGGGACACGATGATCCAGCCATGGGACACAATGATGGCTTGCTTCGAATGTAAGAATTCGAGCCTTAGGGACACGATGATCCAGCCATGGGACACAATGATGGCTTGCTTCGAATGTAAGAATCCGAGCCGTAGGGATACGATGATCCAGCCATGGGACACAATGATGGCTTGCTTCGAATGTAAGAATCCGAGCAGTAGGGACACGATGATCCAGCCATGGGACACAATGATGGCTTGCTTCGAATGTAAGAATTTGAGCCGTAGGGACGCGATGATCCAGCCATGGGACACAATGATGGCTTGCTGCGAATGTAAGAATCCGAGTCGTAGGGATACGATGATCCAGCCATGGGACACAATGATGGCTTGCTGCGAATGTAAGAATCCGAGCCGTAGGGACACGATGATCCAGCCATGGGACACAATGATGGTTTGCTTCGAATGTAAGAATCCGAGCCGTAAGGACACGATGATCCAGCCATGGGACACAATGATGGCTTGCTTCGAATGTAAGAATCTGAGCCGTGGGGATACGATGATCCAGCCATGGGACACAATGATGGCTTGCTTCGAATGTAAGAATCCGAGCCGTAGGGATACGATGATCCAGCCATGGGACACAATGATGGCTTGCTTCGAATGTAAGAATCCGAGCAGTAGGGACACGATGATCCAGCCATGGGACACAATGATGGCTTGCTTCGAATGTAAGAATTCGAGCCGTAGGGACGCGATGATCCAGCCATGGGACACAATGATGGCTTGCTGCAAATGTAAGAATCCGAGCCGTAGGGATACGATGATCCAGCCATGGGACACAATGATGGCTTGCTGCGAATGTAAGAATCCGAGCCGTAGGGACACGATGATCCAGCCATGGGACACAATGATGGTTTGCTTCGAATGTAAGAATCCGAGCCTTAAGGACACGATGATCCAGCCATGGGACACAATGATGGCTTGCTTCGAATGTAAGAATCTGAGCCGTGGGGATACAATGATCCAGTCATGGGACACAATGATGGCTTGCTTCGAATGTAAGAATCCGAGCCGTAGGGATACGATGATCCAGCCATGAGACACAATGATGGCTTGTTTCGAATGTAAGAATTCGAGTCGTAGGTACACGATGATCCAGCCATGGGACACAATGATGGCTTGCTGCGAATGTAAGAATTCGAGCCGTAGGGACACGATGATCCAGCTATGGAACACAATGATGGCTTGCTTCGAATGTAAGAATTAGAGCCTTAGGGACATGATGATCCAGCCATAAGACACAATGATGGCTTGCTTCAAATGTAAGAATCTGAGCCGTAGCGGATACAATGATCCGAGCCACCTCAACCAGTAACAAGGTGTGAAAGCAAAGTTTTGAAAGTTGTTACTCTATTTGGAAAATGCACTTGGGGTAAAGTCTGAATGTCCATGAAGGAATCCCCTATCCTTGGGATCTGTTGCCCCAGTTCAAAATAAATCAATGTGTGTCTGGGGTCAACTTGCCCCAGTTTTCCAAATAAATCAAAGTGCACTTGGGGTCAACTACCCCAGCTCATAATTAAACACAACCGGAATCTCTCCATCAAGGATGTCAAATAATCATTCAAAAGCTTAAGAAAAGCGTGAAGGATGCTCTATTGCTGCTTGTGATGCTAGAATGCAATGATATGTTGCTAACTTATAATGCAGTGATATGTGGCTATTAATATGCATGTTACCAACTTGTGATCATATGTATGTATTTTTTTTTTTATGTTTTTTTTTTTTTTGGGTAATGTACGAAATGCACAATGATGATGCATGAGATGTATTGGTAATACATAGAATGTAGGTAATGCATGCAATGCATGGCGATGCATAAAATATATGGTGATGCGTGAAATGCAGGACAATGCATAAGATGCATAGTAATACATGGAATGCATGACAATGCATGAGATGTGTGGTAATGTGTGAAATATAGGGTAATGCATGAAATGCATGGCGATGCATAAGATGTATGGTAATGCATGAAATGCATGGCAATGCATGAAATCTAGGTAATGCATGAAATGTATGACAATGCATGAAATTTGGGGTAATGCATGATAATGCATGAATCTTTTCTCCCAATGCACTTGTGGTCAATGATCTCATCTTTGGTCTCCACATGAAACTCGCCATATTTGAATGAATCTGTAACTGATCTTGGCTTAATCTTCTTTATTCATCCAGTCATGAAAGTGATTGACTCAGCTTAAAATCACAAAATCTGCCCCAGTTGAATGGACCTACAGCTGATCTTGACTCTGATTTCTTATTCCAATCCGATAAGAAAGTGCTTGAATGAGACATACTGAGACTCAACTCGGAATTTACCCCAGTTAAATTCATCTGCCACCGATCTTGACTCTATTGTTGGATTCCTTTTGAACTTGACATAACATTTGCCCCAGTTTGATTGCTCTTTCTCCACAAGGATCTTCTTTATAGAAATTTTTGGTGATTCTGAAACTCTTTGACTATCCATCCTCTTTTAATGCTCTAAAGAATAAGAAGAGTTCCTTTTCTTCTTCTTTTTTGTGATTTTAAGGAATGAGGAATGATTATGCAACTATGACGTCAACTTGCTAAATCAAAGGCCATCTGCACAAAATAAATGTTTTACCATGTTTCAATGGTATTATAGGGAAAAATTCATACCAGTATTCAAAAGTCGTATAACATTGATTTCCCAGCCCAAATGACTGTCCTTCTCTTCAACTGCCCCAGTTTCATCAACCCATGCTTTGATCTCAAGATGGTCTTTAAGACTTGGAACGAAACGTAGGCTTAGGGATGTAGGATTTTAGAATAAAAGGGAAACTAAGGCTCAATAATATCACCCCAAACAATATTTTATGCCCCCAGTTCGAGTTGAGGCGCTTTTGCAAGATGTTGACCGAACTTATTATTTAAACAAGCTGCCTACGTACCTTTCCAGGATCAGGTCATTACGTAGTTCAGACTCAATATTAAGTCTGACAAATCTTTTAAGACAACAATTTATACCAATCTGGTCAGGACTTTCATTTGGACCGTAATGTAGGCTAAGGGTATAGGTTAAAGAAGAAATGAGTTACATAAGACTCAAAATCATCAATTTCATCAAGGGTAATTTGGTCAAAGATCGCATACGTAGTAAGTCCCTTATTTTCTTTCTTCTTCCTCCTGCTTTTCTTTTTTCTTTCCCTTTTAATCTTCTTTTCCTTCTTTTCCTACAACTTTCACTTTTTTCTTTTATAAAGGAATCTTGACTTCATTTTCATTTGAACTTCAATTGGGACCAATTTTTTTAAAAAAATTGCCCCAGTATGGGGTGTGATCCTTTGACGGGTTAATCAAGAAATGAATCTTTCATACTCAAACAGGGTTTGCAAGGGATTTCTTCTTTGACTTTCTTTTGGGTAGTAGAACAATGGCCTACCATCCTTTGGTAATGACTATTGTCTCAAATGATTTGCCAAACACTAAGGGACCCAAACCCAGGTTCTGACTTTTAAGAAAAAGCTGGTTTAACATTCAGGTTCAATTTGGTTAACAAATGGTAAATCATTGTTTGGGTTCTTTTTAGGGATAACTGTTCGGCCAAAGAGGGTCATCCATCATTTGATCAAAACATGAGTGATTAATTGATAGGAAATTATTAGAGCAGTGCAGCCGCTTCATTGAATTCCTTGGAAGGTAAGTTGCTTCTTCATAACATTTGAATTCAATGATTGTTTCATCCTTTAACATCTCTTTCTAACTCATGAACACTGGCAATATTACTTTCCCTATTTCGGCATGAAACATAAGCAAACAGAATTTGGCAATTGGACTCGAAATGCATAACTCATTTTATTGAATATAGAAACTATTCCGAGACACAGGCGTCCACAGATTACAAAAAGCAAATAACAATGGGGAAAACAAAAGAATATCAACTGAAAAGGATTAGATAGTCAAAAAGCTCAGTACTCCAACACTTTAGCCTCTATGGATAACAACTGAAACCATTGATTTGGGAACCTCTCTGATATGTCAACCACTTCCTTCCTCGTGTTTGGGCAAAGGATTCCCCTGGACTCTTGGTTGCTTGACACCGAAGGTTAACCAACCAGCCTCTCTCAATGATTGTACTTTATGCTTAAAGGCCCAGCATTTTTCAATTGAATGGCCTATTGCCTTAGTGTGATACTCACAGTGAGCATTTGGGTTGTACCATTTTGGGTAAGGGAACTGTACCAACTCTCCAGGCGTAGGCGCAACTAGATGTCTTTCAACCAATTGTGGAAATAATTCTGCGTAGGTCATCGGGATACGGTCTATCTTTCTGACTTTCCTCTGGACACCTCTATCTTGTGTTTGAACATGGGCGGGCATGACCAAAGGCCTTGTGCTTGCATGTACAGTCTGATCATCATGGTGTCTAAAAACAAGGTTGCTTTTAGATTCGATGTGCGAGACTGTCTGACAACATTGCTCTTGTGTCATTTGGGCTTTCTTACTTTTCTTTCTATCAACCCATTTAACAAGGCTTCGTTCTGACTCCGATCACTTTGCTTTCCCCATATTGATTGCATCTTCAATTTGCTCTTGGATGACTGCCCAATTGGGACTATTCTTGGGGGTCCTTTTAGGGAAATGGGCAACACATGGATATGGGTAAACTACTTTCCCTTTTCCTATCATAGGGCAACTCTGGGCTGTCATCTCCCTTTTTTGATAAGAGCAATCGCTCGTCTTCTCCTCCCTACTCTTTGAAATTAGAACTGCCTCCTGGCGATATTGAGTCATAAAAGCGCGAGCTAGATCTCTCCACGTATGTACTTTTACTTGGCGACACCATTCTAGAGCTTCCCCTATTAAACTACTTTGGAAACAATGGATGAGCAGATCATCATTATCACAACATGCGGCCATCTTCTGTAAATACATCCCCAAGTGAGCTAGTGGACACTCAGACCCACTAAACTTTGCAAAATTTGGGACTTTGAGCTTTTGGGGTAAGATTGAATTCGACATTAGACAAGGATTGAAAACATCCGATGAACCAGAAATGTTTGCCTTTTGCATAACTTGCAGCTGTTCTTCCCAGACTTCATTCTTATGATCCATTTCTTCATTAGGTATCTGCTCTTTGCCCATTTCTTTAGCTATTCCCCCTTCTTGAATATTAGGATTGATGAAGGGCGGAACTTGAACATCTCTCTCCAGTTGAGGTTTCATATCCTGAGTTGATAGGACAAATGTGTGTAGGCTTAAGCCTAGACCAGCTAGCGACTCCATCAACCATGGTTGGAACAAAGGCTTGTTTTCAACTGCTTGCTTTGGAAGTCGTGTAGTTTGGCTCCACGAGGGGGCTACCTCCTCCATCTGATTCTTAATCTTTCGCACATCTTGATGGACGTCTTCAGGATTTGGCGCGGGAGAGCACATCTGACCTTCTAGATCCTTCCGCATGAGTCTAACCCTTTGTCAAAAACTTAAAAGGATGTGCAGAAACCGTTCTATTTCTCCTACTTTTAGAATTTTAAATCTCGATTTCACCACCTTGGCACGCTGGTTTTACAGGAAATTGGGATATGATTACTGACTCATTGGAGATGACTATGCATGTATAGTAATGAAATTGAGCATGGAATGCACGATTAGGTTATGCAATGGGTGTTTATATATGGATGCAACTAGTGCACTTATACATACAAATAATGATATGAACATGTATGCGACTTATCGTGCATGACTATGTGTGAAATTATGCATGGATGCAATGTAACATAACTAACTACTTAGCCAGCATTCTAGAAAAATTCCACTAATGAACATTTCAAAGATTAAAACGACCATTAATGGGTGACGATTTCAATTCAATTTCTCCCTCAACCCTTCATTTCCTTGATGATGGTCTATCTACCTTAGATTCCATGAAGGGTCAGATTATGTTCTAAGGTTAGGGTTGACCCAATCTAGTCAACTCGTAGGATTCATTCAATGCAGACTTGTGGACTTAAATGTGTACTTGGGCCTCAAGTATTTTAAAATATGGGCTTCGAGCTATTTCATGATGGGTTAAGGCCCTAGTTGAAAAGGAATTGGGCTTGAATTACTTGAAAAAATGTTGGCCCAAATTTTTAGGTAATGGGGTTGAAGTCCTCTTTTGAAATCTGGGTTTGCCCCTTTTGAAACTTAGGCATGGGCCGAGTTTTTGCTTCGGAAAAGGTCAGGCCTAAGATTTGTTTTTAAAGAATTGGGCCCAATTTATTTGAAAAGGGTTGGGTCGACCCATATTTCATGATGGGATGAGGCCCTAGTTGAAAAGGAATTGGGCTTGGATTACTTGAAAAAATGTTGGCCCGAATTTTTAGGCAATGGGGTTGAAGCCCTCTTTTGAAATCTGGGTTTGACCCTTTTTGAAAATAAGGCATGGGCCAAGTTTTTGCTTAGAAAAAGGTCGGGCCCAAGTTTGCTTTTAAAGAATTGGGCCCGAGTTATTTGAAAAGGGTTGGGCCGACCCATATTTTAAAATGCTTGGGCCAAGTGCTTCATTTTTTGAAAGGATGGGCCATGGTCTCATTATTGGACTTTTTCAGAATACCGGCTAAGTAGTATGTATATCTAAAGTGGATGCAAAATGAATGATATAATACAAAGTATCTCACAACATATATACAATAGACGGTATGAGGATAAGGATGTCCCAACCCAGGGTAGGTATGTATATACAGGGTTCGTCATGGCACTATCCTAGTTAAGGAAAACTATATACAAGTATGTGTGGGTAGGCTCTAACCCTATTGACAAAAGGTCCTCAGTTTGGAATTCCATCCTCCCCCATTGGGGTAAAACCCGTACTGAGTGGAGTGGTTCGCGGGTCCCGTCAAGCTCTGCCACGAAGGAACTGACGCTATTACACTCCTATCTAATCCTAGTAAGGAAAGCTCGGGTATAGAGCGTGAGAGTGTGTGAATTTAATTTTTAACCTAATCCCGTTACCCCCACATTTATTCACATGATATAAACAATATGGAAACAAGATATCTACAATTAATATATATATTCAAAAGATAAGGAAACACAATATATGCAATTAATATGTTTATTCACAAAAAATTTTGGAAACAAAAAATAAGGAAACAAAATATCAGTAATTAAGATGCTTATTCAAAATATCTTACAATTAATATGCTTTATTCGGAATATTTGGAAACAAAATATCTACAATTAATATTAACAAAATTAGGAAACAAAATATTTTTACTTAGTTAAGGTTATTTGTAAATTATGGAAGTAAAATATTTACAACTAATCAAAGTTATTTACAGATTACAACATTCACAAAATAAGGAGTAATTAAAAGATTTAATAAATTTAAACTTGGGATAATTTCTAATTAATTAATGGCTCGACTCTCTAAGGTCCCCAGCGGAGTCGCCAAGCTGTCGCGACGTCTCGGGAGCGCGTGTGCCCCGGGCGGCGAAATTAAAATCAATTTAAATTTTAATTAAAAAGATGAAAGTGTCGGAGTCGCCACTAACCTTTTAGTGTGGTTAAAACACATGATTACTACCCCGTTAGGGGTAGAGTGGGTCTATGTTATCAGAGTTAGGCTCGGGAGTTCGGTTACGCGAGGGGAAGGTACAAGCACCCCCTAAGCACCCGTTCTTACGAACGGTACCTAATTAATTTGAAATTATCCCTAAGTTAATCTAATAAGTTTTTAAATTACTCCTTTTTATGAATTTATAAATACCTATAAAAAAAAATAAATATATACATATATTCCCTCAGAGCTTAGGGTACGTGAGGCCCAAAGGCTCATACCCCCCGCAATAAAATTATAGGGATAAAATCGAAAATAATTTACAAAATACACTTCAAATTTTGAAAATTTTCTAGGGTTTTTCTAAGTATTAAAATACTAGTTTGAAGGTTTTTGGAACTAAAAAATATTTTTAAGTTTCAAAGTATTTTCCTTACCTTCTTCTATTTTTCTGATTTTTTATTTTTTTCATATTTTTACTGTATTTTGAAATAATAAATCAAAAATATTTTTTAGAATTTTCTCCTAATTTTCAATTTTTTATTATTTTCTGTATTTTACAAAAATTTCAAATAGCTAATAACAAAAAATAAAATACTACTTAAAATATAAATCATAACACGTAAATATTATATACCATAATAGTCAAATTTTTAATGATAAAACCCCAAGTATTAATAATCAAACCCTAATGATATACTCTAGAATGGAAATAATCAAACCCTAAAAATTATGTACTTTTTATAAACATGTAATAGAATGAGATTATGGATAATAATTCACATCATGAATCTATAAAATATGCACAAACTCTAAAATATTAATATACCTTAATATGGAAATGTTGTACATAAATATGGAAAATAAATCAAATTCTCCCAAACCATATAAAAGTCAAGGAAGTAATATACATTTTATGGAAACCCTTAAGATCAATATTTAATGGTATGGAATCCCTAAAATTAGTACACAATAACAGTACAGGGACAGATTAAATAAAACACTACTCAAAACCCTAATAACGTAAAATAGTCAAAACCCTAAACTAAAACAATAATCAAAACCTTAAAAGATAATATCATGAAAATAATGTAAATAATCAAGAATCATGAACATGCGTAAATGTTACAATCCTAAACAATAATACACAAAATCCCTAAATATCCTATAAACAATAAATATGATAAATATCCTAAATACATCAAAAAGCCTAAATAATGTCTTCACAATAAAACAAACACCCTAAATAATATGTAACAATAAAAATAAGTATATTACAATAAAAACAACGATAATACAAGTACTTTAAACAAATATACAACAATAGCTATGAAAAATAAAAAAAATAAAAATTAAATGATATAATCCAAAACTTACGACAATAATATTAAGTAATATACACAATAAAGGCAATGAAACTTTAAACCTAAATTTTAAATATTAAAACACTACCAATAACAACCAAAATAATAACATTCTATATGTGTATGTAAAACCTGAATAAAAATTCTTACACAAGGGAAGAAAATTCTGAAAAAATTGATGTTAGATATACTTATATAAATATTATCATAAAAAGAAGAAAAGCCCCGCAATAAAAAGAATAGACTCAATTAGCATTTTCCATGCATAAACAAAAATAATTAAAATATGAATATGAACAAAAATTCTGCAATAAGAAGAATAAGATTAATTAGTATTTTCCATGCATAAACAAAAATAATTAAATTTTGAATGTGAACAAAAATCCTGCCATAAGAAGAATAAAATTAATTAGTATTTACCATTTAAAAATTAAAACAATATTACTATATTAATTATCTAACAGGTATAGTTTTAACAAATAAAACAAAATAAACACATAATAAGAAAACTTAAATAAATAAAAGTATACATAGCATGTAAAAAAATAAAAAAAATAAAAAATAAAAATAAAAACTAAAAGACTTAAACTTTATGTCATAAATTGCAAAACTGAATCCATATATATATATATTCACGAGTGTGTGTGTGCAGTGTGCGTGAGTGCAGGGACTTACAGAGACTGCTGTGGGCGTACCGCAGAGGTGAGGGACGGAGAGTGGGCTCGGAGAGGATGGCTGCTGTGTAGAGTGGAGTTGCGGGTACCTGCCTGGGCTGCTGTGGGTGACGCCGGAACTGGGTGGAGGGCTGATAGTGACGACGGCAGATGGGTGGTGCTACGGTGGCGAGGAAGGGTGGCCGGGGTTTGCTGGAGCAGAGGAGGCTGGCGGCGGCGCAGCAGTGGGGAGCAACTCCTCAGGTCTGCTGGTTTGCTGCCGGTGTGATGGAGCAAAGCTTGGGTTGGCGGCAATGTTTTTTTTTTGAAAATCCTAACAAAATTTCCTTTCTTGATTTTATTTTTCTTTTTCTCCTCTTTTTTTTTTTTTTTGCTTTTATTCTTATGGTAATAATGAAAAAGGAAATAATATTAATAATAATAATCATAATAATATAAATACCAATAAGGTAATAATAATAATAATAATAATACTAAATAGTAAATAGTAATAAATAATTATAGTAAAAATAAAAATAATAAAGATATTATCAGTAAAATAATAATAATACTAATAAAAATAATACAAAAAGTAATAATAATAATAATAATAATAATAATAATAATAATAATATATCAAAAAATAATAACAATAAAATAAATGGAAAACAAAAATAATTATAGTAAAGTAAAAATAAAATAAAGATAATAAAAGTACTAGTAATAAAAAATGAAAAATAATAATAATAATGATAAAAATACTATTAAAATAATAGTAAAGTACTAATAATATAGGAAAATAATAATAATAATAATAATAATAAATAATTAATTAAAATTTAAAAATATACCCAAAATAATAGTAAGGTAATACTAATTATAATACTAGTAATAAACAATAATAAATAATATAAATAATTATAAGAAAATAATAATAATAAAAATAAGGTAATAATAATAATAATATAATGAGAAGGGACTCTTTTGTTCTATTTGGTTAGAGCAAAAATAGGGTGTCTACAATTATTTCTTTGCTTGCATCATTTCTTACAACTACTGGAAAGTCAAATTCTGAATAAAAGACCTTACTCTGGATTTGGGATGAATTCCAAGTTTGCCCCACCGATGATTTGCTCCAACAGATTTGAAGAGAACTCTGCCAGGAGCGTCGTGGTGGCGTTAGATCGTCAATCCAGCGACTGACGAGGTCGAAATCGAAGGGAGAAGGGGGAAGGGCCGTAGGAGAGAGAGAGGATAGGGTTTGCGGCCGAATTTCTGCGATTAAAATAAGTTTAGAGCTATTTATACTGTGGGATTCGTCGACGAGTCACGTCATCTCGTCGACGAGTCCTTAAGTAATTTCGTCGACGACCCTTACACTTCGTCGACGAAATTTAGAGTAGCTCAAATTCTTCTCTCGGTATTTTCTCGTCGATGAGATGGGACCTCGTTGACGAGGTCCTAAAGAACCCTCGTTGATGAACCCCTGTATTCGTCGACGAGGCTTGGAAATTTCTTGAAATTGTTATTACCTCGAAAGTACGATGTCATCAATGAACGCGGAGTGTTCGTCGACGAAGTCTACTGCCTCATTCGGTTCCTATTTCCATTTTCCTCTCCTCTTTATTATTAAAAAACTATTATTCTTCGAGTCACTACACATTAAAGATAGTTCGTTAATGAAGCAGTGACCTCGTCGACGAGCTCTTGCATTTCGTCGCCGAACAACCTAAGGCCTTCGTCGACGAAACTTGCTCAATTTACAATTCTACCATTCTCTTTATTAATTTATTCCATATATCACGGTTCGGGTTTTTACATTTTAAGAATTCCAAGAATATTTTCTAAAGCTTATTAAAAAGACACAAATCTTCCTTTGTATTTTAAACTCCTGAAATTTTAAGAGTTCTAGGGATTTCCTCTAATGTTTGCAAAAAATACACAAATCTTCTTTCGTGTTTTAAACCCCTAAAGTTTTAAGAATTTTAGAAATATTCTTTAAGGTTTGTTGAAATGACACAAATCTTATTTTGTATTTTTAAAAGATAAATTTTTTTTAGAAAATATTTATATTTTTTAACTAAACTTTAAGAAAAAATTGTGATTTTAAAATTTTAGAAGTGATTTGTGACATTTTTAATATTTTTGGAATGATTTCTATTTTTCTTTTATCAAATCTCATGGAGAAGAGTATCTTCTGACTGCAGTCTGCAGGAGCGAGACGACGTCGTTGCAATGTCCTATGATCCTGTCCTTGTCCCTGACTCATCGTCGCTGCGGATCTAATCCCTTTGTGGACCCCGCGCCCGCCCCACGTGGCCGTGCATCGGAACGGTACGGAACGACGAGGAAATATATAGCCACCAAAAAGTACAATGGCAGAAGTGGCAGCTTCCGGCGATGATGGATCGGAAAGCAGGGGCTCCGGCACCAGAGGGCGCGATCGAGCACAAGGCGAATGCCAGGGTTGGTCTTCTGGGAAACCCCAGCGACGTCTACTTCGGCCGTGTCATCTCCTTCAGCTTCGCCAACTTCTGGGCTTCCGTTCGCTTGGAGCCCTCCGCCGATCTCGTCATCCGGCCGCACCCTACCCACGATCTCGTCCACTTCGACTCCCTCCACCATCTCGTTCGTCCATAATCTCTCTCTCTCTCTCTCTCTCTCTCTCTCTCTCTCTCTCTCTCTCTCTCTCGATCTGCATTTGTTGTTCTAATTTTGATCGGTCCTGTTTAGATTCGTAAACGTGATTGAATTTCTCAGCGTGATTGCAAATTTACTGTAGGAATTAGCATTGATCTTGCTCAACTGAATTGTTTTTGGATCGAATCCGTAGCGGTATACCTTTACAGGACAAACTACAAGTAGTTGGTACTTGGTAATAAAACACAAGTGGCTTCAGAATTTGATCTTGTGTGTTTTTGTTGAGTAGAAGGACGGTGGATGTAGGTTTCCTTGGTGGTAAAACAAAAGTCGCTTCATTGGAATTGAAATTAGCAATTTACATGTCCAACTCGAGTACAGTACGGAAAAGGGAAATATTGCTTCTTAGGTAATAGAGCATTAGGTTTAGATTAAGAGGGATTAATGTGCAGGTCAATTCTGATGATTGCTCATATGCATTTTACAGTATGCTTGAAGAATTTGATTTTTGGGCACTGGTGTTTCTCTATTGTAAGCGTTTCACTTGAACTCTGCATGGTGCAAATGACAAATGGGGCTGTAGCTGATTCAACACTAAAATAGCTTATCCAACACTAAAATCTTTCTTAGCTCTGTACCTATTTATGGGCCTCTGCGTGTGTGTCTTTGTGTGTGTTCGTGTGAGTGTGAAGATTGCATTGTTAAGAGAAGAATTTGCTCCGACATGACTCACCCATTTGAAAGTTGTCTTAATTTCTTCCATGGCATGCTAAAGGTTCTGAGTTTTGTGTGGAGTAAAATATGCTCATACTTTCTGCAGGTGAGTCGATTGCAAAATGAAGGTTATTATGGAGGTGTACGCTTGCTGATGGCAATTTGTAAAGTGTTTCATAATTATTGCAAAGACAACAAGATTGATCTCCGTGGAGGGAATTTCACTCTATCATATGAAACTAATATCCCTCGGCAGGTAAGAGTCATATTGTAACATTATTTGTCTTGGACCTCTATACTGACTAAAAAAGTGAAATTTACGGAACAAAAATGCTTTATTTACTGCTTAAACATCATGCCTTGTCACTGCTAGTGTTGTTGTGGTGTACAAATGTACAATCACTAAAAGTGTTTGATGCAATTAGGGTTGCAAACAAACCAAATTGCTCCTAAGCGGCTCAGGAGCTCAACATAGTAAGAGCTTGACTTGTTCATTATATAAATGAGTGATTCCAAAGCCCAATTTTGTGGCACGTACAATAAACAAGCTGAACCTGAATAGGAATGGACTCGTAGGGTCAGCTCGTTTGGACTTATGAGCAGCTCAATCATTGGCTTGGTTTAGGCTTATTTAATAAGCTTAGATTGGACTCATTTATGAGCTAGTTTAGTAAGTCCAAATTAGGCTTGATAGACTGTAGCAGGCTTAAAAGTAGGGTCTGTTTGGGCAATGGCTTATTTTGCTCAAATTCCATCTCCCAAATTTAGTAAGACTAATTGCTTAAGGCCGATAGGCTAGCTTGGTTAGAGAAAAACAATCTAAGGCTCTTTTTCACCTTTTTTTCCTAACAAAACCCTAAGAGCTCTCACTTATCAAAATAAAAGGTTCCAAAAGAATCAAACCATTCATGAACATCTTAGCAGCTTGGCTCGGTAAGGGCTTGTGAGCTCGTTCATTTTCATATAAACAAACTTGAGCAAGTATACCAAAGCTCAGTTTGAGCTCAGCTCAAGCTTGAGCTCAGTTAAAATTTTAACAAATAAGCCTGAGCATGGCAAAGCTTGCTCGGCTCAGCTCAGCGTTTGTAGCCCTAGGTTCAACCATACAAAGCAAGAGTATTGATAAACACGTGATGTTTGGATGTCTTGTGTAGCAGCACTACAGTGATCAAATGCCTGGTGTTTGGGTGTGTAGTGTTGCAGTACTGTTTATAGAAAATATCAATGCATTACCAGAACTCATGTTGATGATGTTTCTTTTGAAGAAAAAAACACTGCAGATCGTCTAGGCTTCTTGTAAAAGAACCACCAGCTCAAATTATGTTCATTTTACTTGTCCAAAAAAGATAATTACATGATCTCAATACATAAGGTTCTGTTGTTCTTACAATCAAACTGCCCAAAATGTGGCTATCTATATTTAAAATCACCTCACTCTTTTGTCAGGTTGAGACAATTTAATATCCATTTGCATGTCATTTTCAAAACCTATTCAGTCATTAGATTTTCTGTTGATTAACGCAGGAGTATATTTGCAATATAGAATATATAATTCTAAAGCTAAAGCTAATAAACTACTGATACATTTAGTGTGTTTTTGAGAAGCAACTGAATAATAAGGCTGCAGAATTAGACAGGGCAATATTCTGCTTGAAAATTTGTAGAGGTTAAGGTTGTTTTAAACTTTACTTTGTCATAGAATTTGGTTCTTATTTTCTTGGGATAAATTTGCTGAACTTTTTATGTTGAAATGTAGCAGTATAACATAAATTATTTAGATGTTAGGATTAGTCTTTAAATGTGTATTCAACTTTTTAGTCTATTTCTATTCCTAATAGCAGTGTATGGCTGAAGTTAATAGTTTTGATAATACAGACGGGGCTTTCAGGTTCCAGCGCAATTGTATGTGCTGCCCTCAACTGCCTCCTTGACTTTTATGAAGTTAGGCATTTAATTAAAGTAGAGGTCAGGCCCAACCTTATCCTTGATGCAGAGAAGGAACTTGGAATAGTTGCTGGTCTGCAGGATCGGGTTGCACAGGTTTATGGAGGCCTTGTTTACATGGTATGCAATTTTAAAATATTTTATGTATGCATATAACATAGGAAGACACATAAGGATTTTTATGGATCCTATTCAACTGTTTATTTGTAGGATTTTAGCAAGGAACGCATGGATGGATTAGGCCATGGCATCTACACACCCCTGGATATTAGTCTTCTCCCTCCGCTGCATCTCATCTATGCTGAAAATCCTAGTGATTCTGGGAAGGTTAGGATCGTATAATGGCTTTGCCTTCTGTGATCTTGGTTTGTGGACATGGTGTGTCATTGTATTGTTACGATTCAGTTTTCCTTTTGCACTCATGTTTGTGTGATGAGCATTTTTATCTGCATGACTACATGATTTTCCTGCTCTCATATGCAAGCACCTATAGGACTATCACTGATTTTTCGCCTCGTGGACCTAGAAGATCTACTTGATCTGTTCTGCTTTTTTCACCCTTTGTGAACCATTTAATGCTTAGGAATGTCTCCTCATCCCAAAAGAAAAAGCCCATTGAGCCTTAAAGTTACAACAAGATCTTGTTTACAATGTAGGTTTGTTTAATACTAAGAACCAAGAACATGCCAGGTGTACCCAAGTGATGCATGTAGAATTATGTCTGGGTTCATGGAAACCTCTGCATGTATATTTATGTATGTATTCATAAATAGATCTGACTTTCTATGAGTATGCGGATTATATGACACAAAAATTTTGACGCTGTTGCACGACTCTGTGGACTGGTTGTGATGATGCTGAGTAAATATGGTCATTATTCTTAAGTTCTGTCGCTCATTACACAGATTTTGTGCATAAAACACATACTGCTATCAAACTTTATAAACTTGTCATTCTACAGACTTCAAATATACATGCGCATAACATTTTCTATATGCTTGTATATCTTCAAATAGCAGTTTAGATTTACCAAAAAAAAAAAAATTTTAAATCTTTGTTTCGCTAAGCCAAGAGCTTTATTGTAGAACCTTGATATCTAATTATTATATGCTATCTAGTCATGATGTGTTTATATCTCCAGTTCCCCCCACTTTTTTTTTTCAATTCAAAAGCAGCTTTTTATACACTTTTGGATTATGAACTTCTTGTGATTAAATATGAACAAGGTATACTGGAAGTGAACCAGCTGCCTTATGGAAGAGGATTGCCAGGGGAACTGTTCTTACAATCTCTAGAATGGACCCAAAAAAAGGGGCCTCAGGCAGGATTGACATTCAATATTTTGTACAGAAGGTAGCAATAGATCGCATTTTTCATAAACATTTTTTAAACACAGGTACACAGTACAGTAAGGCAGAGGTGGCTTAATGGAGATGAGTTCATAAAATCATCAATGGCAGAGGTTGCGAATATAGCATTAGAAGGACGGAATGCATTGCTTGAGAAAGACCATTCAAAGCTTGCAAACCTCATGAACCATAATTTCAACCTTCGGAGGTAAGCAAATGTATTTTTTAACATCTGATACCTGACAGATTTGTTTTGACAAGTTCATCTTAGCAAAGCTGTCCTAACTTGGATAAAACAGAGGATGTTTTGTTTTATGAGTGCTAATGAGGAAATGTCTTTGGTCATGTTTTCTTACTTTTCAATCCTTCAACAACTTCGAAACCAACTTCGAAGTTTTCTAAAACTAATGAAAATAACTAATATCTTTTTGGGGAGTTTATTTCTTTGGTCTTAGACATGTATACACTGATCTTATGGCACGCCTTATCTTAAATTTGAAACAGGAATATGTTTGGTGATGATGTGCTTGGCGCTTTAAACATAGAGATGGTGGAGGTGGCACGAAGAGTGGGTGCTGCATCAAAGTTTACAGGAAGCGGAGGAGCGGTGATCGCATTCTGCCCCGATGGTCCCTCTCAAGTAAAGGCTCTGGAGGAGGCTTGTAAAAAAGCTGGTTTTATTGTTCTGCCCGTCAAGGTTGTTCCTTCACGCCTAAATGATATTGATCTCAAAACCCTCTCATCAAAGTAGGAAAAAACTGAGTGATACTCTTGGTTAATTAGTCCTTTACTTTCACGTCCAACCAAAAAAAAGATCCTCAAAATCTTTACTGGTGGTGCTGCAGAACCATCAATTTGCGTTGTATTTTTTCATAATTTGATTAAAAAAAAGATTGCCATTTGAATTTTTTGTCAAATAAGTGAGCTTTTTGGTGAATTTTAATTTTTTGCTTAATATACCAGTTATGAATTTTTTCCATGAGTTTGGTAGTGTTGTCATCTATCATTCACCAATTTCTTGTTAGGGAGGGAGGGAGAGAGATTCAACCTTGGCAAGAATTGAGACAATCAAGCTCAATTTGCACTTTAGAACAACTCCCAAATGACCCATAAGCTCATTATAAAATCAGAGATTGCAAGTAATTTTAGATTTTAAAAGTATTCTACATCATTTGATTTTTTAAACAAAATTTGTTAAGTAATTCTCCATTACTTTGTCATCTTTGAGTCAAATTTTTTTGTCCATCTAGGAAGCTTTGTTTGGATCAAAAACCTTATACAAGTAAAGGAAAGGTAAATAAAATAAAATTTTACTTTTTATTATATATTTTTTTCTCTATATCAAGCAATATTGAGACTATAGGTCATTCTAATATGATTACTATTTCTTTAAAAAAGTTAAATATTAATGATGCATAGAATTAAAAATTTATTTATTTATTATATATTTTATTTGTTTCTCACTTTTCTTGATAAGAAAAAATATACTTTTATTATTTCTTTCCTCCTTGTCATATTCTCAACTTCCAAACAGGGCCAAAAAGCCCAGGCAGTCAGAGTGATGTATTCATTTTACTAGTTAAAACTTAACCAAACTTAGATTAACTAATGAAACAAGCTCACTTTTAATTAACCAATGTGCCTTGGAGCTATGGCCCCCAAAAAAAAAGTGTATATTACACATGCTTGGAAACTGGAGTATCATAACCATCGTGGACAAAAGGAGAGGAAGAGAAGCAAGTAATGATGCAGAAAGCATTCGGAATAGCTTCTACTTGCTGATTGATTTAGAAGAGATTATGCCTTTTTACTCCAAATCACTCCCTTGGCACTATAACCTTTCCTCTAGGGGCTCAATGGTGAATATTGCTTAAGATAATTGAACCAAACATGACCTAGATTCTGTAAAGTAACAAATAGTTATACCACAAGTCTTATGTACAAAATTTACCCCTTAAATTTCCTTCACAAATCCAAAAACAGCATCAGCTTTGTAACCCTCATCTTCTTTGATGCAACCCATGTTATGTTTATCCATCATATGGCCAACTCAGAGAATCTTAACTCATATCACAGTACAGCACAAACAACAGAGCTAAGAAGAATTTCATTTTTCAATTTTCATTACCTTCTAGGGGGACAAATCTACAAGGTACAGACTAATAGATTACAAGTGAGGTTTTCATGGTGCATCAGTGCTACTGTTACAAAGCATAAGCCCTAAAAACCAGCTGAAGAAGACTTGCCCTCAAGTCCAACATCCGGTCCTGGGTTGCCAACCAATTGGAAGAAGCTCACTCATCAGTTATCACAGAGCGATGCCATGAGCTCTCGTGGTGACCCCCAGACCGGAAGATCAAAGAAATATTGCTTCATCTGGTCCTCTTGAGCATTGCACATGGATTCCGCGACGTCGCATAAATTCGAAACATTGTCAATAATGGCTTCCTTGGCTTCTGCCTGCAATTCAAAGCTAAAGAGTTAACACAAAACTCCAGGAAGAAAGGGGTCGGGGAAGTCTGCAATTTGACTGTGACCCCTTCTGCAGGGATTTTGCAGTTGCAAGGATCTGAAAAGGCTAACGCCAGCAAACCCGTTAGAATTCCTAAAAGAACTACGGCATAATTTATTTACATGGATTAGAGCAGTTAATACTCTCCCTGTTTGGTTGCTAAGAAAATTTAATGGAAGGACAACTAAAATTGATTCTCATGTTTACTGCCCTCGACTTCTTTAAGTTTTCAAATGATGAAAATGCACCAATTAATTAGTAAAGCTAAAAATTGGGGCACTTACCTCCCTCCCGGTTTGGCTGCTATGAAATTCAGAGGCAATAGAGAAAAATATGAATGCTTTAATCAATTAACTAAGCTAAAATTCGTATTCCGCTCATCTGGGCGGAGGGTTTCGTATCATCAACACGCAAATGATGGAAAATTAATATCAAAAAGTTCAAATTGTTTCCCTTTCCGAACGTTTCTCGGCGACTAAAGGGAAAACCATTAGGGCAAATAATTCGAAGACCCAGAACAAGAAATGCTTAAATTCCAAGGCAACAAATCCCAAAAACAGAAGAGGTGCCCCAAAAAGGAACAAAACCGTGACCTAATTAGAAGCCCAACCTGCAATAGTAGATCGTCGACGAGCGTCCGGCCATCGAGCTCCTGCGAACCCGCCGATGGCGAAGGAGACGGCAACTCGGCTTGCTTCAACTCTCTTTGTCGTTGCTGCTGTTGTTGTTGTTGTTGTTGCTGCTGCTGCTGCTGCTGTTGGACTTTCTCTTGCATTGCACGCAAGTTGTTTGACAAATTCTCCCACCGGTGGATCTCGCTTCGGTACCTGTCCAGGAGCCTAAGAAGGGTCCTCTTCTTGCGCTCCCTCCGGTGCCTCTCCTCTGCTCGTGGATCCGGCAGGGGCGGCGGAGCGGCGGAGGTGGTGGGGAGGTCGTGGAGGCGGCGCTTCTTGCGCTTGTAGACGAAGCCGTCGTCGTTGCAGAGCTCCCAATCGTCTTCCCAATCCGACGCGGCCATGCTTTGAGCGGCAATTTTCCAAATTACTAAACCCAAAATAGGGAAAGTGTGAAAATTCAAATTTCGAGATGGGCGCTCTCTCTCTCTCTTCAATCCCACTTGCCAAGGGGTGCCTCTGTGATGGGGACGATCCAATTTCAGAACTGGAAAACTAGAAGGAAAGAAAAAATATATATTCTTTTATTATATTTTTTTTATATACGAATAATATTAAAATAAATTTTCAATAATATAATTAAAATTTTTAAAATTTTAAATATTAATAATGTGTGCAATCAATTTTTCGTTCATAAAAAAATATATAATTTTTAAAAATAATAAGTCATTTAAAATTACTTTATTATTTTTTAAATTATTTTTTACAACAACATTGTTCTTCATCACTAAAAAGTGAATTTTAAAATATAATACTAAGTAAAAATATTTTCAATAATTTTTATTTTTATTATAATACTTTGAACTTGTATTTTTTGTATTTTGATTTTTTTAGTTGTTATTTAATTGACGAGCATTTGTCAAAGAAGTTTTAATTTTTTATTTAAAAATCTTCATTTCATTTTTTTTTTCTTTCCTTTTCTCGGTCCAAATAGGCCCTAAACAAATTTAAAAATTTATACAACAATGTAGCATTTTTATAATTACCTAAAAACTATATGAAAATAAAAATATTTTTCACAAGTGAACATAAGGTTTTTGTAGAATTGAAATTGTCGAATGGCATTCAAATGGACATACATGATGGTTATTTTATTCAGAAAAATGTAAAGTAAGGTTGCATACTATAAACTAATCGTGGTTTGTCCCTTCCCTAAACCCCACATATGCAAGAGTTTTGTGTACTGGATTGTTTTTATTTTTTTATTTTTCTATAGTTTCTCTTTGAATTTACATGAAATCGAATCAGACATAGATGATTTTTTTCCCTACTTTGATTTTTTATGTCTTTTTAATTCGCTTTCACTAATTAAGAGTAGGAAAGAAGTAACCAACTCTATGTTATGCGAGAATGGTAAGAGACATTTTCCAAGCCTACCCTATCTTATGATCTTATCATACAAAATATTAATTAAGAATACTTAGCCTAGTCTAATTGAGCACCCACTTGATTAAAGCACATAATGTCTTTAATAGTCTTTAATGATCTCAAATAATCAATAAATGAATGGTTTGTGCTTGCTTCCTAATTTCAATTGGATTAGAATTTCAATAACTGATAATTACCCAAGTTATCCCAGCTTAATTCATTAAATTCTCAAGAATTATGAAATGGTGACTCGCACAAGACAAGATCTTATTAAACGCAGCATCTCATTGGACAATCACTCTCTCTATGTTATTATTATTATTATTATTATTATTATTATTATTATTATTATTTTATGAAAAGTGTATTCGTTTAATAACAGAATCACTTTCCAACAATTTTGGCTTTGCATTGTTCACAAAATATTGAGTCTTCTTTTTCATCTTAATTTCCACAAGAAAAATTCCACTTTTTATAGGTCCAAAAATTATTTCACAACAACCCTAAATTAAGATAATAAAGAGTATGTAGATACAATTGATAATTTTGAATAAAAGCTTTGGATTTTTGTTCATCCCTTGCCATAATAATATCTCGGGATTTGCAACGATAACTTGGTGTATATTTACTATACGACCATAGTTTGCGTGCTTTAATTGTTGATCCCAAAAATTTCAATAATAAATTGGATAGGTTACTAGTACAATTCTTTATCTATGATTCTGCAATTTACTGATATTTACTGGAATAAATTTATTGGGAAGAATTTTGCTAGTAATGTTTGATTGGAGGATTTTTAACAAAAATATATATATTTAAGAAAATAATAATGTATGAAACTTCTCACGTGTATATACACCAAAAAAAAAACAATATAATTCTACTTTGATTCCTCATTGCACCAAAACAATTATTAATAAAACACAACTTCTAAATCAAATGCAACTTTAACAATATTAACATGCTTCAAAATCAATTTTCTTAAGTAATTAATCGAAAGTAATCATTAGTTATTTGAACTTGAAGATATTAAAAAAATAATATATGAAACAATTGATTTTATATGTTTGGTGGTGAAGAAAAGTGAGAAAGAAAAGAAAAATATATAATTAGTTAACCAAAATTTTTTCATTTTTCATATCTTGAATTTTTAACTTTTAAACAAATTTTTTTTTTATTTTAATATATTTGACATAAAAACTACATAGAATAAAAATGATTGCCTTATTTATATATATACTCTCTTTTTTTAATAAAATATTTAAACATTACTAGCGCTAAAACTTCTTGCTAAATGTTAGAACTCTCACCGGCAAAAAGTGAGCCCCGTGACTCTCCATGTTGGTTATAACACAAATATTTGCTCTGGACAGCCGCTTGTACAAACAAAAAACCCACGATTCAATTTTTTTCCCACCAAATGGCTCAAGCACAAGATACGATTTTTACGTGAAAAACCTTTTCGATATGAGAAGGAAAAATTACGGGACCATAGTCTACTCAAACAATTTCACTATAAACAATTAAGGAAATACATGAGTCTTTTCTAATCTTAACTGGAGAAATACAATCAGCAGCTACCTTTAAAAAATAAAATTTTTTGACACAAATCAACTTTTACAAGAATTAAAAAACGATCGAGACTATTGTTTATGAGCTAAAAAACAAACAAAAAATGCTCATAATCCAATATCCACAGTTCAATCGGAGCACTTGATCACTCATTCGGACCATGAATGTTTGTTAATCGGAGCACTTGATCAAGACCGGACAACTTTCTCCCTCTCCGTGGGTGTCGGAAAAAAACGAGGCTACTGTTCATAGGCCAGAAATCGACACCGAATGCTCAGAATCAATCTCTACCGTTGACAATGAAACTTCACGTGTCATGAACGTCTCTATAAATTTTCAACTCAATCGGACTACTAGCATCAGTAGATCGGAGCGGTTGATCAAGACTGTACAGCTCTCGTTCTCTATAGCAGCCGTGGCTTTCACTCCTTTTTCTTTCTTATTTTCTTGTGCACCACACAGGCCTCTCCACACATGGCCCTTATTGGGTAAGCCTGGGCCATCGAGGAGGGAAACCAACCCAACATCTACGACGGCGAAGAGAATGCTCCAATTCCCGTCTCTTCAACGCCACACCTGAAGAAATGCCAAAACCCAGAACCAAAATTCTCAGAACAGATTATTCAGATTGATGGCGAGACCATTGTCTCTTGCTCACAAATCTTTCCTTCTCCTCCGTCCCAAACTCATGGCTTCCTCAACGATTATCTCCTACTCTTTCCTACAAAGAGTTTACCTTCCGAGCAAAACCCTCCTCTCACTACCAGTACCGTCGTCTTCACCACTGCTCTTCTCTACCACTGCCACCCCTTACCCTCTTCAATACGAAATGATCATCTCTCGCCCAACTCAGTCGTCGCTCGCCCCCAATCGCCGTCGATCCCGCCGGCCCAGCAAACCCAAAGCCAACGATTCGCCCGAGGCAGAATTGGTTGAAGAACCCAGTTCATTGGAATTGGGATTCGAGGATTGGGTTGATCGGAAACTGTCCTCGAACGACCCTGAGATGGACAAGTCGAAGAGGAAGTATTACAACAAGAGGAGGAAGAGAATGTACGGCTCCGACTCGTCGGACGACGAGCGCGGCGACGGCGAGGATTCCGTGGAGCTGAAGCCTGAAGTAGTGGAGCTCCGCACGTTGCATAAGAGAGAGGAGGAGTTGTATTTTTATGATACATTTGCATATCCGTGGGAGAAGGAGAAACATTACAAGATGGTTTATCAGTTGGAAAAGAAGTATTTTCCTGATCAGTGTCTCGATAAGGCATTTGTCCAACCTGGCGAATTCAATGCGAATGCTAATGCGAAGACAAAGGCAAAGAGGAAGGCAGTTGGGAGTGGGGAGAAGAGAGATGGGGTTGATGATGGTGGGGATGATAAGGGGCTAGTGTTCTTCGAGGAGAAAAAGGATGAGAGACTTGCGGGTTCGGTGAGGAATACGAAAATGGATGTGTCAGAGAAGAAGGTGGAGGAGTTCTTCAAGTGTTTGAAGAAAGTCCCCGATAAGGATGCTGAAGTTGGTGATGGCGAGCCTTATATTGTGACAAGGAGTAGTGAGCTTCCTCCAAGATGGGACGGTCCGCATGGGACGGTAGTTATGGTAAACAAACCCAAAGGTGAGGTAACCTTGACATTGATTTATGTTGAATTGAACATATCATTTGGTACATGTACAGGAAAAAAAATTATATTAGGGGCCCCATCGATTGTCTAATTCTTGAATGGCTAGTTTATTAGTGGTTGATTTCTCCATGCTTGTATAGCTCTCAGAGGTAAAATTGGCTGGAATCATTAGAGATGTACATTGTCTAGGATGCATGAGGATTGAGGAGGGAAAAAAAAGGGGAATGGGAAGACGCTGATGAAGTTGAATTTTACCATGTTATCATAATCTATTGTACATTTGAAGAAGAAACTTATAAGAAATTTAAAAATCCATTCTGCATTTACTGAAATTAGAATATGTTTGAGTGGGAGGGTCTCATTCTTTTTTAACTGTCCATTCTGGTGGAACCAGCCATGGTATTATATTCCATGATTCCATCCAAGTATGGTGAACTTTGCAAGACAGCCACCAATCAGCGCAATGCAATTCCAGCACTTCTTGTTGGTTGCTCTCATTTGTTCAAGAATGGAGGAAAAAACTTGTAGGATTAATTGGTCTACAAATTTATACTTTTTCATGTTTACATTGCTTAATGAAGAATTAACAGGTTTGTGCAGCTAAATTCTCAAGTCTGTATGCATGCCTGTTTTTGATATTATGTGGCCCATAAATTTTAAATGTAAAAACATGACATTGTGAGTCCGTGTTTTGATCATTTTTGGTTTAGTCAAGAACTATTCTTTTTAAATAAACTAAAAATAACAAATCTTCAATGTCATTTTGCAATATAGGATGGACTTCATTTACAGTTTGTGGGAAGCTGCGTCGACTAGTCAAAGTAAAAAAGGTGCATTTTTTTTTTTCAATTGAACCAGCATGCAGATAATTCTTCACATGTAGATGTTTAAATTATCTTGCAATAGGTAGGACATGCAGGAACGCTCGATCCTGCATCAACTGGCCTTTTGATTGTTTGTGTTGGTAAAGCCACTAAATTGGTAGAGAGGTAAGATTTGAACCTGAGTAATCCAATTCATGTGGTTTTTCCTGGATAAGCTCTTTAATTTTCATTCACTACAGCAAGTGATATTTCCTGAAGTTACAGTATGTGTACATAACTGGAGTTATTGAAGGTTCTAATTATTTTGTTGAAGATTTCAAGGTATGATTAAAGGTTATAGCGGGGTCTTTCGTTTGGGGGAGGCTACTTCTACTTGGGATGCTGACTCACCGGTCTGTTTCTCTGTTCTAAAAATGATGATTCTTCTTACTTCAATAGTGTGTTCATGTTGTTTCTTATTTTGAATCTGCAAGAAATAAAAGGCAACCAACATGACTGTTGTAATTAATATTCCATGAACTAATAGCTTCCATAAACAATTTTTTGAGCTATTACATTGGTTCTGAGGTTTATAATGCATACTTATTTGGCCAACTGTATGAATTTTGCAATCTATACATCCTCAGACTGTGAGTCCTGATTCCAAGGGGAGAAAAAAGAAAGAACATTTAAACAGCTCTTAATCCTATATATATATATATATATATATATATTCATTTACTTTTAGCAAAGCGTCAAATAAATGACTTAGTTGCCACGTGCTAGCATTGCATCATCGCAAAACAAGAACTATGATGATATCACCCTAGAATGAGATGGAGAGAATGTACCATTCAGGCATTGTTTGAACACTTTTCCATGAGTTATGGAGACAACTGCCATAATGTCATTAATTGGGTTTTCTAATCCTATATTCTCAAAAGGAAGAATGTGACATTCTTTCCTTTCTGCAAGGACGAGGAGGTTGGATCTAGCTATAAGAAGAATGCTTTGTATAAATAACTTCTTGGTCTATAATCCTTTCAGTTGCTATCAATGGCCCTTATCTAAATGACCTAGCTGACATATGAAGAGATAGTACTTACTATTTTGTGTGAAAAACAGTTTTTTTTTGTAATCAGGTGATGACTGATGTAGAATGACGTGATGGAGAAACATTTATATGTACTTCCGGCCTAGGAAGGAAATGCAATAAATGAGAGCACCAATAATGAATTGTGGTCTCCAAACAAAAGAATAAATTGTGACAAGAAAGCCAAACAGCCATCAGAAATTTGCAGAACATTCTGAAAATGAAAATTTGTTTGGGTGCAAGGTCTAGAGTCAATAATTATGCCAACGATATGTGACAAAGACCCAATACAAGTTCTTAAATTAAGTGTGGTCAGAAGGTATCTAACTCCTCTCTCATGACAAAATAAACTGTCGACACTTGACAAACACAACTGAATACTGGAACAGTTATTCATTAAAAATTTTATTGAATGAAAATCAGACTGACTTCCTGACCCTAAAAATGCCATTACAAAGTGTTTGATGCATGCTGCCAAATAGTGATATGTATTTCATGTGTGTTGCTTTTATATAGGTTATTCAACGTGAGCCATGGGAACACATCAAAGATGAGGACATAAAGAAAATTGCTGCGTCTTTTTGTGGAGAAATATGGCAAGTCCCTCCAATGTTCTCTGCCATCAAAGTAAGAAAAATTTACATATATTCTGTGATTACTTTTTACCTTAAAAAAAATCAGAAGAAAGATTATGCAAACTGATCCTTTTATGTTCATTGCTCAAGAACATGGGGGCATATATCAGAAAATAAAATATTTTTACCGGAATCTTGAATTTTAAGAAGATTAGAGTGTTGAATATGGGCAAGCAACATGATAGGATTTGGACAAATGAGAACTGGATGAAATTCCAATGGTACATGATATCTACATCCATATGAGCTTCTATAGCCCCATTCCCTCTCTGCTCAAGAAACTACAAAATTTTAAGTTTGTTCATTGTTATTAGTTTTGTGGATCTTGTGATTACACCAAATTTTCATAGCTTCATTTGCAATTTATTTAGTTACGAAAAAAATGATCTGTTGAAATTTGAATTAATGAATTTGTGACAGATTAAACTAGTAATAATGGCTGCACACAGGATTTTGGTGATTCAGACAAGAGAATTATAGTTGGTTGGATTATTACAATTAAAAATAAAAATATTGTTTATTACTGTTTCAACTTTCAAGGTGAGACTCAGTAGATAGAGATTTCCATATGTGACAAAATGCATGATTATGCAGTTTAGGTTTAGGTTGATTTGCCCTGCAAGACTTGGATCATGGTTCTTGCTTGTAACATAATTAATTATGTCAAGAAATTAATGTCATTATTAGCTTTTGTAGGGCTATGCAGTTGGTCTGCTTTGTACTTCTAATTGCCTTCCTCAGCAGTTTTGTTAGAGGTGTTGGATATTTACTGATCATAAATTTCTAAAATTCAGGAATATTATGAAATTATTCAATGTGTTGGAGGTGTCTGGGGTTGGGATATTCTATTCAAATTGCATTTAGCCATTTACAATAGTTTTATTGCTCATGATTTTTTTTTTCCCACCATGTGATAGGTTGGGGGTGAAAAGATGTACGAGAAAGCAAGACGAGGAGAAAGCATTGAACTTTCCCCTAGAAGGATATCAATCTTTCAGTTTGATATTGAGCGTAGCCTGGATGACAGGTTGCCTTAAGTTTACTTGGATATATTTTTTTTTTATATTTTCCCATCAAATCAGTCACTATCATTGTATAGTTGCATTGGATACCTCTGATGATTTTGTCATATGCTGATTCCCTTTGAAAAGTAACTCACTTGGGCAAATATATTAGTTAGATCACCATTATGTTTGCTGAAGCATTTTCTACTGCTATCAACATATTGACTCGGTTAACTAGTTTTCATAATCAAAACTAGTAGTTGTGTGAAAAGATCAGAACTTGTTAAAACTATGCATATGAAAATTGAAATGTACGATGATCTAGAGTTGTTGTATGACTAAGTTTGGTTTTGAAATTACATTTAATGAATAAATGCTACACTAGCTTCAATCCAAGACTTCTTCTTGGGCAGTATTTTGTTCAAAATCTGATTGGAAGTACAAATACAATTTTTATTTTTATCTTTTGGAAACTTAGTAAAAAAATTTAAATTTTTAATCCTTATTTGCAGGATAATTACAAGAATGACATTTGTGTGAATAGGGCATGAATAATAAAGTCGATGGAAAGAACTAGGAAGATTCATATTGTGAGCTTATGAAGGATGTGTTTCCTATTGATAATTTAAATCAATATCTGCTGATTCTTTCATTAGTTATCAAGATCCATTTTTGTTATTTTGGCCCAACATCTGGTTCTTTATTGGTTGTTATGAGTTAATCACTCTCAACCATGTGAATTTGTGTTTTCTGTTTGTAGACAAAATTTGATTTTTCGGGTGACTTGCTCAAAAGGAACATACATTAGATCCCTCTGTGCAGATTTCGGGAAAGCTCTTGGCAGGTAGTGTATAGATTCCATCCTTCATATTTCCTAATATTTATAATTTTCTTGATGTTTCCTTGTCAAGTGAGTTTCAATTTGTTCTCCAATTCTTCCTACTTGCACTTCATCATGCCACCCCTATGACAGTTTTTATTCTAACAAAATACTGTTTGGCTTTTGCCCTTACAGAAGAAATTAGTCAAATGGTCGATGTAAGGGATTGCGAAGTCAATTTGGTATTGTAATGAGTGATGACTTTCCATTGCTTTGTAGCAATTTGACTGCATACAGCATCCCTCCTAAGACCCCAGATGGTGTGGGAGCTTGTGCACTGGTGTTAATTTTTTTTCACATTCTCCTCCCTGCTCGTAGTTTTGGACATAAATGATACATATATGTTTAATTTCTCTAGGAGTCTTATTTTCAGCCACAGTAGCTTGGCTTGAACAGTTATCAGTCAAACAAAGTTTGGGGTTTTGGTTACTCAGATCCCTGTTGAAGCTAGTATTTCTGAAATTTCTTATACCATTTGTTTGAAATTTGCATCCTGCATGCCTAAGATTGTGAATAGACAATTTTTGTAGCTTACCTTTTTCATCTTTTTACTAGAAAATGTCTAATTTCACTTTTCACTTGCAGTTGTGCTCACCTAACTGCTCTGCGACGAGACTCGATTGGTAAGAGCTTTTTCTAGTTTTAGATTTGTAACTACATATATTGTATCCATGATTCACTGTTTTATTTTTGTCTCCATAACCCCAACTTATTATATTTGTGTGTTGGAATCAAAAGTCATGTTTAAAAACCCACTTCACCCCCCAAAAAAAGTTCATTTTTTACTTTGTTTTGCGATTGATCGCTTGTTAAATTGTATACTGACTATTCTTTGTAATCCTTTTAGCAAACCTAAGGAATGGTGACCTTCTTTCTCTCTTCAAAGGATTAAAGAAAAATCAAAATAAAAAATCAAATGATGGAGGAAAAACTTGATGTTTATTAAATTCAAGTTTGCTTTGCGATTAATCGCTTGTTAAATTGTCTACTGACTATTCTTTGTATGCATTTTACCAAACCTAATGAACGGTGCCCTTTTTCTCTCACCAAAGGATTTTAAAAAAAAATCAAAATAGAAAATCGAAAGATGGAGGAAAAACTTTATGTTCATTAAATTCAAGTTTGCTGCCAAAATTTTATCTATATAAGGGCTGTATCTAGTTAATGTAACTTGCATTATCTATTTTCAGGGGAATACTCAGCAGATGATGCCTGGGAGTTCAAAGAACTAGAAGAAGCAATCACCAGAGGTTATTTCTAAATGCTGCCTCTTCCCCAATTCTTTAATTTTCTTTTTTAACATTTTCAAACTTTCAGAAGCAGAAACAGTGACCATAAGATCTCAAGAGCAGTCTTTACATGCCCACATATCTTTTTTTCTTTTTCTTTTTCTTTTTTCAATGTAGTATTTAAAATAAAAGGTGTTGTGAATTGAAGGTATTTATTCAAGTGTTTATGCTGCTAATTTCTCCCTGGCGACCCTTGTACCAAGTAGTTTGGCATTTTGCTCTCAATTTTGTAATATAACCCAAAAAAAAAAAAAAGCAACTGTCCTCCAAAGTTAAATTAAACTCAAATCATGTCACAATCTTTTTTCAGACTAATATGTTGCATATGACAGAATTTGGGTTAGTCTGATTTGATTAATTCAGTCAATTTAGTGTAGTTTTTTTCCCCCTAAGAACTTCGAGTTTTCATAATTAATCACTATATATACATGTGTATGTATGTTAAATGAATTAATCTATTGTTTAACCATATTTGCACACCATTATTTGCCTAAGCCAACTCTGATGAAGCATAATCTAGTGATAAAACACATTTATATTGTAAATAATGAATTTAAAATCTCCTTCAGTGGAAAGCTTTGCAATCACTTTACTAGTTGCAAGCAAGCCCCTACCCGACACCTCTACGTAGGATTCACCTACATTCTAGTACTCGCACGTGATTTCAATACAAAGTGTGATTATTTTTATCTAATTAAATGAAGGTATTATAGACTTTGACCTATTTGGTTTCACGATTTTATTCTATAGAAGGCATCTAGATAAAGGATTGGGAAACCTAGCAAACCATGGCACTTCTGGCTCAATTTGTTTTGTTTGCATAATTTGATTTCATCACACAGTATGCTTTTGTGTTCTTGGACACTGCATTCACTAGTGCCCAATGGCACCACCATATCATAAATATCAAGGAGAATGGAGAGATGAACTACTCAGCCAAAAGCTTGGTTCCACCTCTTCATTCATGATTAAAAGGAACATCCTACAATTTTCATCGCGACTAATGGCACATACATACGTTGCTAGTGAAAAAGAATGCATTGAAAAAAGTTTAGACCAAACTAAATAGGCATTGGGGAAGCAAGTAGTCGCTTTTGGTTTGAGGTCAATCATTACACAAAAAGATTCATATGCCAATCATGAGTTATAAATCATAAACACCAAACTAGACAAGTTTCATATTCATATTGGTAAAAAATATTGTCAATTATTAGACTTAATGCGCCAATGTTGTGTTTTATTTGTGGAATGGGATAAAAAAAAATTGAATGAAAAAAAAGGTAAAAATTAATAAAAGACTATTCCTACATACTAATCTTGTAGTATTGTTATTTATCCCCGAATGGCAACTGAGGTTTACACTTCGGTTGGCAACAAAAGCTAGCAATTATAGGATTTCAGATGATAAATATTGTCGTATTTATTTCTCCTTGGTTGTCAACAATACCTAGTTATTAGTGGGGTGTTCAATTTCAATTGGGAAGTAGTACCAAAACCTATTGGTCTTTGCCCATGACCAGTTGTGCTTCAAGAAAGAAGAGCAAGAAGATTTGGTAGAACATATCAAATGTGTCAATAAATTGAGAAAGCATGAGTACCGTGATGTAAGAAATTTTTGGTCACCTATGAATTTAAAATTAACTAGTCAAGTATTTTGAAAGTCATGGAACCATGCGATATGAACACACACAGACTATACCAAACTATTCTTTTCCTTTTTACTAAGGAATATCGGGTTCTTGTCGTTAAAAGTGACGTACACCTTTTTTGGAGGGGGCTTTTTCTTAAAGCCTCCCATCAAACCAATAATTAAATATTTTAACTTGCTTCTCCATGGATCAGGTTTTGCCACTAGAGCTCTAAATATTTTCTCACCAATTTTTTCTTATCCAAATCAAACTTTATTTTAGCTTGCGAAATTGAACCTTTCACTCCTTCATACCCAAATCGCTCTTTTATTTAGTTTGCTGACGCCTATTAAGCGTAAAAGCCTAGGAAATCTCAACTCCTCTGCAGACAAAAATATACAACCAGCCAAGAGTCAAGCAAATTAAATAGCCATTGAAACTTAAAAAGCATAATGAATGAGAAAAGAATTAGGTTCTTGCTGAGTATCACTATAGTTTTTTTTGTCAGTCCTCCTCGATTAGTGAAATCAAGCTCAGTAGTCATCGGGTATAACTTAAAAACATGTAGTTAAGTAGGGTCTACATGTCATACTACTTAGACGCAATTTCATTGCCCTAAAAAGACTGACTGGGAAACCGTCGTGTTTCTCAGAGATAAGCTAATAGTCAAGTTTCAAGTTATCTGAGGAAATTAATTTTATTCAGATGAAGATATTATTTTGATGATTATCGAAGTGACAAATTTCTCTAGCTCAACTGACAAGAAAAACAATGTTGCTCAACCACATAGAGGGGCGACTTTGCTTTTATTAATTATTTTGTGAGCTATTACAAAAACTGGGAACCTCGGAAAAAAAAAAAAAAAAGGGTTAGCAGTTTAGTACAATACTGTAACGATCTCTAAGGAAGGGAGGTATTGGGAGGAACCATTGTCATTGATGTATAGTAAGCCTTTTCTGCATTAGACAGCCTACTTTGGAACATTGCCCATTCCTTTTTACACCTGTCTCTCACCTGCCACAAGAAAGAAACAACTAAAACAACTGTGTCAAAGATGATTTACACAAACCAACAAGAGAAGTGAATGGACATACTCCTTCCCATGCTGCCTTCCCCTTTCCAGCCTGCCCCTGTTAATTTTATTTTTTATTTTTTATTTTAAAAAAAAAAGTGACAAAAATATCAGTATTCTATCATGAATCTGTGGAAGTTTGTTATTAGCTTGGGTTTACCTGGTTCCCAAGAGATGGAACACCCTGATGGACAATCCACTGAGCGTCTACAACACCAATTTTCTCATGAGCAGGCTGTTCAAAAGAAATAATAGGAAAAAGTCTCATAAGACAATTATCATTTATAATTTATTAACAAGCAAATCAATAATTTGGGTAGAAAAATGGAAATGGTTGTGCTAACCTCCACGCATTTCCTAAGAGAAAAATCTAAACCCCATCCATGAACCAAGTCGTTCTGCAGTGATATTGGGAAAATTTATTTAGACTGCAGTAATAGTGATTTTGAATGGGCAGGCGCAATGGCAAGGATGAACAAGATCATTTCCGTACCTGAATCATATACCAAACACAGCGCCAAGCATCTCGTGAAAACACGGTAGCCATGATTTCGACAAATCTGCACATTTAGGTGTAGATTACTATAGTTCATTTCAACCCAATCTAACAGTTACCACATGGGCAACCTTGGAAAAACAAATATACATTTATTCATAATTGCACATACGCTGCACATGGTGGTAAATGTGGAGAAGTGCACCAACCATCTTTCTCCTCTGCTTCTCTGCGAGGAAAAAGGGAAACATTAAAAAAATAAAAAAAAAAAATCTACAGGCGCATAAATTCAAATTCTGAGCGGAAAATGAAGGCTATATGGAGAATGTGTCATTCTTACTTGTGTACTTCACCATCATCTCTTTTCTTTGTCATTTGCCATGTTAAAACTCTATTCGGTTCTAAACCAGGCTGAGAAATCTCTAACTTGTGCTTCCTAACCAGTTTTAAATATCTGACATGAAACATGGAGAAATTAAAATATTAAAATTCTAGTTTTATTTTATATATAATTATCATCACAGCAGAATAATGATTTTTCAACACTCACTCCTCTGCATCGAAATGCTCCACCCCTAGGTCTTCATCCCACATAAATATGTAGTCGTAAGATGCCACAATGTCAGGATGCAAAAAGCGCTTGGCAAACCACCTTGGACCAAATTTCAGGGTATTTTACAGGAAAATGTTAAAACAAAGAAGGAACTGGAAGGATCAGAGCCAGGATGTTGCTGAAGAGCATAGTGATAATTACTCACCATTTAGTTTGCTTTGGAGCACTCACATGAATAGCCCGCTTTGACCATTCAAATTCTTCCCATTCACTTGTTCGACCATCATAATGGAATAGTAGAATGGTAAAGTTCTCTGAGAACTGTAAAATTGTATTCAGTAGCACGCACAGAGGGATAGATATAGCTGTATGTGTACATAAATGTGTGAAAATCCACTTGGTTGGACTCCAATTTTTGTTCCCCCAAAAAAATCCTTGGCCTCTATATTTTATTTAAAAAGAGATCCTTTGTTAGTATTCATTTCGTATATTTTAAAAAGTTTGCAAAAAACATCGAGGGAATGTTCAAACTAAATGCAATATCACTTCTCTAAATTACGTCTTTGACATCTATTTTTTTTTTTCTACAATTGCCACAGCATATATCTTTTTTGTTTAAGAAAAATATCTTTCACCTCTACAATTACAATATAATCTCCATTAAATGATGACAAAGAGGCCCCATGCATGGAAGCAAGTGTGTGTGTAAAGAGAGAGAGAGAGTTCTTGCCTGACCTTTTTAAGAGCAGTGTCTATATTGCTTCTTTGATCATAACCAACAGTAAAGGTGACAAGATACTTGGGTTTGATGGTCATATCCTGCAAATGCCACGTCAATCAGTCAAAGATTCCAATTGGAGAACAAATATCTAAAATTTATAAATCACCAAACACCCAAATTTTTTCTTCATGTCTGAGTACTTGGCAGCAATCCAAATGAAGAAGGCACAAAATTACCAAGTTTTGTTTTAATTATGTTCCTCATAAACTTTAGAGAGGTAATTGTGAAACTCCACCTATTTTACTTATCCAAAAAGAAATGCATAATTTTTTATTTTTTATTTTTACTTCCATACATATATTTCCAAATCAAGGTAAAACATTTCCCATGCATCAAAGTGATTTACAGGTAGATGTGTCTTTCATATCAAAGTTCTGGTGGAAGACGCAAACCTCATTGGGTCGACCCCACAATCTGCGGGGGAATAAATCTGATTCAGATTCAACGATACCTGGGGCTAGTCTTTCAGCACCTCGAGGATTTGTTGGAACCCAAATCTACCAAAGGAAAAGAAAAAAAGAGTTAATAATTAATGTTGGCATGAAAAATGGGGACCATGATACGTGTTTCTAAGTTCGGAGAAATACGGAGCACAATTATGGATGTTCTAACACCTGACCCAAGGCCTTGGCTTTAAAAAAGGCACTTGAAAGTACAGATACTCAAGTACAAGTGCATGCATTCAATAAAAGCAACAAATTGTATCAACCCTTTCAAATATTAGGTTATACACTCCTATTAGTGCTATCAAAACCCGGTTTCTAAACCATTCCCTAATAGGACACATTATCTAAGTGTAACGGTCTTGGACCCAACTCTAGTAAGGTATTATTTGCTTTGGCCCATTGACCTCAGTCCTATAAAAGGCGCCTCACATAGTTGGAGTCCAAACCATTCTTATAAGTTCAAGATCTCCCTAGTACACATTCGATGTGGGACCGTAAGAGGCTCTCCCGTCCGATCTCTAACGCTCTTGTCAAAGTGGCTTACACCTCTGTGTAGGATCTACCCACATGATAGTACCTCAAGGGTAGCTCTGATACCAAATGCAACGGTCTTGGACCCAACTCTAGTAAGGTATTGTCCGTTTTGACCCACTGATCTCACAGGTTTGTCCTATAGAAGGCGCCTCACATAGTTGGAGTCCAAACCATCCTTATAAGCCCAAGATCTCCCTAGCATACATCCGATGTGAGACCGTGACACTAAGCTTAACTACAGACGAAGGAAACTTTTCTATTCATCAGCTTTACCTAAAAAAAAAAAAAAAAAGGAAGCACGCGTGTATGGTGTTGGGGTTCAAGATATTCAGTCTAGAAGCAAGATTTATTGCTGAAGTACACATTAACAAAATGAAGCATACCTTTGCATCATTAAATTTCTGAACTTGAGTTAAACTACCACTATTTCCCTTCAGATTAGACCAGGCATCCAACAGTGTTTGGCTTGATAGGCCTGAATACTTGTCCTCTATGTACGTGAGATCAAGGGAAGGAAAAAGGGTGGATGGGAGATTCATCTGTCAAATTGAAGCTCAATAACTAACATTTTTGTCACTATTTATTTAAAAAAAAAAAAGAAGCAACCCCATATAAGCAAACCTTAAAAACATTTAAAAAAAGAATTATAAGTCAAGTATGATTACCTTGCTAATTGAGAGTGTTGGAAATGATACTCCTACAAAGAAGCCAAACACAAGTCCAATGAACATTGTTACAAGAAGCTGCGTTGTCTCATTTGGTTTTCTTGTATTTCCACTGCAGCCAACAGTTCAGTTCCTACTCATCATTAAACAAAACAAATTTAAAAGCCACAATAGGGAGGACAACAAAATCTTCTTAAGTTCTGAACCTGCGTACTGGGGTTCCCATTTTATTCACTGCCTTCAAAATCCACAAGAGAAAATATAGAAACTGCAACCAGGCAAGCAGCAGCTGCTCCGCATACTCATCAAATTTGGAGTTTCCAATGCTTCAAAAATGGAGCAGACACCATGGCAAGAGGACCAACTGTAAATAATTAGAATTTAGAACTTGTTTAATAACAGTCAATAAGATTTGTTAGAATACGGCATTCCAGATTATGATTACTGCCAAGAAATTAAGGATGTCAATTTCATCCAGCTGCGAACCTGAAATGAACGTTTTATTGTCTGAAAAACAAAAAAAAAAATGGAGGGTGTGTCAAGTTCAGGTGCATGTGATAAAAACCCAAGTTTAGTGCGAGGCAGAGAGGAGTGCATGTTGCCTTGATCTGACCCTGACACAAGTATAGTTATTATAATAATTTATAAAGATTTCTATACCTTGTTTACACACACACAGAAACAGTATAAATTTAGTTGTAAGCCGCTATCATTAAGTGATAAATGAGTATTTATGAATAGGACTTGAAGGATAGGGCAGGTAAGAAGAGGGTATTATTATCATTCATTAACCATGGGGCAGCTGTCGGTGGAGGCCTGGTACAAGTGATTGGTCAGAGGGAGTGTAGGACCTTAGTACATGAGGATGTAGCAAGATAAGATGTAACCACCCCCTATTCGCAACATTGACATCCCTACATTGGAATACAACAACAACAACAAAACCAAACCCTAAGTCCCACTAGGTGGGGTCGGGTATTTTAATCCTTTTCGGTCAAATTCTGCGATCATGGACGATTTCTTTTGTTAGCCTTGGAGGCTACATGAGCTTAATTATCTTGTTTTGATGATAATAACCCATTAGTGGTTCTAGGTAAGTTCATCTTTGCATGTTAAGCTATAGTAAGTACAAACTCAAATGCAAAGATTAAGTAAAGTCTTAATAGGTTAGCCTTGTTGGCTACACTATCATGATTTATATGTTTTGATGATATTAACCTATATGTTGTTCCTAGTGCATTCCATCTTTGCAGATCATGTTTTAGTACAGGTTCAAGGATTGAATACATGAAGTATTGGATCAAAGGCAAAAATCAAACCAAGTTGACGTCAAGTAGGAAAGATCAAAAGGATACTCGCTCGGAAAGGACCCAAACACAACCAAAGGAAAATTATTGTTGAATTATATGTAATAAGAGTTGTGTGTGGTAGGAACATGTTGTAACTCTTGTGTTTTGTTTCTTGCATGATTTCTGAGCAAGAGTTGAGTAAATGCACATGCATACTAGGACACTTGAGTTTATAGGTTTTCACTTAAGTCACAAACTCACATTTATAGTTTTCAAAGTTAAATTAAAGAGTGTGTCAAAAGAATCCTAAACTCAAAATATGTTTTTCAAAGGGACAAGTTTTCATTATCTTGGTTCTATAAACATTTTCATACTTGGTCCCGGTTTAGTCAAAACATGTTTTATGTCCTTAAGCCTCAAAAAAGTCAAGTATATTTTTATTAAAGGACATACTAACTTATAAGATGAGCTTTCAAATGTGTTTTCATTAATCAAGATATCTTATATTCAAAGGGAAACTCACTTGGACAAGTTTTAATCTTCATTAATAAGCTTAAAACAGTGGTCAATCCTCTTGCATCAATTTGATCCTTTACTTACACTGGAATTCAACAAGGGTTTGTGTTGTGAATTTGCTAATCAAATGGAAAGGCATTTGGTCTATTGGTATGATTCTCACTTTGGGTGCGACAGGTTCTTGAAATGCCCCTCCTGCTTTCAGGAAATCTTGTTGTGAATTTGGTAATCCTACATGGTGGGCAATTAAGATAATTGATGGCTTTTTATTAGTAAAATTACCTATAAAAAGCTCAACCTAGAAAGATGATGCACCCCACTAACCATACGGTCCCATACATAAGTTATGCAAAATAAGTAAAAGTTAAAATGCAAATAACACATTCAAACAGTTGAATAAAGATGGGGTTAAAAATTGATTTGGTCCTATGTTTGGACCCCTTGCATCTAAAGAACAAAAGCACGGAACTCACAAGCAAGAAAACATAATACCCCATGACTCAACTGAATTAAGTCTTAAACTCAATTAAAAGGGTGTATCTATACCATAAAAATGACTGAAATCAGAATGAATAATTTCTGTATTTCTTAAATATTTTTGTACAAACCAATACAAACTACTTATAATACAATCTTTACTCTAAATATGGAAACAATCTCCTAAAAGAATCTCACTCAATAATATACAATAAATACCCCCTAAATCTCTCAAATATACACGGGATCTCTCCAATATACCCAAGATTTCTACACTCCCCCTCAAGTTGGATCATAGATATTGATCATGTCCAGCTTGCAGATGAAATCATTGAAACTCTGTCGGGCTAACCCTTTGGTAAAGATGTCTACGGTTTGTTCCTTGGTAGGTACATACGTCATACAAATGGTTCCTTCTTCAACCTTTTATTTGATAAAGTGTCGGTCCACTTCTACATGCTTAGTCCTGTCATGTTGAACTTGATTGAGAGAGATACTGATGGCTGCTTTGTTGTCACAATAGAGTTTGATAGGGAATTTCACCAGTATTTGTAATTCTTCCAAGAGTTTTCGTAACCACGGTCCTTCACATATCCCTTGTGCAGTTGTCCTAAATTCAGCCTCAGTACTACTTTGAGCCACTACATTTTGATTTTAACTCCTCTAAGTCACCAAATTTCCCCATACAAAGGTGCAATATCCGGTGGTAGACCTTCTATCTTCTGTTGATCCTGCCCAATCTGCATTTATGAAAACTTCTACTTCCTTACTTTCACACTTCTTAAAGAAGAGTCCTTTGCCCGAAGAGCCCTTGAGATACCTAAGGATCTTGTACACGGCATCTAGGTGAGTCTTTTTGGGTGAATGCATGTGTTGGCTTACCACACTAACTGCAAATGCAATGTCGGGTTTGGTATGTGATAAAGAGATGAGTTTACCAACCAATCTCTGATAGCTCTCATTTTCAACTGATATTTCGCAGTCTTCAACTCTCTTTATTGCTTCAATGGGGGTTTCACTAGGGTTGCATCCAAGCATGCCAGTTTCAGTTAGGAGATCAAGGATATACTTTCGCAGAGAGACACCGATACCTTTTTTTGATCTGGCAACTTAAATTCCTAAGAAGTATTGCATTTGTCTCAAGTCTTTAGCTTCAAACTCGGCAGCTAGGAATTTCTTCAATCTTTCCATCTCCACTGTATCATCTCCAGTTAGGATTATATTATCAACATACACAATCAAAATTGTTTTCTTACCACTTTCAAACTGATGAAAAAACATAGTGTGATTTGATTGCCCTTGTCGGTATCCTTAGGTTTTTATCACCTTCGCAAATCTGTCGAACCATACTCTAGGAGATTGCTTGAGTCCATACAGGGACTTCTTGAGTTTACAGACCCTGTTTTCTTCACCTCTCTTACTTAACCTGGAGGTATCGTCATGTAGACTTCTTCTTCTAACTCGCCATCTAGAAATGCATTCTTAATGTCGAGTTACCGGAGTGGCCAATCCAAGTTGGCTGCGAAGGACAGGAGGACCTGAACTGTATTCAATTTTGCCACCAGTGCAAATGTCTTCGTGTAGTCAATGCCATAGGTTTGTGTAAACCCTTTTGCAACAAGTCGGGCTTTATACTGTTCAACTGTCCCATCAGCTCTATATTTCATTGTGAAGACCCATTTACAACCAACTGGCTTCTTCCCTCTCGGAAGATTCATAACGTCCCAAGTTCCATTCTTTTCCAGAGCCCACATTCCCTCCATTACAACTTCCCTCCATTCAGAAATCTTCAAGGCTTTTGGATATTCTTTGGAATTTTTATCCTATCAAGGTTAGAAGTAAAAGCATGATATTCTGTAGATAGGCTTTTATAAGATATGTATTTTGACCAGGGATATTGAGTACATGACCCGGTTTGTTTTCTAACTGCAATGGGTAAATTGATGTCATCAGGTACAGTCTTATCAGAAGACTCATGGCCATCTATTACCTGATCGAGATTAGGCGTGGACTCATGATTGCTCAGAGCTATTATCGGTTCCAACTCTCTTGGTGCCTCAGGTATGAGATTCTCCCTGTTCTTTGTGTTTGACTTTCTTGAGTAAACAAGTATTTCTATGTTGTTTTGTTTTTTTGCATCTCCCCCTAAGTTTAAGTGGTCTTTTATACATGATAGGTCAGGAAATGATGCGATGATAGACTCGGTGTATGGCACCGATTCATCAACAGAGAAATCAAAGAACCGATCTTCATTCCATTTCTCCCCCTGAAGAGAGGGCTTTGGGAAGTAAGGAGTGGTTTCAAAGAACGTGACATCAAGGCTAACAAACAATTTTTTGTGACAGGATCATAACATTTGTAACCTTTCTGAGTAGGAGAGTAACCAATAAAAACGCACTTAATGGCACGAGGTTCCAATTTATCCCGATTGTGAGCATGAACATGAACAAATGCAGTACATCCAAAGATTTTTAGAGATAGATTGGAGTGGAGCCGAGAGTTGGGAAAACATTCCTGGAGGTTTTGGAGAGGAGTGGCAAAAGAAAGAACTTGACTAGGCATTCGATTAATGAGATGTGTAGCTGTTAAAAGGGCATTGCCCCAAAAATATTTTTTCATATTTGTAGTAAACATTAATGCCTGAGCTACTTCAAGAATATGCCTATTTTTACGTTCAGCAACCCTATTTTGTTGAGGGGTATCCACACAGGAACTTTGATGAACAATTCCATTTTCTTGAAGATATTGTCTCAAGATATCATTGAAATATTTCGTACCATTATCAGTACGTAAAATTTGAATGTGAGTTTGGAATTGTATTTGAATCATAGAGTGAAAATTGACAAAAATAGAATGAACTTCAATTTTATCTTTCAACAAGTAAACCCAACAAATGCGAGTATGATCAGCAATAAAAGTAACAAATCATCTCGTGTAAATGCGATTAAGAGAGCGTGAGGTCCCCCATAAATCACTGTGAATTATAGTAAAGGGTCTGGATGGTTTGTATGTGGATTTTGGAAAGGAATTACACTAGTATTTTGAAAGTTCACAAATCTCACACTGAAATTTAAAAGACGTTTTATTTGAACAAATGGAGGGAAATAAACGTCTTAGATATTGAAAATTTGGATGACCCATCCTAGAATGCCATAACAAAATTTCACTATCCCTAGAAATAGATGCAGAATCACAAATAGCAATTTTACATTGTTCACTCACATTCGCCTCCTCAAAGTAGTAGAGTCCCTCACACTTCTTCACATTGCCAATCGTCTTCCTCGATGATAGGTCCTAAAAAACACAATGAGAGGGAAGAAATTTAGCACAACAATTGGAATTCTTAGTCAACTGGTTAATGGATAGTAAGTTGCAGGATAAATTAGGAATATGAAGAGCGGACTCTAGTGTGATGGAGTCAGAGAGTCAGATATTCCCTTTGCCTGCGACAAAGGAGAGTGATCCATCTGCAATTTTAACTTTCAAATTTCTAGCACAGGGTGAATATATGAGAAAAGATGATAGGCATCAATCATGTGGTAAGAAGCACTAGAATCAATAATCCAAGGAGTTTTGGATTTAGAGGTTATATTCAAGGCTTGCAAAAAATTACCTCTTTGAGCTAAAGAACCCAAAGCAATATTTTTGGAATTTGAGATAACCTTTTCATCTTGTGGGTAAAGGCAATCTAACAAAGGTGCACGATCATCAGCATGTAGGGCTTGCTTAAGCAGAATATAAATAGAGTCAGCACTTGGAAGCTTTGTTTGAGGAGAAGAATCTTGTTTCTCATGGCCTGTGCTGTTACTATTATTCAGTAAATTTAAGCGTTCAAGTTTCTCACCCATAGTTGGCTCGCTCAAATCATAGTCAATGTGTTCTTCATCAGTAACCTCCATATGATCTAGTTTCGTTGTTCGTGAAGAATGTAACGGCGAGCAACTCGAGCGAGCGATGTGCGAACAGCTAACTGGCGAACATGCGAAGGTAAAACGACACTGCGAGGCGAAGGCACAGTGACACCGCGAGGCGAGGGTTGTCACAGACTCACAAGGCTCCGTGAGCGAGTGATGGGCGGTAGTCAGCGACTGATGAAAAATGAAAGTATGAAACCCTAACTCGAGAGGTCTTCCCTCTAATGTAGAGACGAGGCGAATCGTAGACTGAAACTCTGTTGGAGGACCTCGTGAGATTCAAAGGTCATCAAACCTCTACTTTGGCCGACGGTTTCCACCATTGATAGTTAGGTTTAATCTCCTAACTCTGATACCATAAAATCAGAATGAATAATTTCTGTATTTCTTGAATAATTTTGTACAAGCCAAAACAAGCTACTTATAATTCAATCTCTACTCTAAATATGGAAACAATCCCCTAAAAGAATCTCACTCAATAATATATAATAAATAACCCCTAAATCTTTCCAATATACACAGGATCTCTCCAATATACATGGGATTTCTACAAGAACAAAAGAATGAAACAACTGCTCCCAAAATCACAACCGCAGTCCTAACAAGTAACAAAGTCATGGAGTCCATCCTATGCACCCTTATGAACATCCTTCATTTCCCCACTTTATATACATAAATACATATATAGTCTGGTCCCTCAGAAAAAATCCCTCCAGAACGCATGGCAAAACAACCCAACAATGAAACAACAAAGCAGCTTCTGTTATACCACAACCCAGTTCGTATAAACAACGGTTCTTGCTAGTAAGACTGCTTTTGAAGCACATTCTTATTCTTTCAATCTACTAATGGAGAAGAACAATTATTTGTTTTTGTGTTGATCATTTTCTTAGTAGGCATGTTCTGCACTACAACACAATTATGAATCAAATATGTAACATTGATTTTTGAAAATACATCTTTCAAGTCACAACCATGACGCGTTCGCAATACAAATCACCTGACGCTGATATATGCTTAGCTCAATAAGTTATACTGCAATAGCAGAAAGTAAAGCAACCACATACCCCTAATTAAATTCAATGTTTTTTTATTTTCTATTACCCGTTATTTTCGCCTTTGTTTCCCTTCTAATTCTAGTTTTCTGAGAACCCCCAAAAAAAGTAGCTGAACATGAGATAAAAACGAAATTAAAAAGGAGAAAAAGGGGCTAACCTTGAGCGATTAATCAAGAATTGCCAAGAAAAAGAGCACTTCTTCAACCTCAGATTTGGGGTCCTTCGTTTCAGATAGAATAATGAAGATGGTAAGAAAAAGATTTAGGGATTTGAATTTGAATCTCTACTTTGCGAAGAAGATGATCCGAAGAGATGATACAAAATCTGAATTGAATTTTTCACCAAAATCACAACCCAGATCGCTACAAGCTTTCTCCCTTCTGCGCCGGAGATGGGATTTTGCAGAAGAGCGCGACCGAGTCTGCAACTTCCATGAAATCAAAGTCATGTAACTGTAGAACCGAACAGAGACACAAAACAAAGAAACAATACTTATGGTAGAAATTCCGGGGAAAATGGTTTCCGAAATTCTCGGGAATTTAGAGGAATGGAATTCATATCACCGGAAAGGGAAATGGCCGCGAATTAAACTTTCCCCCGTTTGTGGGAATTTCTTGTATACTCTCCTCGGATTGGAAGAATTGGAAAGTGTAGGACCCTTGACCGTTAGATTATCAGATATATTGTGATTGGTTGGATATCTGTTTCTTCATCCACGTGTACGGAAGATGTTGCGTGTGTATGGAATTGACGGTGTGAGTGGTAGAATCGAAGGGATTCCCTTGTGAGCGTTTGACTTTGTTATTGACTAGAGGAATAGAGTGTACCAATACAATACCATGTTGATTTTGGTTCTCTATCCTCTGGAGTCTTTCCTAATTTTCTCACAATTATTTTTACGCACATTGGTTCAAGCCCGGATAAAGGAGGAGGTAGGTACAACTAACAGTAAAATTTATACTTTTATCAAATATATATTGAGGTGTTTGCTACAACTAATATATTGCACTTGTATCCTTTGAGTATAGCGAAAAGTGGATGTGTTGTGTTTTCGTGGTGTATATATAAGAAAAAAAATATATAGTTGAAAATCACATGTGCTGAGGAGTAGCAGCAAATAGTCGATAATTTTGCTAAAATAGTCGATGATTTGTTCCACAATTCAGATAATTTATATTATGTCTGAAATAGTCGACAATTTGTCTTAGGAACTCAGTGCTAATTTTTAAAATTTGAATATGAACGTTAAGTTGGTTGGATGTTTAGAGGGAAACTTCCGTAGTGTTTATAAATATACTAATCTGGGTATATTCTGAGTGAGAAAGATCATTGTGAATTGTATTATATTGTGTTCTTTGACATTTTCATAGTGAAAATTTTTGTCGATTGCTCCTGTGGATGTAGGCATTATCGAACCACGTAAATCTTTGTGTTGTTGTTCTTGCTTTCATATATGCTATGTGTGTATTCCATATTTGTTCTTCATTAGTTGCCTCATTTAAATTCCACTATGCAAATCCGAGTTCTTTCACAACAATTGGTATCTGAGCGTTGTTGTTATGGCATCGGACACTTCATTTGCGAAATTTGATGTTGCCAAATTTGATAGAACTGAAAACTTCGATTTGTGGCAGAGGAGAGTAAAAGATTTGCTTGTGTAGTAAGAGATAGTGAAGGCCTTGTATGATGTTCAACCGAAAGGTATGAATGAGGCTAATTGGAAAGAATTAGAAGCAAAGGTTGTTGCTACAATATGATTATGTTTGGTCGACAAAGTGCTCTATCATGTCATGGAGGAAGATTCTCCTGCAGTTGTTTGGCAAAAGGTTGAAAGCCGGTACGTGTCCAAATCCCTTACTAACAAATTATTTCTTAAACAATGTCTTTATTGGCTTAAGATGGTGGATGGTTCAAACTTGAACCAACACGTCAAACCATTTAATCACATCATAAATGATTTAATGCGTGTTGATGTAAAACTTGAAGAGGATGATAAGACGTTGATGCTACTGAATTCCTTGCCAGCGACTCACACATATGAGAACCTAATTACCACTCTTACATGGGGGAAAGAGACCCTAAACTTGGAAGATGTGACAAGTGCTTTGTTAGGGTTTCATCAAAGGATGAAAGTTTGCGATGAAAATTCACGTGGAGAAGGACTCGTGGTGAAAGGTAACCATGATCATGGGAGAGGAAAACTCAGAAATGGATTAAGTCAAAAATCCCGAGCTCAATCTAAGAAGAAAAAGGATATTCGGTGTTATAAGGGCGGTAAAAAGGGGCACATTAAACCGGAGTGTTTAGATTAAAAGAAAGGAAATGCTAAAAAGCATGAAAGGAATTCAAAATCAGCAAATGTAGTTCAAGAAAAAAATTCAGTTTGCAATGATGGTGATGTACTTTTAGTTTTGTAGAGGTTGGATTGCCTCACAAACTCATGGATCCTAGACCCAACATGTTCTTACCATATGACTCCAAATAAGGAGTGGTTCAGCACATATAGGTTGGTAAATCCAGGTTCAATTCTTATGGGCAATGATGTCTCTTGTAAAATCATTGGCATTGGAAGTATTAGAATTAAAATGTTTGATGGTGCTGTAAGAACCTTGAGCAATGTAAGACACATACTGGACCTACGGAATAGTCTAATTTCACTTGACACTTTGGATTGTAATGGATTTAATTACAAGTCCGAAAGTGGGATTATGAAAGTGTGTAAAGATAATCTAACAGTGATGAAATGGTAAAAGTTATACAGAAATATCTATACATTGCAGGGAATTACTGTTGTAGGTTGAGTTGTAGTCGTAGATTATGAATTTGATGAAACCATTTTGTGGCATATGCGGTGTGGGCATATGCGTAAATATGGTATGAAAGAACTTCACAAGAGAAAACTCTTGAAAGGTATGAAAACATGTAAGCCGAATTTTTGCAAGTTTTGTGTTCTTAAGAAACAAAATAGGGAAAAATTCAAATCAGTTATTCATAAGACGGAAGATATTCTTGATTATATACATTCTGATGTTTGGGGGTTTGTTGGAGTAGCATCAAGAAGTGGACATGTTTACTTTGTGAGTTTTGTTGACGACTACTCATGGAAAGTCTAGGTATACTTCATGCAGCACAAGTCTGATATGTTTGCCAAGTTTAAGTTGTGGAAAGTTGAAGTGGAAAATCAAACTGGGAGGAGAATCAAATGCCTCAAGTCTGACAATGGGACTGAGTATGCTGATTCTAAGTTCATGGAGTTTTGTGAGCAGTAGGGTATTAAGAGACATTTCACTTTTTGTCGGACACCTTAGTAAAATTGTGTGGTTTAAAGGATGAACCGAACTCTATGAAAAGAAAGGTGTAGTCCCAAGAGGGGGGGCGAACTGGGTTTATAAAAATTTCTTTCAACTCTTTTTATAATTTCCTTTTAAACTTATTGTAAGTTTAGCAATCACACAAGGATGGTTTGAAGTTCAATTACAATATCAACTAGGAACCAATATTCACTTTTGAATCTTTATGAAAGAGTATATTAATTTGATCTTGTAGCAATTTAACTTAATACCCAATCAATACACCAACACAATCCACAAGTTAATCAATATGAATTTCAGCAGTGCTTCCAAGATTTCAACTTTTGAATATGTCAACTCACTTAACAAGATAAGTTTGATTTCAATATGAAAAGAATTAAAGATTCCAACCAAGCATCTAAAACTCAGAATTTAAAAAAATCTCTTTCAATATTAATGAGTCTTAGGTGTTAATCAATCAACGTACTTTCTTGTGGTTTCCGCAATATATATTGATCAACCAACGTATTCCTTTTCGGTTTTTGTAATTCCCAAAAGCAAATTAATTTTTAGCAATTTATTCTTCAATCCACGCAATTGATATATGTGTAGAAAATTAAAGAAAGTTAGGGAAGAGAGTGAGACCGAGTTTTTACGAGGTTCAGCTATACCCGCCCACGTCCTCGCCTTAGGCAACATACCTAAAGATTCCACCAAACCAATCCTTTACGAGCGGAGCAAACCTTTACAAACACTCCTTCAATAGGTTGGAGCCCTCCTCTCCAAGCGATAACCCACGCTCAATACAATGATTCAATAGCCCTGAATCGTCAAGAAAACAAGAAATGTAGTGATCCAAAAAAATAAAAATAAAATAAAAATAAAAAATAAAAAAATTAAATTAAATTAAATTAAATAATTAACTAAATTAAATAATTAATTAAATAATGATAATCATTAATTAAATTATATAATATAACACATTAATATATATTAATATAATATAATATATTATGATAATATATATAATTAAGTAATGGATCCTGAAGTGAAGCTTCATGATCAATTCAAGAAGAAGGCCGCCACCTCTCCGGTGAAAATTCCTGCGCCCCAGCTCACGTCCGTCTCCGTCTCTCTCTCTCTCTCTCTCTCTCAAATTTTGGAGTGGATTTGTCGTGGAAGCGGGTTAAGCACTATCCTAGGGTAAGGCAATATTTTCCTAATTTCTCAATTTCGCTTTAAATCTGCCGTTAAATTAACGATCAGGCACTACCACGGTGTCCTAGTCATGATCGTCTGGAGTAAACTTTCAATTGGGGTTTTCTAGGCCCCACTCCAAAGCGAGAGTGGGATTTGGGAAATTAGGTAAATTGACTATATTTGAGGGTATAACTATTTATTTGAAATTTATGACCCTAGAAAATATTAAAATATTATTTTATTTAGGGTTGATTAAATAGAACTAGAATTTTAATTTCAGGGTCCGGCTGAGCGCCGCAAGTATTTTTCGGGGTCCCTATTGGCGTAGTTCAAGAAACCAGGTAAGAGGAAAAATATATATTAAACCATAATTTTATGAATTTAATGGAAAATGAATTGTGTTATATATACGTGTATATGTTTCGGTATGAGTTTAAAATGTCAACCATTTAAATTATATTTTTCTGAGTTTAAGACTGTTTATTAGATACGTATATGCGAAAACGAACTGATAAAAGTGGAAAATATTTTCAAGATAATTATGTAAGAAATGAAATGTATTTTTAGAATATAAACATTAAATGTTGGTTAGCTTATTTTACAGGCAGTATATGAATTTTATTACTAAATTGTATGACATGAGTAAATATAAGTTTTGTGCAAATATATGTTAAATGTATGAGATGCAGGTTAAGTAAGTAATACATTGACAATGAAATATGATCTGAACTACGTTGCTTGTGTGTGTTAATGCAATCATGTAAACAGTTGAAATATGTTGGGTAAAACAACAGAAAGATGTTGGGTAAATGTATGACAGTTGAAAAATACTGGGTAAAATAGCTGAAAGATGTTGGGTAAATGTATGAAAGCTAAAAAATATTAGGTAAAACAGTTGAAAAATGTTGGGTAAAATAGCTGAAAGATGCTGGGTATGAAATGAAATAAAATGAAAATGGAAATGAATGAAATGGAAATGAAATGTGAAGTATGAACAATGTAAAATGAGAAAGAGCCACGTAAAGTGAAATGAATGGTCTAGCCCTTGATCTGTTCTATGATTTGAAAATACCAAAAAAGGCAACCATGTTTGCAACCAGCATAAGCGCTAGTGTGACCTGGTTGGGATGGTCAACACCCTTTTAAAATTTGGTGTCTCACCCGACTCTTCATCCCTCGCCTTCTCAACAGTCCTTCGACCTCGTCGCCTGCCATGTTCCATCACTCTTACTCGCCACAATGTCTTCTCCACCTGTCCTAGGGCAAGGGTCATCCCTAAACTCTTCTCCGGACTCATCAAAAGCCTCGTCCCAACCCCTCGCTTGATGACTCCAGTTTCGTGTCCTACCAAGATGAGGCTACATACGTGGTAAGAGCACCACGATGATGTCAACGCCAACGATCGTGAAGGGGGTTGGCTCCACGACCAAGCAGTTCGGCACAAACCCTAAGGATGCCATGGGCACCGACTGAGGACTCGTAGATGCCTTCACCTATTGCACAACCCTCATGGTCCTCCTCCGAGCTTTATTAGGTCCCGTTTCCCTACCCACTTCCATTCCAGACGTTCCAGCCTACCTGGAAGAAACGACGCTAACCCATGATGCTGCATTAGCCAAGCCATTGCTACTTTCACCCACTTTAGATTCTGACTCCGACTCCTAACTATAGTGTCATTCGACGTAGAGACTCAAAAAATAATATTAATAAAATAATTATGGAAAAAAGGGAAAATAGTTTGGTGTAGACCAAACCGTCGACGATTTGGTGGGGGTGCAGAAAACCATTGATGGTTTTATGTAACCACGACCCAGTAACCATAAAACGGTGAAAAAAGGAAGGATTAAAACCCAACCCGTCGACGGTTTTCGGAAAACTATCAACGGTTGTGTCTGGCAGTAGCTTATATGTAAGGTCATGTAGTTAAATTTTTTTAAGGAAAATCAAAACTCTCTCTCTCTCTCTCTCTCTCTCTCTCTCTCTCTCTCTCTCTCTCTCTCTCTCTCTCTCTCTCTCACCAAGGGCTGCGGCTTTCACTCCTTCTCTCTTCAAATTCTTGCCTGATTTCAGCCCAAATCAGTTGACAAACGTGATTTCGGGATCCTGGTGGCGATTCTCCGCAATTTAACCAGAGTAATTTCGTGAATCAGGCATTTCAAGCTCCACTCCAAAACTAAGGTAAGGAAGCTATTTTTTCGAGTTTTGTTAATTATTGAAGGAGTATGGGATTAGGAGTGATAAAATGGGAAATATGCTAGGGTTAAGTTGATTGAATTAGGATTTATGGATACAAGCTTTGTGCGGGCGCCACAGGCATGGTATTGGATTCTCTGCAGGCATAGTTCCAGGAATTAGGTATTGGATAGATTATGTCAAGTATTTTTAGAAAGTTTACTGATTAAAATATAGTATTTGATTTAGAAATTATATATATGATTTATTTGGATATTCGAGTTTATGAGAACTATATTTGTGAATTAATGTAAGTTTTGGGAAATCTGATGTTTGAACTGAGTAAATCCTAGAAACAGAATTAATTTATTTTTCATAAAAATATAATCTTCTTAGATAGTTAGCTTATTATATAATAATACTCAAATTGTGTGGCATGAGTATAAACATTCATTACAGATATTAGCATGTCAGATTATTCTATGATTACACAGAACAAGCATGATTTGATAACGATTTTTAGAAAACTATAAACTGTATAGAAATTATGATATTTTCAATATATCGTGACATTTTTGCAGGCCCAAATGTCGTGATATTTCAGTTGGCCCAAATGCCGTGATATTTTAGCTGACCCAAATGTCGTGATATTTCAGCTGGCTTGGATGCCGTGATATTTCAGTTGACTCAGATGTCGTGATATTTCAGCCAGCCTAGATGCCGTGATTTTTTAGCCGGCCTAGTGTCGTGATAAGATATATATAACAGTTTATTCAAGAATGTTATTATGTCAGATTTTACACAGAAACATGAAACAAGTTATATTACAGTTATTTATGAAATGTACTATATGATGGCAGAACCCTGATGACTTAGTTTAGTTTCAAAGCACAATATCGTAACTATTAGTTTAGATTAGTGCTACCACACATCTCAGATAGAGTTTTGGTGAATGGATAGTTGATTGATACCAGTGTAGAGTAGTGTGCTCCCTGGCAATCCGGACTAGGCTGGGCAAGCCAATCGTACTTACAAATGAGTTAGTTTTGGCTTAGCATCGTAGGCCAACCATTACTAGGTCCCACCTACGGGCCGCACAACCCAATCATATGGGGGTAATACATGATAACAGTTAGCTATCCATCCAAGGGATAATTTCAGTATTATATAGATATAGCAGATGTTATACATGTATACAGAAATGTATTATGATACACTATGTTTATGTTGAAATATGATTTCTTCTCACTTATACAGAACAGATTTACCTGAGTTATAAGATGCAGTTAATTATGTACAATATATATTTATAACACAATAAAACTCATGTTGCCACACACTGACATTAATTTATCCCACTTACTGAGAGGTGTCTCACCCCATAATTCAAACATTTCAGTAAATCCAAATCGACGAGCGAAGCGAGCTTTGAGATAGAGGAGACTTTAGTACTGCCCTAGTTGCAGGGTAAGTGTTTGAGTTGGGAGAGGTATTTTGTGTATCCCTAGGATATTCTATGGTTTCTTTTTGGGGATGTACATGTATATCTATGGAGACAGTAGAACTCTAGTATTGTGTATGAGGACAGGTTCATTATGTATTTTGTTGCATAGATAGTATGTGTGTATGGACAGGTATATCCTGGTATCCACTCAGGGTCCGGGTTGACTTTGTTGTTATGATATGGTATCAGAGTTTAATATATGGGAAAAAATTATAGCAATATTTTTGGGTCGTTACAGTTTTGGTATCAGAGCCTAGGTTGCTAGGTTCTATAGACTTTAGTGCACATCGAAAAGCAATACTAGAGTATAGGAATAGATCTTGAAGAGGACAGGAAATGGGTAGATCGGGATTTTAGTGAGTCAATGTTGGAAGTTAAGGTGAGAATTTAGGGTTTTGTCTCACAACCTGGAGGTGGGAACTTCGCAATGGTTTTTGTGATTTTCCTGGAATGACGATTTCAGGAAAACCATGGTAAACTATCATCGATTTTTGTTTCTGAATGGTAAGGCGAAATCTTAAATTGGGGATCATACATTAAGTTGATTGGTGGAAAAAGGATATTTTATAGTTCATAGTTGAATTAATGTACTACTCATGTTATGAAGTTAGGATTCTAAGATTATGTTGTTCTATTTTCAAGATGGACCATGGGAATGACAATACAAATGCTAGCAGTGGTGATGGTGCGGGGCCTTCTAGTATGGGTGGTGGTGATTCTGATGCGGTGTTGCGCAGTGTCACCTAACAAGTAATGACAGAAATAGCGCGGAACTCCAAAGAACAAAACTGTCCATCCGCTGATTAGGGTTGTATGATCAGACAGGACATTCGCATGAATTCTCAAGCTTTCTCAAGGGGAGCTGACCCAGTTATAGCGAAGAACTGGATTCAAGAAGTTGAGAAAATAATGACAGTGTTGCATTGCATTGATGAACAAAGAGTTCTCTCGTCATGCCTTGACTTCAGAACCATTTTTTTTATACAGAAAATGTTATTACTCCGATAATACTCTGATACCATAATACACAGTTAAAGTCAACCCAGACCCATAAGTACCAGGGATTTACCTGTTTATACATACATATTACCTAAGCAATGGAACCAAAATACACTTTACATATTTACAATACCATAATTTTACTATTTCTACATATACACATATATACCCCAAAAATCCATCATGAGTCTGACCCGACTACTTACCCTGCAACTGGGTAGTACCTACGAATTCCTCTATCACGGAGCTCACTCCACTCTCTGTCGGGATTCCCTGAAGTATTTGTAATGCTAGGATGAGACACTTCTTAGTAAGGGAAATAAACTAATATCAGTGTGTGGCAATGTGAGTATTATCATACTATAAACATATACTATGTAACTATAGTATATATATATATATATATATATATATATATATATATATATCTTAAGCTGTAACCGATATCATATGAAAATCTTTACTTTTAAACATACTATATCATAATGAATTTTCATATCTTAAAAAACATCTGTTAAATATATATTTTACTGAAATTATACCCTAGATGTAAATCTATGTATCATGACTCCACCCCTCATGATCCGAGTTGTGAGGCCCATAAGCTGGATTTAACGCTGGCTGGCCTACCAAGTTAAGTCAAACATAACATAACTATGCATGATTGCCCACCCAACCTAGCCTGCCGAGCCTACTACACCGACAACCTCTACGGATTAGTAACACAGTGGGTATCCTACTACACCGCCTACACTTCCAGGCTAATCGGCCACTGACCCACACCTCCTGAACAGTGTGGTTGCACTTTTTGCTATACCCAATTTGGTCTACCCAGCCTACTCACCAACAACCTCCAGGGGTCGACACTCAGTGGGTATCCTACTACATTGGTCTAATTAGCTAGTTACAGTATCGTGCTCTTAATATATGTAACCATTTGGGTTCTGTTACTAGATAATACATTTCACAGAATCTATTTATGTTCGTACATAACATTTTCATATTTCTGTAATAAAATATGGCTTTTACATATTTTCTGAATAAAATATGTAATTTCATAATTTCAAATTAAATCATCATAATAAAACTGATCACGACATATGCGCCAGCTATCATATCTCGGCATCTGTGCCGGCTATTATAGCATAATATACTGGAAATATCTTTAAAATTTGTACTACCTATGATCTTCTAAAAATTACTAAAAAACCATACATATTTTTTGAAATAATAACTTTTCTAACATACTGATATTACATTAAATTTATACTCATGCCACACGAGCGAGTTCTACTCTGTATAATACTATAACATGCTATTAAGTCTAGTTCAACATCAGTATTCCCAAAAATGTATTAATTCATAAATAAATTTCTAAAACACATACTGTATAATAAACATTAAATTATTCTGAAAATCCTGACTTAATCTATTCCCTTACCTAATTCCTGCGAAACCTATTAAAAACCCTAAATCATGCCTACGGCGTTCCAAACTCCGAACCCTGAAATCACATTCACCCCAGTTCACCCAACTCAAACCCTAGTATATTAACATATAACACATTTTTTGGGTTCCGAAATTTCAAATAAGCACATAAACCCTAAAATTACTTACCCTAATTTTGGGATCGCGCCCAAGATACTCAAATCAACATTCTACCCTGGTTAAGTTGTAGAGAATCTCCCCAGGATCATCGTAACAACTTCTGATAGTCGAAATGGGGAAAATCGGGGCCAAAGTAGTATAAAGAAGGTGGAGAAACCGAAATGTAGAGAGAGAAAGTGAAAAGGAATGAAATTTCTCACTAAAAAATTGTTTTTCGGTGATATATAGGCAGCTTTCCACGTGGCTTCATCGACGAGACACGTGGACTCATCAACGAACTTATGAAGGGAGTTCGTCGACAAGGATGATGAGTTCATTGATGAGCCAAAGGGTCTAAATTCCCCCCTCTCAGTATCTCTTCGTTGACGAGACACTAAAGCTCGTCCACGAACCATATAAGGACGTTCATCGACGAACCCTGCTTTTGTCCCTTTTGGATTTTCCTTTTCTTCCCATTAATCTCCCTTTCTATTTATTATGCAATTCCTATTATTTTCCAGGTCTCTACATTCTCCCCTTCTTATAAAAATTTCATCCTCAAAATTTTCTATCTATGTTATTCACCATCCTTTGAGGAAAAATTTGCTACTTGTTTTATTAATTACCCTTACTTCTGATAGAGGAATACCGTGGTTACATATACAGTTATGAGAGATTACATTAACCAACCAAAATTCTCCCAAAACCCACTATATCCTATAGAACAAAACACAATTTATACATTTATTACCCAGCACTACATTAAATAAAATCAACACATTACTTACTTTACCTAAGCCATTCCTCTTCCTTTCTCTGACTAACGCTAATCCCCACCAAACATATATGGGTACCTCTGTCGTATATCCTCCTTTAGCTCCCGCGAGGCCTCCTCCACTACATGATTCCTCCACAATACTTTCACTAGTGGAATTTTCTTGGTGCGCAACTCCTGTTCCTTTCTATCGTGAATCCGCACTGGTTTCTTCATATACTAAAGTATCTTGAAGCTTCAACTCCTCATAGCTGATTATGTGAAAGGGATCTAGGACGCATTTCCTCAGCATGGAAATATGAAATACGTCATGAATCCTGGATAGATCTGGTGGTAAAGTTAGTCTGTAGGCAACTGAACCCACTCTCTCAAGTATCTCGAATGGGCCAACAAACCTAGGGCTCAACTTACCCTTCTTCTAAAACCTCATAACTCCTCTCAGCAGTGCTACTCTAAAAAATACCTGATCTCCCACATCAAACTCCAATTTCCGGCGACAAGTATTTGCGTATATTTTCTGCTAACTCTAAGATGCAATGATTCGGTCTTTAATAAGTCAAACTTTACTATACACTTGCTGCACCAACTTTGCCCCCAAAACTCGCTTTTCACCAACTTCATCCCAGTTTAACGGAGAACAGAATCTCCTACCATATAATGCCTTGTAAGGTGTCATTTCAATGATGGCCTGGTAACTGTTATTATACGCGAACTCAACCAGCGGCATATACTAGGTTCAACTACCCTCGAAATCCAACATGCATGCTCGGAGTATATCTTCTGGTATTTGGATCGTCCTCTCCATCTATCCATTCGTTTGAGGATGAAATGTTGTACTGAATGATAACTGAGACCCCAAAGCCTCCTACAAACTTTTTCAAAATCTTGACATTAATCGTGGATCTCGATCTGATACTATAGATACTAGCATGTCATGTGATCATACTATCTCCTGAATACATATTTATGCCAACCTGCTCATGGAATAATTGACTTTAATCAATAGAAAATGAGCAATCTTCATTAGCCGGTCTACAATCACCCAAATGACATTCTGCCTACGCAATGCCAACTGTAACCCTGTAGCAAAATCCATGGAGATATGATCCCACTTCCACTCAGGAATGTAGAGTGGCTGCAACTATTCTGTCGGTCTCTAGTGCTCAGCCTTCACTTGTTGGCACGTCAAACACTGCTCCACAAACTTAACTATCTCATTCTTCATACTGCTCCACCAAAATGACTCCTGGAGGTGTTGGTACATCTTAGTGCTTTCGAGATGTACTGTGTAAAGTGATCTATGCGCCTCCTCTAGGATGGTCCTCTTAATTTCAGTATCTGTAGGTACGCACAGCCTGGTACGGAACCTCAGAGTTCCATCATCTGAAATATTAAACTCCTCTCCCTGTCTGCTCTGCACTTTATCCATCAGTTCTTCCAATTCTGGATCATTCCTTTGTGCAGCTTTAATCCTCTCTTGCAGGGTAGGTTGTAGCACTAAATTAGTAATAAATGCCTCGTGCTCACCCTATACCAACTCCACATTAAGCCTCTCCAAATCCATCTGAATCGGATGTTGAATTCCCACTTCTAATAGTGCTACTCCCACTGATTTCTGGCTTAAAGCATCAACCACCACGTTTGCTTTCCTCGGGTGTTAGCTGATGGTGCAATCTTAATACTTAATAAGTTCAAACTATCTCCTTTGCCTCATATCAAATTCTTTCTAGGTGAAGAAATACTTCAAACTTTTATGTTCAGTGAAGATCTTACATCTCCCACCATAAAGATAATGCCTCCAAATCTTTAAAGCATACAACACTACAGCTAACTCTAAATCATGTATTGGGGAGTTCTTTTCATACTTCTTAAGCTGCCGAGAAGCATAAGCAATAACCCTCCCATGCTGCATCAACACACATCCGAGTTCCTTCTAGGACGCGTCACTATATATAACAAATCCATCCTCTCCTGATGGAATAGATAATACTGATGTTGTGATCAGCCATTCTTCAACTCCTGGAAGCTCCGCTCACACTCATCGGTCTATTCAAACTTCACATTTTCCCTGGTTAGCTATGTTAATGGACCCGATATTCTAGAAAAACTATCCACAAAATGCCGGTAGTACCCTGCCAAACCAAGGAAACTCCTGACCTCCTGAACATTTTTTGGTCTCACCCAATTCACCACTCTTTCTATTTTGATTGTATCTACTGATATGCTATCCTCGAAGACCACATGCCCAAGGAAAGTGACCTGCTCAACCAGAATTCACATTTCTTGAATTTAGTGTATCGCTTCTTTTCTCTCAATACCTGCAGTACTAATCTCATATGATCTTCGTGCTCTTCAAAACTCTTCGAATAGACCAGTATATCGTCAATAAATACCACAACAAATTGATCTAAGTACTGATGAAATGCATGATTCATCAAATCCATAAACGCTGCCGATGCATTAGTCAATCCGAAAGGCATTACCAAGAACTCGTAGTGCCCATACATAGTTCAAAAAACTGTCTTTGAAACGTCCTCTACTTTAACTTTCACCTGGTGATATCTAGACCGAAGGTCAATCTTGGAGTAGACCTGGTTCCTCTGGAGCTGATCAAATAAATCATCAATTCTGGGAAGAGGATATTTATTCGTGATCGTTACTTTATTTATCTCTTTATAATCAATGCACATTCTCATAGTCCTGTCTTTCTTCTTCTCGAACAGGACTGGTGCTCCCCAAGGCAACATGCTAGGCCTAATAAATTCTTTATTCAACAATTTCTGCAACTGGTCTTTCAATTCTTTCAGTTCAGCTAGACCATTCTATAGGGAGCTTTAGATATCGGTGCTGACCCTAGTAGTAAATCTACAGCAAATTCAATCTCTCGATCTGGTGGTAAACCAGGTAATTCCTCTGAAAAAATATTTGGAAATTCTCTGGCTACCGGAATATCAACTTGTTTCAATTCTCTTGTAGGCATCTCTTTTATATAGGCTACGTACCCCTGGCAACCATCCTAGAGTAGTCTCCTAGCCTGAATGGCTGACACTAACTATGGCGAGGTATGCACACACGATCCCACAAATTTGAATTCCTGTTATCCCGGGGGTCTGAAGATCACCTCTTTTTTATGGCAATCAATGCTGGCGTAGTTAGCTATTAGCCAGTCTATACCCAATATTATATCAAATCCTTGCATGTCCAACACTACAAGATCGGCTGGTAATATTTTCTCCTAAATGGCCACTAGATAGTTTTTAAGTACCCTACCACATCTCACTACTGATCCAATTGGCGTGGCTACTGAAAAATCTATGTCTAACAACTGTGGTTCAACCCTAGTCGATTTGACATACCCAAATGACATAAAAAAATGGGTGGCACCTGAGTCAAATAAAACAATAGCTTTATATGATAAAGCAATAATCGTACCTGTCACAACGTCACCTACAACCTTAGCATCTCCTGGTGTCAACGCATAGACTCTCGTCAGGGCTGTGTTCCTCTACTAGCCACCAACCCTGGGTGCCTGGATATTCCTTCCAAATGGTCTAGAAGCAGGAGCAGTACTATGTTGCATACGACAGTCCCGTGCCACATGACTCAGTCCACCACATCGGTAGAAGACATTTCTCCTGTTCAGCATTCTCCTCTATGTCTCTTTCCATATGTAAGACAAATTGGATATGCTTGCTCACCCTGAATCTACCATCTCCCTGTCTCCTACCTTAGAGCTTTTCCAGATCTGTCTCCCCTCCAAGGGCCTCGATTGGACCCTGCCTAGAATCTCGGAGGCATGGGCTTCTTCCTCTAACTCGACCTCTCCACATCCCTCTGGCTGCTTTTCTCTACCACCGTGGCCTTATCCACTAATTCAGAGAAATCTTGCACCTTTAGTACTGCCACCTGTCTATGAATGTCATGTCTCAAACCTTTCTTAAACATTCTCGCCTTCTTCACTTCATCTGGAACGATGTAGGGAGTAAAGTGTGACAGCTCGACAAAATTTGTTGCATATTGCTGAACTGTCAATTGCCCCTGTCTCAGATTCAAAAATTCTGCTATCTTAGCTTCTCTAATAGTAGGAGGAAATAATGATCAATGAACATTTCCTTGAATCGGTTCCATGATATGACCACTGGTACGGGTCTCTGTTCTTCATGCAATTTCACAGCTGTCAACCATCTCTTAGCCGCACCTGTCAACTTATATGTGGCATATAGGGGCCGATACTCATCAAAGCAGTGAAGCACCATCAGTATTTTCTCGATCTCCTGCATCTAGTTTTCAATAACTGTAGGATCAGCTCCTCCTTAAAATGTCAAAGGACTCATTTTAGCGAACTTCTCTATAGTGCAGCCCTGGTTTGCAGCTGGTCCTCCCTGTTCCTAAGAGCTTTGTGCCATCTTAGCCATAACCTGCTGAGCCACACTACGCAGAAATGCATTTGAATCACCACCACCCGCACTAGAGGGGCCTGCACCATCATCACCATTGGTGTGAGCACTACTACCCCCAGGGTCCATCCTGAAAAGAAGATAAACATAGTCTAAGGACCCTATCTGCATAACATAACTAACATTTTTATTTAACTGAAATCTCATATCATCAATTTAATCTAACATCCTTACTCTTTAATGTAAGATTCAGTCCATCAATTGAGAAACACAACCCGACAATAGTTTATTAAGACTTTCCTGAAATTGTCACCCTAGGAAAAACACAGAAACCATTACGGGAATCTTGCTTCCAAATTACGGAACAAAACCCTAAATACTCATCTTAATTTCCCCAGCATTGACTCTCTAAATTCCTCATCTATTCCTGTACTCTGGTATTGTTTCTGCTGCATACTAAAGCCTACAAAACCTAACAACCTATGCTCTAATACCAAAATGTCACACCCTGACTTCAGAACCAATTTTTTTTACATAAAATGTTATTACTCTAATAATACTTTGATACCATAATACATAGTCAAAGTCAATCTAGACCCATATGTACTGGGGATTTACCTATTTATACATACATATTACCTAGGCAACGGAACCAAAATATACTTTACATATTTACAATACCAGAATTTCACTATTTCTACATATACACATATGTACCCCAAAAATCCATTATGAGTCTGACCCGACTACTTACCCTGCAACTGGGTAGTACCTACGAACTCCTCTATCACGGAGCTCGCTCCACTCATCTGTTGGGATTCCCTACAATATTTGTAATGCTATGGTGAGACACCTCTCAGTAAGGGAAATAGAATAATATGATTGTGTGGCAATGTGAGTATTATCATACTATAAATATATACTGCAAATAATGTAACTGTAATATATACATATCTTAAGCTGCAACTAATATCATATGAAAATCTCTACTTTTAAACATACTCTATCATAATGAATTTTCATATCTTAAAAATCATCTGTTAAATCAATATTTTACTGAAATTATACCCTGGATGTAAATCTGTGTATCATGACTCCACCCTTTATGATCCGGATTGTGCGGCCCATAGGCTGGACTTAACGTTGGCTGGCCTACTAGGTTAAGTCAAACATAACATAACTATGCACGATTGCCCACCCAACTTGGCCTACCCAGCCTATTACACTAACAACCTCTAGGGGTCAGTAGCACAGTGGGTATCCTACTATTTTGCCTACACTTTCGGGCTAATTGTCCACCGACCCACACCTCCTGAATAGTGTGGTTGCACTATTGGTTATAACCAAACTAGTTCGTCCAGCCTACTCACCGACAACCTTTGGGGGTCAACACTCAATGGGTATCCTACTACATTGGTCTAATTAGCTAGTTACAGTACCGTGCTCTTAATATACGTAACCATTCAGGTTCTGTTACTAGATAATACATTTCACATAATCTATTTCTGTTCGTAAATAACATTTTCATATTTCTATAATAAAATCTGGCTTTTACATATTTTTTGAATAAAAACTGTCATTTCATAATTTTTAAATAAATTATCATAATAAAACTAATCACGACATCTGTGCCGACTATCATATCTCGGCATCTGCGCCAGCTGTCATAGCATAATATACTGAAAATATCTTTAAAATTTGTACTATCTATGATCTTCTAAAAATTACTAAAAAACCGTACATATTCTTTGAAATAATAACTTTTCTAACATACTGATATTACATTAAATTTATACTCATGCCACACGAGCGAGTTCTACTTTGTATAATACTATAACATATATTTTCTCCGTTCAACATCAGTATTCCCAAAAATACATTAATTCCTAAATAAATTTCTAAAACATATACTGTATAATAAACATTAAACTATTCTAAAAATCCCGACTTAATCTATTCTCTTACCTGATTTCTACGAAGCTTGTTAAAAGCCAAAATCATGCCTACAACGTTCTAAACTCCGAACACTTAAATCAAATTCACCTCGGTTCACCCAACTCAAACCCTAGTATATTAACATCTAACACATTTTCTCGATTCCAAAATTTCAAATAAGCACATAAACCCTAAAATTACTTACTTACCCATATTTTGGGATGGTGCTCAAGAGACTCCAATCAACATTCTACTCCGGCTAAGTTGTAGAGAATCTCCCCGGGATCATCATTGAAAAGTAAGGTGTAGTCCCAAGAGGGGGGTGAATTGGATTTTAAAACTTTCTTTTAATTCCTTTTTTGAGAATTCTTAAGCTTCTTTTATTTCTTTTAAACAATTCTTGACTTGTTTGTTTAACTCTTTAATCACAAAAGAACTTAGATTCTTTTATCCAATCAACAATACTATTGCTTAGTCAAACAAGTAATCAATCATTCAACTAAATAGCCAAGCCAATCAATCAATCACAAATTAAAAGTAAACAACCAAACCAAAATTAACACATACACCACTTTGGCAATGTAAGCACTTAAAATAGTTTTTTTGTTTATATAAGCCCTGTATATATGGTTTTACTTCTTCGATATGATGTGCAATATAACATCCAATCAACACAATATCTACACTCTTCTCAATATTCAGAACTCAACTAAACTCTCAGTTAATTTATCCTTGGGCTGTTAACCAAGTAACGTACTCCCATATGGTTTCCGCAAGGTATGGTGTAGCCAACGTACTCCCTTTCGGTTTGCGCAACCCAAATCAAAATTAGACTTCAATTTTACTTGATTTCTATATTACGTAGTATATATGATTATCAATAAGACCATCCACGCAATTTAAATATGCTGAAAATAAAGAGTAAGGGAAAGAGAGAGTGAGACGGGGATTTTTACGAGGTTCGGCTTATACCCAGCTTACGTCCTCGCCTTTGGCAAACCACCAAAGGATTCACTAAACCTGTTCCTTTAACGGGTGGAACAAACCTTTACAACACTCCTTGGTTAAGGCTAGAGCCCGCCTTCTCCAAACGATGTACCCTCGTTCGGTCACTCTTTACATAGGTTAGAGACCGCCTCTTTAAGCAATATCTCCTTGCTTAGCCAACGATCCAAACAACCCTTAGAATCTTCAATCTACAAGATACAAATCAAATATTTGTGTACAAAGAATTTGCTCCTAAAAGAGCTGATTAGTACAACAATTCAGAACTATAATATATTTCAAAGTAAATAACAATATGGAAATTAACTTGAAGCTCAATGTAGTATATCACCAATTAATTTTTTCAATGATTGAAAGATTTAGAATTTGTAGCACAATTCCGATGGAAGAAGATTAGCAAAAACTTAGTTGAATTCGTGCAAGTTGAGAGTAAGAGAGAGCCATGAGAATTTGAGAGCAATTGAGAGAGATTTTGAATTTTTGCTGAATTTGAATTCTTGGTGCATTGATTCAATGATCTCTGAGGCTTATTTATAGACTTTAAAAGGTATGTAACTTGGTCCCCAAGTGACTTGGAGCATCCCCCAAGTTTTCACAAAAGTTTGAGCCCCAAGCAAACCATTTAAAAAATGTTTCCGTTAAGGTTTTTTTCAAATTATGTTCGTGGTAGTCGCCTGCCCCAATTTGGAAGTCACTTATCATGTCATTTTTAAAGGAGCAGCAAGGGCAGTAGGGTGACAGTCACTTGCTAGGACACAGCCCGTCGCCTGGCTTGACCACCCAGGCGCCTGTCCTAGTTCAGGCAGTCTACTTGTTGCCGTTAGCTTCGAGTACCCTTTTATTTTTCGGTCATAACTTTTTCTCTGTAACTCCAAATTTGATGATCTTGGTGTCAATGAAATATAAGAGAAAATATTACAACTTTAATGTTTAACACTTTTTAAAATAAAGAGCATTTGATAGAGAAAAATACACCTAAATGCAGATGTATAAAAATTAACAACATTTTGAAAATCCTCTTTTTGATACTTTTCATTCCAAAAATGATTCTAACATTTTTAAAATAATTTTTGACCTTATAAAAATATTTTCCAAGTATGTTAAAAGGTATTTAGGTCCAATAAATTAACCTAAGAGTTTCATGTATTCATATTGAAATTATTCGAAGTACTTACATGAAATTTCCTATAGATTCTTTCAAATTTTCAATTCTTGAATTCCTTGAGGTCTTTATGCTTGCTTCATCTTTCTTTAAGCTTTCATCAAGTTCTCTTTAATCCTCATGATCTCATGATCTTCAAGCTTTATCTTTAAATCCATTTTTGAATCCATGCTTCAAGCTTGATATAAATCATCCTTCTTTGAAATATAAGTTTTCATGAATTCTTTTACCTTGCATTCATCATTGAGTCTTGAAAATACATCACTTAAACAAAGCATGTTAAGTTCTACTTATTTGTTAGCATCAAAACAAGATTTTAAACCTTGTAAGGCCAACAATCATAACAACTTTTGATCGTTGAAATGTGGAAAATCGGGGCTGAAGTTATAGAGAGAAGGTGGAGAAACCGAAATGTAGAGAGAGAAAGTGAAAAGAAATGAAATTTCTCTTTGAAAACATGATTTTTGGCCATATATAGGTAGCTGTCCACGTGGCTTCGTTGACGAGACACGTGGACTCCTCGATGAACTTATGAAAGGAGTTCATCGATGAGGGTGATGAGTTTATCGACGAGCCAAAGGGTATGAATTCTCCTCTCTCGGTATCTCTTCATCAACGAAACATTGAAGCTCATCCATGAACGATATAAAGACGTTCATTAACGAACCCAGAGGGTTCATCAATGAACCCTGCTTTCTTATGCAGTTACTATTATTTTTCGGGTATATACTGTTGACCTTATAGGTCACACCTTGTTTTGATAATGACAAATACTCATTATATCTAATGAGTGTTTGAGGTTATGTGCAGGAACTAAAATTGACAGATCTTAATGCACATAAAAGAAAGTGAAGAGCAAAGACCCAATTTTTTATGTTGTAATATATTTCATTTATGTAAAGGGTCATTAATAGTAATTAGAGCTTTTGATTAGTAATAATCTCACACACATCACATATATGGTCTAATAGGTAAGCTCAAATCGAAACATAACTGAAACAAGACATATAAAAGACCCTAGGACACTCACACACTCACTTGTATGTGTTATACTTTTGAATAGGATGTTTGTTGGATGAATCGGGACCGAAATGCACAAAATGTGCACCTTCGGTCGACCGGTAATTCATGTTTATTTTGCCCTTGGTCGACCTAACATGGACCGGGTCAACGATTGACCATGACCCGGTTGACCGAACTCCTACAATTCAATTGGCCCCGGTCGACCAAACTTCCAAGGAAGTCAACAGTTTGACTTCCTGTTCGACCGAGGGATTTTTGTATATCACCAACCTGGTCAACCGAGTTCCCAGGTGTGGGAACCCATAGGTCTGGTCGACCGACCAGTCTAGTTCAAATTGACCCTCGTCGACCGAACCTCACAAATATTGAAAAATCGCCCTCGGACATACATGTCCGGTCAACCGAACGGGCAGTTCATTTTTGGCCCGGTCGACCAAACCCTAAGAACTTGGGTCGACCAAACTTGTCCTGGTTGACCGGTCCTCTTGGGTTGGACTTATTTTTTTACCGTGGTTAACTCAGTAAAACAGGTTTAAAATAATTAAATAATGTCAAAATTTTCCTAATTATTCCAACCATGTCCCTAACGATTATAATTCAGGTGAAGTCTATATACCCCTTCACTCACTCTTACCCTTTCTTATTGCAAAAACTCTTCGTAAGTTTAGTTTGAGTGATTGTTTGAGAGGCTTGCTCTCCTTGATTTGCTTGTGTGATATGATTTTCTTGAGAGCCAAACCTAAGTGTTCTTAGGAGACTTTGTTAATAAGTCTCTCCTAAGAAGAGTTGCATTAAAATTCTGAGTATTGCATATTCATTGCAATATCTTGGGAAGTTCGTATTTGTTTTTGGATTGCAAAAACTATTTCAAAACATTTTCAAATATCTTCAGTGATTTATCTTGACATAGCTTTGAAAAGATATTTGTTTATGTGATATTAATCTTTGTTGCAATATTCATTGACTTACATATCATTTTCTAAATACAAAGATTAAATATATGTTGCAAACCAAGCATATACATTATTTGATATTTGCACGATTGAGATATTCTGCTAATTGGAATATTTAAGACTTGATTGACATCTTTGTTTGAGCACGTTGATTGAATTTCTTGTGATACAAAGAATACACTTGTTTGCGCTCTCACGCATTGATTACATCGATAGCAAATATTTATTTGAGAGCACATATTGAACTACATTGAGCTTACATATTAAATCATTTTGTGGTGTATGTGATTGAACGTATCTGGGTACATATCTGCTTTACACGAAAGCACAATTACTGTACCAATATTCTTTGATTCTAAAATCTAAGTTTTTCCAGGCGTGGCTTGAGGGAGCGTTAATCTAGCCTGGTAAGGATTGGTTGTAAAGGTTGAGGTCAGCCCTGTGCTAATTAACCTTGTTTGTTTAGGTGCCACTCCACCCGTTTAAGTGAGCAATTATAGTCGTAATCTTTGTGCTTGTTAGCTAAGACGGGGACGTAGGCAATTGGCTGAACCTCGATAACATTTCTGCGTGTCACTCTTATTTTACTGCTTTCTGGTGCATGTTAGCTTAATTAAATTGCTTTATTTAATTTCGGGTATATATTTATATTACTTGCACTAGATTGACCATAGGATTGTGAATATACTGTTGCTAGGATATTTACCTAGGGACTAAATTTTAAAAATACCAATTCACTCCCCCTCTTGAGATCACGGTAAAGTTAACAATTGGTATCAGAGCCATATAGCATAGACTAACTGTTATTTTGCAAAAGATCACATATGACTCATAACTCCATGACCCCTTTCCCCGAGGGACAATCTTCAACACGACCTCCTGTGTTCAGTGGTGTTAATTACACCTTCTGGAAACAGAGGATGCGCATCTACCTTCAGAATACTTATTGGAAGGTGTGGAGGAGTGTCTCTAAGGGAAATTATCTCCCTATTAAAACTGAGGGTGCAGTTAGGGTTCCTAAGACTGAGGATGAATATGATGATGATGATATGAAAGTTGTTAGCCTAAATGCCACTGCTATGAATATTTTGTATTGTAGTCTTGATGTAAATGAATTTAATAGAATTATGACATGTTCTACTACAAAAGAAATATGGGATAAGTTAAAGGTCAGAGGTCGCTAATCTGTGCTTGATGGCACACGATGATGAGGTATCGTCTTCTACTTCGTTATCGTCATATTATTCATCTGATGATTGTGATTTTGATTGCATGTCTACATTTAGAGAGTTACAATTTGAATATATTTGTGTATCTAAACTGTTAGGTAAAATGATCAAAGAAAATGATGATTTGAAAAAGAAATATGAAAATTGGTCAAAATTGTTTAATATTGCAAAAACCTCTTATGCTTCTATTTTAAAAGAAAAAGATGTTGCTATTGTTGAGCTTGAGAGTAAATTGGAGGATAACTCCAAAATTATTTTTAAATTCATTGAGGGCAAAAGCAATTTTAAAAAACTACTTGGTGCCCAAAGAAATTCCTTAAGTAAAGAGGGTCTTGGTTTTAATGGAATTGAAAATGTTAGACGACCTAATCTTTACTTAGGACATTTTACACGCGAGTCAAAGTCTCATGTTCCTCCTAAAGATCCTAAGTCTAGAATAAGATGTTTTAAATGTAAATAAATTTATCATATTCAATTTGATTGTCCACTTAGGAATAAAAGTGCTAGGATTAGGAAAGTATGGGTAGTTAAAGGTGATCCTACTACTAACCCCCGTGGACCTAACAAAATTTGGGGACCAGCATCAGTTACTTAGCTTATTTTGCAGGTATGCCTAAGATCGTCCTCCTCTAAGGATAGATGGTACTTGGAAAGTGGGTGCTCACGGCACATGATCGACAACAAGGGAAAATTCACTTCAATCATTCCCAAGGATGGAGGCTATGTGACATTTGGCGACAATGCAAAAGGTCGCATCATCGGGGTAGGTAAGGTTGGTAAGAATTCCTCTCTTACTATTGATAATGTTTTATTGGTTGATGGGCTGAAGCATAATCTACTAAGCATAAATCAGTTGTATGACATAGGATATAAAGTATCTTTTGAAAATGATAAATGCATAGTAGAAAATAAATCAGATCATAAAGTGCTTTTTATTGTCGATCGCCATGAAAATGTTTATACTACTTCTTTTGATAACTTAGTTTCACAACAAGTAAAATGTTTTTCTGCTGTAAATGAAACTAGTTGGTTATGGCATAAGCGCTTAGGATACGCAAGCATGGATTTATTGTCAAAACTTGTAAGAAAAGAGTTAGTAAAAGGCTTGCCTAAAATGTCATTTGTAAAAGATAAAATTTGTGATGCATGTCAAATGGGTAAGCAAACAAAATCTAGTTTTAAGAAAAAGAAATTCATATCTACTACTAGACCACTTGAGATGCTTCACTTAGACCTGTTTGGTCCTAATTATGTGCAAAGTCTAGGTGGTAAATTGTTTGCTTTTGTAATTGTAGATGACTTCTCTAGATTCACATGGGTGTTGTTTCTTGCACATAAAAATGAATCATGTGAACGGTTCACCAAGCTTTGTAGGAGAATTCAGAATGAAAAGAGATATAAGATAACTCTTATAAGAAGTGATAGAGGCACGAAATTCAAAAATGAGAGCATAGAAAAATACTGTGACTTAGAGGGCATATCACATAACTTTTCTGCACCTAGGTCACCTCAACAAAACGGTGTGGTAGAAAGAAAGAATATGTCATTACAAGAAATGGGTAGAACTATGCTGAATGAACATAACTTACCTAAATACTTTTGGGTTGAGGCCATAATTACTGCATGTTATGTTATGAATAAGGTGCTAATTATACCATTAATTAATAAAACCCCTTATGAATTGTGGAACAACCATAAGCCTAATTTCATGTATTTGGTTGTAAATGCTCTATGCTTAGGGGTAATGAACACTTAGGAAAATTTGACTCTAAATTTGATGAAGGTATTTTCCTAAGTTATGCACTTAATAGTAAAGCATATAGGGTTTTCAATAAAAGAACATTGACTGTCATTGAATCTATTCATGTTGTGTTTGATAAATCTAATCCATTTTCTAATAAAGATGATGAAGAAGATATTGATATTAGAAAATGCTTAGAGAAATTGTCTATTGAAAACAGTGCAATGAAAACCCAGAACTAAATGAAAAATCACCTAAAGATAATGAAAATGAAATTCATGAGTTGCTTAGAGATTGGAAATTTATTAGAAATCACCCTATAAATCAAATCATAGGTGAACCATCCCGTGGTGTAGCCACGAGATCCTCCTTAAGAAATGTAGTGAATCATTCTACTTTCTTATCCTAAGAAGAATTTAAAAATATTAAGAAGTCATAGAGGATGAGTCTTGGGTGATGTTCATGCAAGAAGAACTTAATTAATTTGAAAGAAGTAAAGTGTGGACTCTAGTTCCTAAGCCTAATGATCACACAATTATTGGAACTAAATGGGTATATAGAAATAAGAAAGATGAGAATGGGGTAGTAACTAGGAATAAGGCTAAACTAGTTGCCCAAGGATATAATTAGGAGGAGGGGATTGAATTTGATGAAACATATGCTCTTGTTGCTAGGTTAGAAGCCATTCGTATGCTACTTGCTCATGCCACTTTTAAAAATTTTAAATTGTTTCAAATGGTTATTAGAAGCGCTTTTCTAAATGGCTATATCAATGAAGAAATATATATAGAACAACCACCCGGTTTTAAAAATCATAAATATCCAGATCATGTTTACCGGTTGTCTAAGGCCTTGTATGGATTGAAACAAACTCTTAGAGCTTGGTATGAGAGACTTAGTGGTTGTCTACTAGAAAATGGGTTTACCCGTGACAAAATTGACACTACACTCTTCATCAAATTCAAAAATGAAGATATGCTCCTTGTTCAAATTTATGTGGATGATATCATTTTTGGAGCAACTAATGATGAGTTGTGTAATGAGTTTGCCAAATGCATGCAAAGTTAATTTGAAATGAGCATGATGGGTGAACGTAGTTTCTTCTTAGGTCTACAAATTAAGCAAGCTAAACATGGAACTTTCATATACCAATCTAAATATATTAGGGACTTGCTAAAGAAATTTAATATGGAAGATTGCAAAATTCTTGGTACACCTATGAACTTTTCCATTAAGCTTGATAAAGATGAGCAAGGGATCCCTGTTGACGTAAAATTGTACCGTGGCATGATTGGGAGTCTCTTATATCTCACTGCTAGTAGGCATGACATTATGTTTGGTGTGTGTATGTGTTCTTGGTTTCAAGCTACCCCTATGGAATCCCATCTAAAAACTGTTAAATGAATCCTTAGCTATCTAGTTGGAACTATAGAGTTAGGCTTATGGTACCTTAAGCATACCACTTTTGAAATTGTTAGTTATACTGATGCTGACTTTGCCGGTAGTAAGGTTGATAGAAAAAGTACCAGCGACACTTGCACTATTTAGGACAATCTTTTGTTTCTTGGTTCTCCAAGAAACAAAACTCAGTTACCTTATCCATAGCCGAAGCAGAATATATTGCGGCTGTGAAACAACAACTTATGGATTTTGGATTGCATTATGATACAATACTGATTAAATGTGATAATACTAGTGCAATCAACATCTCTAAAAATCCTATCTCACAGTCACGAACTAAACACATTGAGATTAGGCATCACTTCCTTCGTGATCATGTGCAGAAATGAGATGTTGCACTTGAGTTTGTATGCATCAATGAACAGTGGATGGACATATTCACTAAACCACTTCCCAAAGATAGGTTCATATAGATTAGACATGAGTTAGGTCTAATGCACTGTAGAGAGGCTTCTTAGATATTTCATAGCTTGCATAAATTTAAGGGGAGCTCTCTAGTGATATTTACAAGTCTTAGCAACTAATATTATTTTTGATATGTCTTATTGTCTTAGACTTTGTGAATATTGATTATTGCTTGTGTATATAATTCTAAGTATCTGCAACATGATAATAATGGGCTTTATGTTTTATTGTATGATTATACTGAAACTTTTTAAGTAGTTATGGATAATCTGTTAGGATTTATAAACTCAAACAGGTCATTATTTATACAGGATCTGTTTTGAAAATTCCTGTTTTCAAACGGCACTCTATCAAAAATTTTCTAAAACTTTCCAAAACTTATAATGTATAAATATTATACTCACCCATTGCCTTGAGTTCTTAACTTTTATGGCCCCTTTTGCTGTTGCCAAAAGGGGGAGATGTAGAGAGGCAAAAATATTTTGGGTTAAAAATTGATTGAGTTTTCTTTAATGCATATTGATAGGGTGAGCCTTCTTAGGCTTATACCCATATTTTTCCTGGGTGTATTTGTCATCATCAAAAATGGGAGAATGTCGACCTTATAGGTCACGTCTGTTTTGATATTGACAAATACTCATTATATCTAATGGGTGTTTGAGGTTATGTGCAGGAACTAAAATTGACAGATCTTAATGCACATAGAAGAAAGTGAAGAGTGAAGACGCAATTTTTTATGTTGTAATATATTTCATTTATGTAAAGGGTCTGTAATAGTAATCAGAGCTTTTGATTTGTAATAATCTCACACACATCACATGCATGGTCTAATAAGTAAGTTCAAATCGAAACATAACTGAAACAGGACTTAGAAAAGACCCCAGGACACTCACACACTCACTTGTATGTGTCATACTTTTGAATAGGGTGTTTGTTGGATGATTCAGGACAGAAATGCATAAAATGTGCACCTTCGGTTGACCAACAATTCATGTTTATTTTGCCCCCGGTCAATCAAACCTGGACCCGTTCAACGGTTGACCACGGCCCAATCGACCGAACTCCTACAGTTCAATTGGCCCTAGTCGACCAAACTTCTAAAGAATTCAATAGTTTGACTTCCTAGTCAACTGAGTGATTTTTGTATACCACTAACCTGGTTGATCGAGTTCCCATGAGTGGGAACCCAATGGTTTGGTCGACCTACTAGTCTAGTTCAAATTGACCCTGGTTAACCGAACCTCACAAATATTGAAAAATCGCCCTTGGACATACATGTTCGGTCGACCAAACGGGCAGTTCATTTTTGGCCCGGTCGACCAAACCACAAGAACTTGGGTCAACTAAACTTGTCCTGGTCGACTGGTGCTCTTGGGTTGGACTTATTTTTTGACCGTGGTTAACTCGGTAATACAAGTTCAAAATAATTAAATAATTTTAAAACTTTCATAATTATTCCAACCATATCCCTAACGGTTATAATTCAGGGGAAGTCTATATATACCCCTTCACTTGGAATGATTAGTAAGCCAACTTGATTAAAAATTCTCTCTCAAGCTCAAAATTCCTACTACTCATTTTTACACTCCATTCGCTCACTCTTACCCTCTCTTATTGCAAAAACTCTTCGTAAGTTTAGTTTGAGTGATTGTTTGAAAGGCTTGCTCTCCTTATTTTGCTTGTGTGATACAATTTTCTTGAGAGCCAAACCTAAGTGTTCTTAGGAGACTTTGTTGATAAGTCTCTTCTAAGAAGACTTGCATTAAACTTCTGAGTATTGCATATTCATTGCAATATCTTGAGAAGTTTGTATTTGTTTTTGGATTGCAAAAACTATTTCAAAACATTTTCATATATCTTAAGTGATTTATCTTGACATAGCTTTGAAAAGATATTTGTTTATGTGATATAAATGTTTGTTGCAATATTCATTGACTTACATATCATTTGCTGAATACAAAGATTAAATATCTGTTGCAAACCAAGCATATACATTATTTGATATTTGCACGATTGAGATATTCTACTGATTGGAATATTTAAGACTTGATTGACATCTTTGTTTGAGCATGTTGATTGAATTTCTTGTGATACAAAGACTACACTTGTTTGCACTCTCACACACTAATTACATCGATAGCAAATATTTATTTGAGAGCATATATTAAACCACATTGAGCTTACATATTAAATCATTTTGTGGTGTATGTGATTGAGCATAACTGGGTACATTTCTGCTTTACATGAAAGCACAATCACTGTACCAATATTCTTTGATTCTAAAATCTGATTGTTTCCAAGCGTGGCTTGAGGGGGCGGTAATCTAGTCCGGTAAGGATTGGTTGTAAAGGTTGAGGTCAGCCCTGTGCTAATTGACCTGGTTTGTTTATGTGCCACTCCACCCGTTTAAGTGAGCAATTATAGTGGTAATGCTTTTGCTTGTTAACCAAGGTGGGAACGTAGGCAATTGGCCAAACCTCGATAACATTTCTGTGTGCCACTCTTACTTTACTACATTCTAGTGCATGTTAGCTTAATTAAATTGTTTTATTTAATTTTGGGTATATATTTACATTACTTGTACTAGATTGACGACAGGGTTGTGAATATACTGTTGCTAAGATATTTCCCTATGGACTAAATTTTAAAAATACCAATTCACCCCCCCTCTTGGGATCACTGTAAAGCTAACATCTACATCTCTATGCCACATTCAGATTGATTGGTGAGGCCGAGCGGTGGTGGACAACTATGAAATTATTGGAGGAGTATTGACCAGTACCTGTAGTCATGACTTGGAGCCGATTCAAGGAGATGTTCTTCGATCGATATTTCCCCACCACCGCTAAAGAAGCTAAAGTGGAGGAGTTCCTGGATTTGACCTAATGGCACCTTATGGTTCAGCAGTACGCGGCAAAATTTGTTGAACTGTCCCGCTTTGCCTCGTACATAGTCCCAGATGAGATGAAGAAGACAATAAAATTTAAGAGAGGATTGAGGCAAGAAATTTATGCAAGATTTCTTAGAACTGGTAGATAAGGCCACCATTGTAGAGACGAGTAAGCAGAGGGGTGCCGAGGTGCAGAGTCAGAGGAAGAGGCCCACACCTCTTGGATTTCAGGTGGGTACTAGTCGGGGCCCATGGAGAAAAGGTAGATATAGCGGGGGATAGAGACAGGAGATAGGAAGTCGTGAGTTTCAAGGTGAGCATACTTACCCTATTTACCCTAGATGTGGCAGAAGGAACATGGGAGAGTGTCGAGCGGGAAGGAATGTTTGCTATCAGTATGGTAGACCCGGTCACTTGGCATGAGATTGTCGTGCGTAGCCAAGCGGTGCTCTTGCTCTCAGACAATTTCGGGGGAACATCCAGGCACCCCATGGTAGCTAGCAGAGGAATACCGTGCAGGCGCAGGTCTATGCACAAACATTAGGAGATGCTAAGGTGGCTGGCGATGTGGTGACAGGTACTATTACTATGCTTTCAATTAAAGCTATTATTTTATTTGATTCAGGGGCCACACACTCTTTTGTATCTATTGGGTATATCAAGTTATGTGGGGTAGAAACTCAGTTGCTAGACACTGAGTTATTAGTAGTCACACAGATAGGATCAGTAGTGAGGTGTCGAATGGTACTTAAAGGGTATCTAGTGGATATTCAGGGGAGAGTGCTACCAACTAACCTCGTAGTGTTAGATATGCATGGGTTTGATATGATTTTGGGAATGGACTGGCGAGCCACTAATAACCCCAGCATCTATTGTCATTAGAAAGAGGTGGTATTCATAACTCCTAGAGGGGAGGAGTTCGAATTTGTTGGGTCGCGTGTGCGCTCCTCACCACAACTAGTGTCAGTAAATCAAGTGAGGAGGATACTCCTAGACGGATGTCAGGGGTACATAGCTCGTGTGAAAAAAATGCCAAAGAAAAAATTGAAACTTACTGATATTCCAGTAGTGAAAAAATTTTCAGATGTCTTTCTAGAGGAGCTACCTGGATTACCTCCTGACTGTGAGATTGAATTTGTCATTGATTTATTTCTAGGGGCGACACCGATTTCTAAAGCTCCCTACAGAATGGTTTAAGTAGAGTTGAGATAATTAAAAGAACTGTTGCAGGAATTATTAGATAAAGGATTTATCATACCTATTATATCGCCCTGGGGAGTGCTAGTTCTATTTGTAAAGAAGAAAGACGGGACAATAAGGATGTGTATCGACTACAGAGAGATAAATAAAATCACAGTTAAGAATAAGTATCCTCTTCCCCATATTGATGACTTGTTCGATCAGCTCTAGGGAACACAGGTTTACTCAAAGATTGATCTTCGCTCTAAGTACCATCAAGTGAGGGTCAAGAAAGAGGATGTTTCCAAGATAGCATTCCGAACTCGATATGGCCACTATGAGTTTTTGGTTATGCCATTCGGACTAACGAGCTCCTACTGCATTCATGGACCTAATGAACGGAGTTTTCCATCAGTACTTGGACCAGTTTGTAGTGGTTTTCATTGATGATATACTGGTCTATTCGAGGAGTCTCGAGGAGCATGAGACATATTTGAGACTAGTACTTCAGGTACTTAGAGAAGGAAATTGTTTGCCAAATTCAAGAAGTGTGAATTCTGGTTAGAGAAAGTTACATTCCTTGGGTATGTGGTATCTAGGGATGGTATCTTTGTAGATCCAACCAAGATAGAAGCGGTGGTAAATTGGGTGAAACCGAGGAATATTCAAGAGATTAGAAGTTTCTTGGGACTGGAGGGATATTATCAACAATTCGTAGAGGGATTTTCTAGACTATCACGGCCTCTGACACGACTAACAAGGAAGAATGCTAAGTTTGAATGGAATGATGATTGTGAGCAGAGCTTCCATGAATTGAAGTAGCAGCTTGTTACTGCACCGGTTTTGACTATTCCATCAGGAGATGGTGGGTTCATAATCTACAGTGATGCATCTCAGAAGGAGCTTGGATGTGTGCTAATGCAACATGGGAAAGTTGTAGCCTATGCTTCTCGTCAACTTAAAGAGTATGAGAAGAACTACCCTATGCATGATTTATAGTTGGCTGCAGTGGAGTACGCATTAAAGATTTGGAGACATTATCTGTATGGTGGAAGGTGTGAAATATTTACAGATCATAAGAGTTTGAAGTATTTCTTCACGCAGAAGGAGTTGAATATAAGGCAGAGGAGATGGTTGGAATTGATAAAGGATTAAGATTGCACCATCAATTACCACCTAAGAAAGGCTAATGTGGTAGCTGATGCCTTGAGCCGGAAGTTAATACCTCGGTATCAACAATGGTAGTGGCATATAAGATCAGAATGGATTTAGAAAGACTTGGTGTAAAGCTAGCAAAGGGTAATCACCAAGCATTAATTGCTCATCTGGTACTTTAGCCGACTCTGCTGGAGAGAATTAAGATTGCGCAAAAGCAAGACGCAGAGTTAGTAAAGATCAGAGATAGACTATAGAGTGGACATGGAGCTAATTTTAATATTTCAGATGACGAAGCTCTGAGGTTTCGTTGTAGGTTGTGTGTACCCAATGACGCCGTAATTAAAAAGACCATTTTGGAAGAGATGCACCGTTCCCTGTATACAGTACATCCAGGAAGTACGAAAATATACGGGGATTTATGGATATCCTTTTGGTGGAGCAATATGAAGAGAGAAATTGTTGAATATGTAGAGCAATGTTTGACATGCCAGTAGGTGAAGGCTGAGCATCAGAGACCGGTAGGACCATTGCAACCGATTCACATTCCCGAATGGAAGTGGGAGCATAATTCTATGGACTTCATTTCGAGGTTATTGCCGGCACTTCATGGACAGGACACCATCTAGGTAGTTGTTGATAGGTTGACGAAGACTGCCCATTTTCTTCCCATCAGAGTTAACTACTCCATGGGTAGATTAGCAAAGTTGTATATATAGGAAATAGTCAGACTGCATAGAGTGCCTGTGTCCATCGTTTCTAACTAGGATCCACATTTCACGTCTTAGTTCTAGAAAAGCTTACAGAGAGCCTTGGGATCCTAGTTGACTTTTAGTACGAACTTTCATCCTCAGACCGATGGATAGACAGAGAGGACTATACAGATATTGGAGGATATGCTGCGTGCCTATGTGCTAAATTTTGGAGGCAGTTGGATTCAGTACCTGCCACTAATGGAGTTTGCTTACAACAACAACTACCAGGCCAGTATTGGGATGGCCCTGTATGAGGCATTGTATGGTCAGAGATGTCGATCTCCGTTATATTGGGATGAAATTGGTGAAAAGCAGATATTGGGGCCAGAGATGGTACAACGGGCTTTTGAGAAAATCAAGCCTGTTCAGGAAAAGATTAAAACAGCTTAGAGCCGATAGAAAAGCTATGCAGATACCCATCAACGAACGCTGAAATTTGATGTAGGTGATAATGTGTTCTTAAAAATTGCACCAATGAAAGGAGTAATAAGATTTGGGAAGAAGGGTAAATTTAGCCCTAGGTACATTGGGCCATTTGAGATATTGAAAAGAATTTGCCCAATTGCCTACAATAGTAACCCAAAAAAAATTTAATTATTAATCAATTAATTAATTAAATATTATTAAATAAATAAATAAATAAATAATATAATGGATATATTGGTATACATATATATATATATATATATATATAAATATATATAATATTAATATAATATAATTGTTAATGGAATGCATTAAATGCATTTATAACATTTCGAAATGAACCAAAATTTCATTCCTTCTCCATGCTTCTGGTTGCCCCTCCCAGAAATAAGCCACTCTCTCTCTTTCTCTCATCATCTCTCCTCACGCTCTCCACTCTCTCTTTCTCTCCTCATTTTCTTGGCAAATATTCGACCGATTGAAAAATGAAAATTACCACTGGGTTCCATTCTTCGCCATCGTTAATTTAACTGGAGTGAATTTTTCGTAAGAGCGTTGTAGGCATCACTCCTGGGGTATGGTAAACTCACGTTTTCTCCTCAATTTCTCTCAAATTTTCAGCTTAATTGACGATCAGTCGCCATTTCTAGGGCCTAGCGTCAATCCTCGTCAATTTGACTGGAGCGAAATTTTGAATTGGACTTTTTAGGTACCACTCCGAGGCTAAGGTGAGGAGTACAAATTATGTGGGTTGTTTTAAAAATTTAACCAATTAAATTGTAGTATTTAGTTATTAAATTGTAGTATTTAATTATATCATATTTTTTGGAGTGTTTTGGGAATAAGTTAAATTGTAAGGAATGGATTATATTGGATTTTTGGAGATATTCATGGGATTAAATTAAATTGTAGGAATTTAATTAAATAGAATTTTTGGGGAACATTTTGGAATTAAGTTAAATTGCAGGGATTTGATTCAATTAGAATTCTGGGAATATTTTGGAATTCGATTAAATTGTTGGGATTTGGCCATATTGGTATTTTTTTAATATGTTAAAGATTAAATTTAAATATGGGAAGTGGCTCATACTCTGTTTGTAGAATTAACTGATCAACAGAGTGTGTGAGCCTAAGGATATTAAAATAATTATTATTCTAGGATTTAACTGATTATACTGAAATATGTGGTTATAGGGTTTGTGCTTTGAACGCCGTAGGCGTCGGTTTAGGAATCTTACAGGCACAGTCTCCGTGATTAAGGTAAGGGGAATAGATTAAGCCAGTAATTTTGTAATTCAACCGGTTAAAATGGAAATTGTGTGTGTGTGTGTGTGTGTGTGTATGATTATCATGTGGGTTTTGAAAAGCCAACTGTTTGAACTGTGATTTTGAACCTAGCGCTATGGTATTGGTTATAATTTTCGAAAATGGAATGATTAAAGTAATGAATTTTCTGGATAAATTGTGGAGATAATTTAACGTGTATATTTAGTAAAACAGATGATGAACTTGGGTTGACTTATTATTTCAAATGATATAATTATGCGTATTATTCAATCATGTGGCATGAGTAAAGTGAATATACTGTGTTGAATTATGATATATTTATGAGATGTTGAAAATACTAAAATGCGTTGAGAATATATATTGTGTGTGATTGTTTAAAATAGAGCTAAATGTGAATGTTAAATTGCAAGTTATGGTTTGAGAACTCCGGTGGACCATAGTAGGCACAGTATTGTTGTGCGTGATTTCTGAAGAGTTAGTGCACCCACATGTCTTAGAGAGATTGTGGAGACGAGATGGTTAATTGTGCTGAGAAGGGTAGAGTCCCCCTAGAGTCTAGACTAGTATGGGAACAACCAATCTGACTTACATACTGAAGAGGTTGTTATTGATTTAACTCCAATGGGTCGACGAGGGTTAAGTCCAGCTTACGGGCTACACAACCCGTCATGCTACACAACCCGTCATCTGGTAGTGAGTTCTAAAAGAATAATTGTAAATTTAGCCAATGTATAACATGAGAACAATGTATGTGAATACAAATTATGTGATTTGAAATGTAGGAACAGATTATGCGATACAAGATATTATGCGATGCAACATATTATGTGATGCGAAATATTATGTGATGAGAAATACTGAGAAATGTGAAAACTGAGATTATTAAAAGATAAGTATTACAGAGATAACAGGGGGTAGAGTAATGTAACAAAGTAATAAGTGTATTACATATTGTAATATTATATGTATTTGGGGCGAGGCAAACTCTCCGCCTGAAGACTTGCTGAGAAAGGCAAGTGTCCTGATAGGTTTCAGATGTAGCCATACGGGGTTGCATAACGTATTAGGGCAGAGGGAAGCTACTTGTATGGGCGGGTAATCTTCCTTATACTCGGAAACCTTCACTGATAAATAATTGTGTGAATGTGTGTAAATACAAGACAAACTATCTAGCTGGGGGTTTACTGAGTAAGGTAAGTGCCCTAATGAGCATCAGTTGTAGCCATACCTGGTTGTATAAGGTATCAGAGCAGAGGGGCGCTACTTGTATGGGAAGATAATCACCCCAATCCTTGGAAAACTCTCGTTAATAAAATACGCTGCATGTGTATGAGTAGGGCTAGAGAATGATTTCATAATTGTGGATTAATTTGTAAATGATAATTATATATTGTACACAAACCTCATGATAGCCACACACTGGTATTAATCTATTTCGTTTTATTGAGATGTGTCTCACCTGTTATACAATTCATCTTTTTCAAGACCTCCGCGTGATCGAGCTTAGCAAGCTTGGGGCTGGGTTTGTTGGCATAGCATTTTTGTGAGAGGGTATAGATCTTGGAAGTATTTTTGGGTTTATGTTTTTAGTTTCTAAGATGTATATATGGATACTAGTTGTTGGGAAAATTTTGGGATGTTTATATAGAACTCTGGTATATTAATTGAGGATGTTTATTTATTTTTCCGCTGCGTGATTGAGGTTATGGTATCAGACACAGGTGATTAGATAACATCACACCTTGGGCCACACTTGGTGGGTTCGGGGCGTGACAGAGTGGTACCAGAGCTTTAGGTTGTTAGGTTCTGTAAACTCTAGGATGGATTAATATTAGAGTATATGATCGAGTTAGGATGAGGATATGAATGGGTAGATTAAAATATTGTTAGGAATTCTTAGTTGTTTTTCATGGCTTAGAGACAGAAATCCCTTGACGGACTTGTGTGATTTTCTCATTCAATCGCGAGTTTTAGAAAACTACGGTAAATCCATCGACGGTGATGTTTATGAGCACTGACTCCGATTTTTTATGTTTATTGATTTTTCAGTTTAATATTTGTATCCCGACTAGTGCAAACATTGCCCGTGACGCGGGAGCAGGTAATAAATTTATATTATAAGATAAGTAATAGTTATTTCTAGTTTTAGATTAATGTAGTTATTTGTAGTTATAAATTATATTGGAATATGTGGTATGGGGTGGTTCGTTAATAATAGAATCTAAATTGAATTATCGGTTCACAAATTTTGAGGACGAAATTCTTTTAAGGAGGGAAGAATGTACTAACTCGGAAAAAAATTAATTATTAATCAATCAATTAATTAAACATTATTAAATTAAAGTAAATAAATAAATGATATAATGGATATATGGGTATACATACATATATGTAATATTAATATAATATAATTGTTAAGGATAAACACTACTACGTATCAGTCAGAGGGAAATAGTTAGCTACGGAATTGCGGAGGTGTTTGTTATCGTTGAGACAAGGTATACTCCGGTTCCCGACCGTGCTCCGGACGTTTGGTGCACCCTTGCTATCCCGTGCCCTCGATCGCCCCTTTCCTGCTTTGGCCCGATTGGGTTAGTACTTCTATCGAAGTTTGAAGGAGTGTAGTTAAAGGCATGAGATCCAATGTCTGATTCAACATTACTTTGTAGGAGTAGGGTAACATAGATTTATTTGCTTTCATTTAAATTACTTTCGAGTAGATTGTTATAATACATCCATTGCAAAATACCATCCTTAACTTCTCTTTTATACAAGGCTCTAGCAAACTAATTTGGAAGTAGCTTAATAACTACGCTTTAAGTCTCCGTAGATCGACACCCGACTTACTCATTTTCTACTAAACTTTAGATTAGTTAGGTTATATAAATTTTATTTTTGATAGTTAAGGACTCAAACTTTGGTGAGCCTACCAATCTATCAAAAGAAATGGTTTATAATCGCATAAATTGACGAAAAATGATCTATATAACCGATCCCACCCATTGAGACTTACGATTTGGCTTTATTATTGCTGTTGTATCTCTATGATCTCTCAGTTCTGATTGGTCTTTCGCAGTCATTTTAACTTCTCTCTCTCTCTCTCTCTCTCTCTCTCTCTATCCATAGTAGTCTTTTAAAAAAAATTAAAAAATCAAACTAAATTAATTTAAATCAAGAAAATTTTGATTAATTGATATCTCAATTTAGTTTGGTTTATTTTATTTTATTTTTTATCATTAGTTTAGTTTTGATTTTTAACGCTAATAAATAAATATATTATTTATATTATGAAATTATATATCTAAAAGTTATAAAATAATGTGTACAAACATTTGTGAGTAATTTTAAATAGAATGTGATTGTACTGACTAAATCAAAATCAAAGCCAACATAATCGATTCATATTAAATAACCAAATAGAACCATTGGTTAACCAAATTGTTAATTAATTGATGAACAGTTCAGTTTTTAGTATTTTGGTTCGGTTACCAAACCACATACAACTTAAGTGTCAATCCAAATGGTAACTAAGGTTATGTTTGGTATGCGAAATGTATATTTTCAGGAAATAAATTAGTTTTAGTAAGTTAGTTACAATTAGTTACACAAAAAATTATATTGTTATTTTAAAACAAATAAAAATATGAAACATTTTATAAATCCATAATAATAAATAAATAAGAAATAATTATTTCTAAATTTTATTATGCGAATGTTTATTTATTTCTTATTATATATTAAATGAAATAATTAAGAATATACAAGAAATAAATATTTCATTAATTTTCAAAATTTAAACTATATTTCATCTTATCTCACCTACTTCACAAGCCTCTTAGGCTTGTTTTTAGAGGGAATATGTATATATAACAATTTTTAAATTTATAATAGATATATTAAATTTAGTTATTAAAATTTTATATTAGTATACATAATTTTTAATGTGTAATCTTAAAATAAAAAATGTACATAAATTATGAATATCAAATTTTAATGTCAAAATTTCAAAAAGTTAAAATTTTTTACTGCCTTTTCAGTCTTTTCTTCAGCTTGGTCTTTAAAATTTCAACTTTTTAATCCATAGAAAAGTTGAAAATTTTACATTTGACCTTTTTCTTTAAAAAAGAAAAAATCTTAAACTTTATAATCCAGATATCATGGTATTTATATGTACACACCAAAATGTATTCATATTTTTTAATAAAAAATTAAAACAAATATTTATCAATAGATACATGTATTGTACGTACACATATCTTTTGAAATAATGTCATCCATAAATGGTGGAAAAATTGATACATGTATCTGTACTCGTCAATTAAAATTGACCATTTTTAGGTGATCATTTTGCATTATCATCAGATTTTATAAAAATAAATTTAAAAATTTTAAAATAAGTGTGAAAATTGATTATGTTCTTGAATTAAAATAATTGAAAATTTAATTGAAGGCATGTTCATTTTTTTTTTCTTTAATTATATGACTAGGTATAAGAACACGATGATATTATGTGTGCATTTGAACACAGAAAGATAAATTAAGGAATGAACATATTAGCGATAAGTTAATGTAACTCTTATAGAAGACAAGATAAGAGAGAGACAACTCACATGGTTTAGACACTTGCAACGTAGGCCACATAGTACACCAGTGAGGAAGAGCGAGTTAGTTATTGTGGGAGATAGTAATTTGGAATGAGATGGTGAATAAAGATTTAATAACCCTAAATTTGTCAAAAGAAATGATTCATGATAGCATAAATTGGGGAAAATGATTTATATAATTGATCCCACCTAGTGGGGCTTAAAGCTTGATTTTGTTGTTGTCGTAGAATATAAGGAGGAGATGCGAACGGTTTAAAAATAAAAATAAATAAATTAATAAATTTACTAGCTACCATTAATTATTTGATAATTTTATTTTAATTTTGAATTTTTAGAAAATAACTCTTTCTTTCCTTAATTAATGGCGTATCTTTTGCGTGCTAAAACATCAATTCTCCTTTCTTTTTTTTGGCAATTTTAAATTAAAAATTTTAGTAAAACCTATATGACTAAATAGACGTCCTATTTTTAAATTATATCAAATTTTTTATATGAAAAAACCCACATAATTTAAATAATCATTTGTCTGTATTTTGATTTGAAAATATATATATTTTTTAAGGGGAGGAATCACATTTTGATATTAGGGACCATAGGTCTATAATTATTGCTGTTGGTCAATAAAATATGGACCATTGATGACTAGAACATTGTAAAATGTAACACATAATTTGTGTTTTTCTTATTTCAAACAATTGAAAAAAGACCCAACTAATTATTTTTAGAGTATTAATCAAAATATTAACTTGGATGAACTCCTCGAACTCTTTAGGGCAGCACTAGACCGAATAGTATGTAATAGGTTTCAAAATTCTCTACTTATAAGCCAAAAAGCAATTTTTATCTGGGAATCAAACCGACATCTCCACGTTAAACCAAAACCCTAATACCATCAGCATTCAAAAACAAATTGTATGGAAATATTATCTCACACACACATTTTCGAAGGCATATAGAACATTTTTAGCCTCCAAAATATCAATATTAGCTCTTGACAGTTTTAAATTTTAAAAAATGATTAAATTTGTGTGAATGAAAATAAATTTTCTTTTGACATAAATAGAGCACATATTTCTATTAAATGTTTATCTTTATTTTGATTAATTTAATTATTATTATTATTATTATTATTATTATTATAAAATCAGTATTTTTTATTTTATATATATATTTATATATATATATATATATATATATTAATTGAGTCTATTCTTTGTAATCAAGTTTGGCATTACTATAGGTTAAGAGTAAAATTCATAGGAAAAAATAGATTATTTGATTCAAGAAAACAAGCTATCTATTAAAATTAATACAAACTTTATTAATCTTTTTGTACTAATAAAACTGTACAATGTCATCCTTTTATATGGGAAGGAGGCAGACTACAAGGGAGATATACAAATATACATGGGTATTTTGGGGAGATATGCTAACATCCCCCCTCAAACTCAAGGTGGTATCGAAGATGTCATCTGGAGTTTGCAGACTAAAGTACGATGATGACCAGGTGGATAAGCTTTCGTGAAGATATCACCCAACTGATCAGTCGAAGGAACAGACAAGAGGCGAAGTGTCCCATCCTGAAGATGATGACGCACAAAATGACAGTCGATCTCGATATGCTTGGTGCGTTCATGGAAGACATTGTTGTGAGTGATCTGGATAGCACCTGATTGTCACAATAAAGCGGAGTGCTCGAGGGCTGAGAAACTCCCATATCTTAGAGAAGCCAACGAAACCAAAGAAGCTCAGAAATAGTATCAACGAGGGCCCGATACTTAGCCTCAGTGCTAGAGCGAGCAACAATAGTCTGTTTTTTGCTTCGCCAAGAGATAAAAGAGTCACCAAGTAAAAAAAGAAAACTAGTGGTAGACCGACGATCAGTAGGGTCCCTTACCCAATCAACATCTGAATAAACTTGTAACGTCAAGGATGAGTGAGAGGAAAAAAAGGCCATAAAATAAGGTGCCCTTCACATATCGTAAGATGCGAAGAACAGCTGCATAGTGAACGGAACGAGGAGCCGACATAAATTGGCTAACAAGGTGCACCTCATACTGGTCTAGTAACAGTGAGATAAATCAAACTCGCAACAAGCTGTTGGTAATGAGTGGCATTGAGAAGGAGCTCCCCATCAGTAGGACGAAGTTTGATATTGGGCTCCAGCAGACTATTAGTTATCTTACAATTGGTGAGACCAGCACGTGTGAGAAGATCAGAGGCATATTTGGCTTGGGTAAAGGAGTAGCCATCAGAGGTAGGGGACACTTCTAAGCCAAGGAAGTAGCGAAGAGAACTGAGGTCTTTCATCTCAAACTGTTGACATAGAAATCGCTTAAGTTCATGAATACCATAAGTATCATCACCAGTAATGATCATATCGTCAACATAAAGTAGTAGAAGAGTGATGCCAATAGCAGTGTGATGATGCTTACGTTCGACACGACCATTCTTCTAGGAGGTGGAGGGACAGGATTGATGGGATAAGGTGCCGACCTCTCGAAGTTCTTCAATGAAAGGGATAAAAGTATATTCCAGGGCATTATCGGACTGAAAGATTTTAATGGTGCGAGCAAACTGAGTTTTAATCATCTGCATAAAGTCACAAAAAGTAGTAAGTAGCCCAGTGCGATCATGCAAAAGATAAATCCATGTATACCAAGAGTAATCATCGAAAAAAATGACAAAGTAACAAGACTCGCCCTTAGTAAGGATAGGAGCAGGTCCCCAAATATCAGAATGAACCAAATCAAAAGGTGCAGAAGACAAAGAATTACTTTCATTAAAAGGTAAAACTTTCTGTTTCCCAAGTTGACAAGGCATACAATCAAAATGTTCAATTGTAACATTTCCTAAGCAACCAATAGAAGCTAAAGACTGAACACGAGACAACGAGGCATGACTGAGACAAGAATGCCAAACATTGGAAGACACTGCAGTAGAAAGAGACGGAGGAGAACATGAACGAGGCAAATGCAGAGATGTGAGCTCGAAAAGGCGACCAAATTTACGCTCGGTCCCAACAAGCTGGCCGGTCTTCGGATCCTGCACATCACAACCTTTGTGAGAAAAGGTTAAGATCAAACCACATTCAACAAGTTGACCATCAGAAAGGAGATTAAAAGACAAGTTAGACACAACATATGTGTCAGGCACGGAAAAAGTAGGAGTAGAAATATGACCAAGATGACTAACAAACATATGTGAACCATCAACAGTATAAATTAAGGGAACATGATTTAAAGACTGCTTATATGTCACTAAAGAGGAATCAGAGGTCATATGATTGCAATAGGAAGAATCAATAAAACAAGGTGTCAAGGTACCTGTGGAGACTGATAAGGCAGTAGAAGTGCGGGATAAAACCTGGGTGATAATTGCCTCAAGGTCAGCTGCAGAAAGAGACGACAAAGGGGGTGCCAAAGATGGAGCAGAAATTGAGGAGCTTGTGGAGACAATAGCAACAGGCTTGGAAGAGTAAAAGGCCTTTGCCTCGAGAGCATCCCTAGCATCCTTGGCCTTTTTCTTAGGACAATTAGAAATACAGTGACCGTCTTCCTTACAATAGTGGCACTGACCATGGAAACGACACAGTTTAGAAGGTGCAACAGCTGCAGCAGGATTAGTCGGAGTAGAGGAACTAGACAAAGTAGTAGCTAAAACCATATCTGTAGAATGAACCCGATGAGTTTGTTAGCATGTCTCCTTAGAAATGAGCTTTGCAAGAGCAACCTCAAGTGTAGGAAGAGGAGAGCGATGTAACAAAAAAGCTCGAGTATTCTCAAATTCATCTTGGATATGCATCATAAAGTATATAACTAATGACGATCCCGATATGCAGCAAAAATTTTAATCAACTGCTCATCAGAAAAGGCAAAGTCAGCTTGAGAAAGCTGATCCCAAAGGCCACTAACTTGAGCATGAAAGTTGGCAATAGATTGTCCAGGTTCTTGACGCATCTGAGAAAGCCTAGTTTCCAATTGAAACTCGAGAGCAACATCACTACCATAGTTGTATCGTTTGTCCAAAAGATCCCAAGCAAGTTTGGCATTACAAAATTTAGGAAGTAGGCTCTGAATAGTAGGAACAGGTGTATTAATAAACCAGGAAAGGATCTTACAGTGTGTATTTTCCCCTTCATCAAGAGCCTTATCAAACTCTTATGTGGATTGCATGTCAGTTTTCGTGGGTTTTTGTTTTGTTCCAGTGACAAAACGCTATAATCTCTGACCAATCAAAAAAACTGACATTTGTTGGGCCCAAGCATTGTAGTTGGAGTCATTCAAAATAATCTCTATAGGGCGGGCAACATCAGTGAAAGACACCATAAAAAAAAAAAGGAATAATACTGACTGATGTATAGCAATTGAACGGAATCAGAGAGATGAAAACTGGTGCTTCACCGAGGGAAAGAACACGACCAAAGAAGACTATCTATATCCTGCACATGGTGGCCCAAAAAATATGCATGGACAATAGTCAAAGAATTGAAGCACAAAAAATAAAATAATCAAGTCTCAAAAGTTAAGAACTCATTCCCGCACGCTTCTATCAATACAATCTGAAATCAAATCCTATCGTTGGATGAGGACTCTCTGTTTGCTTCCTGAGAAAAACAAAGTCCTAAATATAATCAGATCCAAAACAGACAAAGCAACGATGGCAGTGCAGTACAAGTCGTTTCTAAGCTCTCTCGCCGTGGATTCTACGAGCGAGCTGGATGTCCTTGGGCATGATAGTGACTCGCTTGGCATGAATCGCGTAGAGATTGGTGTCCTTGAATACTCCGACAAGGTACGCCTCTGCGGCCTCCTGGAGAGCCGCGATAGCGCTGCTTCCAGAGAATAAAGTCTCCTTCGTTTTCTTATACCCCCCAACCTTCGTGTTGGCACAGCAACTCAAGCAAGTCATCTGCTTTGGGCGATTCTAGAAGATTGAGTGACAACAGAGAGTCTGAAGTAGATCTCCGGTGATGATGGTGGCCGTGGATGACAGCAAGCAGGAAATTATGCCGGACAAAGACTGTGACTCTCTTATGCATTGGAGGTGATGACGACAACTAGAGGGAGACGAGACCAGAGGGATTTCGACCGGCAACGGTTGGGTGAGATGACGACGATGTCTTCCGGAATGGCTACCAACGATGACAATGATGTCCTCCGGAACGGTAGCCGAGCAGAGGGGGATACGATGACAACGACGTTGTCCAGAATGGTGACCGAGCAGAGGAAGGACATTCAGAAACAGTGGGCGGAAGCAAGGAGGCTTAGGAGAAAAAAATTAGGTTTAACTTGGCTCTGATACCATGTTAAAATTAATACAAACTTTATTTATTTTTTTGTACTAATAAAACTATACAAGGTCATCCTTTTATATGGGAAGGAGGCAGACTACAAGGGAGATATACAAAAATATACAAGAATATTTTGGGGAGATATGCTAACACTATCTATAGCATGAATATTAATAATTTATAAAGCTTCTAAAGTAAGAACCTATTTCAATCTTCTCACTTGCCTTGTTAAAATCTTCTTTTATGAATTTGATTTCCTTTCAATAATACAAATAGAGAACCATGATGCATAACATATTTCATGATTTAGTTTTTTTTTTAAATATTCCATTAATTCCCAAAATTTAAACTATATTTCATCTTATCTCACCTACTTCACAAGCCTCTTAGGCTTGTTTTTAGAGGGGATATGTATATATAACAATTTTTAAATTTATAATAGATATATTAATTTAGTTATTAAAACTTTATATTAATATACATAATTTTTAATGTGTAATCTTAAAATAAAAAAGGTACATAAATTATGAATATCAAATTTTAATCCCTTTTTCAGTCTTTTCTTCAGCTTGGTCTTTAAAATTTCAACTTTTTACTCCATTAAAAAATTGAAAATTTTACATTTGACCTTTTTCTTTTAAAAAAAAAAAACTTAAACTTTATAATCTAGATATCATGGTATCTATATGTACACACCAAAATGTATTCATATTTTTTTTAATAAAAAATTAAAATAAATAAATAATTATGAATAGATACATGTATTTGTACGTACGACGTATCTTTTGAAATAATGCCATTCATAAATGGTGGAATAATTGATACATGTATTTGTACTCGTCAATTAAAATTGACCATTTTTAGGTGATCATTTTGCATTATCATCAAATTTTATATAAAAAAAAAATTTTAATTAAAAAAATAAAATTTAAAAATAAGTATGAAAATTGATTATATTCTTGAATTAAAATAATTGAAAATTTAATTGAAGGCATGTTCATTTTTTTTTCTTTAATTATATGACTAGGTATAAGAACACGCTGATACTACGTGTGCATTTGAACACTGAAAATAAATTAAGGAATGAACATATTCGCGATAAGTTAGATGTAACTCCAATAGAAGACAAGATAAGGGAGAGACAACTCACATGGTTTAGACACTTGCAACATAAGTCACATAGTGCGCCAGTGAGAAAGAACAAGTTAATTACTGTGGGGAATAGTATAAGAGGTAGGGGTAGACCTAAAATAATTTGGAATGAGATTGTGAATAAAGATTTAATAGCCCTAAATATCTCACACACACATTTTCGAAGGCATATATAGAACATTTTTAGCCTCCAAAATATCAATATTAGCTCTTGGTAGTTTTAAATTTTAAAAAAGGATTAAATTAGTGTAAATGAACCAAATGCCCTACTTTGAATTAAAATAAATTTTCTTTTAACATAAATAGTGCGCATACTTCTATTAAATGTTTATCTTTATTTTGATTAATTTAATTATTAGTATTATTATTATAAAATCAGTAATTTTTATTATTATTATATATATATATATATATATATATATTAATTGAGTGGTTATAAGTAAAATTCTTAGGAAAAAATAGATTATTTGATTCAAGAAAACAACATGAATATTAATAATTTATAAAGCTTCTAAAGTAAGAACCTATTTCAATCTTCTCACTTGCCTTGTTAAAATCTTCTTTTACGAATTTGATTACCTTTCAATAATACAAATAGAGAACCATGATGCATAAGATATTTCATGATTTAGTTTTTTAAAAATGCAAACTTTTATAATTTTATCAGTAATTTTTTTTTATGGCTCGAAATTTCTACCTGGGCAAGTCCTTTGAACACACGCAAGTAGCACCAAACTTAATACTATTTTATTAATAAATTATTATAAATTTATAACCTTAAACATAATAAAAATAAATTGTTAACTTATTTTTTAGGAATTAATTGCTAATTTCAACTTGACTAATTAATCTTTGAACAAATTTCTAAAAATATTTTTTATCACATTGTCGACTAATAACGTGTGCTTTAAACAAATGGATTTGTGAATTAAAATAAAGGATTAAATGGATAAATTTTGGATATTTTTTTAGCAAAGCATGCAATTAATCTATTTGTTAGCCCAAACAATTAATCCAATAAATACTTATATTAAATTGTTTGAACTATTATAATAAATAAATTATTTATTTATTTATTAGTAAAAAGGTTTAGATTCTTTTTTTCTAATTTCAAAATCACTAGAAATTAGTATCACAATTTAAAAACCAAACAAAGCTTCTTGTTTTACCTATATATATATATATATATATATATATATATATATATATATATATATATATATATGTGTGTGTGTGTGTGTGTGCGTGTGTATGTATGTATATAATTCATACATTGACTCTAACAAAGAGAACAATAAGATAAGAAACACAAGAGGTGTATTTTTAAAAATAGAAAATAAAGATATTTTTGATTGATAAACAAGACCTAAGATATTCAAGATGACCCATATCCATGTTTTTGGTAAAAAAAAAAAGTTTGCATTAGATGAGGTATGTGTTTTTGGTTTGGTCATCTACTCTTTTTAAAGAAAAAAGATAACCCCGACATAAAATCACGGGTTTCAATCTCACGCATATAGATTCATATGTGGTAGAAATAAACTACCATAGTTTTAACATCAAAATCCCGAGATATCCTCTAAAAATACAAATGATAGTTTTTAAAGTTTATAAATTAGACCATTTTATATGTCAAAATTTTTCCTTACCCTAAATCTCTTACAATAGAGTCTAATAAGAAAAATAATATAGATTACAAAAATGATGCGACAATTTTGCAATTTTAAAAAATTAAAAGTAAAAAATAAATATTTTAAAATTAAATGTGCCCTAATTAAGCTACAAAAAAAGAAATCCCATATTTTAATATTACTTTTTAGCAGTTTAGCTTAATTATTCACTCTAGAAAAATGAAAGTCTCGGCCTAAAATGTTAGGCATACGCTATCATGTTTGGAGCACAAAGGCTCTTATGTGCTTGCAAATTTGAAATAGGCTGCCCTTAAATTTCGGTTTGCAATTAAAAAACCATCCTCCTCTCTAAAATTGATGATCATTAAAACACATTTAACAAAGGAAATTTAAATTTATTAATTACTTAATAATTTAATTCTTCACAAACAATTTATCGAATGCTTTTGTCGGGTTAGAAATAAAAAAAAGAACGATAGAAATAGCAATTAAAATTATCTTTGGTTTGAAACTATCATTCCGATACACCTTTGTTTCTTAATCGATCTTTGTTTAGAGACTTTATAATATTATATGCAAGCACACATTATTCTAGAAAATTGTTTTTTTGTTTGGTGCAGTTTTATTGTGGCCTAATTATCATTCCGATGTTTCTTCTTTTCTTAAACTTAGCTTTGTTTTGTGACAATATAATGTTATAGTATCACATGCATACATACATAATGCTAGAAAATAGTTCGGCACAGTTCGATTATGGTCTATCAAGACTAATCTTGATCTAAACTTTGTGACTTTACTATGTCCATAATCAAAAACGAAATTTTAGAAATTTATCAAATTGATTTTGGATGGTTTGGTCTTCATCTAATTGATTCTAAACTAATTATTGTAAGTAAATTGTCAAAATAATCACTCTTTGAGATGATTCAATGAAGTTCTCTTTTTTGGAATAGAATGTTGAATATTTCTTACTCAGTTATTGTTTCTCTTTTGTGAAGAAAAAAATGGCTTATTAGGGTGAATGGTTCCTCAACTATTAAATGTTAAAGTAATCACATTTTTCTTAAGAAAGAGAGAGAGAGAGAGAGAGAGAGAGAGAGAGAGAGAGAGAGAGAGAGAGAGAGAGAGAGAGAGAGAGAGAGAGAGAGCTGAACCCGGGAATTAAATAAGAAAGAAAGGAAATTTCCAACAGGGAACAGCAGGCTTCGTCGACGAAGCCAATGTTCTTGTCGACGAAGGCCCTTCTGTGCTTCGCCGCCGAAATTCAGAGTCTCGTCGACGAAAAGATCTAGAATGTCCAGAAAATATCAGACTTAGGGTTCATAGACGAGGTCTTTCCTTCGTCGATGAACGGTCTTGTGTGGCTCGTCGACGAAGGCATCATTTCATCGACGAATTTGACCGGGTCAAGGGGCTATAAATAGGATTTTTGTTTGCTTCCTTATTAAGAAATCTAAATCTCTCTCTCTCTCTCTCTCTCTAGAACCCACGCCCACTCTCTCTCTTTCTCTCTCTCTTCAATCGTTCGCCGTTCGTCACCCATTTCGACGATCGGAAGATACCACGAGGATCAGGGGACAAATCTCTACTAGTCTAGCAGAGAAGATTCTAGAACTTAATGAAAAAGTTCGGGTTCGATTTTCGAGCGTCTTGGATTATTTCTAGGAATCAAGTAAGGGGATTATATTATGTCGGTTATGTTTAAGAGTTTTAACCAAATGGAATGTTAAAATATTTTTTAAATATTTAGTTATGGCTTTTCGAGAGTTTCTGGGCCTAGAGTTTGGTTAACCAACTTTATTTTCGAAACCAACCGTTTAAATTTAAGTATGATATTTTTAAAGTATATTACATCCTTATGAACATTTTTTCTAGTTGGAAAATCATTATTTTGAACCGTAAGCTTATTTTAAAATTAACTAAAGTGGTAGAGTTGATTTTCTCCATTTTTTCCCACATTTAGCTATATATCTATATTTAATAAAATAACAACTAGGAGATATTCATACCCCAGTTTTAGCAGAAAAAATTACTTTATCAAGTAGATGTTTTATTTATGAATTAACTTATGAAAATTGTGTGGCATGAGTATACTTTTTAATTGACATGAAATGAGCAGGTTTTGTGAAATACTGAAATGTAACGGTTATATGCCGAGATATGAGATATGAGAAATAATATGATATGATATGTCGGTTTTTATTGAGACATTATCCAGCAGATATGTAGTAGAGATATGTACGATTTTATAAAATGAATTATGAATACAATTTTATACGATGTAAATTGCCATATATGATAGTAGAGCCTTGTTATTATGTTCTCATGTTAAAGCTCAGTACCGTAGCTAAATGTATGTAGAGGTGCAATCCACACACCAAGAGTGTGGATGGGAAAGGCGATTGGTGACCTCGGTAAAGTACTCCTCAAAGGTTTTTTGGGGCTCCATCCGATGTAGTAATTCTGGATGACTCAACTTTTGTGCGACCTTCGGGTAAAGATCGAGTAGGCACCATCGTACTACTTTATGTTTGACTTAGCATTAGTCGGTCGACTATTTGTTAGGTCCAACATTCGGGCCGCACATGTAACACCCCAACCTAGGTCTGCTAGGGAGCACTGCGTCTCTCCTCCTCCACCTGGACCAGACAACAGGGGGCGGGCCTTATCGGATCAATGACTGGCCCCACATACCAACAGGTGTCCTTTTCAGTGTGTTTTGTCCTCACTCACACACTTCTTGAGAAAACTTCCCAAGAGGTCACCCATCCCAATATTGCTCCAAGTTAAGCACGCTTAACTATGGAGTTTTTGTGGGAAAGCTCCCGAAAAGAAATATGCACCTTGTTGATATGGGTAGTAACATCTAATCTTTTAAGTCTTTCATCCATGGGGTATTACATTCTCCCCCACTTATAGAACGCAACGTCCTTGTTGCGAACCCACATTTCCAAACCCAGGTGATGTGAATCTCATCACACTTCCGGCTGGGTGTTGGCTTTGATACCATTTGTAACGCCCTAACCTGGGTCTGTCAGGGAGCACTGCGTCTCTCCTCCTCCACCTAGACCAAACAACAGGGGGGCGGGCGTTATCGAACCAATAACTGGCCCCACAAACTAACACGTGTCCTTTTCAGTGTGTTTTGTCCTCACTCACACACTTCCTGACAAAACTTCCCAAGTGGTCACCTATCCCAAGATTGCTCCAAGCCAAGCACGCTTAACTATGGAGTTCTTATGGGAAAGCTCCCGAAAAGAAAGGTGCACCTTATTGATATGGGTAGTAACATCTAATCTTTTAAGTCTTTCATCCATGGGGTATCACATTATCAGAACCAACACCCAACCGGAAGTGTGATGAGATTCACATCGCCTAGGTTTGGAAATGTGGGTTCGCAACGAGGATGTTGCGTTCTATAAGTGGGGGAGAATATGATACCCCATGGATGAAAGGCTTAAAAGACTAGATGTTACTACCCATATCAATAAGGTGCACCTTTCTTTTCGGGAGCCTTCCTATAAGAACTCCATAGTTAAGCGTGCTTGTCTTGGAGCAATCTTGGGATGGGTGACCACCTGAGAAGTTCTCTCAGGAAGTGTGTGAGTGAGGACAAAACACACTGAAAAGGACACGTGTTGGTTTGTGGGGCCAGTCATTAGTTTGATAAGGCCTGCCCCTATTATCTGGTCTAGGTGAAGGAGGAGAGACAGTGCTTCCTGGCAGACCCAGGTTAGGGCATTACAACACAACCCGTCATGGGGGCATGTCATACGTGCATGTGATGGCGTTACGAAGCTAGTCCTACAGACAAGACAGTATCTTCTAGGCATATATAGGCACATTTACTATTGAAAGGGCTATATTGAGCCAACAGTATGTTATTATAAAAGCATGTATTTTCAGATATACATTTTAGTACAGTTTTAAATTCCAGTTAAATGATTAAAGAAGAAGCAAATTTGGATCCTTTTTATAAACAATGTTGCCACATAGTTTTGTCGACTGCCACATAGTTTCGTCGACGAGAGGATGCATTCGTCAACGAAACTTAAATTTTGAAATACACTCACTCAGGATCTCTTCGTCGACAAGGAACTGAACTTCGCCAATGATCTATAGAAGAACACTTGTCGACGAAGACAAGAAATTCGTTGACGAGGTCTGCTATTCTCCTTTCAAAATTTCCTTTTTCTCCCTTATTCTTTATTTATTTATTTCATCTATTATCTTCCTAATTATTTAATCATTATAATTTTTCCGGGTCTTTACAAAACACACCTAAATTTGCACAAAGCATACTTACAAACCATCGATTTCTTACCTGGACTATTATGAAATCTGTGTAACTCTGAGTTCCACTGAACAAATGTGGGAACCTCCAGTGCATTTCCTCCTCTAGCTCCCACGAGACTTCCGCAACTGCATGGTTTCTCCAAAGCACTTTTGCTAGTGGACTTTTCTTAGTGTGTAATTCTTGTTCTTTATGATCTAAGATATGAACTAACACTTCTTCATATGATAGAGTATCCCCAAGCTTCAGTGCCTCATAACTTATTATGTGTGATGAATTTGGGACGTATTTCTTTAACATAGACATATGAAATACGTCATGGATTCTGGATAATGCTGGGGGTAACGTTAACCTGTAGGCAACTGAACCAATTCTTTCCATTATCTTAAACGGCCCAATGTACCTGGGGTTTAGCTTACCCTTCTTCCTAATTCTCATCACTCCTTTATTGGTGTAATTTTCAAAAACACATTATCTCCTACACCAAAATTCTAGCGCTCGTTGGCAGGTGTCTGCGTAACTTTTCTGTCGACTCTAAGCTGTCTTAATTCTTTCTTGGATAAGCTTGATATTCTCAGAAGTCTGCTATACAATCTTCGGCCCCAAAATTTTTCTTTCACGCACTTCATTCCAATATAGTGGAGTTCGGCACCTCCAACCATATAGTACTTCATACAGTGCCATTTCAATACTGGACTGATAGCTATTATTAGAAGGAAACTCCACTAGTGGCGGATACTAAATCCAGATGCCTCTGAAATCGAATACACAAGCCCACAACATATCTTCCAGTATCTGTATGGTCCTCTCTATCTATCCATCAGCCTAAGGATGAAACTTTGTACTGAACGTCAACCAAGACTCCGCGACTCCTTGTAAACTCTTCTATAATTAAGATGTGAACCGTGGGTCCTAGGCAGAAACGATGGACACTGGCATGCCATGCAGTCTGACTATCTCTTGTATATGCAGCTCTGTCAATCTACCTATGGAATAGTTAACTTTGAAGGAAAGAAAATGGGCAATCTTCGTCAACCGGTCAACGACTACCTATATGGCATTTTGCCCATGCTGTGCTGGTGACAAACTTGTAACGAAGTCCATGGAGATATGCTCCCACTTCCATTCTGGAAAATGAAGTGGTTGCAACGATCCCGCCGATTTGTGATACGCATTCTTTACCTACTAACAAGTCAAACATTGCTCTACATATCGGGTAATTTCTCTTTTCATATTACTCCACTAGAAGGATACCCACAAATCCCTATACATTTTCGTGCTTCCTGGATGTACCTTATACAAGGAACAATGAACCTCTTCCAAAATAGTCTTTTTAATTCCAGTGTCATTAGGTACACACAACTTCCTACGAAATCTCAAGGCTCCATTGTCTGAAATATTAAAATCGGCTCCCTATCCACTCTGCACTTTATCCCTGATCCTTACCAATTTTACATCTTGCATCTATGCAATCTTAATTCTCTCCAGCAAAGTCGGCTGAAGAACTAGATCGACAATAAATACCTAGTGATTTCCCTCTACCAGCTCCACACTAAGCATTTCTAAATCCATTCTGATCTGATGTTGCACAACCACTGCTAATAATGAGACACTTCTTAACTTTTGGCTCAAAGCATCAGTTACAGCATTAGCCTTTCTTGGGTGGTAACTGATGGTGCAATCATAATCCTTTATCAATTCCAGTCATCCTCTCCGCCTCATATTTAACTCCTTCTATGTGAAGAAATATTTCAAACTCTTATGATCTGTAATATTTCACACTTCCCACCATACAGATAATGCCTCCAGATTTTCAATGTATACACCATTGTAACCAACTCCAAATCATGCTTTGGGTAGTTCTTTTCATATTCTTTAAGTTGCTGAGAAGCGTATGCAATGACTTTCTCCTGTCCCATCAAGACACACCCGAGCCCCTTCTGAGACGCGTCACTGTATATCACAAGTCCACCATCTCCTGATGGAATGGACAAAATCGGTGCAGTGATGAGTTGCTGCTTCAATTCCTGAAAGCTTTACTCATAATCATCGATCCACTCGAACTTCACATTTTTTCTCGTTAACCGTGTCAGAGGACTCGATAATTTGGAAAAAAAACCCTGCACAAACCGTCGATAGTAACCTGCCAGACCTAAGAAACTCTTGATCTCCTAAATATTCTTCGGTCTCGCTCAATCAACTACTGCCTTCATATTGTTTAAATCTACAGAGATACCATTTCCAGATATCACATGTCTAAGGAATGTAACTTCCTTAAGCCAGAATTCGCATTTCTTGAATTTAGAGTACAACTTTCTTTCTCTCAACACCTGTAGCACCATCCTCAAATGATCTTCGTGCTCCTCAGAACTCTTCGAATAGAACAAAATATCATCAATGAAAACCACTTCAAGCTGGACTAGATACTGATGGAAGATCACATTCATCAAATCCATAAATGTCGTAGGAGCATTCGTCAGTCTGAATTGCATGACCAAAAACTCATAATGGCTATACCGAGTTTGGAATACTATCTTTGAAACATCCTCTACCTTGACTGTCACTTGATGGTACCCGGATCGAAGACCAATCTTTGAGTAAACTCATGTTCCTTGGAGTTGATTGAACAAATTATTAATACGGGGGAGAGGATACTTGTTCTTAACTGTCACTTTATTTATTTTTCTTTAGTCGATACACATCCTTATCATCCCGTCTTTCTTCTTTACAAACAAAACTGGTGCTCCCTAGGACGATACACTAGGTCTTATAAACCCTTTATCTAGTAATTCTTGCAACTATTCTTTTAACTTTCTTAACTCTGTTGGAGTCAATCTATAGGGAGCTTTAGATATCGGCACCGTCCTTAGAAGTAGATCAATAACAAATTCAATCTCATGGTCGGGAGGCAATCCAGGTAAATCTTCTGGGAAGACATCTAAGAACTCTCTTACTACTAGAATATCTGTAAGTTTCAATTCTCCTTTCAGCACCTCCTTAATACAAGCTATGTACCCCTAACATCCCTTCAGGAGTAGCCTCCTCGCTTGAATAGTTGATACTAGCTGTGGTGAAGAATGCACGTATGACCCCACAAATATATACAACTACTCCCCAGGAGATCTGAATACTACTTCTTTCATATGATAGTCGATGCTGGCATAGTTAGTGGCTATCCAGTCCATTCCCAAAATCATGTCAAACCCATACATATCTAATACCACTAGATTGGCTGGTAGCATTTTTCCTTGAATATCCACTAGACAGTCTTTAAGTACCCTTCTACACATCACTATTGATCCTGTCGGTGTGGCTACTGATAGTTCGGTGTCTAACATTTGAGTTTCTATCCCACATAACTTGATGTATCCCAAAGATATAAAAGAGTGGGTGGCACCTGAATCAAACAAAACAACAGCTTTATTTGAAGATATAGAAATGATACCTGTCACCACATCACCGGCCGCCTCTGCATCTCCCGATGTCAAGGCATAAACCCTCGCCTGCGCGGTATTCCTGCTGGCCACCTTAGGGTGCTTGATTGTTTCCCCAATAATGATTACGAGCAGGTGCATTAGCTACTGGCGCCTGAAAGTCTCTTATAATATGGGCTAGGCCGACCACACCGATAGTAGGCATTCGACCCAATTCGGCAATCCCCCCAATGCCTCCAACCGTACCTAATACAAATAGGGGGTGCTAGATCACCCTAAGGGGCTCAGCGTCCCACTACCTGCCGCTGGCTCCCATCATATCTCCTCCGCTGACCCTGACTAGTGCTTGCTCAAAAATCAGAGGGCATAGGTCTCTTCCTCTGACACTGTACTCTAGCACCTCTCTGTAGGCTGGTCTCTATCACAGTGGCTTTATCCACTATCTTTGAAAAAGTCTAGACCTAGAATGCCACCACTTGCTTATGGATACTCTGTCTTAGGTTCTCTTTAAATCTCCTTGCCTTCTTTTCCTCATCTGGCACCATATATGGAGCAAATTGAGATAGCTCTACAAATCTGACTGTGTACTGCTGGACTGTCAGGTGCCCTTGAGTCAAATTCAGAAATTTCGCTGCTTTAGCATTTCTGGTAGTAGCGGGGAAATACTACTTGAAGAATATCTCCTTGAAGCAGCTCTAGGTCAAAGTTATAGGCACCGACCTTTGCTCCTCCAGCAATTTCACTAACCTCCACCAGTGCAAGGGAGAACTGACAATGTCTCCTTAATCTCCTAAACCGAGTCCTTTGCCACGAGTAGGTTGGCTCCTCCTGAGAATGATGGGGGATTCATTTGATTAAACTGCTCGATCGTACAACCTCGGTGAGCTAGTGGGCAGCCCTACTCTCTGAATTTCTTGCTATCTTTGCCATTACTTGCTAAGCGACACTGCGCAATACCACATTAGAATCACCGCCACCCATACTGGAAGGTCGTGCATCATTATCGCCACCAGCATTTGTATTGTCATTCCCAAGGCCAATCCTAAAAATAGAACAACATAGTCTAAGAATCCTAACTTCATAACACAACTAATACATTAATCTAACTATAAATCTTAAAATATCCTTTCACCACCAATCAACTTAATATCCTTATCTCTAATTTAAGGTTTTGTCTTACTACTCAGAAACAAAGACCGACGATAGTTTACCATTGCTTTCCTGAAATCATCATTCCAAGAAAATCACATAAACCGTCACGGAAGTCCTGCCTCTAGGTTGTGAGACAAAACCCTAATTCCTCATCTTAACCTCCAACAATGACTTACTAAAAATCTGATCTACCCATTTCTTGTCCTTATCAAGATCCATTCCTATACTCTGGTATTGCTTTTCACTGTGCACTAAAGTCTACAAAACCTAACAACCTAAGTTCTGATACCAAACTGTAACGACCCAAAAATTCTGTTATATATTTTTTTCACATAATATACTTTAATACTACAAAATATCAACAAAGTCAACCCGGACCCAAAGTGAGGTACCGCGGATATACCTGTCTATAAATACATACTATCTATGCAGTTAGAAAACGTAAAGTACCTGAATCTCTTATATAATAACTGAGTTCTAATCATCCATCAAAACATAACTATACATATATCCCCAAAAGTCATCATAAGTCCTAGGGATTATAAAAAACATATCTCCTAACTCAAATACTTACCCTGAATCTAAGACTGTACCAATATCTCCTTCTCTACCTTGGAGCTCGCTCCACTCATCTGTGTGGATCTCCTGAAATGTTTGAATTCTTAGGGTAAGACACCTCTCAATAAGTGGGAATAGGTTATTATCAATTTGTGGCAATATGAGTTTTAGTGTTCCAGATATACAACCATAATTTACTTTTCCTTTCACTATGAAATCATGTAAAACTGTAAACACATATATACAAATATATTTCAAAATTACATACTTTCCTTTCTCATTATACTCTGTATAAAACAATAACTCTATATAAGTAAATACGCATATATGCATAGAAGAACTGTCTTGGATAGATAAACAATAACATCATGTATTAACCCCGTATGATCTAGGTTGTGCGGCCCCGTAGGCTGGACCTAGCCAAGATTGGCCTAACCAAGCTAAGTCAACTATATATGTATTTGTATCTGTATCTGTATCTGTATTGTAACTATGAGTATGATTAGCCTACCCAGCTGGTCCGAACTTTAGAGGGTAACTCTACACTTCTATGGCACAATCGACTATATACCACCAACACTCTATCTGAGAAGTATGGTTGCACTAGTATCTATGAAGGTACGGTACCATGCTTAGCTATGGTTCATCAGGGTTCTTAAACCATATAATGCGATTTATAAAACAATATAATATGATGATTTCATTCACAAATCATTGTAAACTATCATACTATAAATCTATATAAAATCAATGAAATATTATAATTTTGTATAAAATATTATCATACTGTAGTTCTATATAGAACACTATCATTATGTAATTCTGTATCAGATGTTGTACTGTTGTTCTATATAGAACGTTGTAGTCCTTTATAGGACGCTATAACTTTGTATAAAAATTGTACTATAATTCTATATAGAAAGTTGTAGTCCTTATAAGACACTATAACTTTGTATAAAAACTATACTGTAGTTCTATATAGAACGTTGTCATTCTGTATAAATCCGTACTGTATAAAATCATATATATACCTAAAACTAGGGTTCGGAGTGTTATACGAAATATATCTTTGATATATCTCACATGTATCTGATATCATAATACTTGGCTCTATATCAATTACGCACCGGAAATAACAACATATCCTTAACAAAATATACCAAAGTTTCTATACCTATATAAATATATTACAACCCAAAAACATAATCAAAGTTTATACCCTCTCTCTCTACAAAAATGCTACAACAGCCCAAACTTTCTAAGCTCGATCCCGTGGAGGTCCTAAAAAAGATGAAATTCAACTATCGGATGAGACACATCTCAGTAAGGATGGAATACATTAAAGCAATGTGTGGCCAACATAAGATTTATGTATAATATACATACATATTCATTATTTTCAAATGAAACCATAATTATAAAACCATTTTTTGTTCCTACTCAAACACATGCAAGGTATTTTACCAACGAGAGTTCCCAAAGATTTGGGTGATTACCCGCCCATATAAGTAGTGACCATCTACTCTGATACTTTAAGCAACCTACGGTTACTACTGAAGCATATCAAGACACTTACCTTACTTAATAAGCTCTCAGGTGATTAGTTTATCTCGTACTCACACATTCATACAAAAGTTTACCAACGGAAGTTCTCGAGAATAGGGAAGATTACCCGTCCATACAAGTAACTTCCCCCTGCCTTAACACATTATGTAGCCTACAGCTACATCTGATACCTATGAGGGCACTCGCCTTTCTCAGCAAGCCCTCAGACGAAGAGTATACCCCACCCCAAATACATATAATAATACCATATATAATACATTTCTTTCTTTACTCTATATCTATTATTTCCGTATCATTCATTACATTCATATTCATATTCCATATTTGTTATAATCTGTTTCCATATCATTCTTGTCCATATCATTTCCATTTTCCAGTTTCCATATACATTGTTCTTATATCTGTCATTTTCCGTATTAACCATGGTTAAAATAACAATTTAGCATTTAGAACTCTCTATACGATCAAAGATCGTAGTCATGCTTCCGCCCCATGACGGGTTATGCAGCTCGAAGGATGGACTTAACTCTAGTTGGCCTACCAGAGCTAAATCAACCATATTCTACTATTTGTAGGTCCGATTGGCTGCTCCCACAATGGTCTAGACTCCAGGGGGACACTACCCTTCCTAGCATAATCAACCATCCCATCTCCACACTTTATCTAAGATGTGTGGGTGCACTAGCTCCGCCAAATATATCTGCAATAGTACTGTACCCATTTTCCAGTTTCCAATTTACTAGAGTTCTCAAACCATACAATATCATTTAACATTCCCAAATACATGCATAATAAACTATATCCCATTTTGATTATCAATACATTTCTAGTATTTCCTACATCGGATACATATATCATAATTCAGTACAGAAATTTCCTTTTACTCATGCCACACAATTTAATAACATATAATCATACGTTTACTGAAAATAAGCCAACTATAATCATCGTTAATACACTAAAAATATACATTTAATTTCTTACACAATTAACTAGAAAATATGTCATTTTATCTTTCCTTTTTTGCAAATATAACTAATAACACAATTCTAGGCTTAGAAATTTACCATTTAAATTGTTGGCTTTCCAGAACTCATATGAAACTTATATACATATATACATAAATTTTCCATTTTTACCGGTTAATTTCATAAAAACCCGAATTTAATATAGTCCCCTTACTTGCTTTCTTGAACTACACCAATAGGAACCCCAAAATGATGTCTGTGACGCTCACTCGAACCCTGGATAAAAAACCTAATTTAATCAAATAAACCCCAAATAACCTACTATTTCAGCATATTCTCAACCTATAAACCTCAAATAAACATTTAAATCTCAAAAACTAAGAATCTTAACCCTTACCTCAACTTTGAAGCGTTTCCTAAAAAATCCAGTTTAGAAATCTACTTACCTAGATGTGTAGAGAATCTCTCATAGAACACCGTAGCGGTCTCCGTTTATCGATTCAGACTAAATCTGAGTCGGATTTGAAGAGAGAAAGCAAAGAAAACGTTCTAGAGAGAGAAAAAACGGAGAAAAGAAGATTTCTTCGCGAAGAAGCAACTTTGGATCTATTTATACTTGATGTTGCCACATGGCTTTGTCGAAGAGAAGACAGGATTCGTTGACGAGTCACGAAAGGGACTTCGTCGATGAGAGGATGTGTTCATCGACGAAACTTAAAATCTGAAATTCACTCATTCGAGATCTCTTTGTCGACGAGGAACTGAACTTCGTCGACGATCTCTAGAAGAACACTTGTCGACGAAGACGAGATTTTCATCGACGAGGTCTATTGTTCTTCCTCTTTTAAATCTTCTCTTTTTCCCTTATTCTTTATTTATCTTTTCCATTTATCATCTTCCTAATTATTTAATCATTATAATTTTTCGAGTCTTTACAACTATTCTGCTGAAAATATTTCTGTGACTATCTTTATGGTTTTACTCAACCCAATAACCCAACTTTCTCAAAACATATATATATATATATATATATATATATATATATATATATATATATCATTTCTCAAAATTCCTATTTCCAATCTGTATACCCAGGCAACTCATATATCATTTCCGAAGTCACACTATAATTTAATCAGTTAACTTAATAAAAATGTCTGACATAATCTATTCACCTTACCTATTTCCTAGAGCCTGCAGGGATCCCAAAACTATGTCTACGGCGCTCGCACAAACCCTCTATCCATACATCCTAACTCAATCAGCTCAACCCCAGAATATTTACCATTCTAATACTCCTAAGCCCATACTCTTTCAATAACTAATTAAACATAAAAAATGACTTCCTTACCCCAATTTTGGAATGGTGTCTGGAATCCTCAACCAACTAATTTGTCCCGATTAAAATGCAGAGAAACGTCGCCAGGTTCCCGAAATGATTTTCCCTCTTCAATTCGGGCTAAAACTGGGCCAAAAATTGAAGAGAGAGAGAGGATTTGATTTTTTTTTTTCCAAACTAAATGACTTGATCCCCTTTTATAGGTTTCTCACCCATAGCAAAACCGTCGACGATTTGGTTTTTAAGCAAACATTTTTTTAAATGTTTTACCTTTACTGAGCCACAGTAACTCAAAATCGTCGATGATTTTCTGAGCTCACCCAAAACCGCCGACGATTTGGCCTGTGCCAAACCAATTTTCTCTTTTCCTTTATTATTTCATTACTTACTATTTTCCAAGTCTCTACATGTATAGACTCCCCAAAGATTATGACTGTTAGGGACATGGCCGATATTTTTATAAATTTTTAATGAAAAATATAAATGAGTTTGGAACATAAAACATTTGGCGACCCAAGAGGGTCCGTCGACTTACTAAAGGTCAGTCGATTGACCATGCATAAAACCATGCGAACTTGAGGGGTTTGGTTGACCGAGCAAAAGGCCGGTCGCTTGAGGCCTCTATGAATTTCAAGAATATACGAGGCTCAGTTGACTGAAACAAGGGTCGTTCGACTGAGCCATGAGCGATTTCCAAACCTTCATAGGTTTGGTCGACCGGAGCTATTCTTAGGTCATTTGGTTGGTCGACTGAGTACACTGAAAATAGGAAAGCTAATGGATAGTTGATTGAGGCCGATATGTTACACTTTAGGTTCGGTCGCCTGAGGCTTCATATTCAGCCTAGTCGATAGGGTCGGTCAATTGAGGCGTTTATAACGCTGTCAGGTCAGTCAACCGAGGCCTTTGAAGAAATAAGATATGCCTTAATTTTCGACCTTATAAGTTTATCCTTATTTGTATAAGTAAGAAATTTTAGCTTAGGAGATTTTTCATGACATATTTTTGGGACCTAAGGTCAGTCTAAAGTCTTTATTGAGTTGACATTCCCATCATGCATGAATGCATTATTACAGACCCAAAAATTAAATGCATTTACAATAGAAATGAATATGTCTTCATCCTTTGCTCGTCATGAAGCCATGTCAGAAGTAATCTTTTGGCTCCTCATGGCTTCTGATAGTACCTCCACTTTTCGTGCCATTTAAGGGAAATACTTGTTCAAGTACTATGTGTACAAGTGAGATACCTTGTATTTGTCATATTCAAAACAGGATATGACTTATAAAGTTAACATTCCATTTATCCTTTCTCAAATATCCTATGAATGGTGAAAAAAGCTAACAAATGAAATCAAGAATCCAAATCACTGCACAATTTCATAATGATTTAGGAAATAATTGAAATTTTCATTGATCTTTTAGCCATGTGTACGTGCATGTGCATGTTATTCATTCTTCACAAAAAAAAAAAAAATGTAGAAACCATATATAGTTTTAATGTCAGTGTTATTTTACAATTTGCAGGGCAAAAACTTACTATTAATAAAATGAAGAACTTAGGAAAATAGAGGAGTGAATTTTCTTTTATTAGTTATTTTGTGAGACTATTACAAAAATGGGGAACCTCAAGAAAAAAAACAAAGGTAGCAGTGTAGTGCAATACTGTAACGATCTCTAATGAAGGGAGGTATTGGGAGGACCCATTTTCATTGATGTATAGTAAGCCTTTTCTGCATTAGACAACCTATTTTGGAACATTGCCCATTCCTTTTTACACCTGTCTCTCACCTGCCACAAGAAAGAAACAACTCAAACAACTGTGTCAAAAATGATTTACTCAAACCAAACAAGAGAAGTGGATGGACATACTCCCTCCCGTGCTGCCTTCCCCTTTTCAGCTTGCCCCTGTTTATTTCATTTTATTTTTTCAAACAAAAATATCAGTATTCTATCATGAATCTGTGGAAGTTTGTTATTAGCTCGGGTTTACCTGGTTCCCAAGAGATGGAACACCCTGATGGACAATCCACTGAGCATCCACAACACCTATTTTCTCATGAGCAGGCTGTTCAAAAGAAATAAAAGGAAAAAGTCTCACAAGACAATTATCATTTGTAATTTATTAACAAGCAAATCAATAATTCGGGTTGAAAAATGGAAATGGTTGTGCTAACCTCCACGCATTTCCTAAGAGCAAAATCTAAACCCCATCCATGAACCAAGTCGTTCTGCAGTGATATTGGGAAAAATTATTTAGACTGCAGTAGTAGTGATTTTGAATGGGCAGGTGCAATGGCAAGGATGAACAAGATCATTTCCGTACCTGAATCATATACCAAACACAACGCCAAGCATCTCGTGAAAACACGGCAGCCATGATTTCGACAAATCTGCACATTTAGGTGTTGATTACTATAGTTCGTTTCAACCCAATCTAACAGTTACTATTAAACTATACCTCCCAGCTATTCACAGGGAGGCCTTTTCCCAAATGGTTGGCGTGCAGGAATCTGCACCACCGTAATCTGTTTCTGTTGTGTATTCTTATTCCCTTTTTCTGTTTCTCTCAACCAACTGTAACAAATATTTCTTGTTTTCAATTATTCCTTCTATTGTATATATATACCTGTAAATCAATGAGAATGATGCGAGAGGCATTTCCAGATTTCTCTTTGTTTTTTCCTTCAGTTGTTTCTCTATTTTCCTATTCTTCTAACATGGTATCAGAGTCTCGCTGATCCTCCTTCAATGGCAGCCAGCTTATCATCTGCTGTGGAATGCGCAGATGATAGCTTACCTTCGCGGCCAGGATCTGTATTCCTTCATTGACGGAACCAACTCCCCTCCACCTGAATTTCTTCCAAATCCTTCTCAATCTGACCCAAACGAACCCAGATTTTCACTCTTGGAGGCGTCTCGATCAACTTGTCGTATGCATTCTTTTCTCCTCTCTCTCAGATTCCATCTTAGGTCGTGTTCTATCTTCCACAACCTCCCGTCAGCTACAGACTGACGTTTCATCCATGTTCTCCTCCCAAGCCCATGCCAAAGAATTCCAAATCCGTTTCCAACTCACTAATTTGTCCTGAGGAGATCAGTCCATCTCCGATTACGTTGGAAAAGTCCGTCTCTTTGCCGACTCCATTGCTGCAACAAGGAACCCTCTCTCTGATAAAGATCTTGTTACATACCTCTTGAATGGGCTTGGCACAACCTACGAACACTTCATCACCTCCATCACCACCAGACCTACTTTCCACGAGCTATATCAGCTTCTCCTCATCCATGAATCTTGACTCACCCTTGCAAATCGATCCATCGTCACTCCTCCCGAACCGTCTGCCCTTTTCTTTTCGTCGGCAAGAGACCAGCGAGGTCGTGGTTTCCATCGAGGAGGACGTCAAGGTCAGTCGTTTCTCCGTCGGTGGCCGTGGTGGAAGACCTCCATCTCCGTCCAACGCGAATCGTCTCCCTCAGTGGTCGAATTCGTCTCAGCACTACAGCGTGAATCGACCTGTTTGTCAGGTCTGCAACAAGGCTGGTCACATAGCCCTTCAGTGCCGACAACGCTTCAATCATGCATTCCAATTTGAAGCGCCCAGCAACTACTGTGCTCACACTGCTTTTACTGAATCGGTTTGGTACTCCGATTCTGCGGCCACTCATCATATTACTAATGAACTTGATGGAGGACTTTTTTATGGCACATGTGATTAATCTTCTGTCCCTTAAAGTCGATTCACATGAACTCTCTAACTATTTTTTTCGAATTACACACCGGATATCACGTGTTCATTTTATGATCCACGTGACTAATCCTGCGTCCCTTAAAGTTGACCTCACAACTCTAAAGGGAGGATAAATTTAGGAGTTTAGGGACGAAAACGAATTCGAGAGGGTTTGAACACCTAACTTGAACTCTCTAACTTGAACTTTTCTTTGGAAGCATATGCAGGTATTGAGATTGTCACACCCCAATTTTAATCAGCTATCTCGAGAAAACCCTGCACAATAAAAGTTGGTTTCGTGTTCCAAAAATTGGAGGATCTTTTTGAGAAATCCGACCAAGTCTCGATATGTTTTCAATGAATCTCAGTACCGAGTCCCAGTATTTTTACCAAGTCCCAGTTTGTGTTCAATTGAGTCGGTATTTTTGCCGAGTCCCGGTTTGTGTTCAATTGAGTTCCGATATTTTTACCGAGTCTTAGTTCATTTTCAACAAGTCCCAGCATTTTGGGAAAATGGAGTCCGGGTCCTCCATTTCAGGAAATTAAGTTCAATTTTCGACCGAGTCTCTTTTTTCTAAAAGATAAGGGTCGATGATAAAAATACAAAAAATATACAAAAAAGGAAGAAAAAATACAAAAAGTCTAATAATGATAATAATAATAATACTAAAAGTGATAATAATAATAATAATAATAATAATAATAATAATAATAATAATAATAACATTATTAGTTTACTAGTATTATTATAACTATTAGTATTATCATTATTACTAGTATTATTATTATTATTATTATTATTATTATTATTATTATTAAAACAAAACAAAAAAAAACAAAAGGAAAATAAATACAAAAAAATGCCTATAAAAGGTCACTATTCACACATTGTAACGGGGCAAGGGTAGAGATTTATTTTATTGTTTACCTCCTTCCTCCTCATTCCCCTCTCTGCTCTCTCTCGCAAAGCATCCAGCCATAGCCACTATTCACGGCTGCAGAGACCACCACGGCCTCTCCATTTTGTCAGCTCCACGAACAACGCCATACTCGAGCCTTGTCGTCTCCTTCTTGCGGACCTGGCTTACCATCACCACCGCTACTTCTCACCATCATCAACAATCGAGCTCTCCTCCCTCGGACTCTCTCTGCACTGTTGATTCTCCCGCTTCCTCTCACCCTCTCTCATCTCTCCATTATCGCCACTCCCTCTCTGCTTTCTCCCCCAAAGCCAACAACCTTCGAGCCCAAACCACCCTTCATCTCTGGCCTCAACCTCTACTAGATCTCAGATCGTGCCTATAATGACCCGAATAATAATAATGTAATTTAAATAAAGAGGAGGGGAAATTATCAGGGCCTCGTCGACGAACACAGGGGATTTGTCGATGAGGGTATAAGAGGACCTCGTCGACGAGAAGATACCGAGAGAGGGTTTTAGGGAAATCTGAAATTTGTCGATGAAGGTGCAGGTTCGTCGACGAACTTTCTACAGGACTCGTCGACAAGGTGATGTGTCTCGTTGACGAATCTAGTCCTATAAATATCAAAAACCCTTTAAACGTCAAAATTAAGGAAAATGTCACTCTTTCTCTCCCTTCGGCTCCCTCCTCTTCTTCCTTCGATTTCAGGTTGGATTTTCGCCGGATCGACGACCTGAAGCCACCACGATGCTCCTAGAGAAATTCTCTGTATATCTGCCGGAGCGGATCGTTGGTGGAACCCCGTTGAAAATCATCCCTGAGTTGAGGTAAAGTTTTTTAAGCCAAATTTGGTCCTACTGTAGTTATAGGAAATGATATTCACATGAAAATATTGAAGTTTAGTACTAAGAGTTTTCATTTTCAGGGTATTGATTAGGAAATCCTATGGGTGTGAGACCAAAATTTATAGGGGCTTTTCTCAGTAGTCAGGTAAGAGAATAAACTAAAGCAGTTATTTTTTCATACAAATTAATATTATGTATGAGTAAACTTATTTTCAGGAAAACATGTATTATATCTGTATATTACAAAGGAAATGCACGTTTAGGAAAATATTGCTATTATGTTGAAATGTATATATATGTATGAGATGCCAAAAATTATGATTTTTGGAATACAATGTATGACTTTATACAATAAATGTGTGGCATGAATATTACTTTACGTGAAATGTATTACGATATGACTTTGTTACGAATGAAGCATGTTTTCAGGAATATGAAATGTTACGGTACAAATGATGTTGAAAATACATGATAATTGATCTATTTTCAGAATGATATTTATGAAATGACTTCGGCGCGAAGCCGTATATATGGAATGGTTTCGGCGTGAGGTCGTATTTATGAAATGATGAAAAATGCTATAATATCATGTATTATATGTTATCAGGACTCGGATGTTAGTTTAGTTCAGTTTAAGAACACGGTATCATAGCTTATAAATCAGATATCTATGATCAGATTGGTGCTAACCACCCCACAAGGGGGTGGGTGATGAATTGTCGATATGGCTTTCAGTAGAGTGTGGACGTCCACCTGGCAGTCCGGACCAGGGTGTAGCAGGTCTGTCATACTTACAGACATTTTTGACTCGGTAGTGGTTGGCCAGCCATTGTCGGGTCCCGCCTTCGGGCTGCACAACCCATCATGGGGGGTAATACATGACATCAACTAGCTATTCATCCTGGGTGTGTTTTCAGTATTATTAGCTATAACAGACATTTCATGATCAGTATGAATTATTAGAAAATATGAAAGTATATGATTATTCCACCATGTTATGATGTATGTTTTTAGATATATAAAATGTACTGAGTATGTATAACTGCAATAAATATTCATGTTGCCCCACAGCTATATTTAGTTTATTTTCCCTTACTAAGAAGTGTTTCACCCCCGAATATTAAATGATTTTTAGGAAACCCAGAGAGACCAGCAGGTCAAGGCTGCCATTGAGTTTATCGAGTTACCCCGTTAGGAGGGTAAGTCTTATACTAGGATCAGAAGATTTTTGTTGTATGATCCTAGGGTTATTTTGATGTTTTGGAGATTGTATATAAATACAGTATTTTGGTGATGTAGTGAACTCTGGTATTATATATATTATGTATTCTATGGTTTTTGAGAATGTGATTTAAATTTACTACTGCTTAGGTTTCTGCTGTGATTGGCAGGTGTCCCCGTTACCTATGGGTTCGAGTTGACTTTTTTATTTATTATGTTTCATTTTATATTAAGATTTTTGAGGTCTTTACAGTGCCTCCACAGCCCCATAGAAGCTCTCCCTCACCTAGCCCCCTTTCGGCGTCACGGCCACCAACCCCTCGCGAGCGCTCCTATTCTCAAACCCTCCAACACCGGCCGAAGCTGCTTCCCCTTGTTTGTTCACAACACAGCAACACCTCCAACACAACGATTTGTGTCCTTGTTGTTCACAGCACCACAATGCACACGACACACCTACGCCACCCTCTGGCACGACCACCCAGCACCGCCATAACCACCATCACCTCCCAACACCCCAGCTCCAGTCCACCATATCTAGATTCTTTATCCTCTCTCCCTTTTCTCATCACTGAACCAACACCACCAGATCCCAAATCACCAACCAAAGCACTGGCATCCTCTCCCAACCGCCCAACACACCAACCACTAAAACCACCCAAACATCTCCATAACCACTAGCGAGTCAGACCACCCGAGACAACTTTCGGCACCCTCGCACAGCCTCCCTCAGCGGTGGAATCAACCACCTGCAGCACCACCATCATCTCCAGATAGCAGTCGAAACCAACACAAAGCCAGCAGTCCTCCACGACCGCTCAATTTTCGTTAACCACAGTCACCCGCGGCCATCCTCCACGGCCAAGTTTCCTTCGCATTGTCACCGTCAACCACTACCATCCCAGGAAGCTCAGTTCGGCTATCGGTTTCTGGGGTTCCATTCTCACGTGCGCTTGAACATTGCTGGCCTTGAATGTTTTCTGAAGTTCATTAAGCTCTCCATCTCTGACGAAGATCATTATCTTCATCACCATCCTCCTTGTCATTCACGATCCAACTCCGGCATCTCCCTTGGCTCTCGCAGCATTCTTGGTATACTCTCCACCAAGGTCGGCTCTTCACAATATGAGGCCCTAGGCGAATGATTTAATCAGGGACCTTTAATATATATATATTTTTTTTCATTTTTCATATCCGGATTCATATTTTCTCGTTGACATAATTAAATTTCAAAATTAACACTAACTATAAGTTGACAAATTATGTAAACAAATAAAAATAAATTTAATAAATTTACAGAAATAATTGATTGAAATAATATAACCTGATTATTATTATTATTGCAAATCAATTGGCAAGCGAGACTTTAGAGATATCGAATTCTTGCCGAATACAACGCTCTAACCTCAAAACTTCCAAAATCTAAGAAAAAATAGAAAAAAAAAAAATTCATAGTGAACATAATAGAAAAATAATGCACAAACATTGAAATAAAATTAGGGTTGATGAAAATTACAGAGAATCGGAGGCTCGAAGATAATGAACACAAGAACCGGAGCAAAATTCATAGAGAGACTAAGAAATGAGAGTGAGAGATGGAAATATTTTTTTAGAGATGCTAAGAGAAAGAGATGAGAGTAATAGATAGTAAGAAATATAATAAAGTTGTTAGTTGGGAAGTTAATGAAACTTGAAAAAAAAAAAGAATTAAATTGCATTTATTTTACATTTTAAAGTACAATTTTATTTATTTGTTAGTTGGGAAGTCAACGTATGGGAAGAGAGCATAATAAATAATGTTAACATTATTTAATTAAAAAAAATTTAGGGCCCCAAAAATATATTATTATATTAAAAAAAAATTTGGGTAGGCGTGCACGTCAGCTGTCTAAAGGGAGAGCCGGCCCTACTCTCCGCGTCTCTCTCTCCTACATTCCATGGGTTTGCAAGGAAGTTCATTTTCTTGCAAGATGGTGGATTGTGTTTGCATGTGAGGTGTTTGTGAAAATGTTTTAATGAAGAAATTGTGTTGAGGGATTGTGTTTGCATGTGAGGTGTTTGTGAAAATGTTTTAATGAGAAAAATGTGTTGGTGGATTGTGCTTGCATGTGAGGTGTTTGTGAAAACGTTTTAATAAAGTAATTGTGTTGGTGGATTGTGTTTGCATGTGAGGTGTTCGTGAAAACGTTGTAATGAAGGAATTGTGTTGGTGGATTGTGTTTGCATGTGAGGTGTTTTTGAAAATGTTTTAAGGAAGAACTTGTATTGAGGGATTGTGTTTGCATGTAAGGTGTTTGTGAAAATGTTTTAATGATAAAAATGTGTTGGTGGATTGTGCTTGCATGTGAGGTGTTTGTGAAAACATTTTAATGAAGTAATTGTGTTGGAGGATTGTGTTTGCATGTGAGGTGCTTGTGAAAACATTTTAATGAAGGAATTGTGTTGGTGGATTGTGTTTGCATGTGAGGTGTTTGTGAAAATGTCTTAATGAAGGAAGTGTGTTTTGATTGTGAATACTAAAGCCCAGGATACCATTGGCTTTCTGCATTATCAATAGAAGGTTTGGCTTCTTAAGAGCTTATTTAGGCTAAATTAATGCCATGATTATGCCACTACAACCAAATATCATCACCATGCCTTGGCTCATCACACACCATACACACTTCTCACACACCATGCATACTTCTCACACACCATTCACCCACTATTACACACACAACACACACTGTTCACCCACCATTTGACACACTTCACACACTAACTTACTTGGTTACTTATATATTAATTTATACTAACTCTTACTGACATTTATTTATTCATTTGAATACTAACCCATGCACACTAACATTTATTTATTCATTTGCATACTAACCCATCCTCATACTAACCCATTTATTTATTTACTTGCATACTAACTTTTTAATTACTTGCATACTAACATTTATTTATTTGTACTCTAACTCATGCTAACTTGCATACTAACATTTACATTTCCTGCACCTCAACTTTCATTTACTTTCCCGCGCCCTTTTAATTTATTGTATACTAACATTTATTTATTTGTGCTCTTACATTTACTTTCCCGTACCCTTTTAATTTCTTGTATACTAAAATTTATTTACTTGTACTCTAACTTGCATACTAACACATGTTGCATACTAACATTTATTTACTTGTATATTGCTTCCTATACACACATTTATGCACACACATTCGGCACATGTTACCTATACCCACCTATGCACACACCGGTCTTTGCACACATTCATGCATGCCCATTCACACTCTTGCACGCATTCATGTACACACCAAAATTTACACACATTCATGCATACATTTCCACTTTCAACCATATACCACGCATGCATGCTCATTCTCATCCATGCACACGTACACTCAGACATTCCGATATCACCCATGACATCATCATTTAGGTTATTGTCCATCCATGCAGGCATGCATGTACATGTTCATTCACATAACACGCACGCATGCTCGTTCTCACCCATGCACACATACACTCACGAATTTTGATATCACCTATGACATCATCATTTAGGTTATTGCCCATCCATGCAGGCATGCATGTGTATGTTCATTCACACACCATGCATGCATGTTCATTCTCATCCATGCAAAGGTACACTCAGGTATTCCGATATCACCCATGACATCATCATTTAGGTTATTATCCATCCATGCAGGCATGCATGTGCATGTTCATTCACACACCATGCATGCATGCTCATTCTTGTCCATGCACATGTACACTCGTGCATTTCGTTACCACCCCTGACATCACCATTTGTGTCGTTGTTTGTTCATGCATGCATGCATGCATGCACACGCATGCCCATTCTCACTCATGCTCACACGTACTTCATGCATCACTTGCACATTCTAACATACACCTAAACACACACACAACCCACGCAGAAGGCAACACATGTTGACTAATGGTCTCGACCAAGACCTTAAACTGGTTTTCCCCCCGGACCACTTAGTGCTCAACCAGCTTGTAACGACCCGAACAATAATGATATTTAAATAATAAAGAGGAAGGAAAATGGAAACAGTAACAGAAGGAGGCAGCTGACGAACATTGCATTTTGGAGGTGGTAATTCCAAGAAATTTCCCAAGCCTCGTCGACGAACACAGGAGTTTCGTCGACGAGGGTTCTTTAGGATCTCGTCGATGAGAAGATACCGAGAGAGGATTTTTGTGATGTCTGAAATTCATCGGCGAGGGTGCAAGTTCGTTGAAGAACTTTCTACAGGACTCGTCGACGAGGTGACATGGCTTGTCGACGAATCTTGTAGTATAAATTGTTCTAAACTTAGTTTTCTTGAGCTAAAAACTCACCGAACCCTCCCTTCTCTATCCTTTACGGCCCTTCCCCCTTCTCTCTTCGATTTCGGCCCGATTAGTCGTCAGATCGACGATCTGAGACCACCACGATGCTCCCAGCGGAGTTCTCTTCAAGTCTGTTGGGGCGGATCGTCAGTGGGATCGAGTCGAATTTCTTCCCAGAATCATGGTAAAACTTTTTAGTCAATTTTTGGCCTTCTGACAGCTGTAGGAAATGATGTAGGCAAAGAAATATTGATATTCTGTTCTAACGTATGTTGTTTTCAAGGTGTTGTGTAGGAAGCCTTGCGGGGGTAGGACCAGTATATGATAAGGGCTTTTTAATAGTCTGGTAAGGGAAATATGCTATGTTAGACAAATTTAGTATGATTTTCAGTATAATATATATATATATATATATATATATTTATACTAGATTATTATTCACAGCAGGAATTAATACAGTTTATCCATTATGTATAATATGTTTTAAATTACTGTGTGGCTTGAGAATATGAATATAGTACAGAGACATGTTTTACAGTATTTTTCAGAGCTATGTTTTACAGAATATATAGACAGAGAAAATATTTTATAGTAATTACAGAATACCATGATTATATAGTTGATACAGATACAATTTACAATACCATGACATACAGTTTTATAGTTTATTTCAGAAAATACAGTTAATACAGATATAGTTTATTACAACGTCATGGTTTATACAGTTATTACAGAATCATGGTAAAACAGTAGTTGTATATAGAGATGTATTATATAGTATCAGACCCTGTTGGACCATTACAGTTTACAGAGTACGATACCGTAGCTACATACAGTATATAGAGTGCAACCACCTATTCAGATAATACATTGTATAAAGGTCGATCGTATAGAGCCCACGAGTGGACAGGCTCCCCATCAGATATGGGTTGAGGAGGGCTGATCAGACCTATGGAGTATAGTGGTTTATGTTGACCTTATTGGTCACGCCCGGTTTTGATTATGACAAATACTCATTGTATCTAATGAGTGGTTGAGTTTTGTGCAGGAATCAAGAATGATAAGATCAATATGTGCACAAAGCAAGAAAGGCTTGAAGACAATTTCATAACTCTTAATTGTAATAATTTTCAGTAAAATTGTCTGTAATAGTAATTAGGGTTCTTCGGTTTGTAATAAGCACACACATCACAAACATGATTTAATTTGCAAGCTCAAACCGAACCATAGAAAGACCTTAGGGTGAACCTTCGGTCGACCGACACCGGACTTTTTCGGTGATCTCAAATTGGACCCCAAGTGACCTTAGGATACTCACCTTTGCACTTGTATGTAATAGGCACTTGAATAGGGTTTATATGTTGCAAGAAGGGACTGAAATGCACACTTGGTGCACTTTCGGTCGACCGGCCAACTCAGTTCAAATTGGCCCGGTCGACCGAGACCTTGTAGGTCATTTGACCTCGGTCGACCGAACAACCTGGGAGTCAACAGTTTGACCTCCCAGTCGGCCGACCAGATTTGAACTCCAACGACCTGGTCGACCGAAGGGTCTTGGGAGAATTCCCAGCGGTTTGGTCGACCGAGCCTTGTAGTTCAAAAAGGCTACAAGGCTCCGGTCGACCGAACCTCGGTGTTTTTTGAAAAACGCCTTTGCCCGGTCGACCGACCACTCAGTTCATAATGCCCCCGGTCGACCGAGCTACTTGAGTCCTGGTCGACCGAACCACTTCTGGTCGACCGGACCTCTCGGGTTGGTCCCATTTTTACCGTGGTTAATATATTTCTAAACAGGGTTAAAATGCCTTAAACGCCATTAGACTTTTCTAATAATACCCTATAGGTCCCCAACGGTCATATTTTCTCCCTTGCCTATATATATGAGTTCATTTGCAAAGATTAAAAAAAGATTAGCCACTTTGATTAGGAAAAATTCTTTGAAAAACCAAAACCCTATAATACTCATTTTATTACTCAAACCACTCATACTTGCCTTCTAGCATTGCCTACATATTTTGTAAGTTGATTGAGTGTTTTGTTTAATAGGTTTGCTCTCCTTATGCTACTTGTTTGATGTGATTTTCTTGAGAGCCAAACCTTAAGATTCTTAGGAGGCTTTTGCTAATAAGCATTTCCTAAGAAAACCTTGTTAGATCTTCTAAGCTTGCATCTTCATTGCAAGATCTTAAGAAGAGGGTATTTTCATTTTGGTTGCAAAAACATTTTCAAATATCTACCGTGTTTTATCTTGAAAATATTTGATGAGATATTTGCTAGTGTGATAAAATCTTTGTTGCAATATTCCTTAACCCATATATCTCTTGCTGAGTACAAAGATTGAATATCTCCTTTTTTGCAAACCAAATTTATACATTGCTAGAGCTTCATATACATATATGTATTGAGAAAACTTGTTGATTGAAATATATGAAGTTTGGATAATATCTTTGTTTGAGCACTTAGATTGAATATCCTGTGATACAAAGATCATTAAGGTTTGCACTCTCACGCACTCATTAGAACGATAGTAAATCTACTTGAGAGTTGACATCTTAGACCACATTGAGCTTACATATTATTTCATATTTGTGGTGTATATTATTGCGCGAATTTGGGTACTTATCTGCTTTACTTGAAAGCACAATCACTGTACCATTTCATTGTAATACACTTTGGTTGTATTTCCAGGCACGGGGCTAAAGAGGGAGACTAGCCCTAGAATAGTCTCGGATTGGCTTAGACCCAGTTAGGAAAGCTAGGTGCGTCGTCCTGTTAAGGCGTGTAGGTTGAGGTCAGCCCCGCCAATTGACCTGGTTAAGGTTGAGGTCAGCCCTGTGTTAATTTGACCTGGTTGTAAACGGTGCCGCTCCACCCTTAAGTGAGCTATTAGTGGAATCCTCTAGCTTGCGAGCTTGAGGCGGGGACGTAGGCACTGTTGGCCGAACCTCGATAACATATCGTGTGTTTATTTACATTTCTGCACTTTACATTTACTGCACGCATATGTTATTATGTGAATGATGCTCTTAACTTAAATTTCCACATATCTTTTATATCTGCGCATTTGGAATTATATAGACCAACCCTAGGTTGTTTTATACGAATATTTTATTTAACCTAGGTGATAAATTTGAAAATTCCAATTCACCCCCCCCCCCCTCTTGGGAATACACCAATTCTAACAATTTATCCTAGTCGGCCAGCCAGGATAGATCCCGCCTACGGGCCGCACAACCCTGTCATAAGGGGTTAAATCATGACACACAGTTATCCACAGGGAAGTTTACAATTATTACTATGTTTGTACAGATTTACAGAGACAAAAGATATATATATATATATATTAGAAGTATTTTGAGTAGAAACCTAAAGTATAGAAATGTTAAGCAACGACAGAAAGGTGATGGTTTAAATTACTGGTATTGTATTTTACAGATTCAATGATACATGATTATATAGTAAAATATTTTCATAGTATTGTAACTCATGTGTCACATACTAGTAATAGAATATTTCATCTTACTGAGCGTTGGCTCATCCCATTACTTTAACATTTTTCAGGTGATCCAGGTAGGCGAGCAGATCAGGCTCGCAGATAGAGCGCCCTCAGTATTGCCCTAACAGTACAGTGAGTATTTTGGGAGTATTTTGTATAGCCCTAGCCAGTTGAGGGTATTTGAGGAACAGTCATATATGTATATGTTGGGAAACATGTTAGCACTCTGGTATTATATATAATTATATATGGTTATGTTTATTTGATTTCTACTTCTCGTTGCTTAGGTTGATGGTTGGGTTTAATCCAGTTTGGTATCAGAGCATTGTAAATTTTACAGTATATATATATATAAAACCCAAGTTAAATCGCAGGTCGTTACACAGCTCCTCCCCCAAACGGTTCATGCCGATTTTCTCCATTTCACTTGTTTATTATTATTTAGATATCTAGAAAATTCACAGAAAATCCATAAAATTTCTAAATCTCTAAAAAAATGTTTTTTGACTTACCTTTATGGTTTTTGTTTTAATTTTATTTGTACTATTTTGAAGTTCGAGAAAAATATTGAAAAAATCACAAAAATCACAAAAAAATGTTTTCACACTTAGAAAAAATCACAAAAATATTTTTTAAACCCAGAAAATCATTTCCATCTCGAACAAATTCCAAAAACCTTCCAGAATATTACTTTTCACTTAGAAAATTCTATAAAAATTTCAAAACCTCGAGAGTGTATTTTTGTAAACTATTTTCTTGATTTTCCTTCCCGATGATTGCAATGGGAGGCATTGAGCTCTTCGAAGTATGATATAACCCGGTTCTCAGGGAATATCTATATGGTATCTGTTTTGTGCATTTTCTTTACAGTTTTGATAGGGAGTAATTTTCAAAGGCTTATTAAATTTATTTTGGGATGATTTTTTATTAATCTGGTACAGTTCGTAAGAACGGGCGCGTAGGGAGTGTTAATACCTTCCCCTTACGTAACCATACTCCCGAGCCTGACTTTGGTGACGCAGACCGATTCTACCCCTAAGGGGGTAGCAATCAAGTATTCTAACCGCACTCCAAAAGGTTAGTGGCGACTCCATCACACGTTTTTTTTTTCCACGAAAATATCTTTTTCAAAATTCACACCATTTTTCCCAGTTTGCAACCGCACCTGTTCCAGTGGTTTGGCGGGTCCGGGACGTCGCGACAGAGACCATACGGGTGAGTGATGGCAATGGACTTCCTATTGAAAACTATGGTGACACCTCCCTCTCCTGTAGCTCCTCTACATTTCTTCTCAAAAATATTATGCATGTTCCATCCATCACTAAAAATTTAGAGTCTATTATTCAATTTTGTATTGATAATTCCTGTTATTTTAAGTTTCACTCCACTCATTTTGTGTGAAAGACAAAGCATCTGGGAAAACCCTCCTCACTGGTCCAACTGGTGATGGTTTCTACCATTTTCCACCCACTACATCCATTCCATCATCCCCATCAACCCATATTGGTGAACGCACCTCCATGGATCAATGGCATCGAAGACTTGGTCACCCTTCCTTAACCCTAGTCTCCCAAGTACTGTGGTCTAAACACCTCTCATTATCTCCCACTGATTATGTGTTTCAATGTTCCAAATTTCCTCTAACAAAATGTCATCAATTTCCTTTTTCCTCAAAACAGACCCATTATAACAGGCCCTTACAATTCTTATGTCCTGACTTGTGGGGTCTAGCCCACTATGTCTCAAGAAATGGCTATAAATATTATCTTTTATTTGTGGACTCTTTTACATGCTTCACTTGAATTTTTGCCATCAATTCAAAGTCTAATGTCTTCCAGACTTTCACCACCTTTTTAGCATTCATTGAAAGATCTTTTAAACACCAAGCTCATCACCTTACAAATAGATGGTGGAGGTGAGTTTCAACCTCTCACTACATTTTGCAAACAGTTTGGCATTACCCACAGATTCTCATGCCCTCATACTCACCAACAAAATGACCTCATAAAAAGAAAGCATCACCACATTGTAGAAACATGTCTTGCCCTCCTGGCCTACTCATCTCTCCCATTCTCATATTGGCTTGAAGCCTTTGAAACTGCGGTTTTCTTGATCAATCTCTTACCCACTCCAGTCCTAAAGAAAAAATCTCCCTACTCCTTGGTCTATCATCAAGAACCCGATTAAAAATTTCTTAAAGTCTTTGGGTGTGAATGTTGGCCCAATCTTTGACCATATTCCTCTCACAAGTTGAACTTTCGCTCCATATCATGTCTTTTCTTAGACTATAGTCCAGCACACAAAGGCTACAAGTGTTTTGATCTAAATACAAACCGCATGTACATTTCTCGTGATGTCAGATTCAATGAATATTCATTCCCTCTCTTCAAACCAAAACCCAAACCATTTCCTCATCCATCTCCCTCCCAGCCAGCCCCCTACCCATCTTTCCCTCCTCTATCCTCGGTCCACATCCAAGCACTTGTGTATCTCCATCTCCTATTATTCCCACCCCGACTCCATCTCCCTCCATCTCCAGCCCAATCCCCTCACCATCACTACCTCCTACCTCTGCTCCTCCCACCGACCTCCCTCCATATCTTCAATTTCTTAATCCTAAACCTTGCCTTATCCCACCTCGTTCACCTATTATCACTCGATCTCACACCAACTCATCTTGTCTACAAAGTTTTACTGATGGAACCATGTCGTACCCTACTCAAAATTGTCTCTCTGTCTCTGTAGGCGTACCAAATGATCCTTCAAGTTTTTCCCAGAGTAGCAAACACACAGAATGGAAGACGGCCATGACTACAAAATATGACGCTCTCATCTGAAATCATACGTGGACCTTAGTACCGCCCGTACCTCACATGAATGTTCTGGGTTGCTGTTGGGTTTTTCGCACCAAAACTCTCGCTGATGGTTCTTTTAAGAGACGGAAAGCACATCTTGTTGCCAAAAGGTGTCATCAACAACTAGGCATTGACTTCCATAACGCATTCAGCCCCATAGTAAAACCCTCCACCATTCGGCTTATTTTATTTATTGTTGTCTCCTGTGGCTGGTGTTTGCATCAAATTGACATTGAAAATGCATTCTTACATGGCGTGCTGACTAATATTGTTTATATGCAGCAACCTCAGGGTTTTGTGGATCACTCTTGCCCTTCTCACGTTTGCAAGCTTGAAAGAGCTATCTATGGGCTTAAGCAAGCTCCCCGTGCGTGGTTTGCTTAGTTAAGTTCCTAGCTACTTGATTATGACTTTACTGCTTCTCAATCTGACTCATCTCTATTTATTCTCACTTGCAATGACCTTCATATGTACTTGCTCATATATGTGGATTATATAGTTGTTACAGCCTCTAAACAGTATGCTATCTTTGATCTCATTCATAATTTGAGTCTTATCTTTCTGGTAAAGGATCTTGGTCTTCTATCATTCTTTTTGGGTATTGAAGTTGATTACACCGTTGATGGTCTTGTATTATCCCAAAGAAAATATATCAAGCATCTACTCAGCCGCAACAATATGTTTTATGCAAACCTAATTTCATCACCCATGGCTGCTTCCCTAAATTTTTCCAAATCAAATACTTCAAATTTTGCGGATGTTACTCTATATCGCAGTATTATGGGAGGCTTGCAATATCTCTCGATTACAAGACTAGACATTTCCTTCTCCGTCAACAAAGTCTGTCAATTCATGTATTCCCCAAAAGCATCTCATTGGAGCACAGTGAAGCACATACTTCGATATTTGAAAGCCACCATAAATGATGGGCTCTTCTTTGCCTCCAAATCAAGGCTCACTCTCCAAGCTTACTCGGATGCCGATTAGGGAGGTTGTCCATATGATAGTCGTTCCATAGAGGGCTTTTGCATCTATCTTGGCAAACATCTTATATCTTGGAGTTCCAAAAAGCAACAAACTGTTGCTAGATCTTCAACGGAAGCTAAGTACAAGTCAATAGCTTCCTTGGCAGCGGAACTAATTTGGTTACAAACAGTGTTAGGTGAACTTGGCATGATGTTTTCTCAAGCTCCTATTTTATGGTGTGACAATATGGGGGCAACGTATCTCTCAACTAATCCGGTCTTCCACTCAAGAACAAAACACATGGATATTGATTTTCATTTTATTCGAGACAGGGTGGGTGCCGGCTCGCTTAAAGTTTTCTTCATTAGCTCCAAAGATCAAATTGCAGATATCTTCACAAAACCATTGGTTGCTGACAAATTTCATCGGTTCAAGTCGAGTCTCAACATTGTAGACAAACCGTTAGACTCGAAGGAGCGTATTAAACTATACCTCCCAGCTGTTCACAGGAAGGCCTTTTCCCAAACAGTTGGCATGCCGGAACCTGCACCACCGTAATTTGTTTCTGTTGTATATTCTTATTCCCTTCTTCTGTTTCTCTAAACCAACTGTAACAAATATTTTCTGTTTTCAATTATTCCTTCCATTGTATGTATATATATACACCTGTAAATCAATGAGAATGATGCCTGAGGCATTTCCAGATTTCTCTTTGTTTTTTCCTTCAGCTGTTTCCCTCTTTTCCTATTCTTCTAACAGTTACCACATGGGCAATCTTAAAAAATATATATATATAAATATTTATTCATAATTGCACATACTCTACACATGGTGGTATAGGTGGAGAAGTGCACCAACCATCTTTCTCCTCTGCTTCTCTGCCAGGAAACAGGGTAACATTAAAAATATAAAAAATAAGAATCTGCAGGCGCATAAATACAAATTGTGAGTGGAAAATGAAGGCTATATGGAGAATGTGTGTCATTCTTACTTGTGTACTTCACCATCATCTCTCTTCTTCGTCATCTGCCATGTTAAATATCCATCCGGTTCTAAACCAGGCTGAGAAATCTCTAACTTGTGCTTCCTAACCAGTTTTAAATATCTGAGATGAAACATGGAGAAACTAAAATATATTAAAATTCTAGCTCAATTTTATATATAATTATCATCACAGCAGAATCATGAATTTTCAACACTCACTCCTCTGCATCGAAATGCTCCACCCCTAGGTCTTCATCCCACATAAATATGTAGTCGTAGGGTGCCACAATGTCAGGATGCAAAAAGCGCTTGGCAAACCACCTTGGACCAAATTTCAGGGTATTTTACAGGAAAATGTTAAAACAAAGAAGGAACAGAGCCAGGATGTTGCTGAAGAGCATAGTGATAATTACTCACCATTTAGTTTGCTTTGGAGCACTAACATGAATAGCCCGCTTTGACCATTCAAATTCATCCCATTCACTTGTTCGACCATCATAATGGAACAGTAGAATGGTAAAGTTCTCTGAGAACTGTAAAATTGTATTCAGTAGCACGCAAAGAGGGATAGATTTAGCTGTCTGTGTATACGTACATATATTTGGTAAGCAAGTGTGTGTGTGTGTGTGTGTAAAGAGAGAGAGAGAGAGTTCTTGCCTGACCTTTTTAAGAGCAGTGTCTATATTGTTTCTTTGATCATAACCAACAGTAAAGGTGACAAGATACTGGGGTTTGATGGTCAAATCCTGCAGATGCGACGACAGTCACTCATAGATTCCAATTGGAGAACAAATATCTAATTTATAAATCGCCAAACACCCAAATTTTTTCTACCATGTTTTGAGTACTTGGCAGCCATCCAAATGAAGAAGGCCCAAAATTACCAAGTTTTGTTTTAATTATGTTCCTCATAAAAATTAGAGAAGTAATTGTGAAACTCCACCTATTTTACTTATCCAAAAAGAGATGCATGATTTTGTATTTTTTATTTTTACTTCCATACATATATTTCCAAATCAGGGTAAACCATTTCCCATGCATCCAAGTGATTTACAGGTACATGTGTCTTTCATATCAAAGCTCTGGTGGAAGACGCACACCTCTTTGGGTCGACCCCACAATCTGCGGAGGAATAAATCTGATTCAGATTCAATGATACCTGGGGCTAGTCTTTCAGCACCTCGAGGATTTGTTGGAACCCAAATCTACCAAAGAAAGTGAAAAAAAATAAAGAGTTAATAATCAATGTTGGCACGAAAAATGGGGACCATGTTGCTTGTTCGGAGAAATACGGAGCACAATTAACACCTGATCCAAGGCCTTGGCTTTAAAAAAGGCACTTGAAAGTACAGATACTCAGGCACAGGTGCATGCATTCAATAAAAGCAACAAATTGTTTCAACCCTTTCAAATATTAGGCTATACACTCCTCTTAGTGCTATCAAAATCCGGTTTCTGAACCCATCTTTTTGACTAGATCACATTGCCTAAATGTAATGGTCTAACCCAACTCTATTAAGGTATTGTCTGCTTTGACCCACTGATGTCACGAGTTTGTCTTATAAAAGGCGTCTTACATAGTTAAAGTCTAAACCATCCTTCTAAGTTTAAGATCTCCCTAATGTACATCTAATGTGGGACTGTAAGAGGCTCCCCCGTCCGATCTTTGACGCACTCGTCTAAGATATTGTCTATTTTGGCCCACTACTCTCACGTGTTTGCCTTATAAAAGGTTCTTCACATAAAGTCCAAATCATTCTTATAAGCCCAAGATCTCCTTAATATACATCCAATGTGAGACCGTGACACTAAGCTTAACTACAGATGAAGAAAACTTTCCTATTCATCAGCTTTACGTGAACTAAAAAAAAACAAGGAAGCACGCTTGTATGGTGTTGGGGTACAGATTAACAAAATGAAGCGTACCTTTGCATCATTTAATTTCAGAACCGGAGTTAGAGTGCCTCTATTTCCCTTCAGATTAGACCAGGCATCCAACTGTGTTTGGCTTGATAGGCTTGAGTACTTGTCCTCTCTGTACGTGAGATCAAGGGAAGGAAAAAGGGTGGATGGGAGATTCATCTGTCAAATTGAAACTCAATAACTAACATTTTTGTCACTATTAAGTAAGAGAAAAAAACAACAACCACCCCATGTAAGCAAACCTCAAAAACAATTAAATATATATATATATAGAAGTCAAGTACGATTACCTTAATAATTGAGAGTGTTGGAAATGATACTCCTGCAAAGAAGCCAAACACAAGTCCAATGAACATTGTTACAAGAAGCCGCTTTGTCTCGTTTGGTTTTCTTGTATTTCCACTGCAGCCAAAAGTTCAGTTCCAGAAAATGTGATTCTGTTTTTACTCATCATTAAACAAAATAAATTTAAAAGCCACAATAGGGAGGACGACAAAGTCTTCTAAAATTCTGAACCTGCGTACTGGGGTTCCCATTTTACTCACTGCCTTCAAAATCCACAAGAGAAAATATAGAAGCTGCAACCAGGCAAGCAGCAGCTGCTCCACATACTCATCAAATTTGGAGTTTCCAATGCTTCAAAAATGGAGCAGACACCATGGCAAGAGGACCAACTGTAAATGATTAGAATTTAGAACTTGTTTAATAACAGTCAATAAGATTCGTTGGAATACACCATTCCAGATTATGATTACTGCCAAGAAATTAAGGATGTCAATTTCATCCAGCCGCGAACCTGAAATGAATGTTTTATTGTCTGAAAAACAAAAAACAAAAATGGAGGGAGTGTCAAGTTCAGGTGCATGTGATAAAAACCCCAGTTTAGTGCGAGGCAGAGACGAGTGCATGTTGCCTTGATCTGACCCTGACACAAGTATAGCTATTAAAATAATTTATAAAGATTTCTATACCTTGTTTACACACACACACCCTTATGAACATCCTTCATTTCCCCACTTTATATACATAAATACATATAGAGTCTGGTCCCTCAGAAAAAAATTCCTCCAGAACGCACAGCAAAACAACCCAGCTATGAAACAACAAAGCAGCTTCTGTTATACCACAAAGAAGATGATCCGAAGAGATGACACGAAATCTGAATTGAATTTTCCACCAAAATCACAACCCAGATCGGTACAAGCTTTCTCCCTTCTGCGCCGGAGATGGAATTTTTTTGCATGAAAGCGCGACCGAGTCTGGAAATTCCATGAAATCAAAGTCATGTAACTGAAGAACCGAACAGAGACACAAAAGAAAGAATAATACTTTCGGTGGAATTTCCGTGGAAAAATGGTTTCCGAAATTCTCGGGAATTTAGAGAAATGGAATTCATATTACCGGAAGGGAAAATGGCCGCGAATTAAGCTTCCCCACGTTTGTGGGAAATTCTTGTATGCTCTCCTCGGATTGGAAGAATTGGGAAGCGTAGGCCCCTTGACCGATAGATTATCAGATAATTTGTGATTGGTTGGATATCTGTTTCTTCATACACGTGTACGGAATATGTTGCGTGTGTATGGAATTGACGGCGTGAGTGGTCGGATTGAAGGGATTCCCTTGCGAGCGCTTGACTTTGGTACTTGGTAGAAAATATTTATGTGATGCAAGCGCTTCACTTTGATACTTGGTAGAAAATATTTATGTGAGGAGATTTGAATGAACATGTTGGAAGGAATAATAAAAGTTATGAGAGAATACATAAAAGATATAGATATAGAGACAACAATGAGTGTGGGGAGATGATCTTAAATTTCGTTATGTGTATCTTTTAAGAAGATTAATGAAAAAGTTTAGGGAAAAGAATATGAGCTTGTATATGATATTTATTGACCTAAAAAAAGCATATGATAGGGTAGAAAAAAAAGGGTGTATGTAGTAAGTATACTAATGTCATTAAGGATATGTACAATGAAATAATGACTAGTGTAAGGACAATAAATGGAGAAATTAGATAATTTACAATCACCATAGGTATACATCAAGGATTTGCTTTGAATCCTTATCTTTTTGCAATAATGATGGACCAACTGACTAAGAGTATTCAAAATAAGGTTCCATGGTGTATGTTGTTTGCAGATGATATTGTATTGATTGATGAATCTAGGGACTGAATAGAGACTGAATTAGAATTATGGAGAGGAGCTTCGAAATCTATAAGCTTTAAGATAAGTAGAAATAAGACAGAATATATGAAATGTAATTTCAGTAATAGTAGGAAGAATATTGGAGACAAAGTTAAACTTGATGATGAAGAAATAAATAACTTTTGTAGATTTTGATATCTTAGATCTATTATGCAAGTTGAAGAAAAAATTGAAAATGATGTAATGCATAAAATTAAAGCAAGTTGAGTAAAATGGAGAAGTGTTTCAAGTGTTGACCTCATAAGTCACATCCGGTTTTGATAATGACAAATACTCAAGTATTTGATGGCTATTTAGTTTATGTGCAAGTATATAATTAGCAAATCAAATTGATGACACATGAAGTAGAGCTTGACGACCCTGAAGACTATATTATGTTGTATTTCAGTTCATTTCTTATTTAGGTTTGTAATAGTAAATAGGAAATGGTCTGTAATAATCAATGCATTACATGCAAGATTAGATAGATAAGCTCAAAAAGACTTAGACTGATCTTAAGTCCCCCATGCAATGCATAAAAGAGTGCCCTATTAAAATTAAATTAATCATCATATGAATAGGGACAGCATTTTAAAGAGAAAATGACTGAAAATGTCCAAATTGGCATGTTCGGTCGACCGAACTCAATTACACTAAGATCTTCAGTCAATCGACCAGAAGTATAGGCAATGCCTTGATTGACTAAACCCCCACGTGGGAATTCCCAACTGCCTGATCAACCAAACTTTTTAGTTCCAAATGATCCGGTCGATCGAACCGCCCGGATTTGGAAAATCACCTTTTAACCCCTCAAGTAAGGCCAACCATCTTTCTAGTTCAAAATACTCCCAATCGATCGAACCTAGACACTCAGTCAACCGAACTTTAAGTACGGTCAATCGATGCTCTCGGGTTGGCGAATTTTACAGAGGTTAAAAACGTTGTTATTTTTATTAACCTCACTTAGACTTTTTCTAAATGACTAATATGTCCTAAACGGTTATAATTCTGGAGAATTCTATATATACCTCCTCATTTGCAAAAATTAGGGACTGATTAGCAGTCTTAATTAGCAAAAATTCTCTAAAACTCAAAAATTCATACTCCTATTTTTAAGCATCCTACACTCATTCTTACTCACTTGTATTGCTAAAATCACTTTGTAAGTATACTTGAGTGTGCTTCTCATTAGGCTTAAGCTCTCTTTTGTTCTTATTGATTGAGATTATTTTATTAGAGAGAAAAACTTCAAGTGTTTCTAGGAGACTTTGTTAATAAGTCTTCCTTAGGAATACTTCATTGAGCTTTTGGGTTTCGTATTGTCATTGCAATACTCAAGGAGTTCACATTGTGTTTTGGTTGCTAAAATATTTTACAAATCATTTTAAAAATATCTCTTGTGTTTATTTTTGAGAAATAAATTTTGAGATATTTGCTTGAGTGCTAAATATCTTTGTTGCTATATCTTTTGATTGAGATTATCATCTTGATATGAAGATCAAATAAATTTTTACAAACCATTTTTGAATATCTCTTTTGGTTTACTTTAAAAAAAAATTATTTGTTGAGATATTTGAAGTATGCTTGTGATCTTTGTTGCTGCATTGTGATTGAGACTATTATTTTGACACAAAGATCCTATCACTTACACTCTCACGTACTGATTGTAATTTTTGCATAAATCTTTAAGAGTAGACTCTGAGACTACATTAAGCTTATCTTATCATATCATTCGGTTGTGTATTGATTACATTGGTACATAATCTGCTTAGTTGAGAAGCATATTGGTTGTACGCAATTTTTATTGTGAAATCTGTTGTATTCCAGGCGTGGCCTGAGGGGGCGATAATCCAGCCCGATAAAGATTGTATGTAAAGGTTGAGGTCAGTTCTGTGCTAATTGACCTAGTTGTTTAGGTGCTGCTCCACTCGTTAAGTGAGCTTATAGTGGTAATCCTTATGCTTGTTAGTTAAGGAGGGGACGTAGACAGTTTGTCGAACCTCGATAATATTTCTGGGTGTCATCTCTATTTACTGCTTTATTGTGCATGCTTAACTAAATTAATTGTGCAGTTTAATTTTCATTGTATATTTATATTGATTTACTTTATCTGCACTAGATTGACCCTAGGCTTGCTTAATACTATTGTTAGTGGATTGACCTAGGGGATAAAATTTGAAAATACCAATTCACCTCCCCTTTTGGGATTACGGTAAAGCTAACATCAAGTGTATTTTGTGATCATAGAATAACCTTAAAATTAAAAGGAAAGTTTTATAGGACAGCTGAAAGACTATATGGATCACAATATTGGGCAACAAAGAAAAAGAATATCCAAAAAGTAAAAGTTGTCGAGATGAGAATGCTTATATGGATAAGTGGTATTGTGATGACCCAAAAATATATATATGATTAAAGTATAATAATAATAAAATAATAAAAATGGTGATTAAGTTAATATCAATACAGAAGTGTTTTTTTGTAGGATCCTTGATTCCATGTTTGATGCCTAAGAAAGACCTTGTCTAAGCGAGTGCTCAGAGACTATTGCGGCTCAGTCGCTCCTTGGAGGTCGGCCTGGTCATAATAGAATTTCATAGGATAAACAGGATAGATACTGTTTGTACACGTAAATAAGTATATATACATAAAATAGTGTTTTGACAGACATAATTTGTAAAAATACATAATAAGATAATAATAATATAGGTATCATATGTGGGGCCCATAAGACTATGTGGGGTCCACATGAGTTCCGGAGCCACAAGACACTGTTTATATACGTAAATAAGTACATAAAATAATGTTTTGACTGATATAATTTGTAAAAATATATGATAATAATAATATAGGTATCCTATGTGGGGCCCACATGAGTCCCGAAGCCGTATGGAGGTTTACACGAATCTCAAAGTTATGTAGGATGCATAAAATCGTATAAGAGTTATTTGAATTACGTAGATCCATTCGGGTCTCGAAGTTGTGTAGGGCGCACAAGACCATTGGGGCCCACATGAGTTTTCAAAATTCAAATTTAATTCTTATTCAAAAATAAATAAATACTAAAAATAGTTTAAAAGTAAAAACAATGATAATAATAATGATAATAATGATTAAGAAAAATAATAAAATAATAAAATAATTAATTAACTAATTGACTAATTAATTAGGTAAGTAATTAATTAAAAATTTATTTAATGGGAATGGTGGCAAGCACTTCCACATGGCCTCCATCCCCATCCCATACTCAACCCATACCTTGCCCATCCCTTGCCCATTCTTTAATTTTAAAAAAATTATAATTTCACCCATCTCCCCACACTTTTATAAATTTCATTTCTTCCCCAAAATTTCCTATAAATAGGGAGCTCTCAACCTTCATTCTTCACAACAATTTTCCAAGGAAGAGAAGGGTTAGTGAATGAAAGAATTTGTGATGGAGAGAGAATTTTTTAATAAATTCTCAATCACCCACTCTTTCCGATCTCATTTCTTAGAGATAGTTACAATGTTCGTAAAGAAGAAGGTAAGTAAATTTTGATTATGTTAGTTTTTTTTATATTTAAAATTCATACCCGAGTTTATTTTATAAGTAAATTTCAATTATGTTAATTAGTTCCACAAAATTTTCATGAGTTTATTTTTACGCGTATTTAATTATACCAGTTCTATCTTTAATATACTTGCATCTATTTTTGGATTAAGAAATGTTTTAATCCCCTCGGATAAATTTTCAGCATTTATTTCTATTCAAAAATAAAATTATATATATTTTTAACACAAAAATTGTGTGGCATGAGTTTATTTCTATGGTACATTTTTTTATGAAAATATGAGTAAAGATGAGATTTTCACGATATTATTTTAAATTGTATAAATTATAATAAGATGATTTTAAAACCCCTTATGGCAACGAAAGTTCAAAGTTACAGATGCTCGGTACCGCAGCTTAAAGTTTATACGGATCAGAGTGCACTCACACTGTTTACAAAATGGTTATTTATGTTAGTGGATTTCTCCTGAGTGCACACCTGGTTCCGGACTGGGACTTAATAAGGAAAATCTCACTTAAAGTTTACGTACGTTGATTTAGTTTGGTCGGTCAGCCAACTAAATCCAGTCTTCGGATCGCACAACCTAATCATGGGGGTAAACATGACTTACGGCAAACAGGCCTAAGGATAGTTTTTACAATATATGTTTATACATATTTAATTACGTGTACAAAGTTATTGATGATTTGAAGGAAAAGTATAAGTTTACATGAAAATGATCATTTTTGTGCTTAAATGACGATCTAAAGAAAACGTATAAGGAAAAGTATATGTATATTTATCATTAAATATTTATACAGTTTTAAAGTTAAAATTTTAATTTAACAGTTATAGTATATGATTATAAAATTTTACTGTTATAGTTGATGGTAAAAGTTTTATGTAGAAATTTTTAAATTTATATTTATTTTAGAGACAGTTTTGAAGTTATAATGTTAAATATTGTTTTATGAAATTTTTAAAAAAAACTCATTTTTGCCACACACTAATAATAATCTTATTTACTTATTGAGCGTCGTCTCACTCCAATCATATTTTTATTTCTAGATAATTCTGAAGAGCATGTTGGAAATCAGGCTTAGTAAGCATGCGGGTGGAGATAGAAAAATAAAGATTATTTAGAAATATTAGTATGATGCCAGATATTTATACTTATGTAATTTTTCTTCTTTTGAAATAAATGATTGTAATATGGATAATTAGTGCTCTGGTTTAATAAAGATTGAGTTTATTTTGCTTCCGCTGTAAATCACTAGTAAAAAGTTAATATCCCAGACCCTTCGGGGTCGGGGTGTTATAGGTATAACACTGAAAGATAAATTAATAAATGAACATATTCGCAGGAAGTTAAGAGTAGCTCTTATATAGAAGATAAAATAAAGGATGGACGACTTAGATGGTATGAACACTTGCAACGTAGGTCACATAGTACGTCAGTGAGGAAGAGTGAGTTAGTTACTATGGGGGGCAATAGAAGGAGTAAGGGTAAACCTAAAATAATTTGGAATAAGATAATGAGTACGAATTTAATAGCCTTGAATCTGTAAAAAGAAATGGTTTATTATCGCATAAATTGACGAAAAAGGATCCATATAGTCGATCCCACCTCATGGGACTTAAGGTTGGGCTTTGCTGTTCTTGTTGTTGTTGTATCTCTATGGTGTCACTGTTTTGATCGGTCTTTGTCTCTATTTTCAAGTGTCTAGGTTAGTTACAATTAGTCGCACAAAAAATTATATTGTTACTTTAAAACAAATAAAAATATGAAACATTTTATAAATCCATAATTCACAAGCCTCTTAGCTTGTGTTTAGAGGGGATAGGTATAATAATATAACATTTTTTACATTTATATTAGATATATTAAATTTAGTTATTAAAATTTTATATTAATATACATAATTATTAATGTGTAATCTTAAAATAAAAAGGTACATAAATTATGAATATCAAATTTTAATGTCAAAATTTCAAAAAGTTAAAATTTTTTACTGCCTTTTCAGTCTTTTTCCTTACTTTACATATTAATTTTTTACTTCAGCTTGGTCTTTAAAATTTCAACTTTTTACCCCATAGAAAAGTTGAAATTTTACATTTGACCTTTTTCTTTAAAAAAAAAAATTAAAACTTTACAAGATATCATGATATCTATATGTACACACCAAAATGTATTCATATTTTTTAAACAAATTAAAAGGAATTAATAAATAAATATTTATCGATAGATACATGTATCTATACGGCATATCTTTTGGAATAATCGATATATGTATTTGTACTCATCAATTAAAATTTACCATTTTTAGGTGATTGTTTTGCATTATCAATAGATTTTATGAAAATAAGTTTTAAATTAAAAAATTAAAATTTAAAAATAAATATGAAAATTCATTATATTCTTGAATTAAGATAAATAAAAATTTAGTTGAAGGCATATTCAATTTTTTTATTTAACTATATGAATACGTATTAGAACACGATGATACTACGTGTTCATTTAGCTGCAACCCTAAATTTAAAGTTTTTAGGATATAAGGAGGTGATGTGAACAATTTTTTTAAAATAATAAAAATAAATAAATTTACTAGCAACCACTAATTATTTGATAATTTTATTTTAATTTTGAATTTGTAGAAAATAAGTCTTTCTTTCCTTAATTAATAGCGTATCTTGTATATGCTAAAACATCAATTCTACTCTTTTTGACAATTTTAAATTAAAAATTTTAGTTAAATCTATATGAACCTATTTATAATTTATAAAACTTCAAAAGTAAGAACCTATTTCAATCTTCTCACTTTCCTTATTGAAATTTATTTTCGGAAATTTGATTACCTTTCATAATACAAATAGAGAACAATGATGCATAAGATATTTCACTATTTAATTTTTTAAGTATTTTTAAAATAAATATTTTTATAATTTTATCAGTAATTTTTTTAATGGCTCGAAACTCTTATTTGGGCAAGTCCTTCGGACCCACCCAGGCGACACCAAACTTAATACAACTTTATTAATAAATTATTATAAAATCATAACCTTAAACATAATAAAAACAAATTGCTAACTTATTTTTTCAAGAAATAATTGCTAATTTCAATTTGACTAATTAATCTTTGAACAAATTTCTAAAAATATTTTGTATCACATTGTCGGCTAATAATGTGTGCTTTAAACGAATGTAATTGTGAATGAAAATAAAAAATTAAATGGATAAATTTAGGATAATTTTTTAGCAAAGCATGCAATTAATTAATCTATTTGTTAGCACCAACAATTAATATGAATGTGTTAATTTTTTTTTTAAAAGTCCAATCAATACGTATATTAAAATGTTTGAGCTATTATAATAAATAAATTATTTATTAATTTATTTGTAAAAAGGGTTAGATTCTTTTTATCTAAATTCGAAACCACTAGAAATTAGTATCACAATTTAATATATTGATTTGGTTATCTACTCTTTAAAAAGCAAAAAGATAATCCCGACATAAAATGTTAGGGCTATAAATATAATCGTAGCTTTCAGTTTCAAGCACATAGATTCATATGTGCTTGAAGTAAACTATCATGGTTTTGACATCAAATTCTCGAGATATCCTTTAGAAACACAAATGATAATTTTTAAAGTTTATAAATTAGACCATTTTATATGTCAATATTTTCCCTTGCCTTAAATCTCTTACAATAGTGTCTAATAAGAAAAATAATATAGATTACAAAAATGACGCGATATTTTTGCAATTTTAAAAAGTTAAAAGTAGAAAATAAATATTTTAAAATTAAACGTACCCTAATCTACCCCTCCAAAAAAAAAAAAAAATCTCATATTTTAGTATTATTTTTTAGCAATTTGGCTTAATTATTCATTCTAGAAAAATGAAAGTCTCAACCTAAAATGTTAGGCATGTGGCAGCATGCTTGGAACACAAAGGCTCTCATGTGCTTGAAAATTTGAAATAGGCGGCCCTTACATTTCGGTAAAATTGATGATCATTAAAATACATTTAACAAAGGAAAGTAGTTATTATGAATATAAAGTATTTAGCTAAGCTACCAAAAAAAAAAAAAAATCTATTACTTTAGTATTATAGTATTACTTTTTAGCAATTTGGCTTAATTATTCACTCTAGAAAAATGAAAGTCTCAAGCTAAAATGTTAGGCATATGCTAGCATGTGGTTCTTCTATTCTACAATATAAAGAATTTCATTATTGTCATGATTAATTGACGTCTTACCCAAACAACCAAGGTAAGATTACTAAGACGAAGGATTTCTTCGTTGATAGTATGAAAATTTGAAGATTATTGCTTCGTTCTTCGTTTCCTTTCTCACTAATTTTCCTATGAAAAAAATGGATCCTTTATTACTAGCAAAAATGTCAAATCACACAACTGTAGTTAGAATATATTATTGTAATGGATGTTCTCTCAATATTGTCCATATTGAAAAACTCTTAGTTTTTGTAATGACTTTCGCAAAGTAAAAACCAACTATCCAAAAGACAGTTTTTCATCGCATGCGCGCAACGAACGAACCTAACGTAAAATCGACTTTCCAAACGTATATTTTGGTCTATTATACATTACAAAGAAGTTCATTCTCGTTATGATTAATTGACGCCTTACTTAGGCAATCAAAGCCAACTTACTAGGGTGACAGAATTCTTCATTGATTGCACAAAGATTCGAAGGTTATTACATCATTCTACTTTATCTTTCTCACTAATTTCCCTATGAAAAATATAGATCTATTATTCCAAGTTATGAAAATGCGTCAAATCACACAACCATAGTTATAAGATATTATTGTAATGGATGCTCTCTCCTAGCCTATATTTGGGAATTTATTTTTAACTTATTCTACTGGTTTTCGCAAAGTCGGATGTAAAATTTATGCAAACCATGAGCACTTTTAGAAAGTCAATTTATAAAAATCAAATGGACTACTCATAATTTTCCATAGCTAAAGATTCACTTCATGCAAAATTTATGTTAAACACTTAAACTAAGTTTTCAAAAGTTGGTTTAATTTTCTATGAATGATTGTGAGAACTGTTGCATACAAATTTTACCTCATCCCCTCAATTTTAGAAATATATATAACAGTATATAATGATAGTTAAAAGGGTATTATCGTTTTCATATAAAGGTCCACACCAATTAACCAAATTTCAAAAGTTGGTTTGTATTTCGCATTAAATTTTATATATGCAAGACTTCCATATGGAGAAGAAACTGACAATGATTAAAAAAAAAAACACACACACACACACTTTTAGGACTTTTTTAAGAGTGATCACTCATAACCGCATAAGGATGAGTGAACCTTGCTGCAAGAGTTTGGTTTTTAAGTTTATAGATTATTCATATCATGTGGTTGAGAATCTATCTATTTGCCTAATTATATAAGTAGTAAATATTTGTTGCAATTAAAAAAAAAAAGAATGAAAAGTCAAATTCTTCAAAGCATGGCCATAATAACTATTATTGGATGAAGTTGAAGTAAGCTAATTTCAGTTTACATTTTTAATGTTATGTTTTGGTATTGTTTTCTATGTTAGCATTTTTCTAGTTATACTAAATGTCATCCAACCTCTTTTCAAAGATAGATTTTAAGAGTGGATACCACCAGATAAGAATAAGACCTGGAGATGAATGGAAGACTGCATTCGTAATGCCCTATTATATATATATATATATATATTTCTGATATCATAATATTATAAACAAAGTCAACCCGGACCCAAGGTGGGGTACTGGAGATACATCTATCCATATTCACATTCTAACTGTGCAGTAGAAAACATAATACACCTATACTTTATATACAATACCAGAGTACTAAGAACTCCAAAAATATATATACAAACCCCCAAATCTAATCCATCAAATATCCCAAGGATTACACAAATATGCTCCCAGTCCCAAAATACAAGCATTCCCTGACTATAATAATCTACTCCTCTATCTTGGAGCTCACTCCGCCTGGCGACCTGAATTTCCTAAAATGTTTAAGATCTTTAGGGTGAGACACCTCTCAGTAAATGAGAATAAGTTATAATCAATGTGTGATAATGAGTTTAACATATCACATCATTTTCATAAAAATATCAATTTAACCAAGGAATCATGGAAATCTATTCTCATAACCATATACATATGTATACATTTGTAACCATATATTTTTCTCAAAAATATAATCATGCTCAAATATAATCATCCTCAAGCTGTGTGGTTGCTTGAGGATGATTGAGTTAGTGCAACCTACACGCTCCCCAAGCTGTATGGTTGCACTAACTCAATCAGTAGCAACGGTACCGTGCTCTCATATCATTAACCAATTGGGTTCTCATTTCCATCACTTGTTATAAATATAGGTTTATTTCCAAAAATTTCCATTTCTCATAAATATGTTTAAGCCCATGAGTATCCATGTGTATATATCACATCTCGTCTATAACTCAAGGCCCATTTCCCACAAACATGTCCAAGCTCATGAGTATCCATGTGTATGTAACACATCCCGTCTGTGACTCATGGTTATTCATCATATCTAATAAAAACATGTTTGTATAAAATCTCATTTCATCATATCTATGTAAAGCATATCTATAGATATCTCATATCAACATAGCTGTTTGCATCATATCTGTTTATATCTTAACATAAACCCCATTCATCATAAAAATAAAAAAAATTCACAGATTCATTTTTCAGTAATCACAATCATTTCTCATGCCACATAGATTTTCAATAATATTTAACTATATAATAATTATCCAGTAAAACATTGGATATTTCCAAAACTACCATTATATATATATATATATATATATATATATATATATATATCTGATAAGTCAAAAAATTCACATGTAATATCTTCATATCATACTTCAATTTAATTAATTAAATTTTCCAAAATTTCTGACATAATTTATTCCTCTTACCTGTTCCTAAGGACGTGCCTGTTAGTTTCCTAGACCAACGCCCGCAGCATTCGCACAAACCTTTGTATTCACATGCCTAGTTTAATCAGCTCAATCCCAAAAAGCATATCATCCTATCATTCCTAAATCCATACACTCCCAAAAACTAATTAAACTTTAAAAAAATAACTCACTTACCCTAATTTTGGAGTGGTGCCCAGAAACCCTAAAACACAATTTCGCTCCAATTAATCTACTAAGGGTCAATCTTAGGATCCCGTGGTGGCGTCTGATCGTCGAATCAGACAGGAATCGAAGAGAAATCGAAGAGAGAAGGGAGAGGTTGTCATAGGGTTGAGAGAGAGAGAGAGAGAGAGAGAGAGAGAGAGAGAGAGAGAGAGAGATTATTTTTTTCTTTTAAATGAAATAAGCTTGTAGGATTTTCTTTTATTTAGCACTGCTAGACAAAACCATCTACGGTTTGGATTTTTTACCCCTATGTTTTCACTGTTTTACCGTTACTGGGCTGCGGTTACACAAAACCGTCGACAATTTTCTGTCCTCCCACAAAACCTTCAACGGTTTGGTTTTTACTCCTTCCTTATTTATTTTCTATTCTTATTATTTTCGGGTCTCTACAGCATTCAAAAGTAAAGATGGCTTATATGAATGGTTGATGGTCATTTTGTAACGATCCCAAAAATATATATACATGATTAGTGTAATAATCCTAAAAATAATTAATTAATTAATTAATTAATTAATTAATTATTAATTAAGTAGAATAATATAATATAATATAATAATACTATATATATATATATATATGTATATATAAAAGTTTCTGAAGGATTAGGACCTCTTCTGATCCTTTAGGAAATCAAATTCCCCCCCTCACGTTCTCTCTCCGCTCTCTCTCCCTTTGTGATCTCTCATCCCTTCTCTCAGTTTCCCTCTCAATTTTTTGTTCTTCTCTTTGCAAAATTAAAGAACGAAAATCATCCCCGGGCCCCAAATCCGCTCTTCAAAGATTTGATCGGGGAAATTTCATCTTCTGCACGCCGTAGGCACTACTCCAGAGTTAGGGTAAGTGGACTAACAGGGTTTATGTTAAATATATTTCTGATTTAAATTGTTTTTGTGAATTCAATTATTTTCATATGTTTGGGCTAAATTATGCCGCAAAAATTTGATCATATTGGGTTTTTGGGAATATATTGGAATTAAATTAAATAAGTGAAATTGATCATACCCGCTTTTTTATTTAAATTTACTACATATATATATTTATAAGAATTTTCTAGGTAATTTATGAATTTATTATTATTATACAAATCGTATGGCATGAGTTTTATTTTATTGCATAATTAAGTAAGTTTGGGATTTTTGCGGCATGATGTTTATTACGTGTTTGATTAGGAATAATGATGAGATTTATTACAAATTTTATGTGTGATGTTTATTACGTGTTTGATTGAGAATAATGATGAGATTTATCACAAGTTTTACGTTGAGAAAATGATAAGATCATTATACTGTTGTATTGCATAAATTGCAATTATATGTTTTAAGAACCTTGATGGGCCGGATGTGGTGAATGCTCAGTACTGTAGCTACAAAGGAATATTAGTGCAGTCACACTGCAGTGGAAGTGTTGGCGGTGGATAGTCGATTTGGCCTGAGTAGGGGTGTATACGCTTGTTTCCGGACCAGGATGTGATAGGCAAATCGATCTTACAAACATAAACTTTGGATTTAGCTTTGGTCGACCAACTAAGCTAAGTCCAGTCTTCGGACCGTACAACTCGGTCATGGGGGTTAAACATGACATGCATAGGCCAAAAAGGAGTTCTTTTATACATATTTGTGTATTTATGTGATTATGATCATATGATAAGCTTAAATTCTGATTTGAATGAAAGTATGTTTAATTTTCTATAATTGATTTACAATTATTCAAATGTAGTTTTCACGGCTAAAATTATTAAATGTATTTTTATATTGTGAAGCTCATATCAGTCATACACTAATAATTATCTAGTCCTTACTTATTGAGAGGTGTCTTACTCCAATTTTTATCAAACATTTCAGATATCTTGAGGAACTTAGTCGAAATCAGAGTAGCGTAGCAGAAACGTGGATGGGATTAGAAAAAGTGGTTTGAATTAAATATTAAATTTATTATTTTTGTGTATTTTAGAATTTCTAAGGATATATTAAATTTGATATTGGAGATAATGTTATAATAAGGTTATTTAGTACTCTGATATAATGAATTTGAGGTCTTCCGATGTATAAAACCATTTATAGGTTCATATTGTTACAGTTAGTATCGGAGCTATAGGAACCCTATCAGGTTCGTGTTACTACACATTTGATCTCACTAATGCACCTAATACCTTTATGAGAGTGATGACTCAAATTTTGAGACCTTTCATTAGACATTTTCTTGTTATCTATTTTGACGATATTTTAATTTATAGCCAAATAAGGAAAGAACTTCTAATTCAATTAAGAAGAGTGTTTGAAGTGCTAAGAGAGCAAAAACTTTATGCAAATCTGAAAAAGTTTACTTTCATGACCTTTCAAATAATCTTTTTAGGATTTGTTGTGTCTAAAAGTGGATTTTCTATTGATCCTGTAAAGGTCAAGGCTATTCAAAATTGGCCTACTCCCAGAAATATCCATGAAGCAAGAAGTTTCCATGTTAGCCACATTTTACAAAAGTTTCATTAAGAACTTTAGTACCATCATGACACCCATCACAAATTATCTTAAAAAATGTGAATTCATATGACCTAAAGCTATAACTAAATGTAACGACCTCAAAAATAATATGCATGGAAGTGTTAAAAAAAATAATTAATTAAAATAAAAATAAAAATAAAAAAATTAAATTAAATGATTAAATAATTAAATAATAATAATATTAATATGTTGATATATATAAGGATGTGTGTGTGTATGTATATATATATATATATATAAAAGCATTGTGACGACCTGCTTAATTTTCATATATATATTTTTCATTTGTATATTACAAAATCACAAATCTCAACTCAACAGATCATAATCCACCTGAACCCGTGGGTACCAGGGATACATTAGAACACATAATGAAAGCCTAAGCAGCAGGAAACATACAATTACAATATTATAAATGCAAAGATATCCATCACATTACCATAAATACTAGAGTCACTATATCCACTATATTTTAGTATATACATCCAAAAAACAAGATCTAGGGACATTTCCCACAAAATCCAACTGTCCTTACTAAAACTTACCCTTCAAAGAGGGTAGACAAACAACATTAGATCAGCGGGGCTTTTCCTGCTCTCCTATCTAAGGCTCCTAAAAAGTTTATAAAATTTTGAGGTGAGACACCTCTCAGTAAGGCAAATAAACTAATATCAGTGTGTGGTAACATGAATATTCCGTGTTATACATATACCATATAGAACATATTTGGTAACTGTTTGTCAAATCTAGGAAAACATATATATCATCAAAACATGACAGAACATACTGCATTTTCATAAACATATTTCATCTCATATAATAATAATACAAAAACATTCCTGATAGGTTAGCTGACTGTTGTCATGTATTACCCCCACATGACTGGGTTGTATGGCCCGAAGGAAGGACTTAACAATGGTTGGCCGACCACTGCCAAGTCAAAAGTACAGTCTGTAAGTCTGATGGGTCTACTAGACCTGGTCCGTACACCAGGGGCGCTCACACACTTCTTAAAAACCATATCGACCATCCAATCTCACACCACTCCGTACAGTGGCGTTAACACAGATATCTTGATCATGATGACCATGGACACATAACAATGGTACCGTATAAGTGTTAGCCTAGACCAAGCCAACCTGGTTCTGATATCATATAACATATACTGAAATTGTGATACATGGATATATCATATCATTAATTATCATATCAATCATATCATTTTACATATATACGTATATCATGAAAAATCATCGGTCCGTACGCCGGTATTTCACATTTTATCATAGTTCGGCCCATACGCCGACAAATCATAGCATAACACAGCCCGTACGCTGGCAAATCACATCCATTGCTCAGCCCGTACGCCGGCGAATCATATACATAGCTCAGCCCGTATGCTGGCAAATCATACACATAGTAAGGCCCATATGTCATCAAAACATATAAAAATCTCGGCCCGTACGCCGGTTTTCCATTATAAAAATCCGTATCATTAACACATTCCCATAAACAGTATTTCATATTAATTTCTACTCATGCCACACTAAATAGGTTTTTTGTATATTTAACATATCATCACTTTCAACAGTATTTTCGCAAATATAAATCATATATAAATATATTTATTTTCCTGAAATCAAATGTTATAACAGTATACATATTTTTTATAAAATATTAGCTTAGTTTACCCCCTTATCTGATTCCTGAAAAGTTCATAAGAAAATCTGTCCCACGCCCACAGGGTTCTCAACTCAACACCCTGGAAACAGCATTCCCCAAAACTAAAGTTCAGTATTTCTACGTGTATAACACTTCCTACAACTGTCAAATAACCAAATACTGAGTAGAAAGCCTTACCCTGGATTTTGGATGGTTTCTAACTCAGCCCCATCGATGATCCGCTCTGGCAGACTTGCAGAGAACTTTCCCAGGAGTGTCATGGTGGCTTCAGATCGTTGAACCGGTGGAAATCCGACCCAAAATCTTAGTGAGAAGGAGGAGAAACCATATGAGGAAAGAGAGAGAAATTCGGCGCAGGGAAATGATAGAAAATTATCGTTTAACCCTATTTATACTGCGGGATTCGTCGACGAGTCACGTCACCTCATTGACGAATTTTATAGAAAGTTTGTCGCCGAACATCAACTCTCGTTGACGAATTTCAGGTTTCCACAATTCTCTCTCGATATCTTCTCGTCGACGAATCCTGTCGTCGTCGACGAGCTCCTCCTATACCCTCGTCGACAAGTCCCCTGTGTTCATCAACGAGGAGCTAAAAAATTTCTCAGGATTATGCCATCCAAAATGCAATGTCGTCGACGAACGCGAAGACTCCCTTTCTTTTATTATTTAAATACCATTATTCTTCGGGTCGTTACATTCTCCCCTCCTTACAAAATTTAGTCCTCGAAATTTACTATTCATGTAACTCGTCATCCCTTAACAAGAAAAGGGTCTACTTATTTTATTACTTACCCTCACTTATGACGGAGGCATACCGTGATTATATTTTGGGTCCTAGGAGATTACATGTACAAAAGAAAAATTCTCCCAAAACTAAAATGCTACATCAATTAAACTATTACATATACCTATAAAAGAAATATTACTTAACTACTTAAGTTTCTTGAAATAGTCGTGGGTATTTCTGCTTCATCTGCTCCTCGGATTCTCAAGAAGCCTCTTCAATGGTATGATTCCTCCACAATACTTTCACCTGAGGAATCTGCTTGTTACGTAACTCCTGTACTTTCCTATCCAAAATTTGTACCGGTACCTCCTCATACACCAATGAATTACTAAGTTCTAATTCATCATAACTGATGATATGAGAAGGATCTAGGACGTATTTCCTCAACATAGCAATATGGAATATGTCGTGGATCCTGGACAACATAGGTAGTAAAGCTAGCATGTAGGCTACTGACCCCACTTTATCTAGAATCTCAAATGAACCGATAAACCTAGGACTAAGTTTACCCTTCTTCCCAAATCGCATAACCCCTTTCATCGGAGCTATCTTCAAAAACACATGATTACCCACATCAAATTCCTGATTCCTGCGGCGATTATTAGCATAACTTTTTTGTCGGCTTTGAGTTGCACTGATCTTGTCTCTGATAAGCCGAACCTTATCACGCGCTTGCTGCACAAGCTCTGGCCCCACTACTCCCCGCTCACCCACTTCATCTCAAAATAAGGGAGAACGACATCTCCTACCGTATAAATCCTCAAACGGTGCCATGCCAATACTGGTTTGATAACTGTTATTATACGCAAACTCTACTAGTGGCATGAACTGAGTCCAACCAACCCCAAAATCCAATACGCATCACGGAGCATATCCTCTAATGTCTGTATCGTCCTCTCAGTCTGTCCATCTGAATGAGGATGGAATGTCGTGCTAAATGACAATTGAGACCCTAGTGCTTCCTACATACTCTTCCAAAAACGTGATGTAAAACGCGGGTCTTGATCTAACACAATCGATACTGGCACCCCATGAGAACAAACTATCTCTTGAATGTAGATCTCCGCTAAATGGTTGAGGGAGTAGCTGATCTTGATAGGTATAAAGTGGGTGGTCTTAATCAAACGGTCAATTCACCCAGATGGCATTCTGGCCATGTAATGTCGTTGGCAGTCCTAACACGAAGTCCATAGATATATGATCCCACTTCCACTCTGTCAAATAACGGCTGCAATTGCCCTGTCAGCTTCTGGTGCTCAGCCTTTACCTACTGGCACGTTAGACACTGTGCTACATACTCGACAATCTCTCTCTTCATACCACTCCACCAGTATGACTCTCGCAGATCCCTGTACATCTTCGTACTATCGAGATGAACTGTATACAAAGATCTGTGAGCCTCCTCTAAAATAGTCTTCCTGATCTCAGTATCGGATGGAACGTATAATTTGGAATGGAACCGCAAAGCTCCATCATCTGCAATACTGAATTCCTCCCCCAGACCACTCTGTACTCTGTCTGTCACATCTGCTAATTCTGGGTCTTCCTTTTGGGCAGCTTTAATTCTCTCCTGCAAAATAAGCTGCACCATTAAACTGGCAATGTGAGCCTGACAACCACTCTCAACTAATTCAATGTCGAATCTCTCCAGATCCATTATAATCAGATATTGGATCTCCATAGTCGCCAACGTTGATTCCATAGACTTCCTGCTCAACGCATCAGCTACCACGTTTGTTTTTCCCGGGTGATAACTGATGGTACAATCAAAATCCTTAATTAACTCTAACCACCTTCTCTACCTCATATTCAATTCCTTTTACATAAAGAAATACTTTAAGCTCCTGTGGTCGGAGAAAATCTCACACTGCTCATCGTACAGGTAATGCCTCCAAATTTTCAATGCGTGTACCACTGTAGCCAATTCAAGATCATGTGTAGGGTAGTTCTTTTCATATTCTTTCAACTTCCTAGACGCATACGCCACTACTCTGCCATGCTGCATCAATACATAGTCAAGTCCCTTCAATGACGCATCACTGTAAATGACATACCCCTTACCCCCTGATGGGATAACCAATACTGGTGTTGTGACTAATCTTTGCTTCAATTCTTGAAAACTCTACTCACGACTGTCGTCCCACTCAAATATGACATTCTTCCTCGTCAGTCATGTCAAAGGTCCTGACAAAGCTGAGAATCCCTCAACGAAACGGCGGTAATAGCCAGCTAGCACCAAGAAACTCCAGATCTCCTGGACATTTCTCGGTCTAGCCCAATTCACTACCGCCTCAATCTTGCTAGGATCCACAGAAATATCGTCTCTAGATACAACATGCCCCAAGAACACGATCTTCTTAAGCCAGAATTCACATTTATTGAACTTGGTGTACAATTTCTTTTCCCGAAGTGTCTGCAAAACCTGCCTCAAGTGCGTCTCATGCTCCTCCTAGCTCCTCGAATAGACCAGTATATCATCATTAAAAATAACAACAAACTGGTCTAGGTATTGGTGGAAGACTCTGTTCATCACGTCCATAAATACCGCAGGTGCATTTGTCAAACCAAACGGCATAACAAGAAACTCGTAATGCCCGTACCTGGTCCTAAAAGCCGTCTTCGAGACGTCTTCTGCTTTCACTTTTACCTAATGGTAGCAAGATCTGAGGTCAATCTTCGAATACACCTGTGTACCCTAGAGCTAGTCAAACAAATCGTCGATACGAGGTAGAGGATACTTGTTCTTAATTGTCATTTTATTAATCTTCCTATAGTCCATACACATCCTCTATAACGACCTGCTTAACTCATCACATAATAAGTATAAATAATAATAACATTAACCCGAACCCGTGGGCAGCGGGGATAACCTGACATACACAGCGAAAACCGAAACAGCAGTAAAAATAATTTACATCCATCAAACCATTAATTACATAATTCCACAGTCTACTACATTCCCAAAATATAGTATTTGCATACAATCTCCAAAACATCAAAATAGATATATAATCTTACAACAAAAATCTCCTAATCCTAGATCAAAGCTTACCCTTCTAGCAGGGAAGCTCAACTCACTCAACGGCGGCCACAACCCGCCGGTCTCTCAGGGTTTCCTGAAAAATTAGTTGAGTTCGGGGGTGAGACACATCTCAGTAAGGTAAATAAACTAAATACAGTTGTGTGACATCATGAATATATAATGCAGTTATACATATACAATATATTTCACATATTTGTAAAAATTCATCATTACTGAATCATCATATACTTTCATATTTTCTAATAATTCATACTAATAATGAAATGTCTGTTATAGCAAATAAAACTGAAAACATACTCAAGATGAATAGTTAGCTGATGTCATATATTACCCCCCATGACGTGTTGTGCAGCGCAAAGGTGGGACCCGACAATGGCTAGCCGACCACTGCTGAGTCAAAAATGTCTATAAGTACGATAGGCCCGCCACACCCTGGTCAGGATTGCCAGGTGGACGTCCACACTCTACTAAAAGCCACATCGGCTATCCATCTCCCAACCCCTCGTGGGGTGGTTAGTACCAATCTGATCATAGATATCTGATCTATAAGTTACGGTACCGAGCTCCTAAACTGAACTAAACTAGCATCCGAGTTCTAATAACATATAATATATGATAATGTAGCATCTTTCATAATTTCATAAATACGGCTTTGCACCAAAATCATTTCACAAATACAGCCTTGTGCCAAACATTTCATAAATACGGCCTCGCGCCGAAATCATTTCATATATACACGGCCTCGCTCCGGAATCATTTCAGTTATATACGGGCTCGCGCCGAAATCATTTCATATATACACGGCCTCGCTCCGGAATCATTTCAGGCATATACATTCTGAAAATAAAGTAATTATCATGTATTTTTCAACATCATCATAACATACTGTATCTTTTCATAATACCTAAAAACATGCTTTACTCGTAAAATCTTCCATATCATAATACTTTTCATGAAAAATAACATTCATGCCACACAAAGCTGGGTAAATCATACATTTCATTCTAAAATTATAATTTCCGTACAACAGCAGTATTTTCCTAAATATGCGTTTATTCCATAATATTCAAATATCGTACATATTTTCCAGAAAATCAATTTGCTCATAAATAATAGTAATTTGCATGAAAAATAACTGTTTTAGTTTATTCCGTTACCTAGCTACTGAGAAAAGCCTCTATAAATATCCTGGTCTAACACTCATAGGGTTTCCTAATCAAAGCCCTAAAAACGACAACCCTCATAACCAAACATTAGTATTTTTTCGTAAATAACCTTACTTATGACTACAGAAAGACCAAATTTGGCATAAAAAACATTACCTTAACTTAGGGACGAATTTCAACTCAGCTCTACTGATGATCCGCTCCGGCAGATATGGAGAGAGCTTCTCCAGGAGCATTGTAGTGACTTTAGATCATCGAACCGGCGTAAATCTAGCCTGAAATCGAAGAGAGAAGGAGAGGGAACTGAAGGGAGAGAGAGGGAGTGATATTTTCCTTAATTTTGAAGTTAAATTAGGGTTTTTGATATTTATAGGACTGGATTCGTTGAGGAGCCACGTCATATCGTCGACGAGTCCTTTAACAATTTTGTCGATGAAACTCACTCCTCGTTGATGAAATTCAAACTGCTCAAAACCTCTCTCGATATTTCCTCGTCGACAAATCCCTTATGTTCGTCGATGAGGCCCTGATAATTTCTCTTCGTTAGAGCTCCCCACGGAGATACACTGGGTCATATGAAGCCCTTATCAAGCAGATCTTGCAACTGATTCTTCAATTCTACCAATTTTACTGGCGCCATCCGATAAGATACTTTAGAAATCAGTGTTGTACAGGAAGGTAGATCAATAGGGGAATCTACCTCACGGTCGGGTGGCAAGCCTAGGAACTCGTCTGGGAAAACATCTGTAAACTTCTTTACTACAGGCGTGTTAGCAAGTTTCAATTTATTCTCTGACATCTCCTTCACAACTACCACAAACCCTTGACAACCAGTCAGTAGTAGTCTTCTAGCCTGAATAACTGAAACTAGTTAAGGTGAGGATTGCACTCGCGACCCTACGAACTTGAATTCTACTTCCCCCGAAGATCTGAATATCACTTCTTGTGCTTGGCAATCTATGCTGGAAAAATTAGCTGCTAGCCAATCCATGCCAAATATAATATCAAACCCGTACATGTCTAGCACTATCAGATCAGCAGACAAAGTCTTTCCTTGAATATTAATTGGACAACCTCGGAGCACCTTACTACACCTCACTGCTGACCCAGTCGGTGTAGATACCAACAATTCAACATCTAATGATTGTGTTTCAGCCTCACATAATTTAACACACCCCAAAGACATGAACGAGTGTGTAGCTCTTTAATCAAACAATGCAATAACTTTAAAATAAAGCATAATAACCATACATGTCACCGCGTCACCTGCCGTATTCCTCTGCTGGCCCCCACGTGGCGCTTGATAACCTCCCCAATATGGTTTGGGAGCTGGAACTGCATCTGGTGGAGTAGGGCAGTTTTGCACCATGTGCCCCGATCTAACGCAGTGATAGCACACCACACCACCAGCTCGACACTCTCCTCAGTGCCTCCTACCGCAAGTCTGACAGATAGGAGGACCCTACCTTGTCTACACCTCGCGTTCTCCCGTATCCTGCCTCCGCCCTCTGCCATGATTTATTCTCCTCCACTGACCCGGCCTATGACCTTGCTAGTAGCCTGTAGATGCAAATCTCTTCCTCTATCCCTGCTCCTCTTCATCAGATGCTCACCAATCTCTGTCAAGGTTGCCCTGTCGACTAACTTAGCAAAGTCCTAGATCCGCAGCACCACCATCTACTTGAATATGCTCCGCCTCAAGCCTCTCTCAAACTGCCTTACCTTTTTCATTTCATCAGGAACAATGTACGGGGCGAAATAAGAGAGCGTATATTGCTGGACGGATAGCTGTCCCTATTTCAGACTTAGAAACTCTTATACTTTAGCCTCCCTAATAGTAGCTGGAAAATATCTATCGAAAAATAATTCTTTAAACCGGTCCCATGTCATGGCTATCAGAGTCACCCTCTGCTGCTCCAATAGTTTTACCACAGTCCACTACCTTTCGGCCTCTCCTGTCAGTCTATAGGTGACAAAGAGAACCCTCTATTCCTTAGTACACTGCAAGACAGTCAAGACTTTCTCAGTCTCCTGCATCCAGTTCTCAGCGGCTGCAGGATCAACTCCACCTGATAACGCCGAAGGATTCATCTTTGTAAACTTTTCTATAGTGCACCTATGCCTTGCAGATGGACCACTCTGCTCCCTCGAGCTCTTAGCAATCTCAGGCATAACCTACTGAGCCATGCTACGTAATGCCGCGTCAGAGTCAGTCCCAGCTACACCTAATGGTCTTGCTCCATCACTGCCACTCACATGGGCACTACACCTCCTGGATCCATCCTGAAAACAACAAACACAACTTAGAAATTCTATCCTTATAATTTGCCCACCTATCCTCACCACTTATCTCAACATTTCTAACTCATTTCTAATCCTAGTCCTACATTCTAGGAACACAACCCGACAATAGCTTGCTATGGTTTTCTTGAAATCGTCATCCTAGGAAAAACATAGAAACTACAACGGAAGTCCTGCCTCCAGACTGTAGAACAACCTTAAATCATTTCCTAAACTCTGGTATTGTTTCCGCTGCATTGTAAAGTCTATAGAACCTAGCAACCTAGGCTTTGATACTAAATTGTGACGACTTGCTTAATTTTCATATATATATTTGATTTGTATATTACAAAATCACAAATCTTAACTCAACAGATCATAATCCATATGGACCCGTGGATACCAGGGATACATCAGAACACATAACGGAAGCCTAAGCAACAGGAAACATATAATCACAATATTATAAATACAAAAACATCCATCACATTAACATAAATACCAGTCATTATATCCATTTATTTCAGTATATACATCCTAAAAACAAGATCTAGGGAAATTTCCCACAAAATCCAACTGTCCCTACTAAAACTTACCCTTCAAATAGGGTAGACAAACAATATTAGATCAGCGGGGCTTTTCCCGCTCTTTTATCTGAAGCTCCTGAAAAGTTTATAAAATTTTGGGGTGAGACACCTCTTAGTAAGGCAAATAAACTAATACCAGTGTGTGGCAACATGAGTATTGCGTGTTATACATATACCATACAGAACATATTCAGTAATTATTTTGTCAAATCTAGGATAACATATATATCATCAAAACATGGCAGAACATATTGCATTTTCATAAACATATTTCATCTCATATAACAATAATACAAAAACATTCCTGGTAGGTTAGCTGGTTGTTGTCATGTATTACCCCAAATGATTGGGTGTGTGCGCCCGAAGGCGGGGAGTCTCTGACAATGGTTGGTGGACACTGGAGAGTTGTCAAAAAGTACAGTCTGTAGTTGAGTTGGTGTCTGGCAGACATTGTTGGCTGTACCACCAATGGGCGCACATCTTCAGTTAAGAAATACCACATCGGACCATCCAAATCTCACACCATACGTTAACAGCGGAGGTTGTAGAGGGTTGACAAAGATATCACATGTAATTTCATGAAGTACTATGGACACTAGACGCGACTGGTACCTGTGACAGTGCTTAGCCCTAGACAATCCAACCGGTTCTGATATCAATAACACATATGGAAACTATGATACATTGATATCTCATACCATCATTATCAGATAAGTCATATCATTTTGCATATTACGTATATCATGAAAAATCATCAACCCGGTTACCGGATCACATTTTACTATAGCTTGCCCGGAAACACCCGACAAAATAGTATCCGATAAAGAAGACGAGGAAGATGAGGAAACAGAATAAACAGAGAACTCGGCTAGGACGCCGGCAAAAACATATAAAATCTCGGCCCGTCTACGCCGTTGTTAGCATTATAAAATCCATATCATAACACATTCCTAGAAAGTAGTATTTCGTAATTACTTTTCTAGGCTCAGTAACACTAAACATGTTTTTTTTATATTTAACTTCATCAATTTCAACAGTATTTTTCCCAAATAATAACATATGATAAATATATTTATTTTCCTGAAATCAAATGCTGAGCTATAACAATATACATGTTTCATAAAATACTAGTTTAAGTTTATCCTCTGACCGCTACAAAATAGTGCTTCTACCGAATAGAGATTTGTACCCAGTTATAACTCTACATTACTAGCAAACTGATAGGAATATGATAAACACTCAATGTAGTAAAGGGTTTCTCTCAAACTAATGCAAGTACAGCAATCTGAGTGTGAGCTGTTAGTGATATTGCTGTTAGGATCTTTGAATCAAGAGATAACAATATCCTCACAAAGTGCCGTAAGTATCAAAATTTTGAGCAACAAGCAAATATCTCAAAAATGATTTTTCTCAAAGATCAAGCACAAGAGATATGTGAAATTAGTTGGTAAAAATATTCACACACAAAATACAATACACGCTCCTTGAGTTTTGCTCCTCTTTTCTCTTGTTCCCCAGGCAACGTTTCCTTCACCTTAGTCGACTGGAAGCACAGTTTGCCAGCGGGAGAACCACGGACATAACAGATAAACCCCCCATGCCCCACAAAAGTATTTATAAAATTGCAAACTCGATGAGTGCACCTAGAGAGTTTCCCAAAAAATGACTTATGAACTGAAATCACAGGGAAAAATCAAAGCTTACTCTCACTTAAACAATGACTTAATCAAAATACAACAAATTGGAGACGTGATTAAGCTATTATAGGAATGATCTCTAAACATCTACTAAATAATTTTTGCAAGGAGAAGTGAGTAAGAATGGGAAGTAGTGGCTTGTAGTGTGAAAAAAAAAGGTATTGAAAAGGTTAGAAAGAATATTCTAATGGATGTTGCCTAACTTAGTTAATAATCAAAAAAACCAAATGAGGAGATGTATATAATAGACCACTCCAAAAAATTCTAACCGTTCAGGAATCATGTCGATATTTTTGGAAAAGTTACAGTGAGGTTAATTAGAATAGTCAACCCTGTTTTACCTCAGTAGTAAAAAATTGGGCAGCCTCGGAGAGTTTTCGGTTCGAATCTAGATTTAACGGTTTCGGTTTTTACCATATCACAGATTCAATGTCGACGCCCAAGGCCATTTTTGAACTGAGGGTTTGGTCGACCATATTAAGGTGAGTTTGAACCCTACGAGTTTAATTTGACAGGGCATGTTCGGTGTTGACACAAATTATGAGGTTTGTTGAGCTCTAAAGTCCAAACTGGTGAAGGTAAGAGGGTCGGTCTCGACTCATCGACCTACGGGCATTGGGACACTCAACCCATATGTCAGTTCGGTTGACCATATAGTTCAAGTTCATCTAAAAGTGGTCGATTGAATAGTCAACAGTTGACTCTGGGAGGTTTGGTCGACCCAAAGCGGGTGAGGAAGGGGGGGGGAGACGGAGACATCTGCTCTGGCCCAACCGAAAGACGTCAAACTGTGTGCATTTAAGTCTTGATTTTGTGATAATTGACCTCCATTGATATATATTGTGAAATGGGGCTTTTACTAAGTGACTGCCTGTGCAAAGGTATTGACCACTAAGGTGCTTTTCTAAGTTGTTTTACGTTAGTCCCAAAAAATTCTGGCCATCGGTCAGATCCCAACATCCCATTAAGGTGTGCAAATAATGATCTTGAGCTTATCTATCATATCATGCATGTAATGCATTGATTATTACAAATCATAATTAATATTACATACTCAAAATAAAATGAAATATAAATTACAACAATAAACACTTTGGGTCTTCATTTGCTTCAAGTCATCATATATCTTTGCCCATTTTATCCTGCATAAAAATCTGGTAACTATTAAATACTAAAGTATTTGTCATAATTAAAATAGGATATGACTTGTAAGGTCAACATAGAGAGAGAGAGAGAGAGAGAGAGAGAGAGAGAGAGAGAGGAGAGAGAGAGAGAGAGAGAAGTGTTGAGATGAGGATACTTGAGCGGGGTTTGCCGGGAGGGGTAAGTTTGCCAAGTAGAGGACTTGCAGGGTGTGTGTGTGGTGTGGGAGAGAGTGGAGAGATGAGAGAAGAGAGGAGAAGAGAGAGAAGAGAGGAGAGAGCCGATGAGGGAGGAGAGGAAGCGAAGTTGCAAGTGAAGGAGGCAGAAAGAGAGAGAGTGGCGAAAGGTAGAGAGAAGGAGACCGAGCAGGAGAGAGGTGGACGAGGAGAGAGAGAGAGGAGAGAGAGAGAGAGAGAGAAGTACTTGTGTGTAAGAATTGAAACTAGAGACAAAACAACAAACGGTTACAAGGGGACCTTGAGAAGCATGAAAATGGTGTCATCATCAAGTGGTCTGTTTCCAAGTAAGGGGACCTTAAGAAGCATGGAAATGGTTTTAAAGGGTATGTTGCCAAATAGAGGACTTGCAAGAAACAACAAAGGGTTATAAGGGGACCTTGAGAAGCATGGGAATGGTACCAATTATTAAATGTTAAAGTAATCACATTTTTCTTAAAGGAAAAAAAATAGAGAGAGTAGTTAGGTTACTCAACTTGATCTCTTGCATATGAGAGAGAGAGAGAGAGAGAGAGAGAGAGAGAGAGAGAAAGAAAGAAAGAGAGAGAGAAGACTTGCAAGGAACAACAAATGGTTACAAAGGGAACTTGAGAAGCATGTTACAAAGGGACCTTGAGAAGCATGGAAATGGTTCCAAGTGTTAGCACAGAAGGAGCCCATGGGTAGGCTTGATACGTATGGGTAAGCACCAACTTGACCCAAAAGCTTAAACCTAGTGAGACTTGGGTCCAACCATGTATATAAGCATCCATTATCCATTTAATTTTTTCTATAATACCCCAACCCCAAAGGGTTTGGGATATTTACTTTTTATCATTGATTTACAGCAGAAGTAAATAAACTTAATTATTATTAAACCAGATCGCTAATTATTCATATTACAATCATTTGTTTCAAAGAAGAAAAATTACATAAGCATAAATATCTGGCATCATACTAATATTTCTAATCAAGCTTTATTTTTCTATTCTATTCCCACCCGCATGCTTGCTATGCCTGATTTCCGATATGTCCTTCAGAGTTATCTGAAATGTAAAAATATGATTGGGGTGAGACGACACTCAGTAAGTAAATAAGATTATTATTAGTGTGTGACTAAAATGAGCTTTTAAAATTTCGTAAAACAACATTTAATATTATAACTTCAAAACTGCTTCTAAAATAAATGTAAATTTAAAAATTTCTGCATAAAACTTTTGTCATCAACTATAATAGTAAAATTTTATAATCATAAACTATAACTGTTAAATTAAACTTTTAACTTTAAAACTGTAAAAATATTTAATTATTCACATATATATACTTTTCCTTATACGTTTCCTTTAGATCGTCATTTAGGTACAATAATGACATTTTTCATATAAACATATATTTTTCTTTCAAATCATTAATAACTCTATACACGTAATTAAATATGTATAAACATATATTGTAAAAACCACCCTTAGGCTTGTTAGCCGTAAGTCATGTTTACCCCCATGATTGGGTTGTGCAGTCCGAAGACTAGACTTAGCTGCCTGGCCGACCAAATTAAATCAACGTACGTAAACATTAAGTGAAATTTTCCTTATTAAGTCGTGATCCGAAAGCAAGTGTGCACTCAGAAGAAATCCACTAACATAAATAACCACTCTGTAAACAGTGTGGGTGTATTCTGATCCATTTAAACTGCAAGCTGCAGCATCGAGCATCAGTAATTTTGAACTTTCGTTGCCATAAGAGGTTTTAAAATCATCTTATTATAATTTATGCAATTTAAAATAATATTGTGAAAATCTCATGTTTACTCATATTTTCATAAAACATGCAACGTAGAAATAAACTCATGCCACACAATTTTTGTATTAAAAATATATATAATTTTTTTTTAATAGAAAGAAATGCTGAAAATTTACCCGAGGGAATTAGAACATTTCTTAACCCAAAAATAAATGCAAGTACATTAAAGATAGAACTGGTATAATTAAATATGCGTTAAAAAATAAACTCATGGAAATTTTATGGAACTAAATAACATAATTGAATTTTACTTACAAAATAAACTCGGGTATGAATTTTAAAATAACTAAAAAAACAAACATAATCAAATTTACTTACCTCTTCTTTTACCTTGTGCTACGAACACAATAATTATCTCTAAGAAATGAGATCGGAAAGAGTAGGTGAGTGAGAACTTACTCCAAAATTTTCTCTCCACCACTAATTATTTCACTCACTAATCCTTCTCTTCCTTTGAAAATTTTTGTAAAAAATGAAGGTTGAAAACTTCCTATTTAGAGGAAAATTTTGGGAAAGAAATGGAATTTGTAAAAGTGTGGGGAGATGGGTGAAATTATAATTTTTTAAAAATTAAAGAATGGGTAAGGGATGGGCTAGGTATGAGTTAAGTATGAGATAGGGATGGAGGTCATGTGGGAGTTTTTGCCACCACTCCCATTTATTTAATTTTTAAGTAATTACTTAATTAATTAATTAATTAATTAATTAATTTTTTTATTTTTTAAATCATTATTATTATTATTATTATTATTATTATTATTATTATTATTAAGCCATGTTTTAGTTTTTTTTTTTTTTAAATTAAATTCGAATTTTGAAAACTCCTGTGGGCCCCCACACAACTTCGAGACCCAAGTGGGTCCTACGTAACTCCCATAGTCTTCATACGGTTTCATGAGCCCAACATAGCTTCGAGACTCATGTGGACCCCCATACGACTTCAAGACTCATGTGGGCCCCACACAGTCTTGTGGGTCCCGCATAGAATACCTATATTATTATTATTATTTTATCATACATTTCTACAAATTATGTCAGTCAAAACATTATTTTATATACTTATTTATGTATACAAATAGTGTCTACCATGTTTTATCCTATGAAATTTCATTTTGAACAAGCCGACCTCGAGGGAGTGACTGAGCCGCAATGGTCTCTGAGCACTCGCTTAAATAAGACCTTTTTTAGGCATCAAACATGGAATCAAGGATCCTAATAGAGAAATACTTTCATTTGGATACTAACTAAATGACCATTAGTATTATTCTACTTTTTTTTTTTTTTTTTGGTTATTACATCTTCCCCTCCTTATAAAAATTTCGTCCTCGAAATTTACAAAAAATTAAATGAGTATCTTGTATAATGTTGTGCTTTTATCCGATCCTGCTATTGTCGAAAAGATGTCCGAATTTCTGGCGTATTTATGCTTCTAGTTCCCATGATGCTTCCTCAATGTCATGGTTATGCCAAAGTACTTTTACCAATGAAATCTTCTTTGTGAGCAACTCCTGATCCTTCTTGTCTAAAATCTGGATTGGTACTTCTTCATATGATAGAGTGTCACTAACTTCTAACAACTCATAACTTATCACATGAGAAGGGTCTGAAACGTACTTCTTTAACATTGAGACATGGAATACATCATGAATTCTCAATAGTGCAGGAGATAGGGCAATTCTGTACTTCTCCAATACCTCAAATGGTCCAATATACCAGGGGTTTAGTTTGCCTTTTTCCCCAAACCTCATGATTCTTTTCATTGGAGGAACTTTTAAAAATATATTATCCCCCACTTCAAACTCCAACTCACGTCAACGGGTATTCGCATAGCTCCTTTGCCGACTTTAAGCGGTTTTTATTTTGTCCCGGATGAGCTTAATTTTCTCAGAGGTCCTTTGTATAATTTCAGGACCTAAAATTCATCGTTCGCCTTTCTCGTCCCAATATAATGGGGATCGACACTTTCGACCATATGACGCTTTATATGGTGTCATCTCTATGCTGGACTGATAACTGTTGTTATAGGCTAACTCAACCAACGACAGATACTGAATCCAACTTCCTTTGAAATCCAGTACATAAGCTCTCAACATATCCTCTAATATCTAAATAGTTCTCTCCGATTGTCCATTAGTTTGAGGATGAAATGCCATGTTGAAAGTAAGTCGTGATCCCAAGGCTCTTTGCAAACTTTTCCATAATTGTGATGTGAATCATGGATCTCGATCTGATACGATAGACACGGGCACGCCATGTAGTCTAACTATCTTTTGAACATGTAACTATGCAAGCTTGGTCATAGAGTAGTTAACTTTGATTGGAATAAAGTGAGCGGTCTTCGTTAGACGATTAACAACCACCTAGATGGCGTTCTATCCATGGAGTGCTGGAGGTAGCCCAATTACAAAATCCATGGAGATGTGCTCCCATTTCCACTAGGGAATGTGGAGTGGTTGCAGTGGTCCTGCTGGTCTCTGATGCTTAGCCTTTACTTGCTAACAAGTAAGACACTGTTCCATAAATTGTGCAATCTCCCTCTTCATGTTATTCCACCAAAAAGAATCTCTTAAGTCCCAATACATCTTCGTGCTTCCCAGATGCATAGTATAAAGAGATCGATGAGCTTCTTCCAAGATTGTTCTTTTGATATCTTTGTCATTGGGCACACACAATCTAGCTTGGAATTTCAAAACTCCATCATCAGAGATGTTAAAGTCTCCCTTCAGTCCACTCCGTATCTTACCCATAATCTTCACTAGCTCTGCATCTTCCATCTGTGCAGCCTTAATCTTTTCTGGTAAGGTCTGTTGGATTACCAGATTAGCAATGAGAGCTTGATGATTTCCTTCCACTATTTCCACACCAAATCTTTCCAGGTCCATCATAATTTGATGTTGGGTCACCATTGCTGAGACTGACGCATTCATTAACTCTCGACTTAATGCATCTGCTACCACGTTGGCTTTTCTTGGGTGGTAGTTGATGGTGCAATCATAATCTTTGATTAATTCTAACCATCTTCTCTGTCTCATGTTTAATTCCTTTTGCGTGAAAAAGTATTTGAGACTTTTATGGTCCGTGAAAATCTCACACCTTTCACTATATAGATAGTGTCTCCAGATCTTTAGTGTGAATACTACAGCTGCCAGTTCCAAATCATGTGTTGGATAATTCTTCTCATACTCCTTGAGTTGTCGAGAAGCATATGTAATGACCTTCCCCCTGTTGCATTAATACACACCCGAGCCCTTTTCGAGATGCATTACTGTAGATCACAAAACCATCTTCTCCTGATGGAATTGTCAGCACTGGGGCAGTGATGAGTCGTTGCTTTAATTCTTGAAAACTTTGCTCACATTCATCAGTCCACTTATACTTCACATTCTTTCTTGTCAATCTCGTCAAAGGACCAGATATTTTAGAAAACCCTTCCACAAATCGACGATAATATCTTGCCAGACCTAAGAAACTCCTGATCTCATGAATATTCTTCGGTCTCGCCCAATCTACTATCGCCTCTATTTTACTTGGGTCCACAGAAATACCATCCTTAGATATCACGCGCCCTAAGAATGCAACTCTTTCTAGCCAGAACTCACATTTCGTAAGTTTGGCATAGAGTTTTTTTTTTCTTAGTATTTTAAGTACTAGCCTCAAATGGTTCTCATGTTCCCGAGGGCTTTTTGAATAAATCAAAATATCATCAATGAAGACCACCACAAATTGATCTAAATATTCATGAAAAACCCTATTCATAAGATCCATAAAGGCAACATGAACATTGGTCGGTCCAAATGGCATGACTAAGAATTCATAGTGACCATATCTCGTTCGGAATGCAGTCTTTGGAACATATTCTGATTTGATTTTCATTTGATGGTACCCTAACCGGAGGTCAATTTAATAGAAGACTTGTGTTCCTTGGAGTTGATCAAACAAGTCATCTATGCGAGGTATTGGGTACTTGTTCTTAATGGTCACTTTATTTATTTCCAAATAATCAATACACATTCTCATCGATCCATCTTTCTTTTTAATGAATAGTATCAGTGCTCCTCATGGTGACACGCTGGGTCTGATGAATCCTTTGTCCAGCAACTATTGTAATTTTTAGTTCTTTCAATTCTACTTGTGTCATTCTGTATGGAGCTTTAGATATCGGTGTCGTCCCTGGTAGTAGGTCGATAACAAACTCGATTTTGCGGTTAGGAGGTAGCTAGGTAAATCCTCAAGGAATACATCCTAGAATTCCCTTACTATTGGGATATCCTTAAGCTTCAATTCTTCCTTTGGTGCCTCCACCACGCATGTTAGGTACCCCTGACATCCATTCAAGAGTAATCTCTTTGCCTAGATAGCCAACAATATTTGTGGTGAAGGGCATACACGAATTCCATTGAACTTGTATTCTTGCTCTCTAGGAGGTCTAAATACCACCTCCTTATTATAACAATTTATATTAGCATAGCTAGAAGCTAGCCTGTCCATCTCAAGAATTATGTCAAACCTATGCATACTAAATACTACCCAGTTAGCTGATAGTATTCTTTCCTCAACACAAATTAGGTAACCTTTAAGTATTTTTTTACATACTACCGAGGTTCCCATTGGTGTAACCACAGATAACTCAATTTCTAAAGGCTGAGTTTCTATTGCACATATTTTAACATAAGCTGTAGATATAAAGGAGTGTGTGGCTCCATAATCAAATAATAATATTGCTTTCTTGGAGAATATGAGAATAATACCTATCACCACATCATTATAATTTTCGGCATCTCTTGGAGTGAGGGCATAGACACGCGCTTGAGCGGTGTTTTGTTGATTGTTGTCTCGAGGTGTCTGATTGCCTCCTCTTTGTTGATTTATGTTGTAGGAGTTGTTTTGTGGGCATTCTCGTTGCATGTGACCAGGTTTACCGCACCGATAATAGACCCCTAATTCGGCCCGACAGTCACCCCCATGTAGTTTGTTGCATTTTGGACAAGGGGTGCTTTGTACATTATTTGGATTTCTCACTGCTTGCCCTTGCCCCACATTATTGTTATTGTTGTTGTTGTTGCTCCTTTTCCAAAATCCTTGATTTTGACCAGAGTGAAACCCTTGTGGCATGGGCCTCTTTCTCTGGTTACATATTCCCGCGCTCCTTTGTAGACTTTCTTCTGCCTTCGTTGCTTTGTTTACCAAATTGGAGAAGTCTTCAAGCTCGAATACTGTTACCATTTCTTAAATCCTTGAGTTCAAGCCTTCTTCAAATTTTTGAGCTTTCTTTGATTCGTCCGAAACCAAATATGATGCAAAACGGGATAATTCAATGAATTTTGCTACGTATTGTTGTACGTTCATATTTCCTTGTTTCAACTCCAAAAACTCCCTGACCTTAGCATCTGGTGGTTTTGGGGAAAAATCATTCAAAGAAGACTTCCTTAAAACGCTCCTATGTAATAATTGTTGGATTTGGTCCTTCCTCTAGGAGTAAATTTTTCGAGTTCCACCAGCATTTGACCTCATCTATCATTTTATAGGCAACATATAACACCTTTTGTTCATCCGTGCAATGAAGAACTTGTAGTATTTCTTCCATTGATTGCATCCAATCTTCTGCAGCAATTGAATAAGCTTTTCCCTCAAAAGTCGGAGGGTGCATTCGATTGAACTGTTCCACCGTACAACCTTCATGGGTTGGTGGACCATTCCGTTCCTTGGAGTTCCGCAGAAATTCCGCCATGACTTGTGCTATATCCTGCAACACCTTAGTAGCATTGATGTCTTCTCCATTGCAAGTCCCCATATTATTCTTGTTCCTTTCAACACTCACATTGTTGTTCCTTGGGTCCATTTTGAGGGAAAAAGACTAGAGTTATTTTAAAATCATAACCTTATCTTTAAAGTTTAATAAAAGTTATAGGCAAAAGAAAAACGTCCTAATTTACCCGATCTTACCCACATCATGGTTATGCCTATGCTCTGGTAAAATTATTTCTTAAAGTTTACAAAACCTATAACCTATTGCTCTGATACCAAATGTAATACCCCAACCTCGAAGGGTCTGAAATATTTACTTTTTACCATTGATTTACAGCAGAAGTAAATAAACTTAATTATTATTAAACCAGAGCGTTAATTATCCATATTACAATCATTTATTTCAAAGAAGAAAAATTACATAAGCATAAATATCTGACATTATACTAATATTTCTAATCAAGCTTTATTTTTCTATTCTATTCCTGTATGCTTGTTATGCTTGATTTCCGATATGTCCTTCAGAGTTATCTGAAATGTAAAAATATGATTGGGGTGAGATGACACTCAGTAAGTAAATAAGATTATTATTAGTGTGTGGCCAAAATGAGCTTTTAACATTTCATAAAATAATATTTAATACTATATAAATATATATTATAAAAACCGTCCGTATGCCTGTTAGCCGTAAGTTACGTTTACCCCCATGACTGGGTTGTGCGGTCCGAAGATTGGACTTAGCTTGCTGGCCGACCAAACTAAATCAACGTACGTAAACATTAAGTGAGATTTTCCTTATTAAGTCTTGGTCCGGAACCAGATGTGCACTTAGAAGAAATCCACTAACATAAATAATCACTCTGTAAACGGTGTGGGTGTACTCTGATCTATTTAAACTTTAAGCTGCGGTACCGAACATCTGTAACTTTGAACTTTCGTTGCCATAAGTGGTTTTAAAATCGTCTTATTATAATTTATACAATTTAAAATAATATCGTGAAAATCTCATCTTTACTAATATTTTCATGAAACATGCAACGTAGAAATAAACTCATGCCACACAATTTTTATGTTAAAAATATATATAATTTTTTTTAATAGAAAGAAATGCTGAAAATTTACTCGAGGGAATTAGAACATTTCTTAACCAAAAAATAAATGTAAGTATATTAAAGATAGAACTGATATAATTAAATATGCGTAAAAAAATAAACTCATGGAAATTTTATGAAACTAACAAACATAATTGAAATTTACTTATAAAATAAACTCGGGTATAAATTATATAAAAAAAAAAACTAACATAATCAAATTTACTTACCTCTTCTTTTACCTTGTGCTATAAACACAATAACTATCTCTAAGAAATGAGATCGGAAAGAGTGGGTGAGTGAGAACTTACTCAAAAATTTTCTCTCTACCACTAATTCTTTCACTCACTAATAATTTCTCTTCCTTTGAAAACTTTTGTGAAAAATGAAGGTTGAGAGATTCCTATTTATAGGAAAATTTTGGGGAAGAAATGAAATTTGTAAAAGTGTGGGGAGATGAGTGAAATTATAATTTTTTTAAAATTAAAGAATGGACAATGAATGGGTTTGGTATGGGTTGAGTATGGGATAGGGATGGAGGTCATGTGAGAGTGTTTGCCACCACTCTCATTTAATTAATTACTTACTTACTTAATTAATTAATTATTATTTTTTTATTTTTTAAAATTATTATTATTATTATTAAGCCATATTTTAGTTTTTTTTAAAGAATTAAATTCAAATTTTGAAAACTCATGTGGGCCCCACATGGTCTTATGGGCCCCACACAACTTCGAGACTCAAGTGGGTCCTACGTAACTCCCATAGTCTTCATACGGTTTCATGAACCCAACATAATTTCGAGACTCATGTGAACCCCCATAGGCTTTAGGACTCATGTGGGTAGCACACGATATTGTGGGCCCCGCATAGAATACCTATATTATCATTTTATCATATATTTTTATAAATTATGTCAGTCAAAGCATTATTTTATATACTTATTTACATATACAAACAGTATCTACCTTATTTTATTCTATGAAATTTTATTTTGACCAAGCCAACCTCTAGGGAGCGACTGAGCCGCTATGGTCTCTAAGCACTCGCTTAGACAAAGTCTTTCTTAGGCATCAAAAATGGAATCAAGGATCTTAACATAGAAGTACTTTCATTTTGATACTAACTAAATGACCATTATTATTATTCAACTTTTTTTTTTTGAGTTATTACATTTTCAATATGAGACAAACTCACAAGTGAAATTTTTAACAATCTCCCCCTCACTTGTGACTTCCAATTGCTCTCCCTTGAACGGAAACCATCTCTCTTATGGGAGTAAGCCCAATTTTCCAACAGTTGCTCAAGTGGGCTTTACCACTGTGCCTTACGTGTCTCAGATTGCATTCCACGTGCCTTCGAACCGATCCTACCTCCCATGTCTTGATCCTATTTGGATCCATCTTCCAAACCTAGATGATCCTTATTGGCCTTGGTCGCATATTTGGTCCTCCAACTATTTAGCATGTTAGGAGAATTAGTTTCATGTCTCGACTTTTTCTATGATGTCGCTCACCCATAGTTATGAACCGTCGGCTCTGATACCACTTATTGGGCGGCCCAGGGCCTTTTTAATCCCAAAAGTTAGCTCATGGGGTGAGACATTTCCTCACACTTAAAACTAACCACCAGCTCCTTCTACAACTGATGTGGGATAACCCCAACACCAATGGGTCTGTTGTCAAGTAGAGGACTTGCAAGGAATAACAAAGGGTTGTAAGGGGACCTTGAGAAGCATGGGAGTGGTGCCGAGAGGTCTATTGCCAAGCCACTTGACTAGAAAGGGACCAAATAAATTTCTTTAGCAGAGACAACACTACATACACACAAAAATAGGTAGAAAAGACAAAAATATACAAAGCATAATTTTTTTCAAAATTAGTTTGCTCAAAGTTTAAATTTGAGACCTCCAACTTTAAAATGTCATATGCAATGTGTCAAACTATTAGGTCAACTTGCCCTTACTAGGCATCCTTTGGGTCTGTCCGTTTAACATGTCCATTGTTGCTATCACTATTTTTTACACTCGGAAAACCACCAACTCCAAGCACAAGAGGTCTTGCCACTTTTACAACTATGGACCCTCCAATCTCTCCTCCTTGCTGCCCTCACAATCAATCACTTCTCTTTTGGGCTACAAGATTGCAAGACCCTTATCCTTACCTTCTCTATCTTGTACGTACATGTTGACTAAGAGCTCACAGTGCCTTCTCTCCACCTTTAAAAGCTACACAAGTGAATATGAAAAATAATCTAGCTTAGTTTTGTGGAAAATGGATTGACCCTACTTAACTAGGTCACCAATTTTTTTTTTTTTAGTTTAGCATAGTACAATGTGTTGTTGTTAACAAATACATTAAACTTGAATAAATCACCAGACCAATTCCCCAATCAAACTAGTTAAAATGATTGATACAATTATCTACCAAAACACGGTGTCAATTAATAAATCATGCATGTAGAAATACTTTATAAAAAAATTTAGATCTCGAGCACCAAAGGTTGAGTCATGGGTATGATGTAAGATTTTAGCACACTTTGAGATTTCTAGTCGATGCATTACAATGCACATGAAAATTTTGGTTTATGAATAAGTATATAGTTTAATATATCATAGACAAAATAATTATATAAAAAAATACAATGTGGTTAGTAAAAAGTCAACCTTTCATTAGAAATACCTAAACTTCATAAATATTTCATTTTTGATTGATTGAAGTGCATGTACAAAACAGATGGTCTAAAACTACAACATGATGTTAAAGAATTCAAAAGCCTTGATCTTTCAAATATATTGTGCTCTTCACCATAAAGATCAATGTGATCAATACATTTTGAATTTAAAGATGATCATACACATGTGCACAGAGCAATAAAAGTATTATGATATCGCAATAAGTGATGATAAAATTTTCAATTCTTTTTTAGAGTGCAAGTGAAATACATAAACAATAAAAGTAAAACCACCCAAGTTGTCGACACCACAATCATAACTTAGTTTAAATGAAGATCAAAACCTATTTACTTGAAATCTTGAAAAAAGAAATAAGAAGAGTATATATTACATTAATTGAAGGAGGATAAATTTGAGAAAGCATAACCAAAGAGGTAAAATAAAACCAAGTTTCATTATGTCTATAATTATTGTCATAAAACAGAAACTACATCTCGACTTTCCGTACAAATATTAGGTTGAAAGAAGAAAAGTCCATAAAAATTTGTAAGAAGACAAACCACCCATTAGTTATTTCGGACATATTTGCTATAAAAAGATATAAATCAAATTTAATAGAGATAAAATTAATTTTTTAATAGATAAGAATGGGTTTTTTGGAGTAGGGAAATTTTGATACGAGAAGGGCTCCCAATGGAGCCACGTGTCAGACACCCAAATGGTCCCCCGATCCCGTATGGACGACGGATTTGATGCCCAAACCAAACCCACGCAACACGTATTCCCAAAATCGCATGCCTTCGGGTTTCAGATTAAAATTATCCAACCTGCATTTTCGTTTCCAATGATCAGATTTCATTCTCCATCTTCTACTTCCTTCGCAGACTCAAGCTCGTCTTCCCCAACTCCGATCTCCAAGTGCAGCAAAACCCCAAGCTGATGATCGACCACTGGCACTAGCAGGTGCGTTTTAGCGGCGGAAAATCCCCGAAAAGATGTCGTCGCCGGACTTCGCTAGCATTCTCGACAACACCAAGGAGCTCGATCGCCTCAGGAAAGAGCAGGAGGAAGTGATCATCGAGATCAACAAGATGCACAAGAAGCTCCAAGCTAGTCAGTGTCACCGACTCACCAGCTCCTGTAACATTAACCATCTGACTATATATTCGATTGATATACTTTACTTTCTTACCCTTTCTGGCTTAGATTATGGGGTTTATGCGTGTAATTTCGGAATGTAGGTTATGTGTTTGATGCGGGTTCAGTTGGGGTTAGCTTAATTTTGAGGCATGCTTGATGGGTTTGTTTGTAAGCGTTGATTATTTGAATAATGCTTGGTTTTATTGTGCTTAGGTGTTATTAAGTTAGGGATAGTAATTGTTTAGTGGGTCTTATAATTTATGCTCGGGAAGCCTACATAATCCTAAATCATAATGGAATCTTAAACCTACTATTTGCAAAATGAAGATCCTTGGTGGAGAAACTTAGTTCAGCATCCTCCCACAAGATAAATAAATGACAAATAAAAAGCTCACAGTAACAAACAGTGCTTTAGTTGGTCGTGGCTCACTTGTGAGCTGACACAGATGCAGCCACTTGTGCTCGCACAATGTAGAAAAGAACTCAATTTGAACTGCCTGCTGAGCTGAGACGGAATGCTTAATGCAGCACCCTTTTTGTTTTTTTTTCCTTTTCTGCCCGTAGGAAAATATAAGCTATTAGCCCATTAGAACAGTAGATGCCGATTTTATCATGCACTGCGTGCTGGTCTCTAAACAATTTTCGCTGATGGTGCAAGTAGAGAATTTAAAAAATTCCAATTCGCTGATGCTGATTTTAGCCCTTCTGATCATGCTCATATTCCTACTAATCTTGTAAAGGAAAGATTGATTCTGTAAGAGTTGTGAATTGGTGCCTAATATTGGGGGTTAAGCAAGATTGAATTAGAAAACTCACCAGGGATAAGAAAATATTCAAATTCAAAACATCAGAATAGTGCAAGAAGGCATTTTTCTCATGTCTGCTATTAACATTTTTGTTGTGTTAGTAAAAAGAAGGAAGAACAAGAAAATGATGTTGAACAGATTTTAAATAATAATGTGTGTATCTTGGTTGATTTTAGAAGTCTGAACACAATGTAGTAGGGGTAATTTCTGCATCTAAGAGGTTGTGTCTGTGCCCATGCTTTTGCAATTTTATGTGTTTGCTTTATTTATATATTTTTTAAAAAATTATACACTGTTTATAACTTCGGTCACACCTTTTCTGTGAATGTAGCTCCTGAAGTGGTTGAGAAGCCTGGTGATAATTCTTTATCAAGGCTGAGGTTATTATATACTCATGCCAGAGAACTTTCAGAGACTGAAGTGAAGTATGTCCATTCTATATCTTTTATGAAGTTGATAAGTTCTGCCTTTGTGTAATTTTTAGTTAATGTGAATAAGAAAATTTGTTTGAAGTTGGGGGCTGAGGTCTATGTGGTAGCTTCTTGACTACTTAATACCTCTCAATCATAGACAAGGAAATCTTTCATTATTTCAAAATTGGTGATATTATGTACAGGCAGGATTTTCTGGTCCTTTTCTTAATATAGTAGTCTGATAGTGACCGGACAAATCTCAGATTTCTTCATTTGGCCACAGTGTTTCCAACTTATTGATAAGTCAACTTGATGCTCTGCTGCCATCAGGACCGCCAGCACAACAACGAAGAAGAATAGGTGTGCACTAGAATCTATGAGCTATAAGCAGTTTTTCTAATTTCCTAGTGCTTGTTTGAATATTTTTATCTTGTGGATGCATTGTTTGGGCCACTGCCATCTTCTTGGTCTGCTTTTCGAAAGAGTTAAGGACTCAGTTTCTGTTCTTTTTTTGATGATCTAACAAATGTTTTCATTTTTCTGAATGATATATGTGTCGGCTTGATATATTATGATTTAGGTTTACCAACAAGTAACTTATTGGTGCCAGGTGGTTAGTGTCATAAAATAGCTCTCTTCAATTGTTGAAGGGGCTTGCCTAATTTACATATTCCCTATTAGCAAGAACCCTCCTTCCCTTCTACTCCATTTCCCAGGGCAATGGAATCTAAAGAAGGGTATTCTGCTATGATACTGTTGCTAAGTAGAGGCTGCCTTTTGAACAATAATACCAACAACAAAACTGCAACTGCAGCCAAGCATTAAGTCCCACTAGCCTGTATTCTCTTTAATATATTTGATTAATCACGATTAATAGCTGAAAAAAATTAACAGCAATTGTTGACTTGCGATGTACATTATGATGCTATGAACTGGGAATTTCACATAAATAAGAAAAAAATAGTCAATATAGAATGTGATTATGCTTGATCAGCCTGTACACCTGACAAGTGAGCAATTATAAATTGAAATGCATATACATCTCAAAGATTTCAAATGGTATTCATATGTATTGTTATTTGGAAACTTTGCTGTTCTTGTTTATATTGCTGTCTTAACTCATATTAAAATTGTATATTGTATGTCGCATAAATAGCCGAAGGTAATGAGCAGAAAAAGAAACGAATGAAGACTGAATCAGATATCTCAAGGCTTTCTCCATCTGTGCGAAACCAACTTGAGGCAGCTGCTAGTCTAAAGGGTGAGCAGGTATGGGCTTGGTTATATGGTAATCATTTACTGCTCTTTTTCATTCTTGATGGAACATTTAAGGAAGTGTGCGTTGAAGTGTAGAGAAGTGATAAGAACTTGGAAGAATGAAACCTATGACGTTTTCTGTGGACAAAGCATGCATTAATGTTTGGAGTTCCCTTTTTTTGGCAGCTTTTTAATACATCTTATAAGATGTGCTTCTTCTTTAGACTTAGAGCACTTTTCATTTATATTGGGTGCATTAAAGGCACTTCTGTTTATCAGTTTGGTGGCTGGTATTGCCTTACATTCATGCAACATGGGTAGAGATAGATATATAGGGGAAGGGGTGGGGGACCAGTTTCCTCACTTATTGTTGGGAGAATTTTATTTTCCCCTTGAGAGGAGGGGGATGTTATGCAGCTGCTTATTGTATTATTGGACAGGGGCCATCTTAAACAGGATTTTTTAGATGCATACTCTATTGATTTGAAAAACTGTACGTGATACCTGAGAGGTTGACACCTTGCACCAAGTTGACCAGTGTGACCAAAAATCACCTTTTGCACAAATTATTCGCTTTCATATCATGATGTTCACATTTTGGTTTGTGGGATGATATATTTGTGGTTGTATTTTAATACTTAGGTAAAGTGACCTTTACACTATGTCACAGGTAGCTGCCAGGGTCACACCAGATGATGCTGAGAAAGATGAGTGGTTTGTTGTTAAAGTGATGCACTTTGATAGGGAAACAAGAGAGTAAGTTCACATCCAATGATAAGGAGGCGATATCTGATGTCTTAATTTGCCCTATTAGAGTGCTTATAAAATTCAATTTCATAACTGGTTGGGCAACTTCATTCAAAATTCAGATGATATGCTCATAAAACAAAATACTGTCATAGGCTTTATTGACAAAGTTAAAGATTACTACTTGATGTTATTTAACTATTAGGGTTCAACTAACTTGGATGAATCAGCCCCTTTTCTAGATGTTATCCATACAGATATTTTCTTCATTTTATTAAAATATACATTGTGATTCATAAAATGTAAGATCAATTGGTTGCTCAGCATGAACCTTTGATTTAGACTTATGTGCCTCAAATTTATGAATGTCCAATAAATCATCTGTTTCCATGTTGACTGATAAAACTAAAGAAAAACATCCATCTTGTGTTGTTTAGAAACCTAAGAATACATTTTAGTGTCTTTGGGCCATTTGTTGTGTACTCCAATGCCATTTCTTTTGTGATGTGGACATAGAGAGCTGTTAGAGGCTTGGCAATGAGGTGTGTTTTTAGAAACCACACCATTCATCTCCAGATTCTCCAACCTAGACGAGATTTACTAAGCATAGTGCTGCACCCCCCTTACTTTCTTTTAGAAATTTCTGTACTTTTCTTAATTGACATGCATCTCCATGTACAGATTTGAAGTACTTGATGAGGAACCAGGTGATGATGAAGAGGGTGGTGGCCAAAGGTAGCTCTTTTTCTGTGGCTCTTTGAAATTGTTTTAGATCAAGTTCTATCTAAACAATTGTCCCTCAGTTCTTGGCTTCCTGTGATTTCAATTCAAACTTTGTTTGATGACTTATTTGCAGTATGTGCCTTACATATCATGCAACTACTTACATTTTAGGATTCTTTTGTCTTAATTGTTTCGAAATATAGAGTTTTTGAGTGGTTTGATCAGCATGGTTTTAAAAATTGCCTGTTACCGTAATGGTATTAGTGCCTTCAGATTCTGTTATGGATGATACCTCATAAATGTTCTGATTCACATCCATATCATATTATCATTCAATATGGTCTGATATAGTGTCTTAATGCTGTTGTGGTCTGTTACATTCTGTTACTGTCCATTACAGGCTGTTATCCCTTGAGAGTTGAGACGAGTTGTGAATTGATCAAACAATTTTTTACCCCTGTTTTGTACTTCTTAAAAACATTTCTAGCTTTTAGAACTTGAAGTAACTTATATACTATATTCATCATGTTTACCCTCAAATAGTCAAGAATTTAACTCAAAATAGTTGAAGATAAACAAGCTGCCTATTATGTAGGAGAGAAAAAAATAATATTTTTGAAGATTTTTCTTCTACTGGTTAGAAACTATATATCTAACAGACATCTACATCTTTAAATTGCCAAAAAGATCAATTCGAAAATTAAATTTGAAGCCAGGCATTCTGTATTATTTCTCCATGCTGCTTATTCTTTGATTAGATGTTATGGCTTTATATGATTATGCTATGAAATAATGAAATATTTAATTTCTTAGTTTAGATTATATTTATGCACAATAAAATGGTGACTAATAAAGTAATAATAGCTATAAGCATTTTTCCCCTTAAGCAGAAAAAGAACCAATGCAACATTCAGCATGTTTAGCTACGCAATGTGTAACTTGAGAAACTATGAAATCTAACGTGTTTGCTAACCTCATAAATTCATGGGTGTGGCATTCTTTACCCTTTATGTAACAACCATAACAAAGCAACATTGCCTTTATGCAGACCGGCGCTGTTTTTTGAATCCATGAAGAAATCTATTGATTACCAGAAACAAAATTTCAAAATGCTATTTTTTGTAAATCTTTGAAGTAACACCTTTTGTTCTTAAGGGAGCTGGAGCAAACAGATGTGAGCAAACAGGTGTTCATGATGATATGATTGCTTTACACAACATGCGGGCTAATCCATCAGTTGTATTATTTGTTAGGAGTAAAATCTAATGTACAGGATTTCTACTGCAAACCAAACTTGTCTATGTTTTTCCATGCCTGGACAATGATAATGCAATAAAATGTAATTAATTAAATGTTGAAAGCAACCAGGATACGATTATCAACTAATGTTTTATGCTAAGCAGAGTTCTGTCAGATGCAAATGTGCATGGTACTTGTTCAAACTGTATGTTGTGTTCATCATTTGTGTACTAATCAGTTCATGGAAGCTCCTTTGAGTTGCATTTTAGGGAATCGGGGACTGGTGTAGTTGTTGGATTTCCATCCCTCCAATTGATTTGTTTCAAGAAATAGGAACATTGTACAACTTGTCACGGTGCCACTCCCGAATCTTAATACAGCGTTGCTGGACCAGAACCTTAATCGAATCTCACCTTGGAGCGGTATTGTTCGTTTTGGTTCACTGCCCTCATCATTTTGCCCTGTAAAGGTGCTTCATGTAGTTGGAGCCTTAACCATCCTTATAAGCCCAAGATCTCCCTAGTACACATCTAATATGGAACTTGACATGCTCTCCCGTTCAATCTTTGACACCCTTTTCAGAGTGGTTCACATCTTTCTATAGAATCCACCCACATGATAATACCCTTAGAGTGTGTAACAGTTTCAGTCCAACTCCGGTGAGGTATTGTCCATTTTGGCCCACTAGCCTCATGATTTTATCCTATAAAAACACCTCACATAGTTGGAGCGAAATCATCTTTATAAGCTCAAGATCTTCCTAGTACACATTTAATGTGGGATTGTGACAAGCTGTGAAGATTGAGATCCTTGCATTTCTTGAAGTCCTCAAGAGCTTCCTGTTTGTTCAGACCTATGTGATTATTGATGGAGATTCTTCTAACACTATTAGTGAATAATATTGAGGTTGTAGGGACATAGGTTAACATAATGTTTTCCTGGGATTGAGGATCCTTCTATCCTTGAGCATGGCACATGTCGACTGGGAGCTAATGAATTGAGATCTTTTGGCAAAGATAGGGACTGTTTAATCGTAATAAAGAAGGAGTACTTTTTCATTGCTTGATTCTTGTGAGTAGCTGGGTTTGTATTATAATTCCCCTCATCTTATCCTGTCTGTTATCTTCAATTCCTCCACGAAGCTCTTATTGTCCATGTTTGTAAAAATTCCTTCTTCTCAAAGATGTTGCTTTTTTGTTTTTTAAATCCAAAAAAAGAATAATGGACATAGGTTAACATAATGTTTTCCTGGGATTGAGGATCCTTCTATCCTTGAGCATGGCACATGTCGACTGGGAGCTAATGAATTGAGATCTTTTGGCAAAGATAGGGACTGTTTAATCGTAATAAAGAAGGAGTACTTTTTCATTGCTTGATTCTTGTGAGTAGCTGGGTTTGTATTATAATTCCCCTCATCTTATCCTGTCTGTTATCTTCAATTCCTCCATGAAGCTCTTATTGTCCATGTTTGTAAAAATTCCTTCTTCTCAAAGATGTTGCTTTTTTGTTTTTTAAATCCAAAAAAAGAATAATGGACTTTCACATTGACAAATTGAGTAAAAGGGAATGAATTAGAGTGAAATTGTATTTTGTTTTGGTGTGAGTGGCATGCAAATTTGGTTGTCAGTTAGCTAATGCTTTAAAAGCATTTGCATGAATTGGCCTTGACATTTTTGCTATTTTTTACAAGGTAATTATCTAATATTTTTGATTATTTAATTTTTATATATTTATGAAATAATCAAGAGCAGTTAAAAATAAAAATATATTTTTGAACATAGTATATAGTTTTAGTCCCACATTGGAATGTTAGGATAACCTCACTCTCTTGTATAGCTATATATATACATCTCCAAGTTATAAGTAAAATACACCAAGTGAAATTCACTTCCTCTTGTAAAGTTCTCTCTCTTTTACTTTCTTCATGGTATCAAAGCAAGGTTGGGTTCCTTGTTTAAGGTCCGGGTTCTCCATTGAGTCGTATGCTTAGCACTTGCCACGAGCTTGTGCATTAGAAAACTTCATTGGTAGTAGGTTGAGTTGTATGCTCTGTACTTGCCACCTTTAGTGGATCTTGTACATCAGAAAACTCAGTCTACTATTTTCCCGGTACCTTCTAGCGACTTTCCTGGAAACTTCGATGACTTTTCTGGCAGCTTTTCGGTGAATTCGCGACGGTGTTGGCGACTTTTCCATCACTTTTCCAGCAACTTCGACGCCTTTCCCGGTAACTTTCCGGTGTATTTCTGGCAACTTTCCAACGATTCCGGCAACTTTCCTGGCGACTCCGATGGCTTTTCCGGCAGCTTCCGATGAATTTCCAGCAGCTTTTCGGCAACTTTCCGGCAGCTTTCAGTGACTTCTCCGTCAAATTGGAAACTTTTCGGCGTCCTCGACAGCTTTCCCGGTGAATTTACGACAGCTTCTGGTGGCTTATCCGACGACTTTCTGGTGTCTCCAACAGCTTTTCGACCCTTTCCCTGCCATATAAAGCATGCCTATTTCTATTGTCGGGTATAGTTGTAGTAATGTATTGTCCTAATTACTTGTCTAAGGAAAATTTTGTCTAGGAAAGTGGGACTTAAGTGGTCCATTGTGACCCTTGGGAAATTACCTGGTGTAATTTAGCACAATCACTCTCTCTCTATTTTTTCCGACCACTCTTTCGGCAACTTGCTTTGCTGCGGTGATACTTTTGCAGCCTATTCCTCTTCTTTGCAATGGCTACCAAGGACAGTACATCCCCCTCTTCTCCTTTGAACCTTCCACGCCCTGACTTATCTTTAGCTCAGACTATTCCTGTTCAGAAGGTCACCAACATTCTTTTGAATGGCAGCAACTTTCATGCCTGGTCACAGTCCCTTCGCTTATATCTTGGGGGTTGTGGCAAGGTTGAGTGGTTATCAGGATTGGAGTCTCGACTTGCTAATACAGATCTAGCTCACCAACAGTGGTCCATTGATTATTTTGTCATCTTGGGTTGGATATTTGCTTCTATGGAAGACTGCCTCTACAGGATGTTCGTGTTGCACGATACTGTTCATAGCCTTTGGTTTGCCTTAGCTAAAATGTTCGCCCACACAAGGTGTCAGGCTCGGATTTTTGAGCTTTATCGGGAACTCCACCAAGCGACCCAGGCTTCTTTGAGTTTATCCGTGACTGACTTCTTCGGCTATCTCCAGCCACGGTGGGAAGAGCTCGCCCAGTATGAGCCTCTTTCTGAGTTTTCAATTGTGGCAGGTATTGAGGCCAAGCGCCAGGATCGTCGGCATACCTATCAGTTCTTGATGGGTTTAAAACCTGAGTTCGAATCACTCCAGACTCAGATTTTGAACACATCCCTGGTGCCTTCTTTGTACGAGGCATTTGCAATGATTGATGGTGATGATCGTCGATGATGTCTTCTCCCTGGATTTGCTTCTTCTAGTGTGCTTGACCAGGTTGCCCTTGTAGCCCCAACTGGTGCTCGGTCTGTTGACCGCAATGATTCTGCCAGCACTGCCAACGGAAAAATCACACCATTGAGCACTGCTTCATTCTCCACCCAGAGCTGCAGGAGCGTTACTCTAAACAAGCCTCTCATGGTCGTGGTAGGGTTGTGGCAAACGTCGAGGACCTTCTAACACTGCAGCTGTTGCAGAATCTCGTCCTGCATCTTGGGCTTCTCTTACTCCTGCACTTGCTGTTGCTCCAGATTTCTCTCAGCTCCAGGCTCAGCTTACTCAGCTTCAGTCTCAAATTAGCCTCCTTGCCTCTACTGCACCAACTGCATCTTCCTCTATAGCCACCTTTGCTGCAGGTAACCCTACTGCCCTTTTAAGTAAGTTTGGCACGCTTGGTGGCACACTCGTTTGGATACTGGACTCAGGGGCGAACAACCATTTGACTGGTGAGACATCTCTCATTACGTCCCCTGTCCCTTCGTTGGTTCATAATGTCCGCATTGCCGATGGTACCTCTCGTTCCATTCATACCCAAGGCACTACCTGTTTATCATCAACTCTATTTTTATCCCCTGTTTATTATGTTCCACAATTTTCTTATAACTTGTTATCTGTTAACCGGATTGCCAAACAATACAACTGTGCTGTAGTTTTCTTTCCCAACTCTTGTTACTTGTAAGACCTGAGTTCGAAGAAGATTTTTGGCAGGGGCTTTAAAAGGGATGGGCTCTACTACTTTGGCGATCCGCCTTCTTGTCCTACATCCTCTTTTGGCTTTTAGGCTTCTGTTTTTCCTTCTGATGTTTCCGCTGTTTTCTTTTTAAAAACCTTGGATTTGTGGCATGCCCGTTTGGGACATGCAAATTTTAAATATTTGTCTTGGTTGTTTCCAGAATTTAATAAAGCTTGCAAGAATTTTAATTTTTAGTGTGCTACTTGCGAATTATCTAAGCATGTTTGTTCATCTTATTCGTCTCGTATGCACCGTTCTCTTGTAGCTTTTGATATTGTTCATAGTGATGTTTGGGGTCCCTTCCCCATCTCCCCACTCACTTAGCATTGATATTATGTCACCTTTATTGACGATTACTTCCGTTGTACCTAGGTCTACCTCATGAAAAATGAATCCGAAATTTTCACTCATTTTCAGGCTTTCCTACAAATGATTAGGACTTAATACAATACCATGGTTCGTATCTTGAGGTCTGACAATGGCTTTGAGTACCTCAGTAATGAGTTTCGTGTTGAGTTGTGTCAACAGGGTATTCTCCAACAGCTAACATGTCCCTACATTCCTAAACAGAATGGTGTGGTTGAACGCAAAAATCGCCACATCATGTCTATTGTCCGTTGTCTTCTTTGGGGAATACACGTCCCCAAGTCTTATTGGCTTCACGCCGTTCTCACTGCAGCCTATCTTCTCAATTGTACCCTGAGTCGTGCATTGCAGAATTTGGCTTTACTTCATCTTTTGCATTCTGACCAGTCCCTTTTCTCCCTTCTTCCTAGAGTGTTTGGATGCACCTGCTTTGTTCATGATTGGGGTCCTTCTCGGACCAAGCTTGAAGATAAAGCCATCCAGTGCATTTTTCTAGGGTATTCCTCTATTTCTAAGGGATATCGTGGTTATGATCCTGTTAGTCGGCACACTTATCACTCTCTCGATATCACGTTCCATGAGTCTACCCCATTCTACATTGACTCCTCTCCTTCCATATCTCCGCCAATGCCGTCTCCACTTCCTCGACCTGAGCCTATCTTTCTCCCATCTGTACCAGTGCCCTACTCTCTGGTGTCGTCTTCATCTTCTGAGCCTCCTACCTTTGTCCCCACCGGGTAGGACCAAATCTCTCTTATTCTACAAGTTTACACTCGCCAACCACGCCCTTCAGAGCCTTTGCTAGCATCTTCACTGAGCTCAGGTATGTCTCCTATAGTCCCTGACCCCCTTGCTCCCTTCTCACGATATCCTTCTTGAACCCGTTGAGCTCTTGATAGACTTTCTTTAACCTATTATAATGACCACCCTATCTCCCAATATCTTTCTTATCAGGATATTTCCTCGAGTTATCAAGCCTTTTTGGGACAGGTTGATGCTATTATTATACCTCGCTCAGTTCATGAGGCCCTCTAGGACCTTAGATGGGTTGCCACCAAGCGTACTAAGATGGACGCTCTACATCAGCAACATACTTGGGATCTTGTTCGTGCACGCACAGTGGGCTGTAAGTGGGTGTTCACAGTTAAGCACCTTACAGATGGTACCATTGACAGGTATAAAGCCCGCTTGGTGGCTAAGGGTTTTACGCTGATTCTAGGTCAGGATTTCCATGCTACAATTGCTCCTGTGGCGAAGCTCACTACTGTTCGCCTTCTGATATCTTTGGTGGCTTCTTTCATTTGGCCTTTATACCAACTTGATGTCAAGAATGCCTTCTTGAACGGTGATCTTGCTGATACTATTTACATGGATCCCCCTCCTAGTTTTTCTACTCCGGGGGAGTATTCTGACAAAGTGTGTAAATTTCGCAAGTCCTTATATGGACTTAAGCAATCGCCTTGTGCATGGTTTAAAAGATTCAATGATGTGGTTCTCTTTATGGGATTTATGCAGTGCCAGTCAGACAACACTTGCTTTATTAGGCGTCTCTCCCATGGTCATTGCACTATTATCTCTATCTATGTGGATGATATTATTGTTATAGGTAATGACTTGTTTGGAATTGCTCATATTAGAAAGGACTTGGGAGACACCTTTGACATCAAGGATCTGGGATCTCTTAAGTATTTCTTGGGCATTGAGATGGCATGCTCCCGCAAAGGGCATTTCCCTCTCTCAACAGAAATATGCCCTCAATCTCCTTATGGACACTGGTATGTTGGGATGTCGGTCTGCTTCTACGCCCCTGGATCCGAATATCTCTCTTTCTACAGAGTCTAGTGATCTATTGACAGATCCTTCGGTGTATCAGAGACTTGTTGGTCGCCTCATCTACTTGACCAACACTCGGCTTGATTGTTCTATTCATGCATTCTCCCCGGACTTCATATCTTGATGCTGTCTATCACATCTTATGGTATGTGAAGGCCTCACCTGGACCGGGATTGTTCTATTCATCTGGAATACAATCAGGTCTTTCCGTGTTTAATGATGTTGACTATTTTGGGTCCAAGACTGACAGACGATCTACCTCAGGTATTTGTACTTTTAAGGGTGATCATCTTCTTTTTTGGAAGAGTAAAAAGCGGGTGGTGGTTTCACGTTCTTCTACTGAGGTTGAGTATCGGGCTATGGCACAAGGTACTTGTGAGATCCTATGGCTACGCTCTCTCTATATGAGATTGACTTTCCTGTGATAGACTCTTCTTTGTTGTTTTGTAACAACAAGTCTGCTATATCTCTCTCTTCTGATTTAGTTCTGCATAAGAGGACCAAGCATATTGAGGTGGACATTCACTTCATCAGGGAAAAAGTTCGTTCTGGAATTATCTCACCCCACTTTATCTCCTCCAAAGGCCAGGTTGCTGATGTCTTCACCAAGTCTGTTGGCCCAGGTTTATTACAAACTGTTATCTCAAGTTTCAACTTGTCTACATCTTCGTTACAGCTTGAGGGGGAGTATTGAACATAGTGTATAGTTTTAGTCCCACATCGGAATGTTAGGATAACCTCACACACACTCTTGTATAGCTATATATATACATCTCCAAGTTGTAAGCAAAATACACCAAGTGAAATTCACTTTCTCTTGTAAAGTTCTCTCTTTTTTACTTTCTTCTGATGTAACTAACATTTGTAGCATTCGCTAAATTTTTGTGTCGTTAAACAAAATTTCCAAATATCACTGCTATCTGATAACCATTGAGAATTGTGCATAAAAATATACCCAAACAAGTGGAGTGTTTTTCAGTTATAAAACATGGTTGAATAGAGCAACAATGTAAAGAAACATAATGAGAGAATTTATGAGTACAGATTAAACATGGTTTGTTATTTAAAAAAAAAAAATAGTTAGAATGCATTCTCACAAGTATAGACATAGAATTGTAAAATGACATGCAATTGACTTTGCCTTCAGCAGTGCACATCCAATCAGGACTTTGACTAATTTATATAGATTGAGTCTCTCTCTGATCATTTCGCCTTTTAAAGTCTAGAAAATGCCTTTTGGAACCTTATTTTTCAGCTGCTGCCAAAACTACCTTGAGAACGCCCAAGTTATTTATAGTCAGAGACCCTACATTTATTTTTCTTTGTTTAGCGCAAATGATGCATGCCACTTGAATTAATAGTTGTTGGGAACTTTGTTCGCATAATGATTAGTTTTGAATGACAAGATTACATAAGAAATGAGAAAACTTGGAGTCTTGTTTTAGGATTATGTTGGAATTTTACATTTGAAGTTTTCTTTATGTTTCCATATCTCTTTGGTCAAACATAGCATCAGGGAGACTTGGTTATCAAATGGATATTTACCATAATGGGAACATGTTGGAAACATAATGTCTCACTGCAGGAAATGCTTTTGGTGCATTTAGGAACCCATGTCTCTAGTTTTAGATTTGGTGATGCCCATCTCATTCTGCCTTTTTTTCTTCATCTAAATGCTTTATGTCAGTTTTGATCCAGTCCCATATTTTATTTTCTTGTGCAATTTCTTGTACTGTATCATTGTATCATGTGCATTGTTATTTCTTTGGGTTTGATTCCTGCTTCTTGTCATCTGCTCTGAAACTTGTGACTACTCCTGAAACTTTGAAATGTTGACATTTAAATATTACTATATGAAGTTTTTATTTAGACAAGCCAACAATTTTGGATCTGTTCTTTGTTTGAGTTTCAATGACACTAGTTGATAATTTTGATTTCTCATGCTCAAGATCAAGCTTGAGATTTTTTATTTCATTGTTCTTCCAGAAAGTACAAGCTGCCTATGTCGCATATTATACCCTTCCCCAAGAAAAATGACCCTTCTAGTGCCCCGGATTACCCTCCTGGGAGACATGTTTTGGCGGTTTATCCAGGAACCACTGCATTGTATAAAGCTACTGTAGTCAATCCTCATCGGAAGGTGAGAGTTCTATGCATCTGCTTCAAAGAATATTCCTAGTTATTGTCATTTTTCCTTTGCTTGTAGCAAGTCATTCTTCAGTTAAGTAGCTCAAATATGCATCTGGTGATGGTATGCGGAACTGTGAAACTGACTGCTCATTGTGCTTTGTGTGGTGGCGGGGTTGCTCTTCAACTATTCTACAAATGTCAGAGAAAAAGTGATGAGTAAGTAGTCTTCTTTCTGTGTTCCTCATCTTTGTTGTTTCCGAAGTTTGGTGATGGATCTTTCCCTTATGTGGTGTTTGGAAACCAAATGGGAATGAAATGATCCCATTTTTCTGAAGGCACAAGTTTGTCATCATGTAAAAAGAATCGTGACCACGATCATTTATAAAGGTTGTGGTTGAGGTCAGTTTGTAGAATTCTATAATGACCCTCCCAGGAAAACAAACGAGTTCGTATTAAATGTATGAAAATTCAAATTTGGCTGCTCTATTTTAATGTGAATGGCAAAGTGATATTGCATGTGTTCCATGTTGTTTCCAGATGCTCTATCATCTGCAGATCTATAGGATCTTTGCTCTTAGTTTTCATGGATCATGATCATGGCAATGGGTTCATATCTGCTTTTTTGTTATGCAGTTATTTGCTGGAATTTGATGATGACGAAGAAGACGGATCTTTGCCTCAGAGGACTGTATCCTTCAACAAGGTGGTTGCTCTGCCGGAGGGACATCGCCAGTAATTTATGCTCTGATTATTGTTAAATATGTATTCAATGTTCTTGCCCTGAGCTATGAACTAGGTCCTTTACCCGTTGTGTATTTGCTTTTAATTATTCCTAGAGGGTTTAGAAAACAAAGGGAGGAGGAGAATTAGGGAAGGAATGCGGGTGAGAATGATCATGAACTTCAGTATTTACACGACACTTTTCCGTTGCTAAATGAAAGAAGTACCACTTTACAGTTTTATCTTTTCCAAAATTGCTGAAGCTTCTTCTTCTTCTTCTTCTTCCATGGTTCCCTCATTGAAGACAACTCATTCCCTCATTGAAGTCAACTCAGTGAGCCAACACAAAATAAACAACAATCTTTGTGAAGAGACATATGGCAGCATTCTAAATATCTCGTACATGGAAGTTAGACCTATTTCCTTCAGATTCAAGGAGGAAAAGGAATAGTCAATCCTACGATTGTTGGATTCATGAACTTTAAAACATAAACAATAACGAAAAAACTAAGTCTTAGTCCTAATAGGTAGTGTCGGTTATATGAATTTTTTTTCATCAATTTATGCGATCATGGATCATTTTTTTTGTTTAAAGATATTAAATCTTTACTATTTCCTTCGAAGTTATTTTAAATCTACCCTTATCTCTTCTATTGTCTTTTACAGTAACTAAGTCACTCTTTCTCATAGGTGCACTATGTGGCCTGCGTTGCAAGTGTCCATATTATCTTAGTCGTCCCTCTCTTATCTTATCTTTTATAGGAGTTACACCTAATTTATCACGAATATGTTCATTCCTGAACTTTAAAACATGATTTGTATTTATATTTGGTGGGAAATGCCGGTACAATGCATGGTCATTAGGTACAACACTTCTACCATCGGCTGCGATTAAAATCTAGATAGATGGTTTGATTGGGATACTTTTTTATGTTCATGAGAGAGAGAGGCCTAGGGCAACATAAAACTTCTAGCGTTGCAAAATGTTCGTGGAGAGGAGCTTTAAAATTTTCAAGGTTCAATTTCAACGATTGGATCTCGCCGTTTTGTTCTATGAAAGGCACTTGCAAAGTTGAAAGTTTAAATCATTCTTATTTGATCAAGATCTCCATAGTTATGCCTGATGAAAGATTGCGTCACTTAATGAAAACAAGAAATAAAGGGATTAAAAATAAGTTAGCCCTTTTTAGGTTTTGTTTGAAATATGTAAACCTATCAGACTACTACAAAATGTAATGCTTCTTTTATATTTAATTCTAATGTCATTAATCCACTAACTATTGTTTTGTCACTCATCTATTCATTTTTCACAAAACCAAATGTGCTTATCATTTGTTAATTTGAGTGTCCTTTTTTGAGTCCAAGAGCCATTAGTAGCCTTAAAACTAAATGTAGAAAAATTTTATTATGCTTCCAATCATTATCCAACAAAATTGTTAATTTCACAAAAGCAAAAACTAAGCTTGACACAGCATTTGAAATTCTGAAGGAAACATTCGATTCTATTTGGTATTATTTCTAATTTCTAATTTTCTATTTTAATTTTTGTATAGTAAAAACACATATTATGACAATTGGTTTATTTACATGACTTGTTTTCTATTTTTTTTGGGTCAATTTTTGAACTCTTTTTGAAAAAAATAAAAAATCAAAATTTATTATTTATTAGTTATTTTGACGATCTATTGCCATAGTATTTCAATATTGTCAACTTTTTGTAATTTATACGTAATTTTAAATTATTAAGATAACCATGTGAATTTAAAATACAATTAAAATAATTTTTTAAATAAAAATATTACGTAATTTGAAAAATATTTTAACTAATTTTCAATTATCAGTGTTATTGTTGCACTAAAATGTGAGTTTTAACATATAATAATTTTTCATTTTATTATTTAAATCATATTTTTAATTCAAAGATAAAAAAAATGTTTGTTCAACTAAAATTTTAATTTTTAAATATAAAAAATATTAACTGAATATGTATTTTTCTTGAATTTTAATTTTACATGTAGTTTTAAATTTGAATTTTTGTTTTTATAATTTGTGACCGTGATATCAGAGAGGCCCTTGAAAATTTGGACCAAGCCCAGCCCACAAAGAAGCGAGCTTGAGCCATCGAGCCCAGAATAAATTTGACCCGCTATCAGACCATCAGAACGAAATCTCTCTTTCCATAATCTACGGTGCATGATGCTGGACCGCACAGAGAACCGGTACTCCCTTGCACACCAAATTATACCTTTCGAATTGATATCCTTCGCTTTCGAATCCTTACTTCGTCGTCTTGCTTCGCCCTAAGTCCCAGTCCCAGTTCCAGTTCCAGAGAGTAAGCTCCACTCCTTCCATGGCCGCCATTGCTGGAGCTCCTTCCGCTACATCCAAGCTCGTCTTCGTATCACCACCTTCGCCGTCTCCTCATTCTCCCACAACCTGCATTTCTGTATCCAACTCCATTTTCTGCAGTGCCAGGAACCAAACCCTAAAAATCCACAATGCGTCGGCGATTTTCGGGAACCCTGTCTCATTTTTGACTCAAGAAGGGGAGTTCGGGCGTCGCCGGAGGTTGTTCACGGTGCGCGCCGCGCGGGGTAAGTTCGAGCGGAAGAAGCCGCACGTGAACATAGGCACGATTGGGCACGTCGACCACGGGAAGACCACTCTCACGGCGGCGCTCACCATGGCACTGGCGGCGATGGGGAACGGCACGCCGAAGAAGTATGACGAGATCGACGCGGCGCCGGAGGAGCGGGCGCGGGGAATCACCATCAACACTGCCACGGTCGAGTACGAGACGGAGAGCCGGCATTATGCTCACGTGGACTGTCCCGGCCACGCTGACTACGTCAAGAATATGATCACCGGTGCGGCGCAGATGGACGGTGCAATACTCGTGGTCTCCGGCGCCGACGGTCCTATGCCGCAGACTAAAGAACACATTTTGCTCGCTAAGCAAGTCGGAGTGCCTAACATGGTTGTTTTTATGAATAAGCAAGACCAGGTGGATGATGAGGAGCTTCTTCAGCTCGTTGAATTGGAGGTTCGTGAGCTTTTATCTTCGTATGAATTTCCCGGTGATGACGTTCCCATAGTTTGTGGTTCAGCTTTGTTAGCTTTAGAGGCACTAATGGCAAACCCTAGCATTAAGAGAGGAGAGAATGAGTGGGTGGATAAGATTTATGAGCTTATGGATTGTGTTGATAGATATATTCCAATTCCTAAGCGTCAAACTGATATGCCATTCCTTCTTGCTATTGAAGATGTGTTTTCGATCACGGGTCGCGGTACGGTGGCCACAGGGCGTGTTGAAAGGGGTAGTATTAAGGTTGGGGATACTGTTGATATTGTAGGATTGAGAGAAACCCGAAACACAACTGTAACTGGGGTTGAGATGTTTCAGAAAACTCTTGATGTGGCACTTGCTGGTGACAATGTGGGGCTTTTGCTCAGGGGTATTCAGAAGATTGATATTCAGAGGGGGATGGTTATTGCCAAGCCAGGAACAATTACTCCACATACTAAGTTCGTTGCAGTTGTGTATGTGCTGAAGAAAGAGGAGGGGGGTAGGCATTCCCCTTTCTTTGCAGGATACAGGCCCCAATTCTATATGAGGACTACTGATGTTACGGGGAAAGTGATATCAGTTTTGAATGATAAAGATGAAGAGTCTAAGATGGTTATGCCTGGGGACCGTGTCAAGATGGTTGTTGAACTCATTATGCCGGTGGCCTGTGAGCAAGGAATGAGGTTTGCCATAAGGGAAGGGGGGAAGACTGTGGGTGCGGGTGTCATCCAGTCATTTATTGAGTAATTTTTTTACTGTAAATTTGATGTCTCATAATCGGTGCCTGGCGAGTGAGTCTGACTCCATGTTCGTTACCTTAAAATTAGGTATTTTGAAAATTCACAAGATGTTCATGTGTCTTCTCATTTTCTTTGGCTTTCTTGTGATTGCCTTCAATCATGGTTTACATGGATTGAGCCTGTTTTGCTTTTATATCCCTTGGAATAGTGTGAAGATTTTCCCCATTGTTTTGTCCTCTTTAATCATTACCTATTTCTGTAGTAGTTCCGTTTTATGAATATGAACAATTTTGACAATTCTGAATCAAGGGTAGCAAGTATAAGTTGTATGACCATAGTTCTACATTCTTATGAACTGTATACGTATTTCTAATCTAATGCAATGAGCATTTTGTGGCTGATTGTGATGTAAATATATTTAGCTCCTCATATAGTTCTTTACTAGGGAAAAAAAAAATCTTAGCTGCTTTGTCTAATAGAATACACAAGATTTGTTAGGTTGTTCTTTCAATAACATGCTATCTACCCATACAAAGTGCGTCTTGATGGTGGTAAAAATAAAGTGAAGAAGAGTCGGAGGGGATCAGCTAATTAGAAGCGCTTGTTTAACTATGACAGAAAAGGATTGAAGAAGGGTTTTCGTGGTTAATTTTGTTTAGTTTTATTTTGGTTTGTTTTCTGTTTTTTTTTAATACTCTGGTGGACTTCCTGTCCCAAATTTTCATCCACAATGATATTGCAAGAGATGAAGATTTTTGCTGTGTTTGTGAAATGCATAGTGATCAAGGGGAACTTCTAGTCATCAAATATTTGATTGTTGACACAACTTATGCTATGCAACCTTGTTATCACAAAGGCAACCCAAGGAAGGGGTTGGGGGGGGGGGGGAGTGAATTGGATCTAATTAAAATTAAATGCTCGATTACAAATGTAAAACAAATCCATAAATATGAAAGCAATTAAAAAGAGTAGAAAAGAGATATGCAAACTCTTTTATAATAGTGGGTGTTTGGCTATCCTAAGCTCATGTGAATACTCTCTTTAAGGCCTCAACCATGTGTTATCACTATGACCAAGTGAAATTTTCAATCCCCCTTATTTTCCATCATTTGTGGAGGCAAGTTCATCAATTACAACCTTTGCTTTATAGATGGAAGGACACCAAAACACTTAGAATACAACCAATGAAATTCCTCACAAGGAAAGATTTACAGCTCAAAGTTTAAATGTGTAAAAAAATTCTTGAAATATCAAGTTATAGCACAAGAGGTTTTAGTGTTTTTTCTCTTTAATGGAAGATGAGTAAATCAAGAGATTTGAGAGAGATTGAAAATAATAAGTTTGGCAAGTATGATAAAGATGGTCTCTCATGTGTTCTTTCAGGCTAAGAGTGCATACATATAGAGGGAGTTTGGAGTTAAGGTGTCTGTTTTCTATGCCCATTAGAATATGTTACACAGTGATCGACTTATCCCTTTGGTTGGTTGAGTTGTTACTAGCTGTTGCAAACAGAGACATTCCCACTCGACTGCCCAAGTTTTTGCCAAATCTGTTCAACCAATCCTCAATGGCAGTCAAGTCAGTCGACCGGTATGAGTAGAATAGCCTAGACTAGTATGATTTTATCTCATTTGATTATTGTGCCATTATTTGATAGGCCTATGGAGTTTAGTTACATTGATATTACACTTGAGAAAGGATAAATAAATGCAAAAAGACAAATAAAAGACCTTGAAGCTCTCTTAATCTTCCAACTCTAATGATTTAAAATCTTGTTGTATCACAACTTATAACAAAGCCATTTGTCAAAAGGAGTTCGTTTTTATCAAAACCTTGTTAATGGAATCTTAGAGCTAACAAACACTTAGCTACAGAAATGCATGGCCATTCCCAATAGTCCTTGTTGTCCCTTAACAATTGCCTACCCATAAAAGTGCAGGGCCAAAAAAAGCTAACGAGTGCAATTAGTGAGACTTATGTTACATGGACACTTAAAAACCCATGATGACATGTCAACACACCCAATCCGTATGGGAGTGGGTCATCTATTGGAAATGTTCATGTTTTGGTACACATTTCCAAATGGGCATGTTTGGTGAGGCAAGAGAATGCACTTTTAGTTCGTTTGAAGTTAATTACAATAGTCTCTTATTTTTGTTCTTTTTTCAATTAGTTCTGTTGTGTTGGTTGTGGTTTACAAAGGCATTTCATTTTCATGTATAAAAAGGAAAATAGGTTTTTTTAGCAGTTCAACTTATCCATTGGAAAATTTGGATAATGTGGCTAATCTTCCATGTAATAATTTCCTTTTTAGAAAAATGCTGCCATATTTGCATATTCTTATTTTAAAAACATTTATCAACTTCATGTGTGTATACTTAGCCTTCCCCACATCAAGAACCCATATCAAGAACCCATCATCTTGTTGATCTATAGGAGGAATAAAATCAAATGTTACATAATTGGGAAGCAGTGGAATTGCTTAACAACTAATATAGTGGACATTGGTTTGTTTTATTGTGAAAGGAATTGAATCTTGTGTGAAAAAAAGTCATAAAAAAGCAAGATTTCATTTGAAAGATGATAATGAAAGGCAGTAGTATATCATCTATTTCTTTGCAATGTGAATAAATAGCTAGTTTTCCAGCTGGAATTGGCATGGAGATGTCATGTTCTTCGTTTTACTTCTAGGAGGGAAACATTCCTCTGATTTGTCTTTTAAAAGTGTAATTTGTATGTTAGAATTAGTGGTAGGGGTTGTTACTTGGCCTAGGAATGCAAAACTTTTGAGGAAGGTATTCCTTTATGCAAATAGTTGAGAGTAACTACTTCCTCGATGATGAGGAACTGTGATATTTATGAATCATGATGATAATGTTTATGATGTGATGCTAATTGCCATGTTCATGATGATTGATTTTTTTTAACTCCTTTCCTTCGTTGAGAAGGATTTTCACACAATACTATGGTATTTGTTGACATACAAAAGGCCTATGACAGTGTACTAATGGAAGTTTCATGATGGGTTCTAAAAAAGGAGGGAGTAGGTAGTAGGCATATAGGTGTTATTTAGGATATACATGATAGGGTAATGCCAAGTGCTATCCATGGAATTTTCAATCACAGTAGGTAGGTGTCCATTAATGATTTGCTTTGAATCCTTATCGTTCTACTTTAGTTATAAATGAACTTGCCAGACACATCCGGATGAAGGTTGAGAAAATCTTACAAACACTAACTATTTAAGAAAATAGATCCACATGGAGGAAGAGTTTGGCCATAAATGGATGTGGACCACCACTCCTCGGAACCTCTAAGATCGGGAAAAACCAATGGAGAGAAAACTTGACTAGGCAATCCTCGAGAAGCAACCCTCTTGCTCTATATAACAAAAACAATGAATTTATAATTAGGGTGTTGTGTTGAAATATGATGCTCTGGCTTGTTTGAGGATTCATGTTATTATTTTAAACTAGTTGAAGTCAAAGAATGGCTAATCCAAACTACAAGCGAGAGAAAGAAAGAAGGTGGAGGGCTTCAGCAGTGTTGGGGTTGGGGGTTTGGATTCTTTGGAAGCAGACTATGCTACGTCTATTTTATGACAAACTGATAGAAGGCACCCTAACTTTTAGTGGGAATTTGGTTCGTAGCATTTTTTCAAGATTCCCAAGAATGTGAATTTGTGATGCCCATGGCATCTTATTCTCACGTTTGTTTGAGCATGGGAGTTTGATGTAGCAGGAATGTTCATATTCATGAAATGAAAGGATACACATGAAATCTGGGTACCCTATTCCCACCTTCCACATGGGTAATTTTCTCATTCCCATGGGAATACTACTTTTTGAACCAAATTGCAGTCCTATTTTAGTGGGTTGGACAACAATGCCCCTATAATATAATATTATCACACTTTTTTTTATATTCAAAATAATAATTTTTTTTGGATAACCAAAGAATTTCATTTATAGAATAGGAATGTACAAGAAGGAGAGAGTAAAGCATCTCCTTTTAAAATTCTGGGTAACCCCAGGAAAATAAAAAAAGACAAAACAAAAGGAACATTAGAAACAACCCAAAAAATCAGCAGGTCCTATCATTTCAACTAGGAAAGCCAATTACACTGAACATCCGAACAACGCATCCCTCTGAAGTTTCCATTACCCACACACCAAAGAGAAGCCAAATGTTGAATCTTCTCCCAAACCAGTAAAAGAGAAATTTCTTCCCAGCAAAAATGCATGTGTTTCGTTCCATCCACCAACCCCAATGGACAGCAAGTAAGGCAAAAATCCATAACTCCGTACCGTCCTTTTTCCGGCCAAGACCAAGAAACTGAATTGCCCAAAACTCCTCCATTGTCTTTGGGCAAACCCAACATTCCCAAAAGTAATTATATTACTCGATCCAAATCCTCCAGGAAAAATCACAATGTAAAAAAAGAGGCAAAGCAGTTTCAGAGCAATTAAAACAAAGCACACATATGTCCGTAGATAGAGCCTTTAAAGGTCTTCTAATTTGTAGCAAGTTATTGGTGTTGATCCTTTTAAGCACAACCAGCCAAATAAAATCTTTGATTTTAGAGGAAACTTTGGCCTTCCAGATTGTCTTATAGAGAGGAAAAGGTAAACTAGAGCTAGTAAAAAACTCACAAAATATTTGTTGGAATAAAACCCCCGAGGGATCCAAGGACCAAGAATGACTGTCAGCTTCCAAAGAGACTCGACAATTATTCAACAAGAGTAACAAGTAGGATAAATCCTTCATCTCCCTATCATTCAATGGTCTCCTAAAGTGAAAATCCCAAGAAGTTAAAGGACCACCCGGTTCCACAATGGAAGAGGAAATTGATCCATTTCGTTCTGAGCTTAATCAAAATAGGCGAAGGAAAGAGGTGGACAAAACAATATTCCCCAACCACAGATCTTTCCAAAAGTGAATTTTATAGCCTCTACCCAATATAAATTTAGTATGGGGAATATAGAAGGAATACATCTGAGAGACGGCTTTCCACAGGACCCGAATTTGAATCCTACCCATTCTCATCAAGCCCAGATTTAAGAAGAGATCTTGATAGTGCTTTGTGTTCCCCCCACCCCCATGAAAGTGCTTTGTGTCTTAGTACTAGTCTTATCAAGAATCACACTCTACCTTCTAGCTAGTACTGTAGTGATTATTTTGTAAACATTGGATACTAAACTAATAGGTCTATAATAGGAAATCTTGATAGACTTGCTTTTCTTAGGCACCAAAGTTATGAAGATAGAGTTAATATTCTTGTATAAAATTCCATTACACTAAAACTTATTAAAGACCTTCATCAAGTCATCCTTAATCACTGCCCAGCAATCTTGAAAAAAAGCCAAATTAAGGCCATCCAGCCCTAGAGCTTTATCCCTATCCATTGCAAAGATGGTAGGTCTTACTTCCTCTTCCTCCAAAGGTCTCTCTAGCTAAGCTATCTTATCACCTGACAAAGGGTCCCACTCTAGCCCTTCCACCATTGGTCTATAATCATCTTCCTCAGAAAACAAATTACAATAAAAATTTGATTTCTGAAAAAAATAAAAACGAACACCAACTCCCTAATAAAATTTCTCCTCAAATTCCTGCTTGCTAACCTATGAAAACGTCTGGTGTTACAATCGCCCTCTATTACTCATTTAAGGTTTGTCTTTTGCTTCCAACTTCTCATTTCCTTAAAAATCACCTCTTCCAGCTCATTCTCTAAGGACACTCTTTTCAGCTCTACCTGCCTTGAGCGGTTAAGAGCTTCTTCCCTACTATCTAGCTCAGCCAGCTCACCTAAAATACAGGTCTTTTTAAGCTTAATGTCCCTGAACACCTCCCTATTCCACTTTTTCAATTTTTATTTCAGCTGGTGCGCTTGTTTGCGTTCAATCCGGGGGTGATGACCGCCGAAAGGAAGGAGCTAAAGGCAAAAAAGAAAAGAAAAGAAAGTATTCAGCTTCTTCAATTCCCTTATGAATCTAAAACCTTCCCAACCTCTATCCAGCACTCCTTCACGAAAGATTGAAAGGTTTTTTGTTCTAGCCACATATTTTCAAATCTAAAGGGGGTAGGGCCCCAAAACACCTTCCTAGATTCCAGTAGAATAGGAAAATGGTTAGAAGTGGCCCTAGGAAGGGTGACTTGCGAAAGATTAATGAACTCATCCTCCTACTCATTGTTGAAAAGGAACTTATCAAGTCTACTAGCCACAGCCCTAGCCCCGCCCACTGACCAAGTAAAGTTTGCGTTGCTCGAAGGATTATCCAAAGCCACTCTCCCTAATAAGTATATCAAAATTATGCATTGTTGGAGTAACCCTACCTACCCTCTTCTTTTGTTGGGGAAATTTCACTGCATTGAAATTGCCTGCTACTGTCCACTTACGAGAACAAAAATCTGAGACATAATATCGCTCGTCCCAGAAGGAGCTCCCTAGAGAAAGTCTAGAAGGACCATAGACTGACCATAGACTGAAGAAAGCCACCTTGGCTCTGGTCTCTCACCTCTAACAAAGACAGAGAAAGGAAAGAAACCCGCTAGGCTGTCCACTATGGATATGGTATGGGTATCCCATACCGTTAGAATGCCCCTCGCCAATCCTGAGAGGGTAAAAAGACTTAGTCCTTATTGTGCCCTTCCAAATTTCCCTAACAACCTTCCCATCAACTAATTCAAGCTTTAGTCTTTTGAATCAAAACGATGTCAGGAGAACTCCTAATAAAAACCTTTCTAACCAAGCTTCTATTCCTAACATCCTCAAGATTCCTAACATTCCAACTTACAATCTTCATAATTTAACTCGTTTACCCTCTCTCCTTGTTCCCTTTCCACCGCCATAATTGATAGAAGAAATCAAATTTTTTAGTTCTTCCTATACTTTCTTCTTCCTCCTCTCGTAAGTTTTAGGACTCAAACCCAATTTAGGATTCACAAGTTCCAAACCCAGGTCATACAGGAGTTCATTTGGGTCTTTGCAGTGTCTCTCGCTACCCCCTAGACTGAAAGCCAAGGCACTGCCCTTAGCAAGACCTTCAATCAAAATAGTATATTATTAGTAAAATAAATAAATATTGTTGTTGCATTATGATAATTTAACATAATAATTAATAATTAGACACTATAGTGCCCTTAATTATTTCGGTCAACTGATTAAGTGTTAAATTTTTTGAATTTATGATTGTTGAATAATTTTAGGACATGGATTTAATTAAGTACGTATTCTTAGTAGGTTTTTGTGTTCAATACAAAACCAAGACTTGAGGGTAGGCATCCCAGGATGTCATTTCATGCGAATATTTTTTATGTCATGAACCAAACGACCCCTTAGAATTCAACAACAACAACAATAACAACAACGAAACAAAGCCTTGAGGGTAGGCATCCTGTTCCCAGGAAATAGACTCCTGGGATGTCATTTCATGGGAATATTTTTGATGTCATGAACCAAACGCCCCCTTAGGCCTTGAGGGCAGGCATCCTGTTCCCAAGAAAAAAACTCTTGGGATGTCCTTTCATGGGAATATTTTTTATGTCATGAACCAACCACCCCGTTAGGATAATGGTCAGCTTCATTTTGTGTACATAAAGAGTATGAGAATAGAGCCCAGATGGTTTGCTTTGGGGCCTTGAAGTTCACAAATGGTGCCTTCTTGTGTGGCAAGCAACATGGTTTGGTTGAGTTGTGATGTGAACGTAGAGGTGGCACTTGGGTCAACATAAGTGTCATTGCAGGCTATAATATATTTTATAGGCCACGGGTTTGCAGTTTAGGTCTTTGAAGCATTAGGAATGCCGTGGCATGGGACAGTTGGGCCCCCTTTTGGTTTGGTTAGTAGCTGGAGACCCATCTCTTGTTAGCTATTGATGCATCACCAATTAATTGGCTAGTCGTACTTTGTGCTACAAAATGTTGGGCAAGAAGAAGAACGTGCACATAAAATTAAGAGCAAACGACACTAACGTCCCTTGAGGTTTGAAAAAAAGAAAATGACCTCCCCTAAGGTTTCAAAATTCCAAGGACCTCTCTTGAGGTTTCAAAAGTTCCAAGGACATACCCCCCCCCCCCCCGGGGGGGCGCGGGCGGAGGTTTGTCAAAAAGACACAAACCTCCCTTTGTATTTTACAGAAAGACAAGCTTTTTGAGGGGAGTTCTGTGTCTTTTTAGCAAACCTCCAGAGTTTGGGGTGGGGGGTGTTGTCACATTTTTAAACCTCAAGAGAGGTTTGTGGTATTTGAAACCTTAGGGGAGGTCTCTGCCTTTTAGTCAAACCTCAGGGTAGGTGAGTGTCTTTTGCCCTAAGATTAATAAAGTTTAGATCAGAATGGTTAAAACGGATAAAATGTTCAAATAGAAACTGTAGGATTTAGATAAATGCAATGTGAGAATGTCCAGCTAGAAAAGTCGGTGATATGATCAGAAGTTGATTGAGATGGATGACTGCAACATTAGAAGGTAGTAGGACGGAAAGTGCATGCCCAAGAAGAGTACTGGGTGAGCAAATTCTTTTTCTATATTTTAATGACAAAAAATCTTTGTTATCATATTGCTATTTACAATCTTTCCTTCTGAATCCTATTGAATTGAAAATGTTTGATGCTTTGAGCTTGAGCTGAATGAAAACCATGGCATTTTGATGAACACAAAATTGATGTTTCCTTGTTTGCATGAGAATGACATCTGAATCATGTTCTGAAGGCGGCACTGTTTCTGCATGGCATGTTCTGAATCATAATAATATTCTGACTAGAGGCATAGTAAGATAAAAACCTCCATATGTCAAGTAGAAGGTTACAGTGCAATGCCAGGTAATCAGTTTTGTCCTCAAAACAAAAGTTCCTGGTCCTGATGCGAGACACGAGAACCTGGTCTCCATGATGTGTGAAAACAGTGAAACAGGAGAGATACTAATTTCATTTCGATGTTAGTTTCTTAAATTTCTGTTCTTACTTGGTAATACACAGATAATTTGAACTAAGAAGATGAAGAAGAAGAAGAAAAGCTAAAGAGAAATGAAATGGGTTGTGGGTGTGATCATGCTTGCAAATGCTTCTGACATGCTTGGGCAATTGGAATGGGAGGATCTGACAGTGAACCCATCAGTTTACGATCACAACCCAGTGATTTGCAGTTTGAGAGCGGAGTACTCCGTCCCAGCTAATAAATGCTGAAGGATCACCACAACAAGCACCCAACACCTCTGTTCCTGGTCCTGATGCGAGACACGAGAACCTGGTCTCCATGATGTGTGAAAACAGTGAAACAGAAGAGATACTAATTTCATTTCGATGTCAGTTTCTTACATTTCTGTTCCCCGTAATACACAGATAATTTGAACTAAGAAGATGAAGAAGAAGAAACGCTAAAGAGAAAGGAAATGGGCTGTGGGTGTGATCATGCTTGCAAATGCTTCTGACATGCTTGGGCAATTGGAATTGGAGGATCTGACAGTGAACCCATCAGTATATGATCTGCAACCCAGTGATTTGCAGTTTGAGAGTAGTGTACTCCGTCCCAGCTAATAAATGCCGAAGGATCACCACAAGAAGCACCCAACACCTCTGTACCATTCACAAAGCCTCTCTGTCCGCACCAGACATGCCCATCTGGATGATGATATCCACAGCAGATCTTCAGTGGTTCAAAAAATCCTGGGTTGAAAAAGAAACTGTTAGGCATTCACTGTGGTGTTTATGCACAGGACTGAAAATTTTTTCAGTATCTAGCATCTTGGACTATAAAGTGACATCGTAGATTATAAGATTGTGAGCTTCTGTGATGAAGATCACCTTCTCTCTTTGCATTACTGATTAGCCCATACTTTGCACTGAAGACATCCACATATGTTATTGCAGCTTGTGGGAGCTGGGTTCTCAATTTAATCACTTTATCCTTGAGCTGTCTGTTGAACTCTGCAGCCATGTCATTCTGTCCCTTGACACAGCCATTTTGGTCGAGAAAGCCAGGTGGTGGATTAGTGATGTACATCACAGATGCTGGCAAGCAGCCAATGGGACCTGTGTTTTGTATCCAGAATGTCCTTGCTCCTTGTTGATATAGATTCTACCATACACATGGAGCAATTAAACGCATTAGGTACACTCAGTTCTTGCAACCCTTTCTGTGTTCGGTAAGAGAAGGTGGGAAAGGAAAATGGTAAGGGGGATTGTGACTTGTGAGTCGTAGCATTCTGACAATTAATGCCACAATAACATTATTTTTTTTTTCAGAAAAAAATTTTACTCTCAATAACAGATGTATTTTTTTTTCTTTATTTCCTTGAGAGAATTGATTTAAGACGTATAATACTTCCATTGCTTTTTACTTTTTTGACTATGGAATGGTGCAACTTACTTCGACTGCCCGAGCTAATTGGTTAACCATATCTGGGATAGTCATCTTGAGTTGCTCCATGCTCAGAGTCCGAAATCCAGCAGCAAGATCATTTTGCCCAATATCAAATGTGTAAAGAGCCTTTGAGAAGTCCTGTGGTAGTGGGAGACCCATTTTATTGGAGGATTTCTTGGCTGAAAAATCATAAACAAACAATTTGTTTTGTCAAACTGGAAAATCAATTAGCTGGATAAGCATTTTTTATTCAAGGATGATTCTTGGGATCACCTTGGCTGTAGAGATCACTAGTTCTTTGTTTGAAGTGATCATACTGCACGATTTGGATGTCAAGGGAGAACGGACTAACTCCATGCTCAAAGAAGGTTTCATTCTGCCGTCTAATTGTTGATCCTCCTGTAGCAAAATTCGTGCCATGCCGAAAATTCGCCCCAACAGAGTTCAGGTATGCACTCAGGTATGGCAAGCCCAGGTGCTCAGCTGCATAAAAACCAACTCTGTTAGTAATTTCATCTGTTTATCCATAGCCAAATCTGATCTCTTAGAAATATGTTTGCTAAATATAGATGGTATGTAACAAAAGAGTTTCGTTGTAGTCATGAAAATTTATGTATTATTTACCTATGAAGTCTACAATAAGACGTCCATCGCTGGCCCTTCCTGCTGGGCCATGGAAGAATGATTCGCCGTTCGGTGGCGTTGTTGGCCAAAATGCTGCTGATATACCACCGGTGTCAGAGTTCGAGTCACCAAAGTTGTAAATGGCTGGAAACTGACAGGGTGAGAAACCCAGCACCTCCCCTCCCAGGGTACTAAAAGTCCATATCGAAACCAAAATCCCAGCCACTAAAACTCTTGATGTCGCCATTGAACTCTACGCTTGGCACTTCCAAGTTACACCCACTCACTTGTAAAGAAAGATCACCGATTTCTGCAGGGAGAAATGTTGATATATGGCAGCATAGACCTTGTTCTTTTCTACTTCACACTAATGATTTTGGGATGATACATGTCTGAGGCCATCAAGTGTTGTTGGTAGTGTAAGAGTTAAGGGTCTGCAGGATGACACCAGAAGTGTGACAAAGTATATTGGAGGATATGTCGGTGACAACAAGACTTGCGTTTGAAAGAAGAGGGCTGGCTTGTCCACGTGCTAAAAATGAGGACAAAATACTTTAAAAAATCATAGTGGTGCAAAGCTCAAGCTTCTTAGGGTAAGGCGTTTGAGATTGATTGCTTTTGAATTAGTTTTTACGCAATGGACAGGCAGAGTAGCAAAATTAGGGGGGAAAGGGTTACAGGGCACAGATTCTTGAACGTTTACATTTGGGTCACTGTGCTTCGTGTTTGGGAGGCTGGGGAGGACCAGGTAAGGGCTTATTTCATCCCGGGTTTGAGTGGAAATTATAGTTTATTTCCTCCAGTTTATCAGGAAGTTTCTTGAGCCTAAACTACACAATGGTTTGGGAGCATGGATTTCAGACCTTATATTGGTTAATTTAAATTCAAGATCTCTCCAAAATAGAGTTAAGGGCCGTGTGTGGGAGTATAAATTTTAAACTGGGTATTTGGAAATTTAATACAAATTCAAATTTAACATCTTTTTGAACATAGGATTAGCGAATTTGAGTGTCATGACTTTCTTTGGAGTCATATATCACGATTGCCTTGTGCACTGAATACGGCATTTGCGTAGCTGTAGTGCTTAGATCATCAGGATGGCTCCAAAGCAAATAGCGCCATTCCATGCCAATTGCCATCTCTGTGTGTCATGGAGTGATGGCATGCTCTCTCCTTTGGATGATGGGTAATAAATTATAGGGAAGTATTGTTCATCATCTTTCATAACATTACAAGTTTATGTGACAGGAGAGAACGAGAAAATATTATTCATCATCATCTGTGATACTACAAGTTTATGTGACGAGAGAGAGGTTTATTTGTTTTGTTTTTTGCTGCTGAGTAGGTGAGCTTGTGATGAAAACTTTATATTATATTATTGAGGATAATAATATTCAATGGTATTTGAATGTTTCCATGGACTGCCAGTAAATGTTAAGCTAACCCAAAGCATGGGTGACACTCATCATGAATATTATTAATACACCACAATGGAATGGATTAGTTAACTTTGAATACAACTCCAACCTCTCGTCAAAATCCAAAGTTTTGCCTCCAAGCAACTGCATATATATATGCACCAATATATCTAAGGTTTTCAAAGTTTATAACACTAATTAAAATATTTATAATAACACATTCCGCTCCGGTGATGATGATGATGGCCGTTGTAACATTAATAATAATCTAGGAGTAGTAGTAATAAGCAATATCAAACACACATTAAAATAATAATAGTATCATTTATCCCTAAATGCAATAATTTTTATTATTATAGTTGTATAGTAGCTTAGCCACCTAGGGCTATGGTAGTAGAAGTAGTAATTAGTAGTTTAATAATTATTGTAGCTGTAGTGGCGCTCGATACCCAATTTTATTATTTTTTTAGCATTTAATTTCATTTTATATCGCTTAATTAGTGATTTTGCATGGTGGTGTTATTATTTAGATCTTGAAATTGTTAGAGAGTATAAATGTTAATGTTTCGAAACTTTTGTGCAGAGTTAGACAAAATATTTTTACAGGCAAAATACCTAAATACCATGAGGTAGTTTAATGTTAAGAACTTTTGGATAATTTTCTGTGCTTAATTCACATTTTTAAAGTTTATTATATCTTTCTTTAAATATCTTGGAGTAAACTGCTTGCTTCTACTCGATAATCTTATTAGAATTTAAGAATAATGTGAAAATTGGATTTTGAATTGATCATTGTTATGAAAAATATGAATGATTGTCACCCCTTCATCTTCCACCCCTTTATGTATTGTCCTATAAAAGGGACAACTTTCTCTCATTTTTGTAATGGATAGAAAAATACTTGAAGAGAGTAGACATATAGAAAGGATGAGAGAAAAGGAGAGATACAAAGAAGAGAGATATTTTGCACAAAACCGGTTCCAAATCATTTTATAATTCTTCCCAAGACAGTGAAGTTTTTAATCCCATTTGCTCGTGGAGTAGGTATAGCCAATGTAACGACCTGCTATTTCTGGGTTTTAGTTTTTTTTTTTTATATATGTACTATAACATTTAACATGCTCTAATACCATACTAGATTAAACCTAATCATTAACCTAAGCAGCAAGAAGCGGAAATCAAATAAACATATCCATATATAATTTATTTACAATATCAGAGTACTAAATTGTTTCCCAAAAATATACACGTACGACTGTTCCCCAAAATACCCTCAACTGGGCTGGGACATACAAAATACTCCAAAACATACTCATTATTTACTAACAGGGCAGTACTGAAACCCCTCTACCTGCGAGCCTGATCTGCGAGCCTACCTTGGATCACTTGAAAAATGATTTAACACTAGGATGAGCCAACGCTTAGTAAGACGAAATATACTATTACTAGTGTGTGGCAAATGAGCTACAACATTATGAAAATCTGTTTCTATATAATCATGTATAACTGGATATGCAAATTCAGTACAAGTAATAAAATCCACCACCCTTTCCATGTTGCTGAACATAACAGTATTGTAGGTTACTATTCAAAATACTTCTAATGTACATAAGTATATTCTCTGTTTCTGTAAATCTGTATATACTTAATAGTAACTGAAAACTTTACCTGTAGATAACTGTGTGTCATGATTTAACCTCTTATGACAGGGTTGTGCGGCCTGTAGGTGGGATCTACACTGGCTGGCCGACCAGGGTAAATCACTATACTCCCTCGGTTTGATCTGCCCTCCTCAACCCATATCTGATGGGGAGTCTGTCCACGTCTAGGGCACTATACGATCGACCTACTACCACGTATTATCTAAATAGGTGGTTGCACTCGTAACTGAAATATCTGTAGCTACGGTATCATGCTCTGTAACTGTATAGTCCAACAGGGTCTGATACTATATAATATATTTCTATATATAACTATATGATTTACCATGATTTTGAAATAACTGTATAAACCATGACACTGAATAAACTGTAACTGTATCAACTGTATTTCTGAACTGAACTGTAATTCGTACGTCATGGTACTGAGAATTGTATAATCATAACACTGAAAACTGTATAATCATGGTACTGAAATTCGTGTAATCATGGTACTGAAAACAGTAAAATATATTTCCGTACTATTTTCATATTCTCACGCCACACAAATTTTTAAACATATTATTTATAAATGATAAACTGTATAAATTTCTATCATGAATAATCATCCGTTAAAAACATGTAGTTTATACTGAAACATAGAAAAATTGCCTAGCATAACATATTTCTCTTACCTGACTATTGGAAAGCCCCTATGGTTTACTAGCCTAACACCCGCAGGGCCTCATACATAACACCCTAAACAACATTTTTCATAACAGAATATCAATATCTCTTCGCCTACATCATTTCCTATAACTGTCAGAAGGCCAAAAATTGACTAAAAGGCCCTACCCTAAATTTGGGATGAAATCCAATTCGATCCCACCGACGATCCATCCTAACAAACTTGAAGAGAATTTTGCAAAGAACGTCATGGTTGCTTTAGATTGTCGATCAGGTGACTGGCGGGGCCAACATCAAAGAGAGAAGAGAGAGAGAGACTGTAGGAGAGAGAGAGAAGAGAGAGAGGAGAAAGAGAGAAGTACTGAAATTGAATAAAAATATGAGTTTTCACTATTTATAGGGTCAGATTCGTCGACGAGACACGTCACCTCGTCAACGAGTCCTTCAATAAATTCGTCGATGAACCTTACCCTTCGTCGACTATATTCAAAGTAGCCTAAATCTTTCTCTCAGTATTTTCTCATCGACGAGACGAGACCTCATTAACGAGGTCCTGAAGACCTTCATTGACGAATCCTTGTATTCGTCGACGAAGCTTGGAAATTCCTTGAAATTATTATCTCCAAAATGCAACGTCATTGACGAAGCCTACTGGCTCCTTCTGTTTCTGTTTCCATTTTTCTCCCTCATTATTATTTAAATACTATTATTCTTCAGGTCACTACATTCTCCCCTCCTTATAAAATTTCGTCCTCGAAATTTACTATCTGTATGTCTATTTATACACTCCATCATCCAGTAAAAGAAAAGGGTCTACTTATTTTATTACCTACCCTCACTTATGGCGGAGGAATACCGTGGTTACATGGATAGTTCCAGAAGATTACAACCATAAAAGAAAATTTTCCCCCAAAACCAAAATACTACCTATCCTATACATTACATTACAATTACACTGGACTCATCAAAATGAAATTACCATCTTAGCATATACATCAATACTATAATTCATCAAATAAATGGGGATATTTCCGTCTGATTTCATCTTCAAGCTCCTATGAGGCTTCTTCAATCGCTTGGTTTCTTCATAGAACTTTTACTAGTAGTATCTTCTTGTTGCACAATTCTTGTTCTTTTCTATCTAAAATCTGTACTGGAGCTTCTTCATATGCTAAAGCCTCACTGACTTCCAGTTCTATATGACTGATGATATGGGAAGGATCTGGGACGTATTTCCTTAACATAGAAACATGAAATACGTCATGAATTCGAAATAGAGATGGCGATAAAGTTAGCCGATAGGCTATTGACCCAATTTTCTCAAGTATCTCAAATGGGCCAATAAACCTAGGGCTCAACTTACGCTTCTTCCCAAATCTCAAGATCCCTTTCAGTGGAGTTATTCTTAGAAATACATGATCACCCACTTCAAATTCCAGTTTCCGAAGGTGAGTATCTGCATAGCTTTTCTGCCGACTCTGTGCTGCACTAATCCTATCTCGAATAAGTCAGACTTTATCACACACATACTGAATTATTTCTAGACCCAAAACTTGCATTTCACCTATTTCATCCCAAAAAAGAGGAGATCGGCATCTCCTACCATATAATGCCTCGTAGGGTGCCATGCTGATGCTAGTCTGATAACTGTTATTATAAGCAAATTCAACTAGCGGAAAAAACTGAATCCAGCTACCTCCAAAGTCTAGTACACAGGCACGAAGCATATCTTCTAATGCCTGGATTGTTCTCTCAGTCTGACCATCGGTCTGAGGATGGAAAGCAGTGCTGAATGCTAACTGAGTCCCCAATGCCTTCTGTAAGCTCCTCCAGAACTGTGATGTAAAATGTGGATCACGGTCTGAGACTATGAATACCGGCACTCCGTGGGGCCGAACAATCTTTTGTATGTAAATCTATGCTAACATGTTCATAGGGTTGCTAATCTTAATGGGCAGAAAGTGCGCTGTCTTCGTCAATCTAGCAACTATTACCCAGATGACATTCTGACCATGCGGCGCCAGCGGCAGCCCAGTAACAAAATCCATGAAAACATGGTCCCACTTTCACTCGGGAATGAATAATGGCTACAATTGACTAGTCGGTCTCTGGTGCTCAGCCTTAACCTGTTACACGTTAAACACAGCTGCACAAATTCTGCTATTTCTCTCTTCATGCCACTCCACCAGAAATAATTTTGTAGATTCCTATATATTTTCGTACTTCTAGGATGAATAGTGTATAGAGATCCGCGTGCCTCCTCTAGAATTGTCCTCCTGATGCTGTCATTTGCAGGCACACACAATCTGGTGCGAAATCTCAAAGCCCCATAATTAGAAATACTGAATTCTTCTCCCTGATCATCCTGTATTCTGGAAATTACTTCTGCCAATTTCGAATCATCCCTCTGAGCCGCTTTAATTCTCTCATAAAGTGTAGGATGTACAATCAAATTGGCAATAAAAACCTGAGGATCATCCTCCACTAATTCCACACCGAGTCTTTCTAAGTCCATTTGAATCAGATGCTGAACTATTGCTACTAGCAATGCCGTGTCTCCTGATTAACAATTCAATGCATAAGCTACCACATTTGCTTTACCTGGGTGATAATTGATGGTGCAGTCGTAATACTTAATGAGTTCCAACCACCTCCTTTATCGCATATTCAACTCTTTCTGTGTGAAGAAATACTTTAGGCTCTTATGATTAGAAAATATCTCACACCTCTCACCATATAAATAATGTTTCCAGATCTTTAACGCATGTACAACTGCAGCCAATTCTAGATCGTGAGTAGGGTAATTGTTTTCATATTCTTTCAACTGTCTGGACGCATATGCTATCACCCTACCATGCTGCATCAGCACACAATCAAGCCCTTTCAAAGACGCGTCATTGTAAATAACATAACCACCACCTCCCGATGTCAGTACTGGTGTAGTGACGAGCCGCTGCTTTAATTCCTGGAAGCTTTGCTCGCATTCTTCATCCCACACAAATCTGACATTTTTCCTAGTCAACCGCATGAGAGGCCCTGACAAAGCTGAAAACCCCTAAAAAAAACGGTAATAACCTGCCAGTCCTAAGAAACTCCTAACTTCCTGCACATTCCTCTGCCTAGCCCAATTTACCACTGCGTCAATCTTGCTGGGATCCACTGAAATACCGTCTCCTGAGATCACGTGGCCTAAAAATGCTACCTTCTCAAGCCAGAACTCACACTTGCTAAACTTGGTATAAAACTTTTCCTCCTTAAGAGTCTGCAACACCTGCTTCAAATTCACCTCATGCTCCTCAAAACTCCTTGAGTACACCAGTATATCATTAATGAAAACTACTACAAACTGATCTAGATACTAGTGGAAAACTCTGTTCATCAAGTCCATGAACACGGCTGGGGCATTCGTCAGACCAAAAGGCATAACAAGGAACTCGTAGTGCCTATACCTGGTCTTGAAAGCTGTCTTCACAACATCCTTTGCTTTCACTCTTACTTGATGATACCCTGATCTGAGGTCGATCTTGGAATATACCCGTGTACCCTGGAGCTGATCAAACAAATCGTTTATACGGCGTAGAGGATATTTATTCTTAATAGTAACTTTGTTTATCTCCCTGTAATCAATACATATCCTCATGGACCTGTCTTTCTTCTTTACGAACAACACTGGAGCTCCCCATGGCGATACACTGGGTCGTATAAACACCTGGTCCAGCAAGCCTTGCAATTGTTCCTTTAACTCTCCCAATTCAGCTGGAGCCATACGGTAAGGAACCTTAGAAATTGGCGCAGTCCCTGGAGGTAAATCTATAGGAAAATCCACCTTGCGCATAGGAGGCAATCTAGGTAACTCCTCTGGAAAAACATCTGAAACTTCTCATACTACTAGAGTGCTGTCAATCTTCAATTCATTTTCAGATACTTCTTTCACAAATGCTATAAACCCCTGACCTCCATCCAAAAGTAATCCACTCGCCTGCACGGTTGAGACCAACTGCGATGGAGCACGCACCCGCGAACCAACGAATTAGAATTCCTGCTCTCCAGGGGGTATGAAAATTACATCTTTCTAATGACAGTCAATACTGGCATGATTGGCAGCCAACCAGTCCATATCCAATATTATATCAAACCCACACATATCAAATACAATTAAATCAGCTGGTAACGCTTTCCCCTGAATTTCTATCGGATAGCCTCTAAGTACCTTTTGACATCTGATCACTGACCCTGATGGTGTAACTACTGACAGCGCTATATCTAATGACTGGGTCTCACTCTCAGATAATTTAACATAAGATGCAAAAATGTAAGAATGAGTAGCACCCGAGTCAAAAAGAATAATAACTGGATATGATGAAACAGTAAATGTACCTGTCACCACATCCTTAGCAGCCTCTGCATCACCCTGCGTCAGAGCATATACTCGCGCTAGGGCCACATTCCTCTACTGGCTACCACGAGGCGCCTGGTATCCTTTTCGAGCTGCCAGATGTCCTCCCTGATAGGGCCTTGGAGCTGGGACCTAGTTTGGTTGACCTGGGCATTTATGTACCACATGACCGGGTCTCCCACAACGATAACATACACCTCTGCCTACCCGACACTCCCCCAAATGATGTCTCCCGCATGTCTGAGACACCGGGTAAGTCGGCGCACCCTAGTTCCCACGAGGTCCTGCCATCTGCCTCTGGTCTTCCCTATCGCGATCTCCTCTCCATGGACCCGTACTAGAGCCAGCATGAAAACTCTAAGGTGCCGGCCTCTTCCTCTGACTCTGAGCTGCTAAACCCCTATGAATACCACTCTCAATGATCGCAGCTCTATCTACAACCTCTGTGAATGGCTGAGCCCTAAAACCAATCACTTGCTCAAACAAGTTCTGCCTTAGTCCCTCTTCAAACTTCCTTGCCTTTTTCTCTTCATTAGGTACTAGATGTGGAGCAAAACGTGACAACTCGACAAATCGGGCCGCGTATTGGGTTACGGTCATCTGCCCCTTTACCAAATGCATAAACTCTGTTGCTTTCGCACTCCGAACGATAGTAGGGAAATACCGCTTGAAGAATAGCTCCTTGAATCGGTCCCACATCAATGGCATTGGAACCGGCCTCTGCTCCTCAATCAGTCGTGCTGCTCTCCACCAGCACTTCGCCTCCCCTGTCAACTTAAATGCTGTAAATACTACCTTTTGTTCATCCGTACAAGGAAGCACCGCCAACGTCTCTTCAATGTACTAGACCCAATTCTCAACTACAATCGGGTCATCTCCTTTAGCGAAGGATGGGGGCTTCATCCGTGTAAACTGCTCAATCAAACAACCACGCTCCCTAGAGCTCCTGGCCATCTCAGCCATCACCTGTTGAGTGACGCTACGTAGTACAGCATCTGTATCTCCTCCACCTATGTTGGAAGGTCCTGGCCTATCCTCCCCAGCATTTGTGCCACTGCTTCTTGGGTCCATCCTGAAAACAAGAAACACACTTAAGTACCTCATCTCCTACACTAACCTATCCCATACCAATTCAAAATTAACTGCCTTCCCTGACCTTAACTCAATATCCAGTTCTGTCACTTAGACACACGACCCGATAATAGTTTACTCCGGTTTTCCTGAAATCATCAACCCAAGAAAAACACAGAAACCACCATGGTAATCCTGTACCCGGACACAGAACAAACCTTAAATCCTTTTCCTATACTCTGATATTGCTTCTACTGCACTCTAAAGTCTACAGAATCTAACAACCTAGGCTCTGATACCAAACTGTAACGACCTGCTATTTTTGGGTTTTAGTTTTCTATTAATATATGTACTATGACATTTAACATGCTCTGATACCATACTGGATTAAACCCAATCATTAACCTAAGCAGCAAGAAGAAGAAATCAAATAAACATATCCATATATAATTATATACAATACTAGAGTGCTAAATTGTTTCCCAAAAATATACACGTACGACTGTTCCCCAAAATACCCTCAACTAGGCTGGGACATACAAAATACTTCAAAACATACTCACTATTTACTGACAGTGCAGTACTGAAACCCCTCTACCTGCGAGCCTGATCTGCTCGCCTACCTGGATCACCTGAAAAATGATTCAACACTAGGATGAGCCAACGCTCAGTAAGACGAAATATGCTATTACTAGTGTGTGGCAAATGAGCTACAATATTATGAAAATTTGTTTCTATATAATCATGTATAATTGGATATGTAAATACAGTACAAATAATAAAATCCACCACCCTTTCCATGTTGCTTAACATAACAGTATTGTAGGTTACTATTCAAAATACTTCTAATGTACATAAGTATATTCCCTGTTTCTGTAAATCTGTATATACGTAATAGTAACTGAAAACTTTCCCTGTGGATAACTGTGTGTCATGATTTAACCCCTTATGACAGGATTGTGCGGCCCGTAGGCGGGATCTACAATGGCTGGCCGACCAGGGTAAATCACTATACTCCCTCGGTCTGATTTGCCCTTCTCAACCCGTATCTAATGGGGAGCATGTCCACGTCTAGGGCACTATACGATCGACCTACTACCACGTATTATCTAAATAGGTGGTTGCACTCATAACTGAAATATCTGTAACTACGGTACCGTGCTCTGTAACTGTATAGTCCAATAGGGTCTAATACTATATAATATATTTCTATATACAACTATCTGATTTACCATGATTCTAAAATAACTATATAAACCATGACACTGAATAAACTGTAACTGTATCAACTGTATTTCTGAACTGAACTGTAATTCGTACGTCATGGTACTGAGAACTGTATAATCATAACACTAAAAACTGTATAATCATGGTACTGAAATTCGTATAATCATGGTACCGAAATTCGTGTAATTATGGTACTGAAAACTGTAAAACATATTTCCGTACTATTTTCATATTCTCACACCATATAAAAATTTTTAAACATATTATATATAAATGATAAACTGTATAAATTTCTATCATGAATAATCATCCGTTAAAAACATGTAATTTATACTGAAACATAGTAAAATTGCCTAGTATAGCATATTTCCCTTACCTGACTACTGGAAAGCCCCTATGGTTTACTGGCCTAACACCCACAGGACCTCCTACACAACACCCTGAAAATAACATTTTCCAGAATAGAATATCAATCTTTCTTTGCCTACATCATTTCCTATAACTGTTAGAAGGCCAAAAATTGACTAAAAGGCCTTACCTTGAATTTGGGATGAAATCCAATTCGATCCCACCGATGATCCGCCCCAGCAAACTTGAAGTGAACTTCGCCAGGAACGTCGTGGTCGCTTTAGATCATCGATCTGGCGACTGGAAGGCCAAAATCGAAGAGAGAAGGGAGAGAGACCGTAGAAGAGAGAGAGAGAGAGAGAGAGAGAGAGAGAGAGAGAGAGAGAGAGAGAGAGAGAGAGAGAGAGAGAGAGAGAGAGAGAAGCACTGAAATTGAATAAAAATTCAAGTTTTCACTATTTATAGGGTTAGATTCGTCGATGAGACACGTCACCTCGTCGTTGAGTCCTTCAGTAAATTTGTCGACGAACCTTACCCTTCGTCGACGAAATTCAGAGTAGACCAAATCATTCTCTCGGTATTTTCTCGTCGACGAGGTCTTGAAGACCTTCGTTGACGAATCCCTATATTCATCGACGAAGCCTGCAAATTCCTTGAAATGATTATCTCCAAAATGCAATGTCGTTGATGAACGCTGCTCATTCTGTTACTGTTTCCATTTCTCTCCCTCATTATTATTTAAATACTATTATTCTTCAGGTTACTACAGCCAAACCATATAAATTTTTATCTCATCTTTATTTATTTTCCTTAATATTTTATAACACGTTGTCAACATGTGACTCTAATTACCTGAGATATTTTTTTAAATCCTATTTAATTTATTTCTTATAACTTTTACTCCACATGAGTATAATATTCTCTAGAAGAGAATGTCTTTTAAAGTTAAAGAATATTAATCTCCATAAGAGATGGTAAGATAGTCCTCTTAAAGAGGTTATATATTAAATCTCCTACCTATATATTTAATCTCCCTAAGAGATAGACCCTAAGAGATAGACCTCCTGAAAAGGTTATGTATCTAGTCTCTAGAAGTGATAATAAATATTTACCTCCTAAAGAGGGTATACTTTTAACCTCATGAAAAGATGTTAAAATCAACCTCTTGAAGAGGTGAAACGTTTATCCTTCAGATGAGGTAGTACATTTAACCTCCGGAAGAGGTGGTAAATTACTCATTTTCATATTGTAATTCAAATCATACTCTTGAAGAGTACAAATTGAGAAAAAAAGAATGTTCCTAAAGAAACATATTTTAGTACCACCGGAAGGGTGGAAGTAATATTATATCCATTACTATCTCAACTTTATTTCAATTTTTACATTTTGTTTTTCTAAATTGCCTTATTATTGTTAATTTAGTCAGATGTCAAACCTAAGTAAAGTTGAATTTTTTCCCTTTGATATCAAAGGTAACAATTATTTATCATGAATTCTTGATGTTAATATCCATCTAAATGCAATGAACTTGGGAAACACTATTTTAGATGACAATACTGCATCGGATCATGCAAAGGTTATAATTTTCCTTTGTTATCATTTAGATGAAGAATTTAAGATTGAATACCTCACTATTAAAGATCCACTTATCTTATGAAAAAATTTAAAGGATAGATTTGACCATCAAAAGACTGTGATTTTACCAAATGCTCGATATAAATGGTTGCATCTAAGGTTGCAATATTTGAAAACAGTCGGTGAATATAACTTAACTCTGCATAAATTTAGCTCGAAGTTAAAATTATGTGCAAAAATATTACTGTTGAAGATATGCTTGAAAAGACATTTATTACTTTCCATCCCACTAATGTGCTCCTACAACAGCAATATAGGGAGAGGAAATTTACTAGATTTTCTGAACTTATATCATGTTTTCTTGTTGCTGAGAAAAATAACGAACTTTTGATGAAAAATCACCAAACTCGTCAAATTGGTTCAATCACATTCTTTGAAGTGAATATGAATACATCTCGTGGTCGAGGGCGAGGCCGTAGACATAGTCATGGGCATGGTCGTGACCTTGATCAAAATAATCACTAGCATCGATGTGAGGCTGCAATCCCTTAGAAGAGGGATGACCCCTAGAAAGAGGGATAATGATCAGTATTGTTGACTCTATGAGTCCAATCCTATTTTGATACTGACAAATTACTTGGTATTTGACTTGTGCAATTGAGCTTGTGAACAGGATCATGATTTAGAATGCACATGTATGGAAGAAATGAGGAACTTAAAGTACATATCACTTGGTGCAATCCATGGAACTAGAGGAATGAAAGGATGATGAAACAAGCTTCAAGTTCAAGATCTTCAATGGAATGGGTATTTAGAATTGAATGTATTTACATATATCATATGATATAACTCGAAGCTTAAATATACCCTAGAAAAATCTTAGGACTCATGCATTTCATGAAAAATACATTTACATTAGTTCTAAGTTGAAAGAAATTTTTCGAGGCAAATTTTAGAGGTTTCGTTGACGAACCCAATGGCCTTGTCGATGAACGTATGAAGGCCACTTGGTGATGAACAGTGTTGTCTCGTCGATGAACAAATACCAAGAGCCCAAAAAGTTTAGACAGTGCTCTCGTCGATGAACTCATGGCCTAGTTGACGAACGAGTGTTATACACTCGTTGATGAACTTACCCATTCGTCGACGAAGGTCGGGCCGCTGATTCACGTTTCAGCACGGACACGGACTAAAACTCTTATTTTTAAATGATCCAACGGCCAGGATTTAATCTAGGGTCAAGAACACTTATAAAAACAATCTCTAAACCATAAAGCACCACTTTTTGCCTATCTCTTGAGAGCTTTGAGCTTATTGCATCAATCTTTGGCATACCTTTGAAAAGCTTTGAATGAATTGCTAAGAATTATTACATGCACTCCAAAGAAGTCACATTTGTTTGGGCATTCGCATATTCAAGATCCAAACAAATACACGCACAACTTCTGCTAAATTTGTTTGATTTTAAGGTTTGGAAAAATATTTTATTGTTATACACTTGTCAATGAATGAGTGTTATACACTCGTCGATGAATTTGTAAAATAAGATATTGTATTAACATTTGTTGAAGATACATACAAGTAATGAAAATATTTTCTATCTTAAAGAATTGTGTGTGTTGTAGCACTATCAGTTAAACAAACTTCTTCCATAGAAATTTTAGAATCGATCAAAACTTTAGGACAATCCACACTACAATACATATTTAAAAAACCTCATTATTATAATTGATCATAGCAACAATAAATACGATAATTTATTTATTAAAATACAAACATAATATTGCTTTACTTTATATATTAAAATATTACATCATTATTTTTGTCTTGATTTAAAAGGAAATCAGCAACATCAAGATAAATAAAGTTGGATGGTCCAGCATCAAGGTCTATTGGAACATCATTATTAGCAAAATTTGTTTAAATTTCTTTACTCATTTCCTTTTCTTTTATAGAGGCTTAGTATAGATCTATCAAGTGTCTGGGTGTACGATAGGTACGCGACCAATGGTCTTTTCCTCCGCATCTATAGCATTTATTTTCATGATGTCTGCGTCGTTGATCCTTGTGAATTACGGTGTTATCCCAAGAAGGGGGGGGGGTGAATTGGGTATTTTAAAAAATTAAGTCCTTTAAGTTCTAATTTTGAAAAATAACAATTACAAACTTGTAGTCTACTTAATTCCTAACTTAATGTTTCACAATTAATCAATTTAATGTGTGTCTTTATCCAGCATACAATTTTACCCAATTACACACAAACCTGTTAAATGCTTAACTCATATGCAATAAACAGATAATTTAAATGCAAGCGGAAATTAAAAAGAGTTAGTATGTTGGTTCATATGCATCTCTATAAGCCGACAATAGATGGCACGGAATCCTAGAGAGAGAGAAAGGGTTGGTTCGTGTCCTAGAGAGAGAGAGAGAGAGAGAGAGGGAGAGAAAATTGAGTTTCTTGCTCATTAAGCAACTAAATGATATTTATAAACAAGGTTGACCCGACAAGCCTCATTGACGAGTCGGAGTTCTCTTCGACGAGCTGAAGAAGGTCGCTCATGGCCAAGAGGGTGATCTCGTCGATGAGCCTGAGATTTTAGAATCTTTAAAAATCCCTTAGTATCTCCTCGTTGATGAGCCCCGACGTCTCATCACTAAGCCACAGAAGAGATTTCGTCGACGAGAAATGGAGCCTTGTCGACGAGCTTTGCTGTTATATCCTTTTTAATTTCCCTTCTTTTTCTTTATTTATTTTCCGAATTCGGGTCCCTACAATCTCCCCTCCCTATAAGAATTTCGTCCCCAAAATTCACCAACTGATGCCAAACTCACTCTATTTTATGTCAGAGATCTACAGAAGAGTCGACATCTATCCATAACGCAGTTCCATCCCGAATTTATTACTTACCCTCACTTATGGCGGAGGAATACCGTGATTACAACATAAAGCTTCAGGGGCTTACAATATACATACAAAATACATATATTCACTTACCTAACTAACTTAACCGTCTCTGAACAACTACGGATACTTCTAACGTATCTTAGTTTCTAACTCCCATGAACCTTCTTCTACTGCATGGTTTCGCCACAATACCTTCACTAGCGGTATTTCCTTAGTCTGTAACTGCTAAACTTTCTGATCTAATACCTGTATCGGTACCTCCTCATATGATAAAACATCATTGATCTCTAGAGGTTCGTAATTCAGCACGTGGGAAGGATCCGACACATACTTCCTCAGCACTGACACGTGGAACACGTCATGGACTCTAGATAGTGTCGGGGGTAAGGCCACCCGATAAGCTACCGAACCTATCCTTTCCAGGATCTCTAAAGGCCCGATATACCAAGGAATTGGCTTCCCCTTCTTCCCGAACCTCATCATCCCTTTCATCGGAGCGATCCTTAGGAATACCATGTTTCCTACCTCGAACTCTAGCTCTCGTAAGTGAGTATCAGCATAACTCTTCTGTCAACTCTGAGCTGCCTTAATTCTCTCCTTGATCAACTCGACCTTTGTAAAGGCCTATTGAATCAGTTCTGTACCTAGTATCTGCCGCTCACCTACCTAATCTTAGTATAATGTAGATCGATACCGACAGCCATACAATGCCTCGTAATGTGCCATCTCTATGCTAGTCTAGTAACTGTTACTATACGCAAACTCAACAAGTGGTAGATATCGTATCCAACTATCACCAAAGTCCAGTACATAAACCCACAACATATCCTATAACCTCTGAATAGTCCTCTTAGACTGCCCATCCGTTTGTGGGTGGAAAGACGTACTGACCAGTTATGATCCCAAGGCATCCTGTAGACTCTTATAGAAACGAGACATAAAACGTGGATCTCGATCCGAAACAACAGAAATAGGGACACCATGGGGTCATACTATCTGCTGCACATATAGCTCTGCCAGCCTATTCAGAGAATTGATTGGAATGAAATGTGCATTCTTCGTCAGCCGATCAACTACAACCCATATATAATTTTGTTTGTGCACCGCTGCACGTAATCCCATCATAAAATCCATCGAGATGTGCTCCCATTTCTACATGGGAATGTCAAGTGGCTGAAGTGGTCCTACTGGCCCTTGGTGCTCTACCATGACCTGCTGACGTGTTAGGCACTGCTCTACGAATCGAACGATCTCTCTTTTCATGTTCTAGAAAGATTCCCTCAGGTTTCGGTACATCTTCATACTGCTAGGATGTACAGTGTAGAACGAACGATGTGCCTCCTCCATAATGACTCGTTTGATCTCGGCGTCATTCGGTACAAAAACCCTGCTATGAAATCTCAATATCCCATCACCAGAGATACTGAATTCCAGCTTTAACCCACTCTGGACACCTTCCATAACCTTAACCAGCTCTAGATCTTTCTTCTGAGCTGTTCCGATCTTCTCCTGTAAGGTCAGCTGTACCACCAAGCTAGCAAGAACAACCTGATGATTTTCTTCCACTACCTCCAAGCCCAACCTTTTCAGATCCATGCAAATCTGATGCTGAACTCCCACTGCAGAGATTGACGCATCAACTGACTTCGGACTCAGAGCATCAACTACCACATTTGCTTTTCCTAGGTGATAGCTAATGGTATAGTTGTAATCCTTTATCAACTCAAGCCACCTATGCTGTCTCATGTTTAGTTCTTTCTGGGTGAAAATGTACTTAAGACTTTTTTGGTCGGTAAAAATCTCACACCTTTCACCATACAGGTAGTGTCTCCAGATTTTCAATGCAAACACTACGATTGCCAATTCTATATCATGTGTCGGGTAGTTCTTCTTATACTCTTTGAGTTGATGAGAAGCGTAAGCAACCATCCTGCCCTACTGCATTAGAACATAGCCAAGACCTTTCTTAGATGCGTCACTCTAAATAAAAAATCTGCAATCCCCAGATGGAATGATCAGAACTAGAGCAGTAACCAATCTCCGTTTCAGCTCCCGGAAACTCAGCTCACACTCATTAGTCCAATCATACCTCACATTCTTCCTTATGAGTCATGTCAAAGGACCTGCTAAACTGGAGAACCCTTCTACAAAACGACGGTAGTAACCTGCAAGACCTAGAAAACTTCTGACCTTCTGAACATTCTTCGGTCTTGCTCAATCCACTACTGCCTCTATCTTACTTGGATCCGCTGATATGCCTTCTTTGGATACTACGTGCCCTAGAAATGCAATATGTTCTAGCCAGAACTCGCACTTCTTCAGTTTAGCCAAAAACTTCTTTACCTTAAGCATTTGTAGTACCAGTCTCAGATGAATCTCATGTTCTACAGCACTACTAGAATACACTAGAATGTCATCAATGAATACTACGACGAACTGATCTAAGTATTCGTGGAAAACCCGGTTCATCAGATCCATAAATGCTACAAGTGCATTTGTCAGACTGAATGGCATAACCATGAATTTGTAATGGCCGCACCGAGTTCAGAAAGCTATTTTCGAAACATCCTCCATTTTCACCTTCAGCAAGTGATACCCAAACCCTAAATCGATCTTAGAAAAGATTCGTGTGCCTTGAAGCTAGTCAAACAGATCATCAATCCTAGGTAACAGGTATTTGTTCTTTATCGTTACCTTATTAAGTTCTCTGTAGTCGATGCACATCCTCATCGACCCGTCCTTTTTCTTTACAAATAGCACAGGTACTTCCCGGGGAGAAACACTCGGTTGAATGTACCCCTTATCTAGCAGCTCCTGAAACTGTTTTTTCAACTCTCTCAGTTCAGCTGGAGCCATACGATGCGGAGCTTTTGATATTGGCGCCATACTTGGAGATAACTCTATACCGAATTCCACCTCTCGATTAGGAGGTAATCCCGGCAAGTCCTCTGGGAACACATTTGGGAACTCGCACACAACAGGAATCTCCTTTAGTTCACGTTCCCCTACCGACGTGTCTTTCACAAATGCCAGATAGCCTTGGCATCCCTCCAAAAGTAATCTCCTAACCTACAAAACTGAGAGGATTCGTGGTGTAGAACACACACACGACCCTAAGAATCTGAATTCCTGCTTCCCTGAGGTCTAAACACCACTTCTCTTCTATGGCAATCGATATTGGCATAACTAGCAGACAACCAGTCCATACCCAGAATGATATCGAAGCCATGCATATCAAACACAATAAGACTAACCGGTACTCTCTCTTGAATTTCTACTGGAAAGTCACGGATTACCTTACTACATACGACTACCGACCCTAAAAGCGTAGCCACCACTAGTTTATAATCTAACTGTTGAGTCTCAATGCCACATAGTTTAACAAATCCTCGAGAGATAAATGAATGTGTTGCCCCCGAGTAGAATAGTATAATTGTTTTATTGGAAAGCATGTTAATGGTACCTGTGACAACATCTCCTGCTTTCTCTGCATCACCGGAAGTTAGGGAGTATACCCTAGCCTGGGCTGTCCCTCCTTGCTGACCACCTCACTGTGCCTGAACACCTCCTCCATATGACTGTTATGGAGCTTCGCTATTCATTGACATGCAACAATCTTTCTTCTGACGTCCCATCCTACCACAATGAAAACAAGCTCCAGAACCCTTTCCTTGAGTGAGGTCTCCCACACTTGGAACAAGCCGAAGTAGTTGCGGTACTCTAAGAAACACCACCACTGCTCTTCTTCCAGTTGCCTTGCTTTGCCCCTCTATAAGAACTGGAAGGTGCAGGTCTCTTCTTCGAAACCTGAACCTCAAGGTCCTCCTGCAAACTCTCCTCTACTACGATGGCTTTGTCAACCAAAGTAACAAAGTCTTGCATCTTCTAGATCGCAGTCTGCTTCCTGATCTCCTTCTTCAGGCCCCTATGAAACTTCCAAACCTTCTTTGTCTCGTCTGGAATTATAAATGGAGCAAAATAGTATAGCTCCTAGAATCTGGTAGCATACTATTGAACTGATAGCTGCCCCTGTTCCAAACTCATGAATTCCTCCATTTTGGCATTTCTAAACGTGGCTGGAAAATACCATTCAAAGAATAAATCTTTGAACCAAGCCCACATCACAACTATAGGAATAGGTCAATGCTCTTTAAGCATCTTAATTGACTTCCACCACCTCTCCGCTTCGCCCGTTAGCTTGAACGTTGCAAAGGCTACCTTATGCTTCTCAATGTAGTTCAGGACGTCTAGAATCTTCTCAATCTCCCCGATCCAATTCTCAACCCGGATCGGATCGGCACTCCCCACGAAGACCAGAGGTTTCAGTTGTGTGAACTGGCCAATGGAGCATCCCAACTCAGCAAGGGGACGATCCTAACCCTTATTCGTCCAGACAACCTCAGCCATAAGCTGCTGAGCGAAGTCTTGTAGCACACTAGTAGAGTCATTACCAGCCTCATGACCAGTACTGTAACGACCCGAAAAATAATGGTATTTAAATAATAAAGAGAGAGGGAAATGGAAATAGTAACTGAAGGAGGCAACTGAAGCGTTCATCGACGACATTGCATTTTGGAGGTAAAAATTTCCAAGAAAATTTCCCAGGCCTCGTCGACAAACATAGGGGTTTCATCGACGAGGGTACTTCAGGATCTCGTCGACGAGTACCCTCGTCGATGAGAAGATACCGAGAGAGGATTTTTGAGAAGTCTGAAACTCGTCGACGAAGGTGCAGGTTCGTCGATGAACTTTTTACAGGACTCGTCGACGAATGCCGCAGTACAAATAGTGCTTAAACTCAGTTTTACGCAGAATTTCAGCTTCGTTTTCTTCTCTCTCTCTCTCTCTCTCTTTCTCTTTCTCTCTCTCTCTCTCTCTCTCTCTCTCTCTCTCTCCTGTGGCCTCTCCCTCTTATCTCTTTGATTCTGGCCCCGTCAGTCACCGAATCGAAGATCTAAGACTACCACGACGTTCCTCACGGAGTTCTCTTCAAGTTTGCCGGAGCGGATTGTTGGTGGAACGAAGTTGGAATTCATCCCAAATCTAGGGTAAGGTCTTTTATTCAGAATTTGAGTTTTCAGTAGTTGTAAGAAATGTAATAGACGTAGAAATAATAATGTTTTGTTATGAGATTTATGATTTTCAGGGTGTTGAGTGGAGAACCCTGCAGGTGTTGGACCCGTTATAGTAAGGGATTTTTTGCTGGAAACAGGTAAGGGAAATATGCTATGCTAGGTTATTTGAGTACAATTTCAGTATAAAATTATAAATGTTCCACTAGAGTATTATTTACAGCAGAGACTTATACAGCTTATCAAGTATGATTAATATGTTTTAAAATTATTGTGTGGCTTGAGAATATAAATATAGTATAGAAACATGCTTTACGGTAATTTTTAGAGATGTGTTTTACAGAATATACAGACAGTGAATGTATTTTACAAAAATTACAGAAATACCATGATTATACAGTTTTACAGTACCATGACATGCGTATTTACAGTTAATTACAAAAACACAGTTGATATAGATTCAGTTTTCTATAGCGTCATGGTTTATATAGTTATTACAGAATCATGGTAAAACAGATAGTTGTATATTAAGATGTATTATATAGTATCAGACCCTGTTGAACCATACAGTTACAGAGCACGGTAGTGTAGCTACATACAGTTTATAGAGTGCAACCACCTATTCAGATAATACGTGATATAAAGGTCGATCGCATAGAGCCCACGAGTGGACAGGCTCCCCATTAGATATGGGTTGAGGAGGGCTGATCAGACTATGAAGTATAGTGATTTATTCCTAGTTGGCCAGCTAGGGTAGATCCCGTCTACGGGCTGCACAACCTTGTTATGAGGGGTTAAATCATGACACACAGTTATCCACAGGGAAGATTTCAGTTATTACTATATTTATATAGATTTACAGAGACAGAAAATATATATATTTATTAGAAGTATTTTTGAGTAGAAGCCTAAAGTATAGAAATGTTAAGCAAGAGATAAAAGATGATGGTTTATATTACTGGTATTATATTTACAGGCTCATTGATACATGATTATATAGTAATAGATTTTCATAGTATTGTAACTCTTCAGCCACACACTAGCAATAGCATATTTCATCTTACTGAGCTTTGGCTCATCTCAATTATTTTAACATTTTTCAGGTGATCCAGGTAGGCAAGCATATCAGGCTCGCAGGTAGAGGGGCCTCGGTATTGCCCTGACAGTAGTGTGAGTATTTTTGGGAGTATTTTGTATAGCCCTAGCCAGATGAGGGTATTCTGGAAAACAGACATATATGTATATGTTGGGAAACACTTTAGCACTGTGGTATTGTATATAACTACATATGGTTATGTTTATTTGATTTCTGTTTCTTGCTGCTTAGGTTGATAATTGGGTTTAATCTAGTATGATATCAGAGCATTTTAAATGTTATAGTATAAAAAAAAAACCAAGTTAAATAGCAGGTTGTTACAATTTGGTATCAAAGCCTAGGTCTCTAGGTTTTGCAGACTTTAGAGTGCAGCGGAAGCAATATCGGAGTATAGGAAAGGATTTGAGGTTTGTTCTGTGTCTGGGTACAGGATTACCGTGGTGGTTTTTGTGTTTTTCCTAGGGTGATGATTTCAGGAAAACAATAGTAAACTATTGTCGGGTCGTGTGTCTAGGTGACAAAACTTGATATTGAGTTAAGGTCAGGGAAGACAGTTAATTTTGAATTGGTATAGGATATGTCAGTGTAGGAGATGAGGTACTTAAGTGTGTTTCTTGTTTTCAGGATGGACCTAGGAAGTAGTGGCACGAATGCTGGGTAGGATAAGCCAGTTGCTTCCAGCATAGGTGGAGGAGATATAGATGTTGTACTGCATAGCGTCACTCAGCAAGTGATGGTTGAGATGGCCTGGAGCTCTGGGGAGCGTAGTTGTTCGATCGAGCAGTTTACGCAAATGAAGCCTCCATCCTTTGCTAGAGGAGATGGCCCGATTATAGCTGAGAATTGGGTCTAGGATATCGAAGAGACATTGGCGATGCATCTATGTACGGATGAGCAGAAGGTAGTATTTGCAGCATTTAAGTTGACAGGGGAGGCAAAGCGCTAATGGAGAGCAGCGCGATTGATAGAAGAGCAGATGCTGGTTCCAGTGCCAGTGACTTAGGATCGATTCAAAGAGCTATTCTTCGAGCGATATTTCCCTACTATCATTCGGAACGTGAAGGTAGCAGAGTTTATGCATCTGGTACAGGGGCAGATGACCGTATCCCAGTACGCGGCTCTGTTTATTGAGTTGTCGCGTTTTGCACCGCATCTAGCACCTGATGAAGAGAAAAAGACAAGGAAGTTTGAGGAGGGACTGAGACAGAATTTTTTTGAGCAAGTGATTGGCTTCAGAGTTAAGAAATTTACTAAGGTTGTAGATAGAGCTGCTGTCATTGAGAATGGTATACAGAGGGGTGTAGCAGGTCAGAGTAAGAGGAAGAGACCTGCGCCTTAGGGTTTTCAAGTTGGCTCCAGTAGGGGTCCATGGAGAGGAGGTTGCGATAGAGGAGACCAAAGGCAGATGGTGGGACCTCAGGGAAATCAGGGTGTGCCGATCTTCCTGGTATGTCAGACGTGCGGGAGACGTCATCTGGGGGAGTGCCGGGTAGGGAGCAATGTATGTTATCGATGTGGGAGGCTCGGCCACATGGCATATGCATGCCCAGGTCCGCCAGACCAGGTCCCAGCTCCCAGGCCCTATCGGGGAGGACATCAGGCAGCTTGGGTAGGATATCAAACGCTTTATGGTGGCCAGCAGAGGAATGTGGCCCCAGCACGAGTATACGCTCTGACGCTAGGTGATACTGAGGCTGCTGCGGATGTGGTGACAGGTACATTTACTGTTTTATCATATCCAGTCATTGTTCTTTTTGACTCGAGTGCTAATCATTCTTTCATTTCTGCATCTTATATTAAATTATTTGAGAGTGAGACCCAGTTATTAGATATAGCGTTGTTATTAGCTACACCATCAGGGTCAGTGATCAAATGTCAGAGGGTGCTCAGAGGTTATCCTATAGAAATTCAGGGGAGAGTGCTACCAGCGGACCTGATTGTGTTTGAGATTTGCGGGTCTGATATAATACTGGGTATGGATTGGTTGGCTGCCAATCACGCCAGTATTGATTGTCGTCAGAAAGAGGTAATTTTCAGACCCCCTAGTACGCAGGAATTCAGATTCGTTGGTTCACGGGTACGTGCTCTAACGCAGCTAGTGTCAGCCGTGTAGGCGAGCAGATTACTCCTGGACGGAGGTCAGGGGTTTATAGCGGTTGTGGAAGAAGTATCTGAAAATGAATTGAAGATTGACAGCACCCCAGTAGTACGAGAATTTCTAGATGTTTTTCCAGAGGAGTTACCTGGATTGCCTCCTGTGCGCGAGGTGGATTTTCCTATAGATTTACCTTTAGGGACTGCGCCGATCTCTAAGGTTCCCTATCGTATGGCTCCAGCTGAATTGGGAGAATTAAAGGAGCAGTTGCAGGATTTGTTGAGTAAGGGGTTTATACGACCTAGTGTATTGCCATGGGGAGCTCCAGTGTTATTCGTAAAGAAGAAAGATGGGTCCATGAGGATGTGTATTGATTACAAGGAGATAAACAAGGTTACTATTAAGAATAAATATCCTCTACCCCGTATCGACAATCTATTTGATTAGCTCTAGGATACACAGGTGTATTCCAAGATCAACCTCAGATCAGGGTATCATAAAGTAAGAGTGAAAACAGAGGACGTCGTGAAGACAACCTTCAGGACTAGGTACGGGCACTATGAATTCCTTGTTATGTCGTTTGGTCTGATGAATGCCCCAGCCGTGTTCATGGACTTGATGAACAGAGTTTTCCACCAGTATCTAGATCAGTATGTAGTAGTTTTCATTGATGATATATTGGTATACTCAAGGAGTTTTAAGGATCATGAGGTGCATTTGAGGCAGGTGCTGCAGATACTCAAAGAGGAGAAGCTCTATGCCAAGTTTAGCAAGTGTGAGTTCTGGCTTGAGAATGTAGCATTTTTAGGCCACGTGATCTCAGGGGACGGTATAGCAGTGGATCCCAGCAAGATTGATGCGGTGCTAAATTGGGCCAGGCCGAGAAATGTGCAGGAAGTCAGGAGTATCTTGGGACTGGCAGGTTATTACCGACGATTCATTGAGGGGTTTTCAGCTTTATCAGGACCTCTCACGCGTTTGACCAAGAAGAATTCCAGATTTGTATGGGATGAAGAATGTGAGCAAAGCTTCCATGAATTAAAGCAGCGGCTCGTCACTGCACCAGTACTGACGATTCCATTGGGAGGTGATGGTTATGTTATTTACAGTGACGCGTCTTTGAAAGGGCTTGTTTGGGTGCTGATGCAGCATGGTAGGGTGGTGGCATATGCATCCAGATAGTTGAAAGAGTATGAAAAGAACTACCCTACTCACGATCTAGAATTGGTTGTAGTTGTACATGCACTAAAGATCTGGAGACATTATTTATATGGTGAGAGGTGTGAGATATTTTCTGATCATAAAAGTCTAAAGTATTTCTTCACACAAAAAGAGTTGAATATGCGACAGAGGAGGTAGTTGGAACTTATCAAGGATTACGACTGTACCATCAGTTACCACCCAGGTAAAGCAAATGTGGTGGCTGATGCTTTGAGCCGTAAATCAGGAGACACAGCACAACTAGCAGCGGTAGTTCAGCATCCAATTCAAATGGACTTGGAAAGACTTGGTGTGGAGTTAGTGGAAGATGATCCTCAGGCGCTTATTGCCAGTTTAATTGTACAACCTACGCTTTATGAGAGAATTAAAATTGCTCAGAGGGATGATTCGGAATTGGTAGAAGTGATAGCCAGAGTATAGGATGATCAGGGGGAAGAATTCAGCATTTCTGACGATGGGGCTCTGAGATTTCGTACCAGATTATGTGTGCCTACAGATGACAGTACTAGGAGGACGATTCTAGAAGAGGCACACAGATCTCTATACACTGTCCATCCTGGCAGCACGAAAATGTATAGGGATCTGCGGGAGCTTTTCTAATGGAGTGGTATGAGGGAGATAGCAGAGTTTGTGCAGCAGTGTTTAACGTGTCAGCTCGTTAAAGTTGAGCACTAGAGGCTGGCAAGACAGCTGCAACCACTTTTCATTCCTGAATGGAAGTGGGACCACGTATCCATGGATTTTGTTACGGGGCTACTGCCGGCGGCTCATGGTCAGAATGCCATCTGGGTAATAGTTGATAGGTTGACGAAGATAATGCACTTTCTACCTATTAAGGTTAGCTACCCTATGAACAGGTTAGCAGAGATTTACATACAAGAGATTGTTCGACCCCATAGAGTGCTAGTATGCATAGTCTCGGACAGTGATCCACGTTTTACATCACGGTTCTAGAAAAGCTTACAGGAGACATTGGGGACTCAACTAGCATTCAACACCGCTTTCCATCCTTAAATAGACGGTTAGACAGAGAGAACTATTCAGGTACTCCAAGATATGTTGCGAGTGTGTGTTTTGGATTTTGGGGGTAGCTGGACTCAGTATATGCCATTAGTGGAATTTTCTTACAAAAAAAGTTATCAGAAAAGCATAGGTATGGCTCCATATGAGGCACTTTATGGTAAGAAGTGTCGTTCCCCTTTATACTGGAGTGAGCTAGGTGAGAGGCAAGTTTTGGGGCTAGAAATAGTACAACAGGCGTACGATAAAGTCTGACTTATTCGAGACAGGATCAGTGTAGCACAGAGTCGACAGAAAAGCTACGTCGATACTCGCCGCCGAGAACTGAAATTTTGGGTGATCATGTATTTCTAAGAATAACCTCACTGAAGGGGATCTTGAGGTTTGGGAAGAAGGGTAAGTTGAGCCCTAGATTTATTGGCCCATTTGAGATACTTGAGAAGATTGGGTTAGTAGCCTATCAGCTAGCTTTACCACCATCTCTATTTCGAGTTCATGATGTATTTCATGTTTCTATGCTAAGGAAATATGTCCCAAATCCCTCCCATATCATCAGCCATGCGGAACTGGAAGTCAGTGAGGCTTTAACATATGAAGAAGCTCCAGTACAGATCCTAGATAGGAAAGAACAGGAAGTGCGCAATAAGAAGATACAATTGGTAAAAGTCCTGTGGAGGAATCACGCAATAGAAGAGGCTTCATGGGAGCTTGAAAGCGTGATTAGACAGAAATATCCCCACTTGTTTAGTGGGTCATAGCAGTGATGTATAATTAAAGTAATAGTAATTTTATTTTGTTTAGCATAGTGGAATTGTAATGAAGTGTATAGGATAGGTAGTATTTCGATTTTGGGAGAATTTTATTTTATATTTGTAATCTCCCAGAACTACCCATGTAACCACGGTATTCCTCCACCATAAGGGAGGGCAGGTAATAAAATAAGTAGACCATTTTCCTTTACTGGATGATGGAGTGTAAAGATAGAGAGACAGATAGTAAATTTTGAGGACAAAATTTTATAAGGGGGGAAGAATGTAACAACCTAAAAAATAATGGTATTTAAATAATAAAGAGAGACGAAAATGGAAACAGTAACAGAAGGAGGCAGCCGACTTCATCGACGAACACGAACTTCGTCGACAAACGCGAACTTCGTTGATGAACACAAGGGTTTTGTCGATGAGGGTACTTCAGGATCTCGTCGAGGAGGTCCCGTATCGTCGACAAGAAGATATCGAGAGAAGATTTTTAAGAAGTTTGAAATTCATCGACGAAGGTGCAAGTTCGTCGACAAACCTTCTATAGGACTCGTCGACGAGCCACGTGGCTCGTCGACGAATCTCATAGTATAAATAGTGCTTAAACTCAATTTTACATAGAATTTCAGCGTCGTTTCCTTATCTCTCTCTCTCTCTCTCTCTCTCTCTCTCTCTCTCTCTCTCTCTCTCTCTCTTTCTCTCTCCTACGACCACTCCCTCTTCTCTCTTTGATCCTGGCCCCGTCAGTCGCTAGATCGAAGATCTGAGGCTACCACGATGTTCCTGGCGCAGTTCTCTTCAAGTCTGCCAGAGCGAATCGTTGGTGGAACGAAGTTGGAATTCATCCCAAATCCAGGGTAAGGTCTTTTATTTGGAATTTTAGTTTCCAACAGTTGTAAGAAATGTAATAGATGAAGAAATAGTAATGTTTTGTACTGGGATTTATGGTTTTTAGGGTGTTGAGTAGAGAACCCTGTGGGTGTTGGACCCCCTATAGTAAGGATTTTTTGTAGGAAACAGGTAAGGGAAATATGCTATGCTAGGTTATTTGAGTACGATTTCAGTATAAAATTTTAAATGTTCCACCAGAGTATTATTTACAGCAGAGACTTATACAGCTTATCAAGTATGATTAATATGTTTTAAAATTACTGTGTGGCTTGAGAATATAGATATAGTATAGAAATATGCTTTATAGTAATTTTCAGAGATGTGTTTTACAGAATATACAGACAATGAATGTATTTTACAGCAATTACAAAAATACCATGATTATACAGTTTTACAGTACCATGACATACAAAAACACATTTGATATAGATACAGTTTTCTATAGCGTTATGATTTATACAGTTATTACAGAATCATGGTAAAACAAATAGTTGTATATAGAGATGTATTATATAGTATCAGACCTTGTTGGACCATATAGTTACAAAGTACGGTACCGTAGCTACATACAGTTTATAGAGTGCAACCACTTATTCAGATAATATGTGATATAAAGGTCAATCGCATAGAGCCCACGAGTGGACAGGCTCCCCATTAGATATGGGTTGAGGAGGGCTGATCAGACTATGAAGTATAGTGATTTATTCCTAGTTGGCCAGCCAGGGTAGATCCCGCCTACGGGCCGCATAACCTTGTTATGAGGGGTTAAATCATGACACACAGTTATCCACAAGGAAGATTTCAGTTATTACTATATTTATATAGATTTACAGAGACAAAAAATATATATATTTATTAGAAGTATTTTTGAGTAGAAGCCTAAAGTATAGAAATGTTAAGCAACAGATAAAAGATGATGGTTTATATTACTGGTATTGTATTTATAGACTCATTGATACATGATTATATAGTAATAGATTTTCATAGTATTGTAACTCATCTGTCACACACTAGCAATAACATATTTTGTCTTACTAAGCGTTGGCTCACCCAATTACTTTAACATTTTTCAGGTGATCTAGGTAGGCAAGCATATCAGGCTCGTAGGTAGAGGGGTCTCGGTATTGCCCTGACAGTAGTGTGAGTATTTTTTGGAGTATTTTGTATAGCCCTAGCCAGATGAGGGTATTCTGGAAAACAGACATATATGTATATTTTGGGAAACACTTTAGCACCGTGGTATTGTATATAACTACGTATGGTTATGTTTATTTGATTTATGCTTCTGATTGCTTAGGTTAATGATTGGGTTTACTCTAGTATGGTATCAGAGCATTTTAAATGTTATAGTATAAAAAAAAAAACCCAGTTAAATAGCAGGTTGTTACAAGCACCATCACTACTACTGCCTCCAACGTTAGCAGTAATATTCCTGGATTCCATCCTGAAAAACAATTGAGGAAATCAATTAGAAGCTTAACCAACTAATACCGCAATATTATAAACTCACTTCCCATAATAACATTCCTAATATCGACGTACTCTAATGACTCACATTCTCATTCTAATTCGAGTTCCGCCCTTCCACTTAGAAACAAAACCACTAATAGATTACCGTGATTTTATGAACCCTTCGAATGATCCAGAAAAACATAGAAGTTTGTCAATGGATTTTTGTCCCCAGGTATACTAAGCTAAACTCGAAAATCGCACTCTCGTTCTAAACTCTGGTATAGTCTAATCTACAGAACCTAGCAACCTAAGCTCTGAGCATATCCATAACCATGCAATGCAATTCACATCACACTTTGGCTAGTTATGGGCTCTGATACCAAATTGTAACGCCCCGACCCTTAATACAGTCCTAGAGTGCTACTATACATACATATCTTGTACAAATCCTATAAACATACATAGCCACCCGCCCTAAATAGGGACGTACGAGTATTCAATAATGATTTGTACTCACATATTTTGCGCAAATCATAAATCATTCATATGGATTCTAATAGACATACCAGAGTATCTAAATGTTCCTTACATATATTCAACCTTACGTAAAACATAAACTATATCACATTCCCAAAAACCAACCAAGTTAACAACCTAGTACTCATACAGAAACTTACGCTAACTAACAGGACCCTACGCTCCATAGCCTCTTTAGACGACTAGGACAGATTTCCTGTAGCTCCTCAAAACAAGGTTGTAAGATTGGGATGAGACACTTCTCAGTAAGGAGGAAGATATTACATCAGTGTGTGACTGTACAGTTATATCCTTGTTTGAAAATAGTTACGTATATTGCACATTCTCAACACTGTAATGTATAAATAGTACATAAATAACTCCCTGATAATATAAAACCCATCATCGTTACAAGTGAGAGTCCCCGAGGTTAGGGTAAAGTACAAGCCCAAACACTATACGATCCCTCCGCACAGTACTCAGACCTATGACTCTCCCCAGTAAAGCCTATAAATCATGTATATGCGTATTTAGAACACCGTCCAGCTCAAAACTATCGTAACTATGCCAGTAACTCCCCGTGGCAAGGGTTGTGCGCTAAGAAAACACTGATCGAGCCCTGTACGTACAGGCATCATCAGGCATCCTATCATATAACAGTCTAACTTGGCCATCACCACCCTTATCCCTTTTGACCAGTGGCCCTTCTTACCAAGCTTACTACTAGGTACCCACACTGAACAATAATTGCGTGTGGCTGCACTGTACCTCTGTTTTGGTAATGGTACCGAGCCTACATAATATAAGATTTTTTTAAGGCTTCATATACTATTTAGACAAGTTGCGGTCCCAATATCATATATACAATTTACATTAAAACATAATAACCTATGCAGTTCCAATATTTTCACAATCTCATTCATGCATACTTTCATTCATACTGTAGTAAAAACTGGCTCGTAACCTCTTGGTTTTACCCTTTTCTCATACTTGGCATAGTATCTAACCGGCACCTATTTTCTGCAATTTCTGATAACCACTTGGAATCTTAGTCCCTATAGTTCATATACATGCATCTCAAATCAGTATAGAATCAATTCGTATCATACGTCATACTTATTTGATCATATATATACATTTCATATAAACTAGTTCGTAAAATATCATTTCTACTGCTATTAAGAGTTTCAAGCATCTCCTATTTTAGTTTTAGTGCAAATAAAGTAGTTTAAGAAATTTGGAGATCATATGCCAAAAAAACCCTATTTTTGCCAAAATCGTAAAATCGTGAAAATCGTAAGAATCGGCATTCATACTCGGTAAAACTTTGCAAATAAGCAGTCCATAAGTACATATAAACATAAGTTACATATCCTATGGTTTCATTTTCTAAAAATACTAATGTAAACAAAACCCCTTCCCTTAATCCCGAAAACCGAAACACGAACGAATTGATCCAAAATAATGACCCGGGATCCCTGAAACCTAAAAACCGAAGATCATTACTTTACTATAATCTTGACTACTACATAACTACCGAATCAAAAATGAAATTGGATCCTTACCTCGATTTTAGAGAAAAACTCGAAAATCCTCAAATTGAAAATATGATTCGCTATAACTGTAGCGATTCTCCTCCTAACCCACGTAGTGATATTGGATTGTTAATTCTGGCAACAGACGACACAAAATCCTAAAGAGAGAGAGGGTTGGTTTGTGTCCTAGAGAGAGAGAGAGAGAGAGAGAGAGAGAGATAGAGAATTGAGTTTCTTCCTCATTAAGCAACTAAATGATATTTATAAACAAGGTTGACCCAGCAAGCCTCATCAACGAGTCGGAGTTCTCATCGACGAGCCGAAGAAGGTCGCTCGTGGCCGAGAGGGTGACCTCGTCGACGAGCCTTAGATTTCAGAATCTCTAAAAATCTCTCAGTATCTCCTTGTTGCCGAGCCACAGAAGAGACTTCATTGACGAGAAATGGAGTCTCGTCGACGAGCTTTGCTGTTATATCCTTTTTAATTTCCTTTCTCTTTCTTTATTTATTTTTCGGATTCGGGTCCCTACATTGTAGGATTACTTAATATATAAATTAGTGTGTTTTTAGAGACTTTGATTCCTAAGATAATGTTAAAGCTTAAAAATATGAATTTTGAATCTTAGAATTGGATTTGTAGTTTTGAAAGAAAATCAATATAATTATGTAATATATTTTATTCAATTTACACAAATCCGATTTGTAGTATCACGTGCTCCCAAATATGAGTTATCCTAATTGATAGGCTATAAGTTATGACCTTTTGTTTAATACACATGCCTCCCATGTGACTCATTACAAGTATATAATAAATTATGATGATCAATATAAGTTACATACAATTGCTTTTGAGGGAAGACTAATTCTGTGATCTATCACGAGTGAGTTGTGGGGTTGATCACGCCTTTTCTTGATTTGGTGTTGCTTGAGAGGCATTGTAAAGCTTATCATGTTAAAATTTCGAATGGTCAATATATATTACATATAAATAAATTAGAATTAGTATCAATCACATGCTCCCAAATATGAGTCATCCTAATTGATAGGCTATAAGTTATATCCTTTTGTTTAATACACATGCCTCCCATGTGACTCATTACAAGTATAAAATAAATTACGATGATCAATATGAGTTACATACAATTTCTTTTTAAGGGACGACTAATTCTGTGATCTATCAGGAGTGAGTTGTGGGGTTGATCACGTCTTTTCTTGATTTTGTGCTGCTTGAGAGGCATTGTAAAACTTACCATGTTAAAATTTCGAGTGGTCAATATATATTATATATAATTAAATTAGAATAAAAAGATCATAAATTTGGGTTACATAAAAATAAATTAGAATAAGAAAGATCATAAATGGAGAAAAGAAACAACAATCAAAGGCTTAAAGTTCTATGAGTGCATCATATTCAATTTATTATAAGGCTCATGCATTATTCATTAGTGTGTTCATGGCTTCATACACATAAATTATTTAGTACATAAGAATAAAATTGTAATTGATTTTTTATAATTTCATTTTTTTATCATATTAGTTTTTATTTTTTTTATTTTTAATTTATTTTACTGGTAAGAATGGAATAAAATTAAGATGACTAGAATTAAACTTTTCACTTGATTTCATCATACTTTTCGTTCAAATTATCATTTTTTTTCCTTAATTCATTCTATAAATCAAATATATATGGAGCATATGTGACCATTCATAGGGTAGACGTCAATTTTGTGGAACCGTTACGTTATGGCTCAATCTAAAATCCAATTAAGCCTATTAAAAGTAATAAATGCTATTTAATTCATTCTTAAAAATTCTTACAGTAACTAATATTTTAAATACTACATTTATTCTATGTGTTTTATTAATTTATGTTATTACCATATGAATATTATTGTTATATTCAATATATAATTAATAATATTACAATACACATGATTAATAATATTAATAATGCTAATAAATAAATTATCTAAAATTATAATTAATATTTATATTAATTAAAATTAAATATTTATTATTAAAATATTTTAATAGAAAGCTTCAAAAAATATTAACATTTGTAAAATGCTAGAAAATTGAAGTGGTGTTAAGTGTGTGATCACAAACACGAACAATATGATCTGGGAAACGACGCCGTTTCGAGGAATCTCATTCAGCCATTCTCATATTCTCACCAACAAACGCACGCACGCACGCACACGGACTCTCTCGCCCTCGCTCATGGCGGCGGCAGCGGCGGAAACCCCGAACGGTGGAACCAAAGAAGAAGAAAAGGGAAGGGAGGGGCGCAATCTTCTCGGCAAGCCCAACTTCAAAGAGCTGGAAAACGGCCGGTTCAGATGCACAGAGACGGGCCACGAAATGCCTTCCAAGGTGATCAACTCCTACGCCAACAGCAAGCGTTGCAGAATAGGCCTCATCGACCACGCGCTGACTCAGAACAAACCTCCTCTCAACATGTTCAAGCAAGACCCTCTTTCTCGGTATGAACCACTCTCCTTCTCTTTTCTCATTCTGTTATAATTAGGGTTCCTAATCTTTGCATGATTAAAAGTTAACCCATTCTTTTTTCAGTTGTGAACTCATTTTTTTTCTCATAATTTTCTGAAACCAAGTTATTATTATTATTATTATTATTATTATCAAAAATTGTGTTGTTTTCGGTATTGAGAGTTTGAGAACACGAATGAATCAATTGAGCGGAGGTTTTTGACTTTGTGGGTGCATTTAGTGAACAATCTGATATTTAGCAGGTATCGTGGTTTTTAGAATTTGGGTTGTTTGAATTTTCTCAGAACCAAATGGAGCATTTGGGTATCTTAATTTTTAATGTTCTGTGCTCATACCTAGTGTTATTTTGGGTTTTTAAAATTTGGAAACCTGACTGAACTAATTAAGTGGAGGTATTTCATTTGTGGGTGCAAGTAGTTAACAATCTGATATTTGGGAGACACTCTGGTTTTAGAATTGGGTTACTTTTCCTGCATTTTCTGAGGAAACAAATGAGCATTTGGGTGTACTTTCAATTTTAATGTTCTGTGCTCATACCAATTGCTGTTTTTCCTTATTGTAGTTCTAAGTTAATATGTAAGCTGACTGGTGATACCATCAATAAGTCAGAAGAGCACATTTGGAAGCATATCAATGGGAAGCGATTCCTCAATAAATTAGGTTCGTGTGTTTTTGCTTTGCTTGCTCAATTCATACTGCGCTTTCTAGTGCTGCAGTTCCGTTTTTCCTGTTGAAGGTGATGTTGCTAAAGCATTTGGAAATCTATGCATTTTGCAGTTTACTTGTGCTCACTGTGTTAAATTGCTAATTTTTCGACATGATTATGGACTTTTTTGTGTATAGAGCAAAAGGAAGCTGAAAAACTAACACCAAATGGGGTAAAGCAAAGTGAGCGGAAGCCCCAGAAAGTTTCAAAGCTGGTGGCAGATGATACGAAAAAAAATAAGAAAAAGAATAAGGAAAAGGATGACTCAGTCGACAAGCTAATCTCTAAGCCAAGGAAGTGTTCTGATGTGGACAGTGATTCAGAAGAAGCTGACTTCTGGATGCCTCCTGTTGGAAGCCGTTGGGATTTTGACGATGGGGGAGATCGGTGGGGCTCTGGCTCAGATTCAGAGGACGAAACTGATGAAGTTGATGGAACTGGTATGTGAAAGCCCATGTTAGATTCTTTATCATCGGTGAAGATTGAAAAACTTGTTGTAAAATTAACAAGTGTTATTGGCAAGATTAGGAGCAGTTGATATAGATTATGATGGTAATAATTCAAATGACTTTAGTAATCTCAGCCAAAGGTAGATGACTGATGTAAATAAGTATGATGATTAGAAGAATATATCTTACCACCCGCCATTCATATATTCCATATGACAGATGATTATGATGATAAGTAGAATATATTGTCGCACAATGTTTCTATCGATTGATCGGACTCCCTTTTCTTCATCAGGTTTTGGGCTCAGCTTTGAACAAGTAGCCCAATAGAATTACTATTCTTCTCCAGAAACCAAATGCCCCAGATAGAAACTTATTTCTTCATATGATCTCTTCAAAGTCAAATTCCACAGTAGGACTCCCTTGAATGGCTGCCTTGAAGTTAATCATATTCAACCCATGTCTTATTTATTGTACTTTGATCGCACTCTTTTTTATTTTTCTGTTGTTCTGCATCCTGATATCCCGAGAAAGACGCAAGTAATATCTTTCAGGCTAAATAGTTCTAAATTATGAGTTACTGGTAAAATTGATATCATGTAGAAAATATCTGTCTCAGTTGCTCATAAGATTCATCAATGTGCTTCATTTCTTTCAAAGACAAAACCAGTAAACCTTTGTTGGATGCCATGAATCCCCTCTTTGCGTTTCTTCCATGTTCCGTGCCCAAAAAAAAAAATTATTGAGCTTGTGCAGTTATGGTGAATTCTCTGCAGTCAACTGGGCACACCTTTAAGTAAGAACTCAAAATATTAATAAACCCTTGAGATTTTTGTATTGATTATATAATTGTTCTCTCAGAAAAAAGTTTATAATTATGGTTTTGTAAGACACTGCTACCCCGATGTTGAGCCGGAAGCTAGGGCTCATTTAGATTTGTCTGGTCATTTTGTGCAATCGTACTTACGCTTTGATGACATCTTCGTTCATCAGATGACGTGGATGGAGAGTGCAGGAATGAATCAACAGAGCTCTCTAAGAGGTATGCAACTTCAGCGTGCTACCCTTTTTGTACTTGCTTGAATTATCTTGCTATTTTTATGTTGCTTATTGTCCATTTTATTGGTTATGCTTTGCAGGGCAAAGCGAATGTCCATAGAGGTTGGACCCAGCAGCTTTGCTTCGAGGAAGAAGAAGAGCAAGACTGAGTCCTCACAGTGATCTTTGGCAATAATTGTCTTCTGTGCTCAAAACTTTCTGAACAGAGGCTTCCGGTTATGTCTCATTGCACATCGTCACAGATTAGGTCATTTGTACTTTTGAACTAATGGGATTTGCTGTGTCATGCAAGTTGAACTGATTTTTTTAATGATAAATTATATTCTGTCCACAAAATTTTATGAAGCGAGTAGTGAAATTTCTTTTTTCTCTTTTTTCTCTTTTTATGGCCGTGTTTTGCTCCTTGGCCTTGTAACTAGTATTTGGAACTTCGGTTTCAAATTTGTTGTTTAAATTTCGATTTGGTGGTGGATCTAAAATCAATTTTAGATTGCATTTGGAAACATAGATTTTGTGCATCGCATAGATTTACTGGATTTAATGAAGACTAATTTTGTAATACATTTTGTGGAGGCTCTGCTTTGTAGTGTGAAATTTTAAGCCTTAAAAATGAATGACAATTTCAGCAAAGCCACTATAATCAATTTTTTTGACGTGTTTTGTTTAAAATAACACGTTCAAATTCAAAGAACTGAGCTCTTTTAAACATAGGGTAATTTTACAAAAATTTAAATTTTTGAGGTTCCAAAAATAAGACTATAACACAAATGAGAAGCACTTTGTGTAAAAGCCCTTATAGTGCTGCAAATGTGTTTTGAGTCTTTTTAATTTTGAGCTTGAATCCAGCTTAGATTGAGCTTTAACATGTATTTTTTTAAACTTCTTTATCATATAAATGAATGAGCTCACGAGCCTCGATCTACTAAGATGTTCATTAACAATTTGGTTCTTTTGAAACTTCTTATTTTGAAAGATGAGAGGTTTTATTAAATAAAAAAATGTGAAAAGTGATTTTTACTAGAACATTAGAGCATTAGCTTTATCACTAAATTCTAATTATGGAATTTAAATTAAACAATCCTATACACAAATAGTCCTTACTTTTGAACCCATAGCGGTCTATCAAAGAGTAATTCGACTTTATTAAGCCCATAGTGATTCTAATTCAAACTTATTAACCAAGCCCAAATCAAACCTATAATCGACCTGTTCATGAGTTAAAACAAGCCGAGTCCATTCGTGCTTAGGCTCAGCTCATTTTTTAAACGAGCTGCAAAATTAAACTTGAGAAATACTCATTTTTGGTTGGATCTTGGAGCTTTGTTCACAACATTTGGTAACATCTTTCATCATGCTACATTTGTTATACGCTTTTGTGTTTTATAAGACTTCTACCTTTTATATCCACTTTGTACAAATTTGGTGATAGTGGATTTGGATCCTCGTGCCCCGTGTACGTATCTCAATATTTGAAAGAACCACGTTAAATTTGTTGTCGTCTCATTTTATTTATTTATTTATATTATACCATTAATTTATTTGTAGAAATTATTCATATTTTGTTTTCCCAGCAAAGAGATCGGTAGACCAAAATTTCACCTTTATTTCACTTAACTCTAGATGTTGAAAACAAAAGAACACTTGTAGTACATTTAAACTTTGAGAAGGAGAGCATTTTTGCAATATATTTGTTGCTCACAACATGCATCATTCCCCCCATGGCAGAACAACATTTCTGTCACTGAACAAAACTTGGGGATGCAGTGCATGAGAGAGAGAGCGAGAGAGAGAGAGAGAGAGAGAGTCATTTATGTGAACCTAGGTGTTTGGATTTCGTCGCTATTATCTGTGCCAAAGTACCGATCCCCAAACTCACCCATGCCAGGGATTACACGTAAATCCTTGTTCAAAGATAAATCAATCTCTGATGTCACTATTTTTAGTAATGGAAATTTCTTACAAACAGCATGAATTCCCTCCGGAGCCTGCAATATAAATTATACATATTCAATCATGAGCAAAAACAAGCACAAAATGTCATAATCACTTACAGCTATAAGGTTAAGGAAGATGATGTTGGATTCAGCCACGCCCTTACTAAGCAGCAGAGAAATGGCTTGGACAGCAGAATTCCCTGATAATGCACATCAGTTAGACAATGTCCAGGGGCGAATTATGGTGTGTGTGTGTGAGTGAGTGAGTGAGTGAGTGAGTGAGAACAATTTGCAGCCATTTTTCACACCTGAAGCCAGAACCGGGTCGAGCAGTAACACATGGCGGCTTGCAATGTCTGCCGGTAGCTTCTCATAGATTAACTGCAGAATGTAATAAAAGGCATTCTAAGTGAGGAATATCATAGGGATATACAGAATCGTGTGATTCGTCTTAATTGGCACAACGAACCTGCCGACCGTTGTTGCCCTCTCCATGTATGAGGATTTTTCCGATTTTGATTCCTTTGCAGCAGGCTCTTAAAGCATTCTCCATGCTTTCTCCACTGGTATTAGGAAAGTGGAGTGGTAAATAAATGTGTATTCACTTGAATAAATAGTTCCCCACCCACAAAGGAAGTACAATGCATACAAGTTCTGTTCAAAAATGTGGAAGGAAGGTTTGGAGATATCAAACATTTCAAAATTACACTCCTTGCTATTCAGATTCTCAAAAAAAAATAATTAAGTGCTGATTTGCATTAAATTTTAAGAGAAATATCGATGATAATGCCGTAACTTCTCTAGAAAATGTTCTCTTTTACATTGACTCATTAACTGTTAAAGAAGCACCATTTCAGCACAACCAGATACATACACGTCCAAATTGTCACTTCCATTCAACATGCTAAATAAATAAAAGCAAATTCTTTTCCCTCAGAACTAACTGTGTTGCTGAAGGAATACCTTCTAATGATTGAGACTCCACACAACCTTCTACAAAAAACTACTCCAGAGTATACAGATCCTGCGAACAGTCAGAGGGAGAAGAAAAGAAACTATTCATACAATTACAGAGAAGTACTTATTCCCAAGATGACAGCTAAATAACACAATCTAAGAGAGAACAGAACAGGCACCAACGGTAGAAAATTCACTTTCAGAAAAGTGGTAAACCTTATTGCAGATAGAGAGGGTGAAAATTGTTTCGCAAAAATAATCATTGAAAATTTATAAACAATAGTTGATGTTTTCAGATGATAAAACAAAGCAAAAGCAGTTACCTGTTGGAGTAATTATCTGTTTTTCAGAGAATGGAAGGTGACCAAGACCATGCTCCACAACCTATACCACCAGTTCAAAACCACATTATGCCATACCTTGCCAAGAACTTAACAATTGATATGATTTATTTTCATGAGACTTGTGTACCAAGCGAATTAGTCGATCTGCATAAAATACAAAGTCATGCTTTGTTGTTTTAAGATCCCGTATGATGGTATGCATTCCACGTATCTGGGGCAAAGAGAAAACATTAGTGGAGTTGAAACTATAACAAAAAGACATGCTTGAAAAGAGTCCCAAAATATGTGTGCGGGACTGCACAAATACAAAGTAGAAGGGAGTACCTGGAAAGTTGAAAATATAACAAAAACATTTGGGTATATTTTACAAAGGTCATGCTGGCCGAGCTTTGTGTGAATGTGTTGTACGATCAAGTCAATTGCAACATCGTTTTCTCCTCCTCGAGGAATGATGATATCCGCATATTTTTTGGACGGCAGTATAAATTCCTCAAAACTAGGCTTTACAAATTTAGCGTACTGCGACTCACAGAAAAAAAGTCCATGCAAGGAAAATGTAAATACCATAATGTCATTTTTGAGGATGTAATAAAAGACCAACTTGAAAATCGTTATCCATTTCATCGGTCATTTTTTAATTAAAATTTTCTTTCTAAATAATGAAAGTTGAGGAAGAGAATAAGAGCATGAATGCAAACACTTCCTGATCACTAACCAATAAAATGCAAACGATTGGGTTATAAGCAACAGCTAGAAATGATAACTAAAGATAATAATGGCAATACACCAAAGATAATAGATTTCTTCAACATTCTTGAACAATATTGTAACAAAAACAAAAGTTAAGAGTGGAAGAAAAGTATCCGTCAATGCAAAATTGCTGCTTCCTGCAGCAGAAAACAATAAGCTGCATACATTTGGTAACTAAAAAAGTTCTTTACCGATGAATGAGGGAACAATGGTGCAATTTCATATTATTTAGTTGGCATCCTTAAATCAATAGAAAACACTGTGCACGCTGTCTCTTGGTCAAAGATTAAGAGCAGCAAAACAGGTCATGGCTAAAGAAATGGCTCTAGTAGCACCAGCCCACCGACTGAATAAGGAAGTCCTTACTTGGTCGAGCACATTTTGAATGTTTCTCCCTCTCTCTACGGTGTCACGTTGTATCCTCCGTGCAAGCCGAACATCAGAGTCTGCACTGGTGAAATTGTTATGATGATAACTAGGTAAGGAACCACACTCAGAAAAGTAAATACAGAATACTCTGTAATTCAGGAAATTAAGGACCAAAACCCTGTAATTCAGGAAATTATGGAAGAACAATAACAAGAAGTCAACAAAGAGGATCATTTTTATTGATTTCTTTTTCCTTTTTCTTTTTTATATTTGGGGGTAGGGGGTGGGGGAGAGTGGGAGGGGGTTTAGGGTACATGTTCCTATATTAGCAGGGAACTAACCAATGATTTTGAAGCATTCTTTTAAAAAGAAAATCGGCAAGACATTGAAACATTCTTTCACAATCACTAATTTTAGTCCAAGAAAGATAAAGAAAATTCCCTTTTGTCATTCATAGATTATCCCATGATTCCTTTGAATAAATAACCGTCCAATCTCAATCATCTCAGTTATTCCTATAAACTAAGGAACCAAAGGTCTCTTTCCTCTATAATGCCTTCTTTCAAAGATAATGGTTTGAAACCATTTTAAATATTGTCAAATGAAATGTCTACAGAAATATCTGGATTTTGGAAAGTATGTCGGATTCCTTCACAACACAATGCATGTTTTAATTAGAAAATAAAGGAAAAAAAATCAAGAGAGTAACCTGTATCAACGAAGATCTTCATATTCATGAGATTACGGACACGAGGATCTTGAAGAACTAGAATTCCCTCTAAAATTATCACGTCTGAGGGGTTGACCTTCATTAGACCAAAACAGACAATTAAAAAAAGCCCTACTTTTTCCAGTGGATTGAATAAACAAAACATCAAAAATGAAATTACATAGCTATTGAAACAGAATTATATACACTATAAATTACATTAATCGCATCCTATAACATACACGGTTGCCACTGTAGTTTGACCCAACATTGGAAAGCCACAAATATTCTGTTTGCATCCAGTGCTAGATTCGTATTCCAATACATATGCACTCGAAGCAAACTTGCAAGAATATTGCAATTTTATCATAGCATTGCAGATGCAAATTACATTTTGGGTACACCCTACAAGTGCCTTCTGGTTGTTACACCGACTGGCCATGCAAAAGTGTATCCCGATATTTTTGATGATTTTTATAAGCATATCACACTAGCGAAACCCACCTCAGTGAATGCTGATTAGTACCTGACGTGATAGTTCCGTGCTCTTATGGCTCTTGAAATCATAATTCGGGATGCTAACTGCCTGCCCATGCTTTAACTTTTCCATGCAAGAAAGCAGTAGCTCCGTATTGAAGGCATCTAAAAAGCACCAACAACAGAAGAAACATAATTTAAAATTTTCCAATTTCTAATAAACAAAAAGTAAATTTTGGTAGACATTCTTACCTGGGTGGTCAAAATTGTACTCATTAACTTTTCCTATTTGCTCATCGCTAAGTGAATGATAAAATGAATCCTACAAAGATCACATGCACATACAGATTACCAAGTGCATGACTAAGCAGGATATGCATAATGATAGTATTGGAATGAAAGACAAACTACGAAACCAGGGTGATGTTTCTAAGGAAATGAAATGGCAAATAGTTAGTTACAGGATCATGTTGGATTATATCCCAAAGGATATGTCCCACATGAATAACACATGAAAGATATGATAAGTGAAATGACTTATGATAAGGAAAATGAAATGGCTTATCTATGGATAATGAAAAGTTTTATAATGTGAGATTAATGGTTGGAAGATAAAAAGGTTTTCCTATACAACTATTGTTATGGGGAGTAGTTGAAAAGGAGAGATTCATTCTTGTATGTTTATGGAATGATCTAAAGAAAAGAAATAGAGAAATTGTCCTCTCTCTACCTTTGTTCTCTATTCATCAGGCTACTCCTCTGGTGATATACAGAGAGAGATAAAGGTTAAGCAAGAGAAACAGTTCTTAACGGTTTGTATACATCATAAACGATCCTGGTATGCATATTTTATGTTTTTCGCATTATAGATTATACACGTATGTGAAGATCATGATGATGAAGATCATGTGTTTAGCTAAAAGCAGCATATAGATTTCTTACATGTGGTATTAATAAAGCCACGTTGGGATTATTGTGATCTTCCTTGCATGATAAAGATCGTTTATGTTAACCCCTTACGATCTCATTATTGTTTCGTGTTGTTTGTGGTGTGGCTCTTCTACTTTGGATTTCATAAACAAAGAAGAAAGAAAAACATGAAGGGGCAGCACAACAAGGGCTCGTCGACGAGTGCCCTGTGTTTGTAGATGAGGAGACAGCAAGGACTCGTCGACGAGTGTCCTGTGCTTGACGACGAGAAGATCCCAAGAGGTCCAAAAGTTCAGAGTTTTTAAGATACCGAGAGTAGAAAAATGGGATCTTCAACGAGTGGAATGAGTCGATGAGTGTTCTTCTTGGTTCATTGACGAATCCCCTGTTCTCGTTAACAAGAAGTTATGGGCTGCAAGTAGTTTTTTGAATTTTGAATTTAAACGTTGGGGTGGTTGGGTAAACGGAGGGAAACCTCCGAGAATGTGTTATATATGTCATTCTAGGCATGTACTGGGAGTGTGTGTGATCATTTGAGAAGTGTATTGTGTACTTTGTGATTTTCATAGTGAAATTTGTGTGTCATTGCTTCCGTAGATGTAGGCTTTGCTAGACTACATAAATCTTGTTTGTTGACTTTTTGAGTCTGATCCCTGTTTTGAGGCTGACAAAACACATGTTTCTTATGTGTGTAATTAGCATGTGAACAGGTACATTAATTTAACACACACATAGGGAAACAACGATGAAAGCTTGCAAGACTTAAAGACTATACGATCAAACATTCCATGAAGTCAGAAGAGCAAAAAGAAGAAGAAGACATTTGTGTTTTATGTAATTGCATTTAATTTTTATATCTTTGGTTTGTAATAATGCATGCATTTGCATGATGTGTTTGAATGCTTAGAATGACCGTAGATAGATCCTAGGGACCAGCACATCTTACCAAAAACTTTTTTCTAAAGACTAAAATCATACAAAATTTTTGGAATAGCTTTAGGGTCAAAATTGGGGCTAAAACGAAGTTTACGAAAACTTTGGTCGACCGAACCGACATTGGATTTTTTCGGTGTCTTTAAAAGGACCTAAAAATGACCCTAGGACACTCACCCATACACTTTTATATGTTAGTCATTTGAATAGGGTGTTTGTTGTCTGAAAGAGGACCGAAATGCACAAAATGTGCACACTCGGTCGACCGACCGTTCACGTTCAAAAGTCCTCGATCGATCGAACCCGGACCAGGTCAACAGTTTGAACACAATCTGGTTGACCGAGCTTATGTAGTTCATTTGACTCCGGTCGACCGAACCTCCTAGGGAGTCAACTGTTTGACTACCTGATCGATCGAGCTCAAAATGTACTCCACTGCTCTGATCGACCGAGAGTCCTCGGGAGAAGCCCTAACAACTTGGTCGACCAAACTTCTCAATTCAAAATGTCCCGGTCGACCGAACCTCGCTGTTTTGAAAAATCACCTCTTTCGGTCGATCGACCAGTTAGTTCATTTTCACCTTGGTCGACCAAACCACGCTAATTTGGAAAAATCGCCCTTCCTAGTCGACCGACCCTGAAGTTCAAAATTGGCCCAGTCAACTGAGCCATATGAACTTTGGTCGACCGAAAGTCTTCTGGTCAACAGGTGCTCTCGGGTCGGTCCGAATTTTTACCGCGGTTAACTTTTTAAAACGAGGTTAATTTTAATTCAACGTCATTAAACTTTTTCTAAAATAACCTCCGTATCCCCAACGGTCATATTTCTCACAAACTCTATAAATACCCCCTCATTACTCCAGATTAGCAACTTTGATTAACTCTAAATTTCTTTCTAATCTTTGGATAATCAAAGTTCCCCCAGAATGTTTTTTATTATTTAAATCACTCTTTTGGGGTCAAATATTTTTATTCAAATCTCTCTCTCTCTCTCTCTCTCTCTCTCTCTCTCTCTCTCTTTTTCATGCTTTTATTTCAAAATCTTCTTTGAGGAGAGTATTTTATTTAGGGCATTTCATTTGCACATATTCTCACTAGGCACCAAATATTTGAAGAATATTTTTGAGAACATTGCTTTGGTTTTCTCCCGGATTATTTCCTTGATAAATATATTTTGGGAGAAGATTATTTGTTGCACAAATATTTTATTAAACTTAACTCCTAGATTCTCCAAATAATTCTAACTTGCATAAATCTTTGTTGGAGAACATAATATATATTTTTCATATACATTCTATTTGTGCAAAAATCATTGAAAGAGAAGAACCTTAGGTTCTCCTATATCTTTATTGAAATATCTTTTTGGAGAAAATTTTTATTAGGGTTTAAATGTGTTTAAACATTCTTAGTCCCCTGAGCATTATTTCATATCATTGGAGTGTATGTTTTTATGAGCTTAGCGTGTACATCTCTGCTTGTATTTTAGAAGCATATTTTATGTACAAAATAGTTTTATTGTAACGGTTTGGTTCAACCCGTTAATTGAACTGGAGAGTCTCAGCCCCGCAAGTGAGACCACTTCGGTTCAGTCCGGAATTGAACTGGGGAGTCTTAGCCCCGTAAGTGAGACTAGTTTGGCTCAGCTTTGCAATTGAGCTGGGGTTTTCCTCGCCCTGTAAGGAGAGGATGTAAAAGGCTTTTATTCCGCCCGGTTAAGTGAGTAGGTATAGTGGAATCCTTGGGGGTAAGCCCAAGGTGGGGATGTAGGCTGGTTTGGCCGAACCTCGATAACAAATCTGGTGTCGCTCTTTCTATTTTATTTAAATTTCTGCACTTTAATTTCAGCATGTGTATGAATGTTTATTTAATGTCAAAATTATTCTCATGCAGCATTTGATTTAAATAAGATACTGCACATGTGTATGTTTGCTTTCACTGTTAAATTTATTTTACATACACGCGTATACATTGAATGAGATATGATATGTGGTGAATCGGCGTAATTGTTTAAATTAGAGAAGAATGTTTTAAAACCCAATTCACCCTCTCTCTTGGGATCACACCAATTCCAGCAATTGGTATCAGAGCCCAGTTGCAATAAGCTTAACCACTATTTGCATAAAGATTGCAATGGCTCACATTTCAGTGTATCCTTATTTTGAGGGTCAAGTCTTTGCAAATCCTCCCCTAGTTTTATTGTGTAGATTTTACCGTTTGATTATTGAAAATACGTTTGTAAAATCAATTCATTGGAGGATTTGGAAAGTATTTGTTAAGGTTATCATATTCCATCCAAAATGCTTTTAAAATGCAAAGTTTTTCCAAACCTAAGAATTATTTTGAATTTGCATGACATGTGTTATAATGCATATCATTTGAATGCCATGCATACTCTTTCTGTGCCTTAGTCACTAATGCTTTTATAAGTTTATTCTCTTGAGTGCCAAGGTCATTTGGGAAACATAAGAGGTATAAGAAACTGAGAGAGAGATGAACACCATTCCGAGCTTAAATGTCTAAGAAGGAGTAAAGTGGAAAGGTATATATTTTTCTCCTTCTACTTTTTTTTATGATTGATTCACATGTTATTTGTTTTATGCTTATTCTTACTATGTGAATCTTGTGATGATTGCATACCATCTTATGAGGTGTACTTTCAAAGAACTCTTTTTATACGCATAAAAATTTAAGAAAAAATATTTAAGAGGTTATGATGTTTTGAACGCTTAAATAGTGTTTTGTGCTTAAACCCCGCTTAAATAGTGTTTTGTGCTTAAACCCTAAATTTTAATATACACTATCATCATACTATGAACCTTAGGAAGATCAAGCCAGTATGAGAACTTTAGTGAAATATCCAATCCATCTGGTCTTAGGTATGTACATCATTATGATTGGATGTTACTTGATAATATTGGCTATAACATGCTTATATAGAATCAATTTTTCATTCAAATGTCATAAGCATGTTTAAATAAAATCCCATTCAAATGGAAAAATTGATTTTAAAATGTCATTATATTCGTAATGCTATATATATGTGCTATAATTTCAAAAATCTTAAATGTAGCATGTTTTGCCCATCACACAGATTGAGGTTTAGGGAATTTATCATAGTATTATATATCATGCTACCCTAAACTCATCATGGAGCTTAAACACTTAATCATATTCAGAAACACATTCATAAGCTCATTCTCGCATTTGAAAATATCAGTTATGCTAGATACTTAATTGAATATAAAACCCTTTAGCTGCATAACTGAGGGGGTGCAGAAAATTTAAAATTCATTCAATAAACATCTTAAATTAGTGCTTATACTATTTGGATGACTTTTGTTAAGCTAAATGCAAATATCCATTTGTGCTAAATGAATACACTCTATGATGGATGGATATTTTTTAATTTTGATCTGATGTAAGCTGAATGCCTATGTCCATTCTTATTTAAATGACTATAGTTTCTCATGAATGGATAACTTGTTTTAAATAAATGCTTATATCCATCTTTTGATTTAAGTTCAATTATATTTGATGGATAACTTATTTGTATTGAATGCCACTATCCATCGATTGCCTAATGATTATATCTTCGTATGGATAGTTTATATTTTATTTGATATATTGATTGAACTACCTGATTGCATGCGTAGTCTAGAATGCTTCCTGCATGGCGGATGCAGTTGATGAGAATTGCATGCTGGTAGTGGATATAAATTCTCGCTTGCCCTATTTATATTGCTTGCAATCTATCAAGTTTCAAGTACATAAAAATTTGGGAAAATGTTCGATTTACAAACGAAATGCTGTCGAAATTTTGGTAGAATTTTTCCCATGAATGAAACCATGTATTAGGATAGATAATTCAATCCAAGCTAAAATATTTTTGAAAGGATGAGTGAATCATAAAAGAATTTTATTTTTCATCCTTATTCATAGGTGCATGCTGAATTGTCTATTGGTGCATATTGAATGTTTCAAATAGTATATGCTTAACGAAAAAATATGCACAATTTTCATGTCATTTCCTAGGTTGCTAGATAATTTAATAGATTTGTACATGTTAAATCCTATTTGTTTGTGTTGAACTGAAAACATGTACACATTTTATGGACCTAGGAGAAACTAGTTCATGGACACCATTTGGTCCTAACCTTGGGACGTGAACTTCATGTTGGACCCAAATGGTTAATAATCATGTCATACATTTCAGGTCCATGTAACTAGGAAGATTGCATGACTCAGTGAAGCTTTATATTCGGTGCACACTCATTGAACATTTTGAGTTGTGTCATTCTTTTAATCCCCTATTGCATTACCTTTGGGTATAGTCTTGATTGACTATCATGTTGTTAAAATAAAATGCAATGTCATGCTAGTATGTGCTAAATGCCTATATTTGCTGCATGCTGAAAATACTTTGAAAGGATGAATTTTTGAGGAATGTTCTTAAATAACTATCATCCTGAACTTAATGCAAGTGTGTATGCATGAAAATATACAGGGGGAGTTTAAGCCCTACTTTTGAGAAAAATGAACTTAATGTCTATAATCTCCTGCATGCTAAGTAATATTTAGAAGGATGAACATGTGTTGAGTGTGCTTAAATGAAATTCATCCTTGAATGTTAATGCACTTTTATATGCTTGAGACCATACTGGGGAGCAAATGGCCCATCCTTTAAAAAGGATTAGAATCACTTGGCCCTTGGACTCATATACTCATTGTCTCTACTTTTTGAGTTTGATAGCTTTCTAGGCACCTTGAACATCATATCCTGTCTTGACTGAATATCTTTGATATGGATTGTTCCAGGTACACATGAACACCATGCATGACTTAGTACTTGATATTTAACGCATGTGTGTTTAGGGACATTTTACTGGTGAAATTTATTCGTCTAACACATATCTAGTAAAATCTGAAATTAACACTTATACTGTTTGGACTTTCAAAAATTATATCAGTATAAGTAGTTAAAAGAATCTAAGCACGTATTCAAATTGATAGGGGGAGCACCTAAAAATTATTTTTCTATCTTGTTGTGCTCACAACATTTCTAGCTTAGATTTGGTTTCTTTTTATTCATTGTGGATTGTGCTTAATTGTAATGTCTTCATTGAATATAAGAAATGAAAATATTTTGTTTGCCATAGTGTTTTAGGTTTTGCCATATGATCCCTATTCTTAAATTTATCTAACATCCTTGGATCTATATGGTTGCAGTTTTCTGGCACTTTGTGATTTGTATTTAAATGATAAACCAGGAAAATGATGCTTGCTTGAGTCTTTTTTTTTAATTAAAGTTTTTCTTTCAGCAAGCATAAGCCCCTAGTATTTATTGGAAATTTTAAGGGGATATATTTTATACATACATACATACATACATACATATATATATATATATATAAATTTTCAAAAGCAAGAATTGAACTTATATTGAAGATATTTTATGTCTTGCTTGTGATGCTTTCATGACTTGTGCTATTCTGTGTTAAAATTTTATGTCATGAAATCTTTTAAGGGTGTTATATTACATAACTGGTTCATTGATTGTTCATAAAATGCATATGAACTAGTTAGACCACTCTTATACTCAAACCTACATTTGTTATCATATGTCATGTGCCTTTAACTCAAATCTTCCACGGGTCATATGATATACTTCAATTGCAATGGTTTGTGTATATTTCTGGTCTAGTCATGTTTTACATGTCATTTTAATCTTTTATATGACCAGTTATGAAAACTGTTGTGTATGCCTCATTGCTATAATCTTTAAAACAGTTTAAAATTTTTATGCCCAACTGCTATATAAGGGGAGAGTTTTCTTCAAAAAAATAAAATAAAAAAGGGGGAGTTCTCTTTGTTAAGTTTGTTTTAAATGATCAATTTTTTTACTTAACTTTGCCCTTTTGCTGATGACCAAAAGGGGAGAATATTTTTGAGCAAAATGTTTATGACCATAGGGGCAAATATCTTGAGGGACGAAAACATAGGGGTAAATATCTGAGCATGTGCTTTAATGTTAAAACTAATGCATAATCTTTTGAAATGTCTTCTTTTGTGAATATGTTAGAGTTTTATTGTCTGTATTTCATATTATGCATACTCTTAGGGGGAGCCTTTTCAGGTTGTACCCATTTTGCTCTGGTGCGTTTGTTATCATCAAAAAGGGGGAGATTGTTGACTTTTTGCGTCTGATCACTGTTTTGATGCTGACAAAGCACATGTTTCTTATGTGTGTATTTAGCATGTGAACATGTCCATTAATTTAACACACACATAGGGAAACAGCGATGGAAGCTTGCAGGACTTAAAGACTATACGATCAAACATTCCATGAAGTCAGAAAAGCAAAAAAAAAGAAGAAGACATTTGTGTTTTATGTAATTGCATTTAATTTTTATATCTTTGGTTTGTAATAATGCATGCATCTGCATGATATGTTTAAATGCACAGAACGACCGTAGATAGACCCTAGGGACCAGCACATCTCACCAAAAACCTTTTTCTAAAAAGACTAAAATCATACAAAGTTTTTCGAATAGCTTTAGGGTCAAAATCGGGGCTAAAACGAAGTTTACGAAAACTTCGGTTGACCGAACCAACATCAAATTTTTTCGGTGTCTTCAAAAGGACCTAAAAATGACCCTAAGACACTCACCCATACACTTATATATGCTAGTCATTTGAATAAGGTGTTTGTTGTCTGAAAGATGACTGAAATGCACAAAATGTGCACACTTGGTCGACCAACCGTTCATGTTCAAAAGTCCCCGGTCGACCGAACCTGGACCAGGTCAACGGTTTGACCACAGTCCAGTCGATTGAGCTTATGTAGTTCATTTGACACCAGTCGACCGAACCTCCTAGGGAGTCAACTGTTTGACTACCTGGTCGACCGAGCTCAAAATGTACTCCAATGCTCTAGTCGATCGAGGGTCCTCGGGAGATGCCCCAACAACCTGGTCGACTGAACTTCTCAGTTCAAAATGTCCCGGTTGACCGAACCTCGCTGTTTTGAAAAATTGCCTCTTCCGGTCGACCGACCAATTAGTTCATTTTCACCCTGGTCGATTGAACCGCGCTAATTTGGAAAAATCACCCTTCCTAGTTGACCGAACCTGAAGTTCAAAATTGGCCCGATCGACCGAGCCATATGAACTTCTGTCGACCGAAAGTCTTTTGATCGACCGGTGCTCTCGGGTTGGTCCGAATTTTTACCACGGTTAACTTTTTAAAACGAGGTTAATTTTAATTAAACGTTATTAAACTTTTTCTAAAATGACCTCCGTGTCCCCAACGGTCATATTTCTCACAAACTCTATAAATACCCCCTCATTACTCCAGATTAGCAACTTTAATTAACTCTAAATTTCTCTCTAATCCTAGGATAATCAAAGTTCCCCCAAAATGTTTTTTATTGTTTAAATCACTCTTTTTGGTGTCAAATATTTTTATTCAAATAAATTCTTAGTGGTCTGGCTATACTATTTACAATTCCAAGTCCCGAGATAAAGTTTTGTAACCACAAAGCATGAATTGTAGCCTGCATACCACAAATTTAGCTTCCATAGTAGATGCTTCTATGATAGTCTGTTTGGTGCTTTTCCATGATATTGCTCCTCTAGCTAATAGGAACAAATAACCATAAGTTGACTTTCGACTATCAACACATCCAGCAAAATTTGAGTTGGAGTAACCAATCACTTCCAACTGATTTGATCTTTGATATGTGAGCATACAGTGTTTCGTTCCTTTCAAATACTTCAAAACCTTCTTTGTAGCTTTCTAATGCTCCATTCCAAGATTACTTTGGTATCTCTTGAGCATTCCAACTGCAAAGCTAATATCCGGTCTCGTACAAGTCTGCTCATACATCAAACTCCCAACAATAGATGCAAAAGGAATATTTTCCCTACTTTTCTTTTCTAATTCATTCTGTGGATAATTCTTTGCACTGAACTTGTCCCCTTTACTAATAGGAGCGGGAGTAGGCTTACATACAGCCATATGAAATCTTTCTAGAACTTTATTAATATATCCCTTCTGAGACAACTCTAACATTCCACGTGATCTATCACGAAATATTTCAATCCTTATCACATAAGTTGCCTCACCCATATCTTTCATTTCAAAGTTCATAAAAAGAAATCTCTTGGTGTCATTCAGTAAACCAAGATCTTTACTAGCAAGCAAAATATCATCAACATATAGAATTAGAAAGATAAACTTGCTCCCACTGACCTTTAAATATATATACCGATCAACGGTATTTTCCTTAAATCCAAAGGTCGTGATGGTATCATGAAACTTAAAATACCATTGTCTGGAAGCTTGCTTAAGTCCATATATTGAATGCTTTAATTTACAAACCATATGCTCCTTTCCTTCCATCATTAAACCTTCAGGAAGATCCATATACACCTCTTTGTCTAAATTCCCATTCAGAAAAGTTGTTTTCACATCCATTTGGTATAACTCTAAATCAAAAAAAGTCACCAAAGCCATTATGATTCTAAGAGAGTCATTTTTAGATACAGGAGAGCGTCTTTTTGTAATCAACACCTTCATTTTGAGTGAAACTCTTTGCTACTTGTCTAACTTTATATTGTTCAATATTGTCATTTTAGTCGTGTTTGGTCTTAAAGACCCATTTACACCCAACTGTTTAAAAACCTTCAGACAAATCAACAATGTCCCTGACTTTATTTTGTTCCATAGATTTCAACTAATCATTTATGGCATTGATCCACTTTTCAGAATCATTACTTTCAATAGCTTGTGAAAACGTAACCGGATCCTTACTAGTCCCTAAATCATAATAAGATTCTTGTAGATATACCAAAAAATCATCTAAAATAGCTGATCTCCTAACTCTTTGAGATCTCCTTAATGCTATTTCTTGCGATTGTTCTGCAATTGGTTCAATGGTGACATTCTCTTTACGAAGTGACAGATCACCATATTGTTGTTCAATGTTATCATACTGTTCAATAACCGAAGGAGCAACAATATCTGTTAAAGGTCAAGATATCGAGATAGAAACCCGAATTTTTTTAATGACCACATTACGTGATACATCACTCCCACTAAATTCACCATTCTCAAGGAACTTGGCATTACCGGTTTCAACAATTCTCATAGTATGGTTAGGACAGTAAAACCTATACCCATTAGACTTTTCGGGGTATCCAATAAAGTACCCGCTGATAGTTCTAGAATTCAACTTCTTTTCGTGTGGATTATAGATTCTAGCCTTTATTGGACAACCCCAAACATGAAAGTGCCTTAAACTCGGTTTCCTTCCCGTCCATAATTCAAAAGGAGTTTTCTGAACTACCTTACTAGAAATTCGATTAAGCACATAAACAGCTGTTTTAAGGGCCTCCATCCATAATGAAATAGGTACTAAGGAGTTACTTAACATACTCCTAACCATTTCCATAAGGGTATGACTACGCATTTCAGCCACACCATTCTGCTAAGGCGTACCAGGCATTGTGTACTGTGCACAAATATCATACTCTTCTAGGAATTTAGCAAATGGTCCTGGACATTGTCTAACACCATCATACCTACCATAATACTCACCACCTCTATCAGATCAAATGATCTTCACCTTTCTATCTAATTATTGTTCAACTTCAGCAATATACGTTTTTAAGACATCTATTGCTTGAGACTTTTCATGCAACAAATAGATATAACCATAACGTTAAAAATCATCAATAAAGGTAATAAATTACTTTCCTCCACCAAAATACGGTGAGTCAGAAGGTCCACATATATCAGTATAAACAATCTCCAGAAGACTCCCACTTCTTGTGGCTCCTTTCTTTGTATGTTTGCTTTGTTTTCCTTTAATGCAATCAATACATACATCGAAATCAGTAAAATCAAGATGTTGGAGTTGGTGTATTCCCAAGAGGGGAGGGGGGTGGGGGCGAATTGGGTATTTAAAAAATTTATGCCTAGGTCAAATTTGAATCCACCAACATTAATACACAACCTTGGGTCTTTCTATGCAAATAGAAATACCACTAATATAAAACTGAGCAAATGATCAAAACAAATATAGCAAGCTCAGTATCCCCAAATAAATATGTAATGTAACGACCCGAATTTAAAATGGAAATTTGAGTAATAAAGAGAGAGGGAAATAGAGACAGAAACAAAAGGAGGCCGTAGACGACATTGCATGTGGGGAATAAAATAATTTTTAAGAGATTGCCTGAATTCGTCGACGAAGGCTTTAAGAATTTCGTCAACGAACACAGGGTTTCGTCGATGAGAAAATACCGAGAGGGGTTCTGAGGCAGCCTGAATTTCGTCGACGAATACAGGGTCTCGTCGACGAAATTTATGAAGAACTCGTCGACGAAGATCAGGCTCGTCGACGAATTCTGCTATGTATATATATATATATATATATATATATATATATGAAGAATCCGATTTTTATTCATTTGAAGCTTCCTCTCCACTCTTCTCTCTCTCCTCTTCGGCCCTCTCACTCTCTTTCTTCGATTTTGGGTTAGTTTTACGCCGGATTGAAGATCTGAGGCTACCACGACGTTCCTGGCGAAATTCCCTACAAGTTTGCTTGAGCGGATCATTGGGAAAACGAAGTATGAAATCATCCCAGAGTTGAGGTAAGGCTTTTTAATCCAAATTAGACTTTGTGGTAGTTATAGGAATTGATGTACGCATGAAAATACTGATGATTAATACTGGGAGTTTTGAGTTTCAGAGTATTGATCAGGAAGTTATTCGGGGGTCAGGTTAGGGTATTTTAGGGGCTTTCTCAGTAGCCAGGTAAGGGAATAAACTAAAGCAGTAATTCTCCATGCATATTATTATTAATTATGAGCACATTTATTTTCAGAAAAGCCTATGCTATCTTTGTATATTACATATGAAATGTATGATTGGAAAATACTGCTATTGTGATGAAAATGTATATGTATGTATAAGATGCCAGAAATGATGATTTTAAAATATGAAGTAAGACTTAACAGCACCTGTGTGGCATGAACATTATTTTTATGTGAAGCGAATCATGATATGAATGATTTTACGAGCAAAGCATATTTTCAGGTATTTTGAAAGGATGAATTATGCTATACTGAGTTTGATGAATATATGATAAATGAGTTGTTTTCAGAATATAAATACCTGAACGATTTTGGCGTGAGGGCACATGTATGTTATCGGCACGAGGCCGTATTTGTGTATCGGCACGAGGCCGTGTTTATGTTTCGGCACGAGGCCGTATTTGTTATGTTATCGGTGCGAGGCACCGGCCGTATTTATTATAATTTTGGCACAAGGCCATATGTATGATTTCAGCACGAAGCCGTATCTATGTTTTTGGCACGAGCCCGTGATGATATTATGTATGTTCATGTATTATATGTTATTTAGTTAGGATGTTAGTTTAGTTCAGTTCAGGGCTCGGTACCGTAGCTATATGTGTAGATCAGATATCTACTTCAGATTAGTGCTAACCGTCCCACGAGGGGATGGGAGATGGATAGTTGATGTGACTTTCAGTAGAGTGTGGACGTCCACCTGGTAGTCCGGACCAGGGTGTGGCGGGCCCATCGTACTTACAGACATATTTGATCTGGCAGTGGTCGGCCAGCCATTGTTGGGTCCCGCCTTCAGGCTGCACAACCTGTCATGGGATTTAATACATGACATTAGCTAGCTATTCATCCTGGGTATATTTTCAATACTACAGTTACAATAGATGTTTTATGTATGTAATTACAGTGATAACAGATGCTTATGTATGTTAGGATTTATTAACAAATATGAAAGTACATGATCATCCAGTATAATATTATAATTATTTCTAGAGTTATGAAATATACTGTATATGTATGAGCACTTTAAATGTTCATGTTGCCACACAGCTGTATTTAGTTTATTTTCCCTGACTGAGAAGTGTCTCACCCCCAACATTAATTAACTTTTTAGGAAACCTAGAGAGACCAGCGGGTCAGGGCCGCCGTTGAGTGATTGGTGCTTCCCTACTAGAAGGGTAAGCGTCGAACTAGGACTAGGAGATTTTTGTTGTATGGTCCTAGTGATGTTTTTGACTTTTTTTTGGAGATTGTACATATAAACAGTATATTGATGTTAATAGAAAGCTCTGGTATTATGTTTTACAATTGGATGTTGAGATTTATGTTTACTACTGTTAGGTTTTCCGCTGTGTTTGATAGATGTCCCCACTGCCCACGGGTTCGGGTTGACCATTTCATTTATTATGTGATATTTTATATTAAGAAATTGAGGGACGTTACATATGTATGCATATATTTAAAGCAATTAAAACATTCACAGCAGTTCAAGTACTAGCATACATGTGCAGAATTAAAAGTGTGGAAACTAAATAGAGAGCTGACACAAAATATGTTATCGGGGTTCGGCCAATACTGTCTACGTCCCCGCCTCAAGCTCACAAGTAAAAGGATTCCACTAGTTGCTGGCTTACGGGTGGAGCGACGCCGTTTACAACACCTTACAGGCTAGTGCACCTTGTTCTCCTAACCGGGTCTAAACCAATCCGGTGCTCTCCTAACCAAGTTTGAACAATTTGGTACTATTCACAAGGCTAGTCTCCCTATTCCGACCACACGTCGGGAATACAACAGATATAAAAATTTATTTGTACAGATAAATGCTTCTTAACAAGCAGATGTGTACAATCTAAACCACAATGCACTCACAAATGATATAAATTAAAGCTCAATGTGAGTATGTGGATTTTTCTCAAAATAAATTTTTGGAATCTTTGAATAAAATGTATGTAGTGAATATTTCAAAGATTCAACCCCAAAAAATCTTTTCCCAAAAGATTTTTGAAAAACTTGTTCAAAGGAAGCTAAGGTTTTTGTTTTCAACCAATCTTGCAAAATAACATGTATCTATGTAAGCACAAATGCAATAAGACTTTTCTAGCACAAAATATATGAATATAGGAGTATGCTCAAGTCTTTCAAAAATGACCAATAAAAAATTTTTCCCAGTAATATGAAGAAAGAATGCCCAAGAATGTATGCTCGTTTAAAAAAATTTGTCAAGATAGTAAAGATAAGAGAGTATAAATGACTAAAGGAGAAAAATAATTTGGGAAGATTTTTCTTCCTAATCTCATGCTTAATCTTAAGTTATGAGGAGGTATATATAGACACAGGGAGAATTATGACCGTTAGGGACAAAACATGAATTTTTAAAATTGTTTAATTAAGTTTTAACCCTAACAAATACGTTAAAAAATTGAGTACTTGTGAGGTTCGGTCGACCATCCAAGACAAAGATTTGAATTCTCAGGCTTAGCTCGGTTGACCAAGGGAACAAGTTGGTTGAAGACCATCATTGGGCGACACGGAACCCTTCGTGGGTTCGGTCGACTAAGGCACACAGCCGGTCGGCCATTCATACAATTCGGTCGACCAAGGCTATTTTGAACTGAGAGTTTGGTCGACCTAGGATAGTAGAAAGTCAAAATTTTGGAGGCCGGTCGACCAAGGATATTATGTTCAAAACTGGTTGGTTGACCGAGCTATGGTCAAACTTGACTCCGGGGCAAATAGTACTTCGGTTGACCAAGGGGCATAACATAAGATTGGTCGATTGACCAAGGGCATTAAAAATTTACTATTTTGCCCTTACTTTGATCCTAAAGATATTCTAAACCCTTTGTAAGTTTTAAGAAATTTTGAAATAGGGTTTTAGGTGAAAGGTTTGGTTTCTATGGTCAGACTATGGCCTAGGCTTTTTAATTAAGTCCAAAAAATCCAACATCGATCATTGTCAAGTTCAATAGTCCCTAGGGTCTATCTACAGTCATTTGAGCTTTCATTCATACCATGCATGCCATTCATTATTATAGACCAAAATATAAAACAAAAATGCATTTACAATTTAAAACCAAAAGTCTTCTTCTGCTTCTTTGCTCTTTGGCTTTCATGGAATATGCCAGAGTGAGATGGTCTTTAAGTTCTCCCTTAGCTTCCTTTTCCAGTCCCTTATGTGTGTTCTGAATTATGACATGTTCAAGCACTAAATACGCACATAAGTAACTTGTGCTTTGTCAGCAACAGCGATCAGACTCAAAAAGTCAACACAAGATTTGATAAAATCTCATCTTTTACTAATCTCTCCATTCTTTCTCTGGATATATGATTCAGTCTTTTATGCCACAAGAAAGAGGAATTTTCATTAACTCTGCTACATTTAGTTCCAACATTATGATGTACGGTGAGAAGTGTTTCAACAAATTTTTCATTAAGATTAAATTTATACAACCCCTCAGATAAAATACCATAACCAACATACAAGCCACTTTTCATTAGACGAAAACATTTATGTTCAAAGTACAAACCATAACCGTCATTATCTAGCCTAGACATGAAAATTAAGTTCCTAGAAATAGTTGAACATATAATGTATCATACATGTCTAAACAATGACTTGACTCTAAATACAACCGAAAGGTTCCAACACCAACAACTGGTACATGATTTCCATTTCCCAAGACTATGAAGTGGTCATTATCCTTTATATTATGGATTGTAAGGTATCCTTGCACCGAATTTGAAACATGAACAGTAGAACTAGAGTCAAACCACCATGTATTAGAAGGAACTTGTGTCTTGTTAGATTCGAAACATACATAAGCTAAAAGCTTATCTTTCTTTTCGAACCAAACTTTACGTTTCGGGCAGCTTTTCTTTAAATGTCCATAGCCATGACAAAAATAACACTTTGGTCTATTATGTTCCTTCTTGCGAGTCTCATTACCATAAGACGTACCTGCTACCTTTAATGGATCTTTAAGTCTAGCAGCTAGATTAGTCATATCAAGGACATGTTCGTTCATTCCTTGGCTACTATCAAACTTCATTGTGGAAAGTTCAGTCATTAACCTCCCTAAAAGGGACTCGTTAGCTTAACGGAATTGATCTTCCACAGCCTTAAGGTATTCCTTTGCATTTTCTAGTTGAGGAAATGTTGACTTAATATTATTTTCTAGTTGAAAAATGATCACAACAATAATGCTTTGAGTAAAATATTTCCATTAGTAAATTGTGTTCAATCTTTGGATCAACTTATGCAATATACTAACATTTACATTTACATTTAGTGGTGATTTTCACCCAACCAGGCATAATTGATAACTATTTTAAAGTTTGATTGGTCTGTCACCTTTGGGCATCTATCCCAATCTTACTACCATTCTTTCAATTATCCTGACTAATTCAATGATTACTTGAAAGTTGGTGCACCTTTAGGTCAACCGTAATAATCAAATAACCATTCTGTAATAATTTTCACAAAATCATATTTCAATCAACATTTATAATTTTTTTTTATGTAAAATCTGGCGGCCCATATATTAAAAATCTGCAGCCCATATATTAAAAAATATGCATAAATATATTTAATAATCCAATTAAATATGTATGTGGCCCAAAACCAAGAACCATGCATCAGGTGCCGACGGGTAATTTTGCATCAGGTGCCGGCGGGTAAAAGTGGGCAGGATATTTTTGTTTGGAAGCCTGCCTCGGACGGTAATTTTTCTATAAAAACGGCTTGGGAGGCAGTGAGGAGCAGAAGTGATAATTTTTTGTGGAATGACTGGTTTTGGCATTCTTTATTGCCTAGAAGAATCCCAATGTGTTTATGGAGAGTCTGGTTTAGATGCTTGGCTGTAAATGATAGAATTCAAACTAAAGGAATATCAATGGCTTCGACTTGTGATTGCTGCGTTCAGAGAAGCCAGGAAAACATTGATCATATTCTTTCTTTAGGTGAGGTGGCTTCAGAGGTTTGGCGTCGAGCTAGTGTGGCGTTAGAGATTCCTTTCCAACGATCTCTTCCCTAGAAAAACAAAATGGCAAATTGGTTCCACTATGCACAAAAATCGTCTATTAAAGGTATTTTAATCTGGCTGATTCCATGTTTGATTACGTGGTGCCTCTGGAATCAAAGATGTAAAGCAAGAATGGAAGGAGTTTATCAAAGTGCAGATCAAATGTGGAGAAATGTTTAATTCTGGGTTAGTTTTATTGCTGAAAGCACCAAATCTTTTCAAAAATTGAAGAAGTCGGACATTAAGATTTTGAATAAGTTTCAAATTAAGCATCAAGGAGTTTGCGACAGGACTGAAAAAATTATTTCATGGGTTAAACCTCCAGTAGGGTGGATAAAAGTTAATTGTGATGGGAGTTGTAGGGGCAATCTGGGTACTTCAAGAGGTGGAGGAATTATTCGGAATTGCCATGGCATGGTAAAAGCGGATTTTTCAAGTTATTTTGGCAATGGTACGAATAATAGTGCGGAATTAAAAGCAATAAGGGAAGGAATTGGTTTGTGTAAACGTTTGCATTATGTTAATGTGATTATTGAAAGTGACTCGCAAATTGTAATTGATTGGTTTCGGAAAGGTAGTTGTACTTTGTGGTATCTTTAGGAATTTTGGGAGGAGCTCGTGGCAAAGTTAGAAGAAGTGAATGTCATGGTGATGCATCAATATAGGGAAGGTAATAGTGCGGTTGATTTTCTTGTTAAAGAAGGAGAAATGGGAAACGATGTAATCTACGAAGAACAACACCTTCTACCATGTTATCTAATAGGTATCCTTCGGATGGATAGGTGGGGTCTCGTTTTCGTTCGTCGTTAGTTCAACTCTAGAGTTTCGTTTGGTGTATTTCGTTTTGATTTTGATTGTTTTTATGTTTTTATCTCCTTTGTTAGTTATGTTTAATTTTGTTTGTTGTAGTTTTGGTTGGTTTGTTTTAACTTGTAACCACGGTATTCCTCTGCCAAAAGTGAGGGTATATTAATAAATAAATGGAGGTGCCGCCATCTTTTAGTAAAAAAAATTAAAAAAAAAATTTTAAAAAAATTAAAAAAAAAAAAGAAAAAAAAAAAGAAAAAAAAGAACCATGCATCTCTTTTTCCGAAATTCTCGCATTAAAGCATGTGATTCAGCAATAAGACTTTATAAAGCAATTGATCATACCTTTTGTTCTATTCACAACTAAATCAATTTACTCCCCAAAATACTAGTAGAATCCATCCGTAAGTATTGAAGTTACTACAAATTAAAAATTTAAATCTTCTAGAAAATAAACACCTAGCAATCACTTTACATCTCGGGTAGCGAGATTCACGATTTTAGAATCATGATATTAAAAAACATAAAATCCCATAAATCCAGAAAAAATATTATATTAAATTTTTTTAGGAATCATATATATATTTTTTTTTCCATTCCAGAAAAAAATATCATGAACGCAAATTTTTATACGAAATGTTGTAATATGGACCGAATAATTAAGATGCACAGCGGAATAAAAACAACAAGTAAATGAAACACAACAAGAACAAGAACAAGAACAAGATTACGTGGTTCGGCAAAGCCTACATCCACAAAAGCAATGGCACACAAATTTCACTATGGAAATCACAAAGTACACAATACACTTCTCAAATGATCACACACACTCCCAATACATGCCCAGAATGACATATATAACACTCTTTCAGAGGTTTCCCTCTGTTTACCCAACCACCCCAATGTTCAAATTCAAAATTCAAAAAACTGCTTGCAGTCTAGAACTTCTCGTCGACCAGAAAAGGGGATTCGTCGATGAGACCAAGAAGAACACTCGTCAACGAATCATTCCACTCGTCGACGATCCCATTTTTCTACTCTCGGTATATCAGAAACTTTGAACTTTTGGACCTTTAGGGATCTTCTCGTTGACAAGTCTTTGTTGTCTCCTTGTCGACGAACACAGGGCACTCGTCGACAAAGCCCCTGCTATGCTGCCCCTTCATGTTTTTCTTTCTTCTCTATTTATGAAATTCAAAGTATAAAGGCCACACCACAAATAACAATCTCCACCTTGGCGATTATACGCCCCTTAGGAGAATGCCGAAAAACATGTCTAACTGCTCCACCTTAAACTTGAGATGCTTGGTTGGGTATGTTTCCCTTCTATCACTTGGAGACATGGAGTAATTCCAAGCAATGCTTGAACTTCTCAGAAGTAACTGATTTCGTCAGAATATCCACTGCATTTTCAGATGTGTGAACTTTCTCTAACACAAGCTCACCCGAAGCAATCAATTCCCGAACCCTAGCATGGTATATCTGATTATTCACCAAGTAAATGGCACTCTGACTATCACAATGTAGCACCACTCCATCTTGCTGTAACCCCAACTCTTTGACTAAACCAGTAAACCATAAGGCTTCCTTTGTGGCTTTGGCAACTGCCATATATTCCGCCTCAATCATAGATAATGCTACCAGAGACTGTACCATGGATCTCCAACACACCGGTCCTCCTATAAGGGTAAACACATATCACGTTGTAGACCTTCTGTAATCCATATCTCCAGTATAATCAGCATCAACAAACCCCATAACTAAAGGACAACCCTGTTGCTTGTCGAACATGATGCAATATCTCGATGTACCCCGTAAGTATCTAAGTATCTATTTGATAGCTTCCCAATGTTGCCTTCCCGAATTAGAAAGAAACTTACTTACCACGCTCACCGCATGAGCCAAATCTGGCCTCGTACGCACCACGACATATATCAAACTCCTTACAACACTAGCAGGGGACCTTTGACATTTCTTGGATTTCCTCATCCGTACTTGGGCAATCTACAGTAGACAACTTGAAATGATTCGCTAGAGGTGTACACACCAGTCTTGCATCAGCCATGCTAAACCTCTCCAACACCTTCTATACATAACTACCCTGAGATAACCATAACTTTCCTGCAGTTCTGTCATGGAGAATCTCCATCCTAAGTATTTTCTTGGCTGAGTCGAGATCCTTCATGTCAAATTCCTTATACAACAGGTCCTTTAACTGATTCACCTCAGTTAAATCCTTTGCAGCTATCAACATGTCATCGACACACAATAACAAGAAAATAACAGAATCATCCTTAAGCTTGTTCACATATACGCTGCAGTCATACTCAAACCTCTTGTAGCCAATTTTGATCATGTAAGAATCAAACCGTTTATACCATTGCATTGGAGACCGTTTGAGCTTATAAAGAGATTTCTTCAGCCTACAAACAAAATTTTCTTTTCCCAGTCCAATGGATCCCTCCGATTGTACTATGTAGATTTTTTCGTCCAAGCCACCGTGAAGAAATGCCATCTTCACGTCTATTTGTTCTAAATAAAGATCATAATGGGCTACCAACCCCAACACAATTTTGATAGAAGTATGTTGGACCACTGGAGAAAAGATCTCATCATAATTTATCCCCTTTTTCTGTAAGTATCCTTTTGTTACCAACTGTGCCTTGAATTTCTCTCCTTCATTTTATGAAATTGCCTCCTTCTTCTTATATACCCATTTGAAACCTATGGGTCTCTTCCCATCTGGAAGTTCCACCAAATCCCAAGTTTGGTTCTTATATAGTGATTTTATCTCCTCAATCATTGCACCCATCCACCTATCTTTCTCCTAGTCGTGCACTGCCTCTTGAAAAGTAGTTGGATTGTTGCAGCTAGTAAGGAAAACATAAGATACTAACTCTTCAAATCCATACCTTGGTGGAGGTCTGATAGTGCGTCTAGATCTCGGTATAGGAACATCGTCGACTTGCTGGTTTCCTGAGCTAGAGCTCCCTACAACCATGGGACCATGATCATTTCCATTGCCCTTAGCTTCCAACTCTACCTGCACAACATGTTCATCACTGCCTCAACTTTCTGGCCCCTGTTTCTGTTCATCATACTCTTAAGTACGCTTTACCATAGCCTTTTCATTAAAGACTACATCCCTACTGATCACCAGCTTGTTTTTCATTGGGTCCCATAGCTTGTACCCCTTCACACCCTTTGGATATCCTAAAAGGATGCAATGATAAGACTTTGAGTCAAGCTTAGACCTCTCCTCACTAGATACGTGAACATAGGCTGGACACCCGAATACCTTCAATCTGGAGTAATCTACTGCATTTCCCATCCAAACCTCTTCCACCACTCCACCCTCTAGTGACGCCCTTGGTGATCAGTTTATCAAAAAACAATCCATACTCACTGCCTCGGTCCAGAAGTTCTTCGGTAGCCTTACATTTAATCTGAGACACCGGACCCTTTCATTAAGTGTTCGGTTCATTCGTTTTGTCACACCATTTTGTTGAGGTGTTCGGCGAACTGTAAAGTGTCTCTTAATGCCCTGCTCCGCACAAAACTCCATAAACCAAGAATCAGCGTACTCGGTCCCATTATCCGACTTTAAGTATTGTATTCTCCTCTCTGTCAGGTTTTCCACTTCAGCCTTCCAAATCTTAAACTTGACAAATGTATCTGATTTGTGACGCATGAAGTAAACCCAGACCTTCTGTGAGTAATCATCAATAAAATTCACATAATACACATGTCCACCCTTTGATGCAACTCAAACTGGGCCCCAAACATCTGAATGCACATAATCAAGAATACCCTTTGTCTTGTGTTTAGCTGATATGAACTTTGCTCTATTCTGTTTTCCAAGAACACAAATCCTACAAAATTCCAGATGATATGATTTCAAGCCCTTCAAAAGTTTCCTTTTGTGTAGTTTCTTCATGTCGTGTTCCCCTATATGCCCTAGATGCATATGCCACAAGACGGTCTCATCTAATTCAGCATTTACGGTTGCAGCTCCACTTACAACGATAGTTCTCTGCAATGTGTAGATATTCCCATCCAGTTTCTTCCCTTTCATTACAGTAAAATTATCTTTCTATACCATCAGAATTCCACCTTTAGACTTGTAATTAAAGCCATTACAATCCAAAGTATCGAGTGATATCAAACTCTTTCTCAACTCTGGTATATGTCTTACATTACACAACGTTCTTATAGCACCATCAAACATTTTTTATCTTTACATATCCTATGCCAATGATCTTGCAAGAAGCATCATTACTCATAAGAACTGATCCAAAATTCACTAACCTGTAAGTGCTGAACCACTCCTTGTTCGGAGTCATGTGATAAGAACATGCCTAGTCAAGTATCCAAGAGTCTATTAGATTATCGGACCCTGCTGAAACTAATAGAACATCACCATTACTACACGTTGAACCTCCTTCTTGAACAACATTCACAGATTTTGAAGTACCCTCATGTTTCTCAAAATTTACCTTCTTCCAATCCGGACACTCCAGTTTCACATGCCCCTTTTTACCACATTTGTAACACTAGATTTCTTTCTTCTTCTTGGATTGATTTCAAGATTTATGACTTGATCCATGTTTGGATTTTCTCTTGCCTCGCTCGTTATTACCTTTTACCATAAGTCCTTCTCTTTAATCACATATTTTCAATTTTTTATGAAAATTTAGCAAAGCACTTGTTACCTTTTCTAGATCAAGAGTTTCTTTTCCCCACGTGAAAGTGGTCACTAGATTTTCATAGGTATGAGTTGAGGGCAAAAAGTTTAATAACATCAAAGCTTTTTCATCTTCATCAAACTTAACATCAACTCTCATCAAAATTACTAATAATTTGATTGAAAACATTAATGTGTTGATCTAAGTTTGATCCTTCAACCATCTTAAGTCAATACAAACGTTGTTTAAGAAAAAGTTTATTATTAAGAGATTTGGACATGTGCCGGCTATCTAACTTTCGCTATATAACTGCTGGAGAATCCTCCTCCATCATCTAATTGAGTACTTCGTCGGCCAAACACAAGCGTATTGTAGAAGCGGCCTTTGCTTTCAAATCTACCCATGTTGCCTCATCCATTCCTTTGGTTGAGTATCAAGTAGAGCCTTAGCCATTCCTTGTTGTACAATAATGCCCTTCACTCTCCTCTGCCATAAACCAAAGTTTATGGTTCTATAAAATTTGACGATGTCAAATCTTGCAGAAGACGATCCCGATGCCATAACAATAATCGCTTTGATACCAATTTGTTGTGATATGGATCGAAAAGTTAAAATGCACAGTGGAATAAAAACAACAAGTAAATGAAACACAACCAGAACAAGAACAACAACAATGTTGGAATTGGTGTGATCCCAAGAGGGGGGTGAATCGGGTTTTAAAACATTTTTCGCCAATTTAAACAATTACGCTGATTCACCACATATCATATCCCATTCAATGTATACGCATGTATGTAAAATAAATTTAACAGTGAAAGCAAACATACACATGTGCAGTATCTTATTTAAATCAAATGTGTGCAAGAGAATAATTTTGACATTAAATAAACATTCATACAAAATTAAAGTGCACGAATTTAAATAAGATAGAAAGAGCGACACCAGATTTGTTATCGAGGCTCGGCCAAATCAGCCTACATCCCTGCCTTGGGCTTACCCCCAAGGATTCCACTATACCTACTCACTTAACCAGACGAAGCAAAAGCCTTTTACATCATCTCCTTACGGGGCAAGGAAAATCCCAGCTCAATTGTTAGGTTGAGCCAAACTAGTCTCACTTACGGGGTTGAGACTTCCCAGTTCAATTCCGGGCTAAACCGAACTGGTCTCACTTGCGGGACTGAGACTCCCCATGACAATTAACGGGCTGAACTGAACCGTTACAATAAAACCATTTTGTACATAAAATATGCTTCTGAAATACAAACAGAGATGTACACGCTAAGCTCATAAAAACATATACTCCAATGATATGAAATAATGCTCAAGGGAGTAAGGGTGCTTAAATACATTTAAACCCTAATAAAAAATTTTTCCAAAAAGATATTTCAATAAAGATATAGGAGAACCTACGATTTTTCTCTTTCGATGATTTTTGCACAAATAGAATGTATATAAAAAATATTTATTATGTTCTCCAACAAATATTTATGCAAGTTAGAAATATTTGGAGAATCTAGGAGTTAAGTTTAATAAAATATTTGTGCAACAAATAATCTTCTCCCAAAATATATTTATCAAGGAAATAATCCAGGAGAAAACCAAAGCAATGTTCTCAAAAATATTCTTCAAATATTGTAATAATTCCACAACAGTCTTTTTCTCCAAGAACAAAAAATATTCTAATGGCGCTAAACACATGGAGTTCAAATATTTGGTCGTTAAGGAGGAAGTTCAAAAACAAACTGTGGTTATAGAACATATAAGGATTGAGCTCATGATAGCAGATCCTTTAACTAAGGGGTTGGCACCAAAGACATTTAGGGAACATGATGATCACATGAGTCTTTGTTGTAATCCCTGATGTATAATTATGGATCTTTATGTTTAGTTCTATAACTAATGGTGTTTCTGAACATTGTTTCCTGTTTACCATCAATTATGTAATTATGGAGATGGATTATTGTTGATAAGAATGGTCGTTGACAAAAACATTGCAGGGACATTATGGTTACTTCCTATTATGGATTATAGTTAAATGATTTGCTAGCATTGTAGTACATGGAAGGGAAGATGTCGCTTTATTGGTATTTACCACCTTGACTCGTGTTAGTGAGTTATTTAATTATGATATTATGGTAATCTCACTAAAAGTATGTATAAGCTAATAATTGTGCACATATTATGATTATATTGTTAACCCAAATTAAAGTCATTCATATGAGCCAAGTGGGAGAATGTTGGATTATATCCCAAAAGATATGTCCCACATGAATAACATGAAAGATAAGTGCTTCATATGATAAGTGAAATGACTTATGATAAGGAAAATGAAATGGCTTATCTATGGATAATGAAAAGTCTTATAATGTGAGATTAATGGTTGGAAGATAAAAAGGTTTTCTGATATAACTATTGTGATGGGGAGTAGTTGAAAAGGAGAGATTCATTCTTGTATGTTTATAAAATGATCTAAAGGAGAGATTCATTCTTATATGTTTATGGAATGATCTAAAGAAAAGAAATAGAGGAATTGTCCTCTCTCTACCTTTGTTCTCTATTCATCATGCTACTCCCATACACCTGGTGATATACAGAAAGAGATCAAGATTAAGCAAGAGAAACGGTTCTAATCGGTTTGTATACGTCAAGAACGATCCCGGTAGATCATAATGATAAAGATCCTGTGTTTAGCTAATAGCAACATATAGATATCTTACAGATCATTCCATTCTGATGGCAGGAGACAAGATCAATAATGAGAATTTCACTAGGGAAAAATGAACTTTTTGTGCACAATTCAATTGTAACAATTCATAATTTTTTTTCCCCAGAATTACACACATGCCTTCATTCTCTTTCCAATTCCTTTTGGAGTAAATATAGCTGAGAAACAAATTATGTATCGGAATAATGATAACTGGTTACCAACAGAAGAATATCTCCTGGGTTATTGGAAGTCGATGTGCTGAAAATGCATAGTGGTCATGCAGCTGATTTTGGCACATCTTGGAAGTACGATAATTATAATTGCGGTGATAGTAAGTGTTATTAATTTATTTCTCAAAGTTGAGGTGAACCCAAATCACAGCTTACAGAAGCCTAGGATCACTTTGTATCACCTGGAGAGCAGAGGAAAGACCCCTTACTAGAGAGGGGAAATCTTTTATCTTATGAGCTGGTGCCTTTGCTATGGTCACTTGTGCTATTTGAGAGAGAAGAATTTAAGTGGAACAGAAAATGATATAATATGGACAGCTAAAAAGGATTTTTCATATCTCAAATGCTATACTAGAGACTAAAAAGTCACTAAGATTGTAAATTACATGCTGAAAAGAATGCAATCTCCTTCACTGATATTATTGACAGCAGTCTTTCTTTTGAGTGAACAGACTTTATTTTCCTATTTTGAAACCCCTAAAGCATTAATTTGGTAAAGCTTGCATTACTTCTATTTATTTAATATTAGGTACTAACAACAACATTAGTAGACAGAAAAAGAAGACAGGGGAAGAAAGAAAGAAAACCTGATTTACAAGAATAACACGCTGGTCGTGGAGCTGGGCAATGATCATATTGCAAACAGTTGTCTTGCCAGAGGCAGTTCCACCAGCAACACCTGCAAGTTCGAAAAAGTATGGTCAGTTTGTCGTGATTTATGGCCAAAGGGAATGATAAAAAATGGATACGCAAAATCTGAAGGAAAAGACAAATTCAAGGAACAAGGTTGCAACTTGCAAGGGTACCCAGTAAATTATTCCACAATAATTATTTTGAGAGCTCATCTTTCTATCATGTTTTCTTCTCGCAAGTTGTTGTGCACTCCTTCCTGGATTATTTCAATTTTCAGACACTATGCGTATAAATAATCCTTCCAAAAGGTTTTGAATAGTGTTACTCGAACTAAAACGAACACATTTCCATTGCTTTAAAAGCTTCCATCAAATCATTTGTTTTGATCAATTAGTCATTAAGGTGGTGGACAAGGAAATGAATTTTTGCCTCCATAACATCAGTTCAAATCTCGCTAACAGTCACTCATAAGAAGCCATTTTTTAAAATTAAAATAGGATCTTACCAATCACAAATGGTTGTTTATGGGAGACCTCAGCCCCCGCGCCATTCTGGTGGAGGGAAAAGTGATCTTTGATGCCATTCGTCAGCGCAGCCACCACTCCCGAATCCATCATCCGCAATACCAACTAATTCAAAAACAATCAAGAAAACGAATTTCAGAGTCTCCACAGATCACTCGAGTTTCCGATAACATCAAATAATCACTGAAAAAAAAAAAGAAAAAAAAGCGAAAAGTGATTTCGATTCAATAACAAGAACACGCTATACAACAACAAATCCACAATAAATGGCTCAACAGCAGCACAATTCAAGAACATTAACGCGTTATAGGACAAGAAATTCGCAATGGCAAGAAGCGAGAACGATTGGAAATGAAAATCGACCGCCAAACAGAATAGGAAGTCGAATTGAATCAACGAAGGTGTCGCGGGGATCGATTTGAATGAAGAATTCACGAAGAATCGAGCGGTACCTTTGGACATGAATGCGAATCCCTTCAGAGGAATCCCTAGCGCTGCGAAGTGCGAAGAATCGACATTTTGATCGGATTGAAGCTGGGAGGAATGTGAGCAGAGAGGGATCGCGTGCTCTGCATTTGCTCTTCCGCGTAGCTATATATGGTATGGAGAAGCTGTCAACGAAATTAACGGGAACGGAGCCACGTGTCACTTTGACATATGGCGAATAGCCATTTGTCCACGTTGCAGTTTGGAATCTGACGTGGATGCACACAGTGGCATTTGTTTCTAACGGTCTAGTTGAAATTTGATCATTTAATTTAAATTAGTGTAATTTTTTTCATATAAAATAAATAGCTACGCCATTTCCTTTTAGAGAAGAAAATGATTATTGAGTTATTTTAAGAATATCAAAAATAAAAATTATTTTAAAAGGAGAGATGTGAACATTTTACATTTTAAAATAGTTAAAATTCAGACACAAACTTAATTACTAGATTTAAATTACAATAATTTGGCTTTTCGACGAAAATTAATTTCTTTTAAAGGGGACTCGACCATTGCCGAAAATCGAAATGTTTAGAATTGAGACAATGGCATGCTCCGAAATCATTGCAACAATTGACAATACAAATTACCAAATTAGGAAAATTTTTATATTTATATATATATATATATATATATATATATATATAGAGTAAGATAGGTTATTTTTAAATATTAATAATGAGTCAAATATTAATTATTATGTATTTATTTGTTAGATATTTTAATAAGTTTCTAATTTTCCTTAATGACTGATCATTAAAAAATAAATTTTAAAAGTTTTTCATGAATTTTTTTTATTTTAAAATGGAATCTATGTACTAATGAAATAAGTAGTAATTTTTTCTTTTATGACATCCTCTTCTACTTTAAGCAGTAATATTAATGTAAAATTACATAAATGAGCAACTATTATATAAACATCGTTGATTTAAAAGCATCTTTATCTACTAAAAATTGAAAATCCTCAAAATAAGATTAAAAATTGTTTTAATTTATGTGGCGAAATTTTGAATCATATTAGTCTAGAAAGGCACCGCTATAAACATACTTTAGGATTTGTTTGGTATAATTATTGTTTTCTATTTTTTGTTTTTATTTATCCATAGTGAAGAAACAAATTATAAAAATGTATTTGTTTATGTTGTCAGTTTTCTGTTTTCTGTTATCGATTTTCAATTGTTTTGACAATCTGTTATCAGAAATTTTAACATCTAGAAATAGTTTTTTTTTATTAAATTATTTATTTTATATACTTTAGAATTAAAATAAAAATTAAATGATTATATGAATTTATATATAATTAAAAGAAAATTATACATAAATTTCAAAAAATAATAATAAAGCCAATTACAAAATACTTTTATTATTTTTCAATTGTCATGTCCAATAAAATTTTTATTGTAAAGTCAAAATTGAAAGTAGAACAATTAAGTAAAATAATTATAATAATTTTATTTTTATTATAGTAATTTTTAATGTGTATTATTTGTAATTTTATTATTTTAATAATATTTTTACAATATTATTTGATTTAAAGATAAAAATGAGTATTTTTTAATTAAATTTTTTATTTGTTTTAGTTTTATAAATGTTAATCAAACAGGTTGCTAGCTTTTAGTTTTCAGTTTCTATTTTTGGTTTTCAGTTTTTATTTTATTAATTTTTGACAATGATACTGAACGACCCCTTAGTATACAAGAATTGATAAACAGATGTTACTAAAAACATACTACATTAGTGCCACTTAAATGTCATTTTATTATAATAAATTTAAAAAGCTGCACAAAAACTAAAATAAGGGCTTCAATATTTTTCATTATCTATTGGACTAATATTTGAAGTTTCCATTATAGGACGCATACTGGTAAAATAGAATAGTTATTAATAGAAGAATGTGAAAGTTTATCTCGAAAAAATATGTGTTATTACTACAGTGTTTTAACTTGAATCCATAATAAAGATAGATCCGGAGTTTAATTCCAGGTAGATACACTCACGGAGTCAGTTGTACCTGTGGATGGTGAGAGTTCGCTCTATGAACTAGTGGAGACTGTGGATGGTGAGAGTTCCCTGTAAGCCAACAGGGATCATGGATAGTAATGAAAATGTATCCTAAAAGTCGAGTTGGTCGAACGTCCAACTAATGCATAGAAGCTGTATTCGCATTCCGAACTTTACCCTGATCAGCAAGACCTGAGAGCGAAAGACGCTAATTCGTAAGTTTAGTGCCACACCAGGAGACTCGAAGGGCTCGTTGATAGTTAGAGTTCTTATGTAATAAAAACAAAAAAGGATTATTCTCAAATGTCACCATAAGATGCCTATTTCTTTTTCTATATCATATGGAATAATAAAAAATAGAGAAGAAATAACTATCACCACAGGAATCTATCTTCAAGTTTCTCATTGTCCTCCAACTTATGTCAATTAAAAACTCTTTTTTTTTCTTAAACGATAATGTCCAAAGTCCTTTAGATACTTGACTAATCCACTTAACCACTTAAAAACTAATTAGTAAATTGAAAATTCATATTACTTTGAAAAATCACATCATTTTGATTGCAAAATCCGGTTTATTTTAATAAGTGTTTGAGAACCTAAAATTCAAACCTACACAAATTTAAATTCAAAATTCAAAATACATACGCCCACATACTCTTAGCAACAATTTCTTCATATTTTATGAGCAACTTTTGTCGAACTATAAGCTACGTTTTGAAGCATGAATTTCAAACCTCAAATTTATATTTAGGTGAATTTGGACAATTTTTAACCCAACTTTATATTACATTTTAGCCAAATTCAATTCAAATCCAAACATAAGATTTCTCCAAATAGAGGGCAAGTGACCTTCCTTCACACAATAGTTCAAACATCTTTTGGGTTCTTTTCTTATCAGCAATTCTTTCCCAGAATTACTCTTTACCTTTTTAAACCTATCTCTGTAATTATATTTCTTGCAGTGATGATCCAAGTGAGGATGAGAAAGATGCATCCATGAACTGACTTTTCTTGAATTCATTAGCCATAAATATGGAGATTTGAGTGTGCATAACATTATACAAACATAGAGAATTGAAAAGTGTAAACGTGCAGATTCCTTTGAATATGTTGTCGCTAGCAAAAAGGCTACATTGAATCTGAAAGATAAAGTTAAATGAAGATAAATGTACAGGCTCAATTTCAGTAAGTAGCCATATATAAAGTCTTAGAAAATTTGACTCTCCCGTATAGAATAAAATGCTAAAAGGAAAATCAAAATTGCACATAAACATTTCATTACAACTTAGGAAAAAATGTTCTATAGATATTGCTGGTTAAGATAGTCCATTATACTTTGAAATTTATGGCTAAGGTGTGAAGCTCCAGCACCAGAGCATCCCAGTGAGGCAATATCCTACAAGTACATTCCAATAGAAACAGCTAGCAGACTAGTCAGGCATGCCACGACGTAGGCTAAAGCATCTGAAAATGCAGTTTCTGTTTAGGGTTCCCTCAGTTTCCAAGGTCACCATAGAAGCATACCCTATAAGAACACTCCAATAAATATTTTTTAAAAATAATAAATAATTTGTGATGCCTGTAGTAGATTTGGTTTTTCCTTGAGGATCATTGCTGTTGAGGGTCGTATATCTATATGTATATCTATGTTATACTCCATCTGCATCTCAAAAAAATCCTAAATGGTAACGAGCATTAGTTGCAGCCCAAACTTCACTTCAAGGGTGGTAACAGGCAGCTGATATACCTTGAAAACATAACAAAAAAAATCAAAATAATAAACAGCACAGAATTTGATGTGTGTGTGTGTGTGTGTGTGTGTGAGAGAGAGAGAGAGAGAGAGAGAGAGAGAGAGAGAGAGGGAAGAGTCTCACTACTTTCTACACAAGTGAAACCCAAGATACACACAACTTTGTTTTTAAGCATCAAACTCTGTTTGACAATAGGCTTATGTCGACACTTTTCTGATGGGAATGTATTTACAATGCCCTCATATTAAATAAGCTACAGCCCCACCATCGACCACCACCCCCACCCAAAAAAAAAGGGCATTAACTCCAGGCTCTATGGACTTTTCATGGAGAGTAAATATCTACAGCCTAAGAAGGGTCATTTTCAGAAATGATCAACAACTTCTCTGCTTTTTAAATTCACGAGCCTTACTAAAAACTGAAAGCAACCTAAAAACCACAACGATTTCCATATCTTCAATCATTTTTATTTTCAGAAAGAAAATTTTCACAAAAAAGGTGAACTTTCTTGTTTCCAAATCCAGACTATTGAGGCAAAAAAGAATTCTAGCATTTTATTCGTCAAAGTTCTTGCAGAATCCAAATGAATCTTAAGTATTCATCATACTATTCAACATATTCAAAATTTTAAAAATAAAGGCATAGTAGCACTTAACTGTAGATACCCTTGAAAAAGAAATTTAAACAGACAAATAATTCCGAAAATAAAAAAGGCTTGACTGTGCACCTGATCAAGAAAACATGTTCATATTGCAGCAACTCCCTCCTCCCACAACCTTTTTCTAGCAATCAAAACTCTTTCTTCACTTGAAGATAGAGCATCAATCCTTGGTTCAACTTCCGATAACCAACCATCCCACCTTAAAGCAGGCAAGAATTTCCGTATATAATTTACAAGAGAGGGTTTGTCTCTTATGATGACAAATCCATATGGCCTTAACATTCTGTCCATCTCAATTAGCAGATCTTCTATACTGCAACCCCGTTCCTCTATCTCTGAAAATACTGTCCAGGCATGAAGCAGATCATAGGTACGTGGGTATGTAGAAAACGACTCACACCTGTGAAATAGAGTGCGTATAGCTCAAAGTGAAAACTAAATAGAAGGGTACCAAAAATCAACCAGATCCAATTTGAGCAGCTTGCTCTCCACATTATGAGAGAAAGAATCATGGAACATAACAAGCAGCTCATGTTAAACTCAAAAAGGAAAAAAAAAATAGGCACAAAGGCAAGAAAAAAAAAATTGATGTGCAATTAGCAATGCTATAGAAAAAATAAACAGTAAAACTATGAAACTGAGCCCATAGGCAATATCCCAACTATGATAAACAAAATTGGTCATGGCTTGGCCTAATTAGTAATGAGTAATGTCAAACCAATCATTAAGCTTTTAGAGTAACATAAGATTTCTATGCATTAAACCAAAGCCAAAACAGAACAAAAAAAATTTTAAAAAGAAAAAAATAAATAAAAGAAGTGGCAAAGAAACGTACTACCATGGCTCCTACTTGGATATTACTCATTCATTATTTTAGATGTTCTAATGAAGGTGGTAGTTGCTTAGTAAGGGCATACTCCCATGCGGTTTTGAGGATGAGAGATCATGAGTTCAAATTAAAGGGCATAGGCTGTTAAGAATTCTACTTGTGAGTTTGTCTCACATTGGAAAAACTAAGTGAATGATGAGTGTTTATATGCATGGTTGAGCCAAGACCTAAAAGGCTTAAACTTTTTGGTCAAGTTGGTGCTCGCCTATTAATATCAAAACTGTGCAAAAGACACTTATGGTGCTAACAAGTGGTATTAGAACCAATGGCTCATAACTCTGAGCTAGCAACATTGTAAACTTGAGGTGTAAAACTAATTCTCCTGACATGCTAATAGCTGTATGACTAAGACCAATAAGGATCATCCAGGCCTAGTATATGAATCCGAATGGAGTCGGAATATCAAAGGTAGGATTGATTTAGATGCACATGGAATGCAATTTGAGGCATATAAGGCGCAGGGATGAGGCCCATTTGAACAATTGTTATAGACTTGAGCTTGCTCCAACAAGGGAGGTGGTTTTTGCTCAAGGGGGGAGTTTAAATTGGGCTTGAACATTCATGCATGTGTTCTAGCAGATGTAGACACATGGAGGAGGAATTGTAATAAGTGAACTCCAACGGTTTCATGCCTTTTCTCATCGTTAAGTAATGATTCATAGTTGGTAGTATGACAAGTAATGATCCCCTGTTCAAGGGGAGTAGTTAAAAATCACAACTGAGGAAGAGATTGTTGAGAACTCCACTTGGAAGTTTGCCCACATTGGAAAAACTAAAAATGATGGGCGCTTATGTGCATGGTTGGGCCAAGACCTAATAGGCTTAAGCTTTTGGGTCAAATTGGTGCTCACCTATGTATATCAAACCCATGCAAAAGACTCCCCCATTGCTAACATATGCAGCATGCCAGATTTGGATCATGAAGTTTGATCTTAGGCCTCTAACAAGAAACCACGATACTCTAGGTAGGGTTGGTGGGGTTCGAGTTAGGCTATGTAAGGCTGTGACTCCATCCCCTTGAGGGAGAGCCAATAGCATCATATGGCAGACCTAAGGTTAGGCCTTTGGGTTGTGGGCTCATCCTTGTAGGCCCAGCCTAGCATTAGCTCCTAAGTGAGTAGGGAAGATTGCACAAACTAATTGATGTCTCTTACCCTTACTTCTAATCCAAAAATAAAAACAAGAAAGTTATCATATGCTTTGAAGTTTGAATGTCTTAAGAATTTGTGCACGTGATAATTGCACAAGAACCAGAAAAGATGTGTGTTAGATTGCCACTTTACCTTGAAGCTTAAGCGGTTAGGTTGTGGGCCAACAATGTACATCAAGAATTAACACTCTCCCGCACATGCAGCTTGATTGCACGTGGAAAGATAAACAAGCAATAAAAAACACCCTTTAAGATAATTATTAACAAACAAACAATAAACAAGGGCAACAAGACTAGAACCAAAGACCTCAAAGCAACCATAGCAATGATACGTTGATACCATGTTAGATTAGCATTCTACCTAAAATCTTAAGCTGTTAGGTGTGGGCCAACAATGTATTTCAAGCCTTACAACATGCATAGTCAAAAGCCCGCGAGAAGGGGTAGTGTAATGCATTAGTCAAATTAACTGCATACCAGTCATGAGCTGTTCCAATTAAACCTCGATCATAAATTATTTTCAATCTGGAAGATGCATTGATGGGAGCAACATTCATCACCCACACATCTTTATCGCTGAGTGCAGCAGCAAATCCACCAAGGTTTGAATGCATGTCCATGATATTTCTAAAAGAGTTTATGTATATAACTGACTTCATCTGTTTCCAGTACTCAATCACTCTAAAATGCCATATGCTCTGCATTACATGAATTTTTTAGTATTAAAAGTTGAAGTTCACACAGGGAAAAAAAAAGCATATACTGAAAAAAAAAAAAAAAGGATGGCTTCTTTGTAGAGTATCCTATTTCAATTCAGTGAACTTACAGTATCTTCTTCAAATTCCTGAGAACTGACACCAATTTCCTCCAGGCGAAGGGGTGCAGTAGTTAGCCTTTGTGGCCAAGGAATTAATCCACTTCCCTTTCGCTTATGCATCACTGTTTTTACAATAAAAAGAATCCTTTAGAAAAATAAAAATGCAAAACCAACATCGTTGCTGCACTAAAATGAAAGTTAATGATGGATCACTATGAACAATAAGCATAATTACTACCCATTTCAAACAAAATACAACAGTTGACAAGTTTAGCATAATTACTAGCTGGCAAGGGTATGTTGCGTATTACACCATGTTCCTTGGATCAATGGTAAGGTTGCTCCTTTGTGACCAGTTGGTCATGGATTCGAGTCCAAAGAAACAGCCTCTCTACATAAAAGTAGGGGTAAGGCTGCGTACACTGTGACAACCCTCCCCTTACACTCGCGAAGCGGGGAGCCTTATGGCCCGGGGATGCCCCCCTTTACAACATTAGAATTGTTGGGAAAAAAAAATGGTTCTCATGATAGATGCATCAGTAATTCAGTACAAGAAGTCATTGTTACCCTCAGTCTCACAAGTAGTGCTCCACTATCATCTCCCCCCTATGCATAAACACAGTGAAACCATATAATATTGTGTGTTTCCATCGGATTGCTTTTTTCTTTGTTTTAGTGCTGCAAAATTAAAGAGATCAACAAGAACTTGAAACCAAAATTTCTGACCATTATTATCCTTGTTCACCAACAATTTACATATTAAATAAGTTTCAATATCTAACAAATATCTGTTGCAAATATCATGATAGTTGAGTTGATTGATATTTGGTAGTCATTGGCATACTTGTAATTGACAATTTTATCAAGCTCCACTTTTGGGTGAATGGAACCCAAAATCACTCTGATCATCGAGGTGCAAAAAGGAAAAATATGCCCCAACGCCCAAGTATGGCATGGCATATATTATAAACTAAAGAAAGAAAATATTTCACAGTGAAATGTGATAATAAATATTCATGATCCATGAAATAAATACATGACAACATTCCAACAACCACTAAAAGAAGAGTGTACCACTATTTTCTAATGCTACTTACTTGCAGGGTATGGGAAGATGCATGGCTTCATGAGCACATTCCAAGTTGCATCGGGGTCATCATCAGAACTGCACAAAGGGGGTACAGTCCCAGGATCTCTTTTCGAGTAACAACTGTTACTCACTGGCTTAGCCCATATAACAGTCTGATCTTTCTTGGAAACAACTCTCCAGCACATCCTTTTCAGAAGATCAGACATAGCATTCCAAATTCTACGATTTGCGACATCATGCGCATATGCTTCAGGAGAAGAGTACACAAAGTACCCTCCTGGCCTTAGTAATCTGTCAAGTTCCAACAGAAGAATGCCACCTCTTTGAAGCCAATCAATCCTACACCTGGAGCAATGTGCCAACTCAAATGTTCTGCTTGGATATGGAAGCTTTTTCGTTCCCAAGACACCAAGTGTTGACGGGATTCCTCTCTCTAGAGCAAATTGTATTTGATTCTCATGGACATCATTAGGTGCAAGTGACATAGCTATGATGTCATGGGGCAGTAGATAGGCCCCGAAACTTGCAACCCCACAACCCACATCAAGAACATTGCGGATATTTCCACCATTGTTGAGTTTGTCATTGGGAAAATTAAGCATCTATACCAATACAAGAATCATGATATAGTAAGCATGGCACTAACAATAAGCCAATGAAAGTTACAAAGTATAGGGATGAAATCAGTATCACATACCCTTGCAAGAGAAACAATGTACTTATCAGCTCCATAGTGAAAATGGGTTCCTCCACCAGGAAAATTTATCTTATCCCCATTGACAACCATCCAGTTCTGATCTGATTTCTCTTTTGCAAGATGTGTATGTGGTATATTTGCCTTCCACACTTCATCCCTACTTGCTGGCCATCTCATAGGGATCTGGAATTCTAACCACCACCTTGTCAGAATCAAAACTAGTATGAAAAATCTGGACACAAGGATTCATTTACTTTCTGAGAAAATGCGGAAAAGAAATTTAAAATACTTTGAATCTTGAATTCTTACTTTTTACAATGTCCTACCCAAACAATATTAAAAAAAAAATTGCCCTCGGCTTAGTTGAGTTGAGGTTCTAAACTTCAAAGTTATTTTTTATCTTCTTGTGAAATTTTCTTAGAAACCAAACAAGGAGGTTAAACAATCACCAACCTTGTAACCAATCGGGGGTGGAATCAAGCAATTGTAACGCCGCTCCGGCGGCGGACAATGCCGCTCGTAGTGCTCCATCAACGTCAAATTGAGCTTCAACTTCGACTGATATATAAGATTTCTATCCAAGCAAGGTATCAATTCCGAGAATCTCGTATCACACACCTGCAAACCCCACCCCCCCCCCCCCCCCCAAAAAAAAAAAACTTCACGTTTGCCAAGAACAGAACAAGAAAAAAAAAACACGCAAAATACCCAACAAAAACCAAAAATCGAAAAACAATACATACGGGTATGGTTTTGGGCACTTCGGGATTGCGCTCTTGGTCCTCGAACAACTCCTCCAAATCCCTGTCCTTCGGGACGAAGCGGCCGAAGACGGGATCGGCGCCGTCGTCGGAGGCGGCGTCGGCGGCTCTGGGGAGGCCGGGAGCGAAGGAGGATCCGCAGTACAAGCAAATCAACCCGAGAAAAACGATTAGCCCAATAAGAGCATACTTCATAAGCTTATTGGGGGGTAGAGCTTCGCTCTTATGCTTCATTGTTTGAGAATCGAAGTGCAGAAGGAATTGAGGCAAGGTTTACTTAAACCCCACTCCGCCCAGCAGATCCAAGAGGAAAAGAAGGTGTAAGAGAAAAACCTTTTGTAAGAGAGAGAATGATGATTCGGATTTGTACCATGAAGAGAGGCGTCGGACAGTGTTCCGTGCCGAGGACCTGGGATTTGCGTAATGGCGTTAGTCCGAAAGAACACCAGCGCGCGACCACACGGGGTGCACCCTTGGTTTTTTAATAGGATTATATATATACATAATTTTTTAAACAAAAGAAATTAACTTCTTCCAAAAGTCTTAAGGATTAGTAAAATGACAAAAATATCTCGAAGACTTCAAAATTTTCAAAAACTTTTTCTAAGATTTGTTAAAAATACACAATATTCATTTATATTTTAGTGTTTAGAAATGAAATTTTTACATTTTTGATAAGTTTTAGAATAGATCCGTGACATTTTTAAATCCTTTTCAAGAGAAGGTTTTACCTTTTTACCAAGAAAAATTAGTGTTTTTTGTCTTCATTTTTATATAAAATGTATACGGGATATGTTTTATATTTTTAATTTTATATTTTTGGGCAATAACTAAGGCTTTGAAGCCTTTTGGATAATTGTGAGCGTTGTAAAGGTATTTTGAGAAAATTATTAATAGTTGCAGGGACACTTTGGGTAATTTAAAAATCAGAAAAACAAAAAGAAAAATTTTCTTTTCTGGTAATTGAGACTATGCCTTCCAAGAAGATGATTAGAAGACGAAAATTTATATTTAAATTTTAAAATAATAAAAATTAATTTATTAAACTATTTATATGTTCGTGATTTGTAAATTTTCTAATAAGATAACTTCTGAATTGGAGTGTTTTTTTTTCTAAAAGTACGATTGAAAACAACTTAATTTTTAAAAATTGTCCTTCATTATGCAAGGGATAAGATGGCATCCGAGAATATCTATTTGTATTATGTATAAATAGAATGTCAATCGAGCTCTTTTGTCACACTTAACTAATTCAATGAGAATTTTAGTCAACTCTCTCAGGTTGATCGCATAAATGTTGGGGATGAGTACGTATTTAAAAATTTATTTACTAAAAATAAATAAATAAATAATAAAATATTCATTTACACTGAGTGAGATGTGCACGATAATTCTTGAAGACAACGTTTTACGTCTCCAAATATTTTTTTGTGATTGTTGATATTTTAACTCTCGTTATTAAAAAAGTATTAAAAAAATGTGGCATTATATAATTCATGTGGGATGACAACTTTTTTTAGAGCAAATTTATAGGGTTTGAAATATTTTCTAGGGTAAAAATATAGGAGAGGATTAGAAGAATATCCCATTTGGGTATATGATTATAAAAGTTTTGAATCATAGCCTATTCATAATTCTATATAAATGTAGGCATGCATTCTTTAATTTTGCAATTTTTAATTTTAATTTTGATAAATTTAAATTAATCAAATAAAGCTCTGCATATTTTTGCTAATCGATCGTCATTATTTGATATGAAAAAGGTCAAATAATAGTTTCCACTTCATATGTTATTTTTTTTAAATAAATAGATTTGTATTATTTAGTGTAAATGATTTATACAAATCAATTATTTTATAGTATATGAAAAAAAAAAAAAACTTTTACTAATAGCTGTCAAGGAATTCACAATAGCTGTATTTAAAATTAAAAAAAAAAAAAAAAACTTTTGTAAACCCTAAACTAGTTGCCATCAATGAAATTGCATTAGGTGGGAATAGAGGTCATCAATGGTTTTTTTTTTTTTAATTATTTTTTGCATAGAGAAGAGCATGCTCCGACCTGAAAATTGAAAGGTATTATTTAATAGTATGGAATTGGAGATTTATATTTGGATTCGTGTATATTTGAAAAAAACAAATTAAGGTCGTATGTACTTGGAAGAAATTAAATATAATTTTATATTATATTTTGTTTAAATTCACACAAATTTGAATCAAATGTCCAAATTTCAAAATTCAGACAAAGGATAATACAATTTTACTAACATTTTATCTAAATCTATACAATTTTAAAAAGTCATGCAATTTGATGTAAGGTCGTAATGACACGGGTCCACATAGCAGAGCATCAACGGGTGAAATAGTATGAAGCCTACACAACTTTTGTAATGCCCCAACTTTTCTACCATTTTTTTTCCAATACTATAAACAGTAATAATCAATCATTTAAATAAATATCTCTGATACCATATATCAACATGACTTAACTCGAAGTGGGGTACTCGGTGATTTGTCCACCATATATAAATATACCAAGCAGCTGAATCAATTATGTATACCATCCCAAAAACAATACTAGAGTACTAACATCATCAAAATATATCATTAACTCTCTCTCTCTCTCTCTCTCTCTCTCTCTCTCTCTCTCTCTCTCTCTCTCTCTCTCTCTCCCTCTCTCTCTCTCTCCCTCTAGATCTAGACTTTAATACAACACTAGCAGTCCCAAAATAACACTATATACATGGCAAATCTCACCAATACTTACTCTTTTCACGCAGCCAATCAGAACTGCCCTGGAGCTTTCTAGATTTGATTCTTGGTAATCCTTGAAATGTTAAATTTATAGGAGTAAGACACCTCTCAGTAAGACAGAATAAATTAGTGACAGTGTGTGGCAACATGAGTTTTAGTGTTTCAAATATACTTTCATAGTTAATCTTTTCTTACTTTATGAACTCATGTAGAACTGTACACATGCTCATAAAATATTTTTCAAAATACATAACTTCCTTTCAAATCATGCTTAGTATAAAATAAGTATCTCAAATCATACTCGATATAAAATAAGTATCTCAAATCATACTCGATATAAAATAAGTATCTCTGCATAAGTAAATATGCATATATATATATATATATATATATATATATATATTCAAAAGCATCCATTTCTCAAGAACATGTTCTAACTCAATGAGTATCCACGTGTATGTAAGTTCACATATAGGTACTTTACATAATACAACAGATCACATAATTCTAATTCTCCACACCTACTTACTCTTCATACTGAGCATTCCTCCCCACCGGCCTCAGTACTGACTTCTCAATATAGTTTCTACACTGAGCATACCTCCCCATCGGTATCAACAAGAACATCACACATAATTCTCATATTGAGCATACCTCCCCATTGGCATTGGTAGGAACATTGCACATAATTCCCACACTGAGCATACCTACCCATTGACATCAGTATAAACATCACACATAATTTTCATACTGAGCATACCTCCCCATCGGCATCAGTAGGAATATCACAAATAATTTTCATACTGAACATACCTCCCCATCGGCATCAGTCGGAACATCACACATATATAATTTTCATACTGAGTATACCTCCCCATCGGCATCAGTAGGAACTCATTTTCACAATTCTACATTATTCTCAACCCTTCTTGAAACCAATATAATGCCACCCTTATACCATATAATACGATTTATAAAATAATACAGTAATATAATCTCAATTCCACAAATCGGTATAAAACTATCATGTCTATGTATATCACATCATGTCTATGTATATCGCATCATGTCTGTATATATCTCATTTCATCATATCTATATAAATCGGGTCTATATAAATCTCATATCACCACTTTTGTATAAAACATGTATGTATATATTACATCTGTATTAAACATATCTATACATTTCAAACCATCATATTTATATCAAACATATATGTATTTCTCAAATCATCATATATATAAATATATTTGTATAAAACATATCATTATATATCTCAATATAAATCACATTCCCCAGTATAAAATTGTTATTTCATATTGCTTGTTGCGACGTCCCGAACCTGGCCCAGAGAACCAATCTCTGGTTTAAAAATGGGTTCGGCTTGCGAACTGGAAAAAATGAATGTGTATTTTGAAAATATGAATTTTCGTGGAAAATGATGTGTGGTGGAGTCGCCACTAACCTTTTGAAGTGTGGTTAGAACATCCTCCCCCACTCAATTTATCGACGTCCTCGTCGATGTGTTGTAGACGGCCTTCTCACTCTTCTGATGTCGATGTAGATGTCGTTGACTACGAATTTTTGAAATCTTCAATCTTCTGTATGGCATGCTTAAGATTGTCTGCTGTTTCCCAACTATTCTCTTCTTCCCCCAGTCCTAACCACTGAACCAGAAATTGTTGTTGTTGATGACCTTCTAGATTGACGACTCTGTCTGCAATGATCTCCTGGACTTCTTTGGTGACAGGATGCCTTAACACTTGATTGCTACCCCGTTAGGGGTAGAATCGGTTTGCGTCACCAAAGTCGGGCTCAGGAGTATGGTTACGCAAGGGGAAGGTATTAGCACCCCCTACACGCCCGTTCTTACGAATGGTATCAGATTAATAAAGAGTTATCCCGAAATAAATGTAATAAGTCTTTAAAGATTACTCCCTTTCAAAAGTCAAAAGAATGAAAATACTATATAGGTATTCCCTCATAACCGGGGCAATCCAATACCCCAAAGAGCCAATGCTCTTGATCGCAATCATCGGGAAGGAAAATCGAAAATAGGATACAAAATACGCTCCCGGGGATTTTGAAATCTATAAGTTTTTTCTTAAAGTATCAAAAATACTATTTCGGGAGGTTTTTGAAATTTGTTCGGGATTGGAATGATTTTTTTCTTGTGCCTAAAAAGATATTTTTGTGATTTTTCCTAAGTGTGAAAATGATTTTTGTGATTTTTCCCGAACTTTCAAAATAACACAAATGAAATCAGTTGAAATCAAAATGTGAAAATATTTTTGAAAATTTTGAAAATTTCGTGATTTTTGTGAATTTTATGGATACAACAATAATACACAAGCGAAATGGAGAAAACCGGGGTGAACCAGTTCGGGAATGGTGAGCCGGTCAAATGTTGACCAATTTGGGGGAAAAACTAGTTTAAGGTCTTGGTCGAGACCAATGATCTTTCAGGGTTTTCCAATGTTCTTCCAAATACAACCGAATTTTAGACAACAATCATGAAAGTCATAGTTTTAAAGATATAACTTTAGAATGTATTTTTGAAAATTTTGAATGTAAGGAAACAGATCTAATCTTTGCCAAACATGTTGGAAACTTTCTTGGATTTTCTTCAAAAGTTTTCAAATGTAAATAAGTTTCAAAGCCTTAAAATTTTTTGAATTTTCTTTGAGAATTTTTCTAAATTTTTGTGTCTTTTATGAAGTTTCCCTTTTTTCTTTTATGGGTTAAAAAGAAGCTATTTAAAATAAAATAAAAAATAAAATCAAATCAAATAAACCAGCAGAGGCCGGTTCGGGAAAGGGGGCGGAGATGTAATATAGGAAGAGAAAGTTCATTGGTTTTACCTATCGTCTTTTTCTTCTCCGGTCTTCCTTTCCTGTCTGTGAATCTGCAGGGGTTAATCTACAACATCTTCCCGATGGTTGTTCTTGAGCTCTGACTCGAGGCACTACGGAGTACCTTCTTCGGACAGGGTGACTCGGCACCAGTAGGAAACGGGATCAGTCGACCGCTTGATCTTCTTTCGTTTTCCTTTACTCCAGTCTTCTTTTCATGTTGGTGAGTCTACTAAGGCCACTCTACAACATCTTCCCAAGAGTTGTTCTTGAGCTCTAACTCAAGGCACTACGGAGTGCCTTCTTAAAATAGGGTGACTCAGCACCGGTAGGAAACGGGATCAATTGACCTCTTGATCTTCACTAAAAAAAAACTAACTTCACAAACTTATAATAGAAAACTTCAATATTTAAAATCTTCTCCTTACCACCACTAAGAACTCTCCTCCATTTGTGCTTAGAATGAGAGGGCTATTTATAGACTTAGCTTGGGGCAAGCATAGGAAAGAAGACATAGGGGAGTCATGATGGGGGGAACCAAGTATGGGGGGAAGAATGATGAAGGGAAATTAGCATGGGAAGAATGATAAAAGGAGATCATGACATGTAGTGAGTGATGATGGAGGGAACAAAGTATGAAATGAAGAATGGTGAAGGGAATATAGCATGGGAAGAATGATAAAGGGAGGAAACATGACATGTGGTGAGTGATGACGGAGGGAACAAAGTATGAGATGAAGAATGATGAAGGGAATATAGCATGGGAAGATTGAAAAATGGAGGAAACATGACATGTGATGAGTGATGATGGGGGAACAAAGTATGGGATGAAGAATGATGAAGGGAATATAGCATGGGAGGATTGATAAAGGAAGGAAACATGACATGTGGTGAGTGATGATGGGGGGAACAAAGTATGGGATGAAGAATGATGAAGGAAATATATCATGGGAAGATTGATAAAGGGAGGAAACATGACATGTGGTGAGTGATGATGGGGGGAATAAAGTATGGGATGAAGAATTATGAAGGGAATATAGCATGGGAAGAATGATAAAGGGAAGAAACATGACATGTGGTGAGTAATGATGGGGGAACAAAGTATGTTTGCATTTGACAAATTAAAATAAATAAATAATAATAATAATAATAATAATAATAATAATAATAATAATAATAATATGAGGGTTCTAGAAGCTGTGCGGAACCCATCGGAGATGTGTGGGGCCCACGCGCCATGTGGGTTCCACAAGCCGTTTGAGGGCTACAGGAACCCGAGCTAGCAAGGCACCAAATATGTGGATCCGAGCTAGCATACCAGAAGGGGTAACGTGCACCGGATGTAGGAATCCGAGCTAGCGTATCAGGAGAAGTGGGGCCCACAAACCGTGTGGGGCCCAATTGAGATATGTGGGGCCCACAAGCAATGTGAGGTCCACGAGCCATTTAAGGGTTATAAAAACCCGAGCCAGCAGGCACAAGCATGCCAAAGGAGGTAATGTGCATCGGATGTAGGAATCCGAGCTAGCGTACCAGAGCGGGTCACGTGCACCGAATGTAGAAACCCGAGCTAGCGTACCAAAAGGGGGGTAACGTGCACCAGATGTAGGAATCCGAACTAGCATACCTGGAGAAGTGGGGCCCACGAACCATATAGGACCCAATTGAGATATGTGGGGCCCACAAGCAATGTGGGGTTCACGAGCCAGCAGGCACAAGCATGCCAAAGGAGGTAACGTGTATCGGATATAGGAATCCGAGTTAGCGTACTAGAGCGGGTAACGTGCACCGGATGTAGGAACCCAAGGTAGCGTACCAAAGGGGGTAACGTGCATCGAATGTAGGAATCCGAGCTAGCGTACCAGGGAGTAACGTGCATCGGATGTAGGAATCCGAACTAGCGTACCAGATGGGGTAACGTGCATCGGATGTAGGAATCCGAGCTAGCTACCAGGGGGTAACGTGCATCGGATGTAGGAATCCGAGCTAGCGTATCAGGGGGAAACGTGCATCTGATGTAGGAATCCAAGCTAGCGTACTAGATGGGGTAACGTACATCGGATGTGGGAATCCAAGCTAGCGTACCAGATGGGGCAACGTGCATCGGATGTATGAATCCGAGCTAGCGTACCATGAGATGTGGGGCCCACAAGCCATTTGGGACCTACAAAGATGTGTGGGGTCCACAAACAGTGTGGGAACTACAAGGATGTGTGGGGTCTACAAGCAGTGTGGGACCTATAAGGATGTGCGCGGTCCACGAACACCATGAGACCTATAAGAATGTGTGGGGTCCACAACCAGTGTGGGACCTACAAGAATGTGTGGGGTCCAGAACCAGTGTGGGAAGGTTTTGACATGAGGTCTCCTCGAAAAGGCCTGGTTAAAATTGGTGTGTCTATATTGCTGTATAAAAATCATGTTTCCTCATTTCATAATATCACATATCTCAGTGTAAAACTACTATTTCATATTTCTTATGCCACATAATTTTTGAATGATAGTTCATAGCATACTAATAGTTGGGAAAATATGCATGTCATAACATTCTAAAACCATATACCACATTTCCACTTTCATATACTTTAATTCAACCAGTCAATTCTAAAAAATATCTGTCATATTTTATTTCCCTTACTTGATTCATGGAGAAATGCTCGCACAGATCCTAAAGCAGTACCTGCAACATTTGCACAAATCCCTATATTCACACACCCTAGTTTAATCAACTTAACCTCTGAATACTTACTATCCTAACATTCCTAGGTGGCATTCGCACAAATCCCTACATTCACACACCCTAATTTAATCAATTCAACCTCGGAATAATTATTATCCTAACATCCCTAGGCTTACACGTTTCCGTTAACCGATTAAATTCTAAAGAAAACGCGAGTGTGATCCACTTTTCATATTTAAATTTAATTCCTAACATATTTAAAACACCAATTTGATCAAATCCCCGCAATTTAATCTAATTCCAAAATATTCTCAGAAATCTAATTTTATCAAATCCCTACAGTTTAACTTAATTTCAAGAATATTTCTAAAAATCTAATACAATCCAATCCTACACTTTAATTAAATCTCAGGAATATTTTCAAAAATATAATATAATCCAATCTTACAATTTAATTTAATCTCAGGAATATTTTCAAAAATCTAATATAATCCAATCCTACAGTTTAATTTAATCTCAGGAATATTTCCAAAAATCTAATATAATCCAATCCTACAGTTTAATTTAATCCCACGAATATTTCCAAAAATCTAATATAATCCAATCCTACTGTTTAATTTAATCCCAAAAATATTTTCAAAAATCTAATATACTCAAATACTACCATTTAATAATTAAATACCATAATTTAACCGGTTAAAATTTTAAAATATCAGACATAATTTGTACTCCTCACCTTAACCTTGGAGTGGTGTCTAGGATTCTCAAATCAAAAATCTGCTTCGATTAACTTACTCAGAATCGAAACCAGGACCTTGTGGTGGTGTTCGTTTTTTGATTTAGGTGAGAGACCGTTGTAAAATCTAGAGAGAGAGACGGAGGAGAGAGAAGGTGAGCACGACTGGGGTCTCTTCCAATTGAAATGATCAATTTCAGATTTTGTTCCTATTTTGTTTCCTGAAACTTCTCAAAGCATCAGGAGGTATGTTTATATATAATATTATATCATTATTATATTATATTATTTATTTCTTTATTTATTTAATTTTTAAGGATCACACTTACTGACATTTTATTTTTGAAGTCGTTACAACTTCACTCATTGATGCCTTGCCACATGGACCCATGTCATTATGGTCCTACATCACTAAGCATTTTCCTTTTAAATTTATGTAACTCCCAACTATAAGATAAAGAAAAAATAATTAATTGTAAGAGGTGTATAGATTGTCTCCAACTCCTCAATTTTCTAAAAGGCTTATCCTAATTCTACATATTTTCATATTTTTATATTGTACTTTGGAGTACGAAATTCAAGGCTTAGATTAAAATTTGTCTAAATTCACAAAAATCCAATCCAAATCTCATGTCCCCAAATTCAAATGTATTGTTTTGCATTTAGCATTATTTTTTTATAATGCAAAGACATAAATTTCTACTAATTACCTACAACAACAATAAAAACAACAATAACAAGCCTTAAGTCTCATTAGGTGGGATCAGTTACATAAATCTTTTCTCACCAATTCACTAAATTCAATGCATTTTCCTCTATTAGATTAAAAGGTACTAAATCCTTCCTCATTACCTCATTCCAAGTTATTTTAGGCGTAACTCACTTCTACTCACAGGTGCTCCATTAGGCCTGCGTTTCACATGTATGAATCATCAAAGCCACCCCACTCTTATCTTGTTTGCAGTCAAGGTTATACCTAAATTATTGTGTATATGCTCATTTCTTACTTTATCTTTTAATGTTAAATCACTCAATCACCTTAACATATGCATGTCAACAACTTTCATTCTTTATACATGTTATTTATTAGTTGCCCAACATTCTAAGCCATAAAGCATAACTAACCTCATAACCATTTTATAAAACTTTTCTTTTAATTTTAAGGGTAACTATGATTACACAACACACCTAATGCATTCCTCCATTTTAACCAACCTATCTTAATTATATGTACTATATATTCTTCAATTTCCCCTTTAGCTTGCATAACATATACAAAATTTCAAAATCTATCAATGCTATTAATATCTTGATTATCCAGTTTAATCTTCTCTCTAATGCTACTCCTTACATTACTGAAATACATTTTATATATTCTATCTTATTCCTACTTATCCTAAACCCTTAAGCCTCTATTGTGACTCTCCAAAGTTCAAGTTTAGATTCCACTCCACTTCTACCATCATCAATCAACATGATATCATCTGAAAATAACTTTACAAATCTCATTTTGAATATTCTTAGTTAGTTATTAATTATTAAAGTAAAAATATCAGGATTTAAATTAGAACCTTAATGTATACGTATTGTGATTGAAAACTCTCTAAAATCGCCTCCTATAGTCCTAACTCTAGTTACTACTCTATCGTACATATTATCCTTAATGACCCCCGTATAGCTATTGCAAACTCACTTCTTTTCTAATACCCACCAAAGAACTTCCCTAGGTGCTTTATCATAGGCTTTCTCTAGGTCAATAAAATCATATGAAGTCATTCTTCTTTTTCCTAAACTTTTCCATTAAACTTATTAAAAGATAAATAACTTTTATTGTTGATCTCCTAGGCATAAAACTAAATTGATTTGTTGGAATTTTTGTTTTTAATCTTATTCTATGTTAAATTATCCTTTCCCATAATTTCATTGTGATTTATAATTTTAATTCTGTGATAGTTATTATAGTTTTGAATATCGCATTTGTTTTTGTACAAAGGTGCTAGCATACTTTTCCTCCATTCTTCTGGCGTTTTCTTGGTTTTTATAATAGTGTTGAATATATTAGTTAACCAAATAATTCTTTTATCCCTTAAATATTTTCAAACTTCAATTAGTATTTTATCTGATCTTATAAATTTCTCACTCTTCGCCTTTTTTAATGTCATCCAAACTTAAAGGACTCTAATTTGAAGGACTCCAAACTTGAAGGACTCTAATTTTGTATTTTTAGTATTTTTCTTGTTTGTCACTTCCAAGTTCAATCTTTCATTTGGTTTTCATTAAACAAATTATCAAAGTATCTCTGCCGCCTCTCTTTTATGTCTTTTTCTCTAATTAAAATATTATCATTTTCTTCTTTTATATATTTTACATTACCTAAATCTTGACATTTTCTTTCTTTAGCTCTTGTAAGTTTATAAATGTCTTTTTCTCCTTTTTTGTATCTAGTTTAGTATATGGAGTACCATAAGTTCTATGTTTAACTTCATTAATAATATTTTATGCATTTTTTTTCTACTTCTTTATATTTATCAATATTTTCTATACTTCTACAATTTGACATGTTTTATACCAATTTCTTTTTGTCTTAATGATTTTTTGGACTTCTTCATTCTATCACCAACTTTATTTAGTATTTGAGTATCTATCTTTGAACTCACCTAAAACCTCTTTACCATCCTTACGATTGATTTTGTCATTTTATTCCAAACAATATTTGTATCAACCTTATTCCCTACTGTCCAATCACACTCTTTGTTTATTTTAACTTTAAATTTTACTATATTATCTCCCTTCAATTTCCTTCATATAGTCCTCTTGTGTTGATTTATACTACTTCTCTTCCATTTTTTTAATATGTATATTTAATACTAAGACTCTACGTTGTGTAGCCAGACTTTCACTTGAAATAACTTTACAATCCTTATAAGATAGATGATTCCTGTTCTTAATTAAAAATAAATATATTTGACTTTTATTTTACCCACTCTTGAAAGTTATTAAATGTTTTTCTCTTTTTATAAAACAAGTATTCAATATAACCAAATCGTAAGATATAACAAAATCTAAGATTATATCACCGGCCTCATTTTTATCTATATATCCACCATGGCCTCCGTGCATCCTCTCATATCATATATTATCCTTACCAACATGACCATTCAAATCAACTCCTATAAATGTCTTTTCAAACTTTGGTATCCCTTGTAAAATACTATTCATATCTTCCCAAAGTTGTCTTTTAAAATTTCTGATAAGCCTATTTGGGGAGCATATGCACGAATGGCATTCACTATCTCCCGACCTAAAACTATCTTGATTTTAATGATCATATCCCCTATTCTTTTAACATTTACTACATTATCTTTTATGTCTTTGTTGTGTGTAATTCAGCGGTTTGCTAATTCAATTTTCAGATTTCAATCAATTATAAAATAATAAGAATATGATTTTACCTAAGCATCAACCAAAATCATACCTAAATAAAAACATGTTTATTTCAATGTGTGCGTGTGTGCCAAACCTGATCAAGAAAAATATATGTTCACCAATCCAATATTCAGCAAAACATAACCATGCTACAATCACAATCCACAAGAACACATTTACGTGGTTCGGCCCAAAAATTGGTCTACATCCACGGCAAAAACTCACCTTCGGAGATACTATATTAAATCCGGCTGAAATAATATACATACACAAATTTACCCTTTCTTGGCTTACCAATCTCCTCTGAAAATCAGCCCAAGAATGACCCAAGAAAGCCCTTCTTCGCACCTGCGAAAACCATAGGCTTCTTCCTATCATTCTCCTTAATTTCCCTAAAAGAAACCTCCCAAGAAACTAAATCTGTACTTACCTTGCCTTACCCTTGCGTGAACCTCCGCTGGAGGTTGGAGATACCCAACGCAGCACCCACCTCCTGCCGTCTCCCTCTCTCGTGCGCTGCGGCTGAAGGATCTCTCTCGGCGGGTGATGGCTTCCTCTCGGTTGCAGGTCTCCCTGGAGCTGGTGAAGACACTCGCAGTTCTGTAGGCAGAAGCCTTGGCTGCATTGAACCCCTTCTGAAGCTCAGGTGAATGAGCCTCCTCACGGTTCTCCAAAGGAAGCCGGTCTCTCTCAATCTGTTCTGAAGCAGAAAAAAACCTCAACCCACGACTCTCCTGTTTTCATTTTACTTATTTACAATTAACAAGATGGCAAATTATATCAATGCCCCCTCATAATAAACAAAAGTAAAAGCAAAAATGCAGCAGTCATTGGATCTCTCCAACTAAACAGACGGCCTGGATTTCCTTCAATGAAGCTTGACACTCCAACAATTCTCCACCTTGGCAAGCTTGTGACTCTTGCACCTCCTTAGCATCTCCTATGGCGGTTCCTGCAAAACAAACACTAGAAACTTCCAAGGTTAACCAAGTTCAAACAATGTTCAAACTTGGATTTAGGTACTGCTATAGTCATCATATTCGAAGGATTATCCTCCGTTGGAATTTTCCTTACTTCTATTTCACCACTATAAATAATATCTCTCACAAAATATAGCCTAACATCTATATGTTTGGACCTATCATGATAAACATAATTCCTAGCCAAATGAATAGTGCTTTGATTGTCACAATAAATTGTAACGGTTCCACTATACATTCCTAACTCTAGGCACAATCCTTTTATCCATATAGCCTCCTTAAAGGCTTCAGTCATGACAATATATTCAGCCTCCATGGTAGACAAGGCTACCACCGACTGCATGTGTGATTTCCAACTAATAGCACTACCTAAAAAAGAAAAGATCATACCAGACAAAGACTTCTTGGTATCTAGATTTCCAACATAGTCATAATCTACGTATCCTTTGAACCCTATTTCACAATGCATATCCCTTTTACCAAATATTAATCCTTACTGTTTATTCCAGACAAGTATTGAAAAATTTGTTTCAAAGCATGCCAATGTGGTTTTACAGGTTTGCTCATAAATCTACTCACTTGACTTACAGCATAAGATAGATCAGGTCTAGAACATAACATAGCATTCATTACACTACCAACCATACTAGCATAAGGTATTCTATTCATAAACAGTGACTCATTTTCAGTTTCAGGATACTGTTTTCTAGACAATTTAACATGTTGTGCAATAGGAATAGAAGTAGATTTAACATGACTCATTCCAAATCTTTTTAATACCTTTGAAATATAAGACTTTTGAGACAAGTAGATAAGCTTTTATTCATTTTTCTAGTTATTTCCATACCAAGTATTCTTTTAATAGGTCCTAAGTCTTTCATTTCAAATTCAGATTTAAGCATGCACTTAACTTGATGTAACATATCCATGTCTCCACAAGCAACCAACATGTCATCAACATATAATAGCAAATATATATGACATTTATCACATGATTTATAATAAACACAGCCATCATAATTGCTTCTACAGAAATCATTTTGAATCATGTAAGAATCAAATCATTTATACCATTGTCTAGGTGATTGTTTCAGCCCATATAAAGATTTCTTTAATAAACATACATGATTTTTATTCATTTCTGTATCAAAGCTCTCGGGAGGTTGCATATAAACTGTTTCTTCTAAAGTACCATGCAAGAAAGCAGTTTTAACATCAAGTTGTTCCAAATGCAAGTCATGTACAGTAACAAAGGATAATAGAATTCTAATAGAACTATGCCTCACAACAGGGGAAAATATTTCATTATAGTCTACCTCTTTCCTTTGTGTAAATCCCTTGGCCACTAACCTAGCTTTATACCTAGGTGGTTCAATTCAAGGGATTCCCTCTTTCCTCTTAAAGATCCACTTAGATCCTATGAGTTTCTGTTTTTCAGGTTTAGGTACCATCACCCATGTCTTATTCTTGTTTAGAGACTCCATTTCTTCTTGCATTGCAAGAATCCATTTTTCAGCCTCTTTACTATCCATGACCTCTCTAAAAGTCCTAGGCTCCACCTCAATTTCTGTTTCAGCAACAAAAAGAGCAAAATATGTCATATCGGCTTCCCCATACCTTTGAGGAGGTCTTATGACCTTCCTTTCCCTATCCCGTGCTAGAAGGTAGGTTTTACACAATTCATAGGTTTCTGTTTCTGAGTTTTGCTCCTCAAAATCTGCAGCATCTGTTTCTAAATGGCTATGAGAAGTGGAGGGTTGCTCCACCTCGAGCTGTGGGTCACTTGTATCAAAGTGCCTAACACTTTCATCTGAATTTTATGGTTTTCCCCCCATTTTAGTTTCATTAAAAACTACATCCCTGCTAATAATACATTTTTGTTTTCCACCCAGACCTTATAGCCTTTAACCCCCTCTGGGTATCCCACAAAAATGCATTTAATAGCCTAAGACTCTAATTTATCAGTTCTAATGTGGGCATAGGTTACACGCCCAAAAAATTTTAAACCTTGATAATCAGTAGGCTTACCCAACCAGATTTCTTGAGGGGTTTTTAAAATTTAGAGCTGTGGAAGGACACCTATTAATAAGGTATACAGCAATGGTCACTGCCTCTACCCAAAAGGTCTTAAGCAAACCTGAAGTGGCTAACATGCATCTTACCCTTTTCATAATAGTCCTATTCATCCTTTCAGCTAGTCCATTCTGTTGGGGAGTATCCATAACAGTCTTATGTCTAGCAATGCCCTCAGCTTTACAAATTTCAGAAAATTCATTTGACAAGTATTCTAATCCATTGTCTGTTCTCAGTGTTTTAACTTTTCTGCCAACTTGAGTTTCAACTAAGGTTTTCCATTCTTTAAACTTTTCAAAAGTATCACTTTTATGTTTTAAAATATAAACTCATACTTTCCTAGAAAAGTCATCTATAATTGACAGAAAATACCTAGAACCACCATGAGAACTAACCGTAGTAGGCCCCCACAAGTCTGAATGTATGTAATTAAGAGTTTGTTTTGTGGTGTGAGTGGACTTCTTAAAACTAACCCTAGTAGACTTACCCAAGACACACTCCTCACAGAATGACAATTCCTCAAGTTTCCTATCTCCAAGGAGCCCCTATTTCTCTAGCTCCTTTAGGCCATGTTGGCTAACATGTCCTAGCCTCTTATGCCACAAGGAAACCTGATTTTCTACTTTGTGATTGATAGGTGAAGCCTCACCAATCATTGTCTTTCCTACCAAGGTGTACAACCCATTCTTTAGCACCCTTTTCATCACTACCAGTGAACCTCTACATACTCTTAGGTTACCTCCTTCAGACTTAAACGTGTATCCTGTCTTATCTAAGCTACCAAGAGAAATCAAGTTTCTCTTCAACTCAAGTATGTACCTCACATCTTTTAGCACTCTTTCAATCCCATCATGCATTAGAAGTCTCACAATCCCAATATCCTGTATTTTACATGACTTATTGTTTCCTAGGATAACATGACCTCCTTATAAGCATGTAAAGGACTCAAACCAGTTTTTCAATGGACACATGTGGAAGGAACATCCTGAATCTAATATCCATTCTTTTCCTGAATCTTTATCAGAGACGTTCAATACTTCCGCACTATCATACCCATCTAAAACTACTGTTGCCTTACCCTTTGATTCAGAGGTAGTGACATTTGCAACCTTTTTCCTCTCAGGGCAGTCTCTCTTAAAATGTCCTTCCTTGTGACATGCAAAACACTTTAGTGTCTTGCTCTTAGACTTTGATCTAGACCTTTTGTCTTTTCTTTTCTTGTTCCTCTTTTCAGACCTACCTCTTACATTTAACCCTTCCTCTAACCTTGATTTAGACTCAAACTTAGTGTGCAATTTCGTAGAGTGCAAAACGGCTTGCACATCTTCTAAAGTCAGTCTCTCTCTCCCATACATCATAGTTTCTTTAATATTTTCATATGTGGGGTCAAGAGAACTTAATAAAAAAATTGTCTGGTCTTCTTCATCTATACTAATATCAATATTAGCAAGATCCAAAAGAATTTTATTAAATTCATCTAAATGTTCATCAATCGATATTCCAGGGGTCATTCTAAAGGTGTAGAGTCTAGTCTTCTTATAGAGTCTATTTGTTAGGGATTTTGTCATGTACAAACTTTCTAGTTTTGACCAAACTCCAGCTGTCTTATCCTCATTGGAAACTTTCCTAAGCACTTTGTCTCCTAAGGGCAAGCTAATGGCACTATGTGCCTTTTGGAGGATTTCAGGCTTCACTTTATCGGTGGAGGGAAAACTTGGTTTCCCCTCTTGTGAAGTGGAAGCTCCCTTCTTTTCTCCAAGAAGAGCCTCCTCAAGCCCCTGCTGTACCAAGATGGCACGCATCTTAATCCTCCATAAATCAAAGTCATTTTTTCCGATGAATTTTTCTATTTCAAAACTAGCGGTCCCCATCACATAGCCAGGCTCTGATACCACTTGTTGTGTGTAATTCAGCGGTTTGCTAATTCAATTTTCAGATTTCAATCAATTATAAAATAATAAGAATCTGATTTTACCTAAGCATCAACCACAATCATACCTAAACGAAAACCTGTTTATTTCAATGTCTGCGTGTGTGCCAAGCCTAATCAAGAAAAATATATGTTCACTAATCCAATATTTAGCAAAACATAAACATGCCACAATCACAATCCAAAAGAACACATTTACGTGGTTTGACCCAAAAATTGGCTTACATTCACGACAGAAACTTACCTTCGGAGATACTATATTAAATCCGGCAGAAATAATATACATACACAGATTTACCCTTTCTTGGCTTACCAATCTCCTTTGGAAATCAGCCCAAGAATGACCCAAGAAAGCCTTTCTTCGCACCTGCAAAGAACCCTAGGCTTCTTCCTATCCTTCTCCTTAATTTCCCTAAAAGAAACCTTCCCAAGAAACTAAATCTGTGCTTACCTTGCCTTACCCTTGCGTGAACCTCCGTTGGAGGTTGGAGATACCCAACGCCGCACCCACCTCCTGCCATCTCCCTCTCCCGTGCACTGCGGCTGAAGGATCTCTCTCGGCGGGTGATGGCTTCCTCTCGATTGCAGGTCTCCCTCGCGCTGGTGAAGACACTTGCAGTTCTGCAAGCAGAAGCCTCGGCTGCGCTGAACCCCTTTTGAAGCTCGGGTGAAGGAGCCTCCTCACAGTTCTCCAAAGGAAACCGGTCTCTCTCAATCTGTTCTGAAGCAGAAAAAAAACCTCAACCGACAGCCCTCCTGTTTTCATTTTACTTATTTACAATTAACAAGATGGCAAATTACATCAATGCCCCCCTCATAATAAACAAAAGTAAAAGCAAAACTGTAGCAGCCATTGGATCTCTCCAACTAAACGGACAACCTAGATTTCCTTCAATGAAGCTTGACACTCCAACAGTCTTTATCTACAATAATGTCAACTCCGTTTTTATGTTTCTCTTTATCATTGTACCAAACCCGATTTTTTAATTTTTTCCAACTTTCTCTCTTACCCATTTCTTCTCTTAAAGGCATATTAAGTTAAATTTTCTTCTAAACATTATTTTTACTATTTCTATACTTTTTTCCCATAAGGGTCCTTATATTCCAAGTTGATAATCTTAGTTTCTTAAACTAACTTATTAACCCTCTCCCTTTTACAGTGACTCGACCTATTCCCTTGATCTAGGTGAATTTGGGAATTTCAACTAATTACCTTTGCTTATTTAATTTATTAATATTTTATGAAACATATAGAAACATGTTTATTGCATTTAGAAGTCCATAGGAATACCGGTGGACAAGATCACGTGGAACACCATTAGTTTTTTTATTGTATTCAATAATTTAAGTTATGATGAATGAAAATATATAATGTAGATGGATACATCAGATTTAATATGATTTCATTGTATGTTTGTATTTTAATTAAATTAAATATTTATTTTTATTTTTATACACATGATCAAATCATGTTGAATCTGATATAAGTGTACTTAATATTTTTTCTCCACAAAATATATATTTATATAATGTGTAAGCGATGCATTTTATATTTTTAGACCATAACAAGTCATGGGCTTTTGGGTAATTGTGAGTAGTTATAAGAATATTTTGGAAATATTGTTAATAGTTGTGGGGGTAATTTGGATAATTTTAAAATCAGTCCAAAAAAGAAAAAAAAATTTCCTTTCTAATAGTTGAAATTATGAGTTAGAAGAAAATAATGAGTTATAAATTTTTGTAAAAACAATTTATTAAATTATTTACATATTCATGATTTGTAAATATTCTAATAAGATAACTTGTAAATTGGAGATTTTTTTTTTCTAAAAACATGATTGAAATTATTCTTAATTTTTTTTTTAATTTTCTAAAAAGATGATTGTAAATTTTCTAAAAAGATGATTGAAAATGGAGCTTAATTTTTCTTAATTTTTTGAATTATTCAAGGGATAAGGATGGCATTTGAGAATCAGATTCTTTTGACATTCAATTAATTCATTAACATAATGAGTTTACTCTTAATTTAAAATGTATATTTTTGATTGACGATATATTAATACGTAAAGGTGTACAAACGGTCAGTTCGGTCAAATTCGATTAATTAACTGAATTAACCAAATATTTTGGTTAACACTAATTCTTAACTAACCCGACCGAATTAGTTATTATAACAAAATCGTACCCGACCAAACCAACTTTTCAAATAATTCGGTTAACCGAATTTGACCGAATAAATTTAAAATTAATTATAAAAACAAAATATAATTGCAAATTTTGTTTATAGTTTACCAATTCCAGCTTAATTAATAAAAGGGATATTTTAAGATTTAACATATATCATATATTAATATTACTAATTTATATCAAATTATTAATTAATTAGTAATTTAGATAATTTAGTTAATCAAATTATAGATTTGTCATACCCTAATCGAAAACTGAATACCCAAAATTATCCAAATTTCAAACCAAACTGAATCGAACCAAATCTATATATTAATCAAACCGAACCGACCGAACTCGGTAGGTTAATTCGATTAATTCAGTTAAACCCAAATTATGCTCACCCCTATTTATACGTGTGTGTGTGTGTGTGTGTGTGTGTGCGCGCGCGTGTGTGCGCTTGCGTGTTTGTGTATTCACACTTGACTAATTCAATAAGACTGATCCACGCTTTGGGGGTGAAACGTGTTTAAAAGTATATTTGCTAAAATTAAATAAATAAATAATAAAGTGTAGAATACAATGCTAAGTTTTTAAGACAACATTTTACATCTCCAAATGTTTTTGTCTACACTTTTTTCGTAATGGTGGATATTCTAAATTTCTTCATGAAAAAGTGTTAAAATAAGTTGTAGCATTATATAATTTATGTGGGGTGACAACTTTTTAGTGCATTTTACAGGAGTTGAAATAATTTTTAGGGTAAAAATATAGGAGAGGATTGGAAGAATATCCTGTTTGGGTATGATTATAAAAGTTTTGAATCATAGCTTAACCATAATTAAGCTAACATGAGGGCAAGCCATCTTCAATTTTAATTTTGATAAATTTAAATAAATCAAATAAAGTTCTGCTTTTACTAATCCATCATCATTGGTTATGATATGATAATATTTAGAAAGGGATATATTTATTAGGCTCAAAGATTCTTAACTCTCCTCAGATTTAACAAAAAAGACAATAACTTTCACTATGGTTTCAAAAATTTAGGAACCTTCCTTTAGATTTTAAGAATTCCAAGAAGGTTTTGCGAGAAAGATACAATCTTTCCTTTGTATTTTACAAAATAGATAAATTTTGTGAAGAAAAGTTTGTTTTTTTCTTTTGACAAACTTCAGGTAAGGTATGTAGCTAAAACCTCAAGGGGAGGTTTAAGAGAGGTGTCTGTCTTTTCTGTCAAATCTTAGGAGAGATGTGTCGTCTTATTTCATATGACATTAAAAGGGTCAAATAATTATTTCCATTGAATGTTTTTTAATGTTGATGATTTATACAAATCAAGTATTTTTATAGTGGTATATACTTTTTTTTATTTATGGTTTTATATGGATTGTATTTATTTATTTGATTTACATAGGAGCTACAGCCACTAACGAGCCATTCGGATTCTTGATGCGATACCAAACCTACGGATCAATGTCCTCCGCCCTCAAGACAATTTTTTTTATTATTAACACTCTAGACTTATTGTCATTGGAATCCATTAGCTGTATTTAAAAAAAAAAAAAGAAAAAAAAAACTCTAAACTAGCTGCTAATCAATGAAAGTGCATTAGTTAGGTGAGCCCAATAGAGGTCATCATCATTGTGGCTAATCAATGCATCAGCCTGAAAGGTAAAAGATGGACTTTGGCATTTACATTTAGATTCATATATTTTTTTTAAAAAATTAAAATAGTGTTTAGAAGCATATATTCAAGATTTGGATTTTAATTTGTATGTATTTGAAAGAAATTTAATCTAATTTTATATCAATTAACTCGTTATGTTTTTAAAAATACTTTTTAAAAATTAACTTACGATTGTCATTAGCTCACAAGATGACTAAATAAATCGAGATAATCAATTCCATAAATTTGTAAATATCATAGTAATAAAAGTAAATTATCGTGCAACAACATTATTAAGTTAAGCATGATTAAGTGCTTTTGGATTATTTGATTGGCGAAGTTTTATTTTTCACTTTTACAAAATTTATCAAGTCTAATTGTGGTTGCTTATTTTTTTCTTCACTATTTTATCATTTTTCTTGGATTTGAGGATTTTTCCTTTAATTTTCCTTTGATTTGTAGCCTAACATTAGCATCAATTAACCTATTTTGTTCAATAGTCACTAGTTTAATTTTTTTAAAAGAAAAAAAATATTTTGAGCATTGAAATCTTTTTTTTTTTCTTCTATTACATAGGAACTCTAACCACCAACAAACTCTTCGGACTCCTTGGTGCGGCACCAAAACTACAGATCAGCGTCTTCCCCCTAGGTCTCGCTGATCAGGTAAAGATTGGAATGCGGACAGAACTTTCGTGCATCAGTTGGACGTTCGGCCAACCCGACCCTCGGGACACATCTCCATTATCATCCACGGTTCCCACTGGCTCATAGAAAACTCTCACCATCCACGGTCCCCGCTGGCTCACAGAGCGAACTCTCACCATCCACGGTCCTCGCTGGCTCACAGAGTAAATTCTCACCATCCACAGGTACCGCTGGTTCCGTGAGTGTATCTACCTGGAATTGAACCTCTGATGCTCCTTCTTATGTGCTGATGCCTTTCCACCACGTCATGCCCGTGGGTAGGGGTGAGCATAATTCAATGAAAACCGAATTAACCGACCGAAATTGGTCGGTTCGGTTCGGGTAAAAAACTTGGTTCGGTCGGTTCGGTTGGGATTTTACAAAATTCGGTTAATCGGTTTCGGTTCAGTTAACAACAAAAAATAATTCGGTTAACCAATTAACCGAATTATTAATTAATTAAATTTTAAGTATAAATTATGAATATAATTGTTTTTTATTATGAACATGGATATACCTTGTGGAAATTAATGTTGTCGTCGAAGGGGATGACGACACCGACAATAAATTTTTTCAGCGAAAATTTTTTCATCTTTTTTATTTTCAACATTTCAATAATAACAAAAACATCGTCTTCTTTTTTATTTCCACTTGATTTGCGAAGACCTAGAATAAATAAATAAATAAAAATTATCGCACCTCAAAATAAATAAGTCTATGTGATAGAGTAAATGCATTGACACAATTATTAAAATAAATTAGTTATACAATTTTTATTTAATGTATAATTGAATAAATTTGGTTAAAATCGATTAACCGAATTACCCGAATTGGTAATTTGGTCGGGTATGGTTCGGTGTTATTCAGTAGTTTGGTCGGTTCGATTAACAACATTATTTAACCGAATTTTTCGATTAATTCGGTTAATTACCCAAATTTGACCGAACCGGCCGTTTGCTCACTCCTACCCGTGGGTGCTGAGCATTGAAATCTTAAAGTTTGGAAAGTTGATTTTGAATGATGTGAAAATCAAATTTGAAATTTGCAAGTTCAAGAAAATGTCAGTTTCCTTCAATGTATACAGGAAAATGTTGCTTGAATGTTGGCATGCCATGCCAAAGTGGGCACATGATTAACACACATGCAAGTGTTAAATACTTTCTTAAAATAAATAATACAGTTGTATTGAATTAAATTATTTAAATTTCTATTTTTCATTCATTACCTTGTGTACTGTAGGATTATTCAAAAATATCTGAAAATCGATTCGATCTGAAAATTTAAAGGTTAATCGATTTATTTGGTTTGGTTTTAATTCAGATATTTTTAAAATTTCGGATATCAGTTCCATGTTGGTCCCGAACCAATAGTTATCCGAACCAAAGCAAAACTAATAATTATATGTAATATACACAATTATATATATATATATATAAATATTTAACTATGCTAATATAATTATATAATATTTTAAAATCTAAACATCATTACTATTCTTAAAAAAAGCAATGCAAGGGATATCTCAACATAGAAAGAACTGATTATGCGTCAAAGTTACGTAATTTGACGTTTAAAATCATGAATGAAATATTATAATTTCAATTAAATGTCTAATTATGTTTATTATTTTAACATTGAGGTCAATTTATAATATTTAAATTTTTATTCTATTTTATCCATAATATTTGATGAATATTTATGTTTTATTATTGCGGGTGATTTTTAGGAATCAAAGTTGAAATTAAATTACACGTGGAAGTTATGCACGTGAGGGTCATAAATTTTCATTGAAAGAGCCGCATATGTGGGGTTCATGGAAGATAAAAAATTAAATGATTTAAATGGAGGTGTTAAGTGTAAAACACAACTAATTTAGGGATTATGGACAATTTCGATATTATTTCGTAATTTGGGCATAACTTTTTCATCCGAACTCTGATTGAGATAATTTAAGATGTTGTGGAACGTCAAGAAAAAGTTCTACAACTTTTATGTTTTAAGTTTTGAAAGATACTGACTGCATCAATGTTAAAATCAGACATAAAGTTACCATATGCTGCTTTTTGGGAGCTAGGCCGTGTATTGGATTTTTTATGAAGGCCCATGCTTTTGCATGGGCCATGCAAAACGTGAGGGCCTATGCGCTGGAGCTGGGGGCTTTATGTGTGTGCTTTTGAGGGCTTAAAAAAAAAAGTGAAGGTAGGGTAAAAAAGAATGGGCTAGGGTTTGAATGAGACATAAGGAGGTATTCTTTTTAGGCATAGAGAGGCGCGCCGCACAGGCACCTCTCCTGCAAAAACCTCATGGCCATTCCTATCCAAAACACTCTCTCTCACCCGCAGGGTGTGGTTCAGGTGGTAGTACGGATTGCAAGAGTGTCTTTCACGAGGTCAGGTGTTCAAACCCTCTCGGGCTCGTTTCCACCCCTGAACTCCTGAATTTACCCTCCCTTTGGAGTTGTGGGGTCAACTTCAAGGGGCGCAGGATTAGTCACGTGGACCGTAAAACAGACGTGTGGATACCCGGTGCGTATTCCAAAAAAAAAAAACACACTCTCTCTCTCTCTCTCTCTCTCTCTCTCTCTCTCTCTCTCTCTCAACATTCTAGTCTTTGGCTTTAATGTTATTTTAGTTTCTTGTTTGGATTAAATTTCATTGTTAAGTTTAGTTGGTTTTAATCTTAGTTTCATTATCAAGCTGAGTTTATTTTTACTGTTGGAGAATCCCTTTTTTATTAGACTAATTTCTCTCTCTCTCTCTCTCTCTCTCTCTCTCTCTCTCTCTCTCTCTCTCTCGTTACTTTATTGCTCTTTAAATACATTGCTTATGTTTATTTTTATTCAAGTTTTTTTGTTCAAATTCAATTTTTATTTAAGCCAATATATAAGTTTAGTTTATTTTTGAAGCTTTCGTTGAAGCATTTATTTGCGTTTATTTTTAATTGAGTCATCATTAAAGTTTAAGTTTAATTTATTTTTTTTTGAATCTATTGTTGGATTAAGTACTATTTTTGTTTAAGTTATTGATCGGGTTAAGTTTTTTTTTTTTGAGTTAATGTTTAATTGAAAATTTTATGGTTGAATGTTTAATTTGACTAATAAAGTTTTCATTTTTAGTCTTTTGTCTGAAATTTCAAACGTAGGATTTGTTTCTTTGTCTAAATGTTTAAACATAGGATTGTTTTACTTATTTAATTTTGTTATCGTTTATTTTATTGTGTGGATGGATTGTTGCGTAGAAATAGTAGTTGTGTTGATTTTCCCATCGCTTATTTACCGTTACCCATTTCTTCTTGTTAACTTTATGCACGTGTTAGATTCATAGTTTAGGTTTTGCATCATTTTAATTTCATCACAAACTTTCAAAAATCCAAAAAATCGAATCTGAACTGTGTTCAGTAAACACTATTTTCTTATTTTCTTCTTTTTATTTTACACGAGTTTGAAACCAATCTGCATTTCCTGAGGCGATGATCTAGCCTTTTTGGGTTAATTATTACACGACATAACTCATATACTTGGGATAGCCTTTACACTGCTTATTTTTAGAGTGAATCAAGTTTTTGGCGCCGTTGCCAGAGAATGTCATATTTAGTTTCAAACTAGTGTTTTTCTCTTATTTTGAATTTTCTTATGAATAGAAGAGTGTTTTAAAGAAACTATGGTTGCACCTGCACCATGCACTCTTATGGATTTTTTGCAGTCCACATGAACCACGACATCATTATGCATTGTTTAACCTAATGATGCACCTAATTTCACAATTAAGCATGAGATGATGCCAGTGATACCTTAGTTTCATGGGATGGATTCTGAGAGTTCTTACCAACACCTGATGGACTTTGAGTTGGCTTGCATTGCTTTCATTACTAGAGCTGGCATTGATGAGTTTACTAAACTTCACTTATTTCCTTTCTCTTTAAAGGATAAAGCAAATATGTTATTTAATTCTTTGAGGCCTAATTCTATCTTTAATTGGAATGATATGGAACATGAATTTCTGCATAATTTTTTTCCCTTATAAAGAACTCAATTTTTGCAGGAACAGATTAGTCATTTCATGCAAAGAGTGGATGAGACATTTCATGCAAACTGGGAGAGATTTAAAGATCTGGTTAACATATGTCCCCACCATGATTTGAATCATGGTGTTTGGTCAACTATTTCAATACTGCGTTGACTCCTGAATCAAAACAGTTCGTTCATACTATGTGTTCAAGAGATTTCTTTAACAAGGAGCCTGATAACGCACTGGGTTTTCTGGATTATTTAGCTAAAAATGATCAGCAGTGGAACCCTAGGATTAACAAAAGACCAATTGCAGCTCAACCATTGAGAACAATATATGGTGGAGGGCAGTATGAACTGAAGGATGATGTTGATGTTAGGCAAGTATGGCTGAACTCACCAGAAGATTGGATGTTATGGAGATGGAAAAGGAGAATAGTACAAAGCAACATTATAATCAACCTCTCCAGTATTATGCACCACCTTCTCAGTTGACATATCATTAGGCTGCCTTTCAACATCAGTATTAGCCACATCAGATTTCTCACATCTATTCTTCAGCAGCACCTGCTCCACCAAAAAAGTCTCTTAAGGATAGCATGGTACAGATAGCAAATACACTTCAACAATTCATGGTAAGCCAAAATTTGATCAACACTTAGACTTCTCAAGCCATCAACGAGATGCACCGATTTGACTAGGTTGAACACAACATTGAGTGTATTAGAGAAAGATGAATCCCCATTTCAAGCCCAGCTAGATACTCAAGTGCAGTCTGCAATCGTGGAGCCGTCATCCTCTACTATAGTAAATGTCAGGGATTGCAATGTTAAAACAGATCTTCGCAATGGTAAGGGATTAGTATACCAGATAGGGAGGTTGAGCGGAATGGTAAGAGTTCAACTTTCAAGGAACCAAGTAAAAATTCTAATGTTGATGTTTCTGAAGAATTGAAGGTAACTGTCTTGACACCTTTGCCTCAAAGACCGGTTCTTAGAGAAGCAAATTTCCTAAAAAACATATTGAATAAAGATCTTTTCTTGTTAAAACAAGGAAGTCAATCTGCACGTGTATTGTCTGCGACTTTGGAGATATTTTATTTTGTTTTATTTTTAGTTTATTTTCAAGTACATTTTTCCTTAGTATCAGTCTTTCTTTTCACTTACTTCTCTACCCAGGTACTTCTCTACTTCCCTCATTATCATCTTTTCTGTCTCCATTATTCTTTTACATTGACGATAATGTTTCTATTTAGTTGGGGGGGGGGGGGGGGGAGAATTTGCATGTGCAATTGTGTGCTACCATCTGATGAGTTTTAATGTGGTATTTGCATGAGATGTGAGCATGTTTTAGACAGTTGGTCTTATAGAAACCTGAACCTGGAAAATTATAGAAAATAAATAAGGAAGAGAGAAATAAAGGAAAAGAAAGCAAAAAGAGGAAATTGGTTTGTCAAAGGACCAAACCATCGACGGTTTTCCTGCGGGTCTGTTTACTTAAAGATTAAGTTATGTTTTATTTTTCATAACTCTCTCTCTCTCTCTCTCTCTCTCTCATCTCTCTCTCTCTACTAAGCCTCCCAGATCATCTACGAGTACTCTTCGATCTTCTCTCCTTTCTCTCGGCATGTAGGTCATCAATATTCGGCAGGTTTGAGCAGTTAGGGTTTTCGTGGTTTTGATTTTTCTTTAGGAACAAGTAAGGCGATTATATTATGTCAGTTAATTTTGTAAGTTTTACCGATTAAAATGCAGTATATATTTATATACACATGATTACGACTTTTACTTTCCAATCCAACCGTTCAAATTGAGGTTTTCAAGCCTAGGGTTCGGTTAGTAGATATTATTTTCGAAACCAACCGATTAATTTGAATATGAGATTACAGGATTAAAGTACTGGATTTTCTAAACGTTTTGACCAATTGAAATTATTGATTTTGAATTGTTATGCGTGTTTTGTAAAGAATCAAAGTGAGTAAGGTTGATTGTCTCCGTTTTTCCTTTACATATCTATATATTTTAATCAAATAAAATCTGTGGAGATAATTAAACCCGTATTTTCAACTAAGCAGATATGTAGTATGGTATGATCTATTTTTCAGTAGATGATATAATTGTAAGAATATGACAGATATGATATACTAATTTATGATTTATTAGATGAAAATTGTGTGGTATGAGAACGGGTTAAAATGGCATAAATAAATGGAATAGTTATACAGTATGATGTGCCAGCTATAAGCCATGTGATGATGTGTCGGCTATAAGCCGAGATGTGATGTGACGACTATAAGCTGAGATTTGATATGATGGTTAGATGCCGAGATTTGATATATCGATTTTATATCGAGACAAAATATGACGGATATTTTACAGAATTATGAACAACTTAAGTTTTATATAGTGTTATGAAAAATGATTATGATTTCAATATTATTATGTAAATTTCCATATATAATTTAAGAACCCTGTGGATATAAGATGTTATGTTATGAACATGGTATCGTAGCTAGTTTTGGGAGGTGGTGCAATCACACTGGGATGATTTTGTGATGATGGATAGACTATTGGAGACCTGGGTATACTACTACCCCGAGTAGTTCCAGGGACCCCATCCAATGCACAATCGTACTTACTACCTTTTCTGACTCAGCTATGGTTGACCGGTCATATGCTGAGTCCAGCATTTGGATTGCACAACCCGTCATGGGGGGAAGCATGTCTTATGAGTATGTGAAAGTGTGATAACGCTGGTTCAACAGTTCAGGTTGTATCTTTTATTCATATATGGGCAAATTTACTATTTATGGGCTATTCAAAACTTATGCATTTTTAGTATTACAAATCAGTAAAGTTTAAATGTCATTTCATATACAGTTAAATAATGGAAGTTTTATATTCACACAGGAACTCATGCGAGCCACACACTGATAATAATATAATCCATCTTACTGAAAAATGTCTCACCCTATTATACAAATCATTTTTAGGTCCTATAGGAAATCGAGCCTAGCATACTACGGGGCTGGGATTAGATAGTTAATAGTGATTGTCAGAGCTGGTGAGACATTAGACAACAATTTTTGTTCTTTTTGGGTTGTAATATCATAATTTGGAATTATGTATGTATTTGGGAACAGTTAGAACTCTTGTAAAGTGTTTTGATGTTTTAGCATTTCCGCTATATGGTTTTTAATTCCAGTAATGACAGGTGCACCCGAAATCCCATGGTTAGGGCGGGTTGCAGTATTTATGGTATCAAAGAGTTTATATGTTTTATCTAGCACTTCGGGCCCACGTGGTGGGTCAGGGCATTACAAGTGGTATCAGAGCTTAGGTTGCTAGGTTTAATAGACTATGTTAGATGATTTTACCAAAGTATAGGTTCAAGTAGGACGAGGATAGGAATGGATAGAATAGGAATTTTGAGTTTTGCCTCATAAGCCTGGAGGCAGAAATCCCTTGATGAACTTTTGTGTTTTTCTGAATCAGTCAACGGGTTCAAAAAACCATGGCAATCCTTTGATGGTTTTGTTTCCGAGCGGAGTAGCAGGAACTTGAACACTAGAACAAGAATGTGAAACTGACAGAGTATGTTGTAATTTAGGGGGGATGATTTAGGCCGGTACTTGGAGTTTATTATGTGAGTCTTTTAGTGTTATAATCACACTATATATGTTAGGATATTAGAATTCTAAATTCATTTTGGTTCTATCTTCAAGATGGATCCCAGGGACAGTAACGTTATCGCCAGAGGGAGTAGCAATGAGGGGGCTGCCCATGAGGGTGGCAGCGATTCTATAGTGCCACTTCGGGATTTTGCCCAACAGTTTATGGCCGAGGTCATGCGGAGTTCTTGGGGACAAGATCGTCCCACTACTAAGCTAGGAGGTTCTATCGAGCAATTCACTCGCCTGAAGCCTCCTACCTTCGCGGGAAGTACCGATCCGATCCTTGTGGAGAATTGGATTTGGGAAATCGAAAAGATCTTGACTGTACTGCAATGCACTATGAGCAAAAGGTGCTCTATACTACATTCAAGCTGACTAGAGTGGCCGAGAGATGGTAAGAAATAGTAAAACTGCTAGAGGAGTAAAGATTGGTACCGGTGGTGGTGACATGGAGCTGCTTCAGAGAGGTTTTCTTTTATCGGTATTTTCTAGCCTCTGTCATGAATGCAAAGGTAGAGGAGTTCCTGAACCTGACTCAGGGACACATGACTGTCCAGCAGTATGCTGGAAGGTTTATGGAGCTATCTTGTTTTGCTCCCTATATGGTACCTAATGAGTCTAGAAAGGCTTGGAGGTTTGAGAGGGGTCTAAGGTAGGAGATTTTAATGTAGGTGGCTATGTTGCAGGTGCTGGATTTTGTTACACTAGTGGATAAGGACACCGTGGTAGAGACGAGCCTATAGGGAGATGTGGGGCTTCAGAACCCGAAGAAGAGGTTGATGCCTTCTAGTTCTTATACGGGTGATAGGCAGGGTTCTTGGAGGAGGTACGCTAACGGCGGAGGCCAGTGACGGGAGACGGGTGGTAGAGCATTTTAGGGTACCCCATCATACCCTGTTTGCCCTACGTGTGGCAAGAGGCATTTGGGAGAGTGCAGGGGCGGACTAGGTGGCTATTTCCGGTGTGGTAGGCTTGGACATATGGCACGAGATTGCTATGCAACGTTGAATTTCACACCTCCATAGCATCAATATCGAGGAGGTAACTAGGCATCCTGAGGTGGTCACCAAAGGGGTAGTAACCCGACCCCAAAAAAAATAAAATAAATAATACTAATAATAAATAAATAAAGAGATATTTTGGAGGAGATATTTTGGAGAAGATATTTTGAAAGGAGATATTTTGAGATATTTATATATAAATATCTTGGAGGAGATATTTATTTTGATTACTTAAAGGGTAAGTTAGGTTTTATTTTATAAACTCTCATTCTTTCATTCTCTCTCTCTCTCTAGAACTCGAACCAAACCTCTCTCTCTCTCTCTCTCTAGGATTTTGCACTGTTCGTTACCAGAATCTATGATCCGTCGTTATCACATGGATCAGGAGGAGAATCTCTACGTTTATTGTAGAACAAATTTTCTCTTGTGGAATTTTGGGATTTTCCCTAAAATCAAGGTAGGGGTCTGAATTCGATTTCGGTTCAATAGATCGGTAGTATAGGAAATTATATTAAAGTATTGTTCTTCGGTTTTTAGATTTTGAGCACCCCGAGTCATTGTTTTCGATCGATTCGTTCGTGTTTCGATTTCAGGTTTAAGGTAAGGGGATTTATTTACATAAGTTTATTTTGAAAAGTAAACCAGTAAAACTATAGTCTATACTATTCTATACATTATGACTACTCATTTGCAAAATTCTACAGGGTAAAAGTGTCAGTTTAATTATTTTTAGGATTTTGGTAAATTTAGGGATTTTGCATATGATCTCCAAACGTATTAAAAACTTACCTAGTTGCTTTAAACTACTAGTAGGAGATGCTTGAACCCTCATTTTTCATTTAAATGAGTTTTTGAACCGATTACTCCTTAAAGCAGTTTTTGACGAAACGAACGTGATATATGCTATTAAATGGATTTATAATGCATTGGTATATACAGTTATGAACTATAGGAAATAAGGTTCCATTATACTATCTAACATTGTGGAAAATAGGTGCCGGTTAAATACCGAGCTTTATATATGAAAAGTGGTAAACCGAGAGTACGTGTTCCGGTTAATACCTCAATTTGAAAGAAAGAAAGAATGTTTGTTTAGTTCATTAATGAGATTGTGAAAATACTAGAAATGCACAGATTTTTATGTTTTCATTGTAAATTGTATATATGATAAATGGGACCACAACTTATTACTAAAGGAGTTGAAAGATACTTTAGATTAAAGGAGTTGAAAGACACTCCAGTTTCTAAAGGTGCGGTTTCATTGCTAGTAAAGTACAGTGCAACCACACATATGAATTAGTGTGGGTACAGAGATAGTCGACTTGCAGGATTATTAGAACCACTGGTGAAATAATGGACTAGGTGGGGCAGTTGGACAATATAATAGATGCTTAATAGTGCTTGCACGAATAGGACATGTCAGAGTTTTTAGTGCACAACCCGTGCCACAAGGTAAATAGGCATATTATGACATTTCAAAGCTGGTCGTTGTTCTAAATATTCATATACATGATTTAAAAACTAAAATGAGCAAGGTCACAAAGTTAAATACCGTGTGGAAGGATCGTACAGTGTATGGGCCTGTACCCTACCCTTACCTCGGGAACTCTCGCTTGTAATGATGCTGAATTATATTTGTATATCTCCTATGGTGCAGTAATATGAATGTGGAATTATGCAACTGTTTTAACTGGAATAAACTTATGTAATCATGTGTTGTTGTAATATCTTCCATATTACTGAGAAGTGTCTCACCCCAATCTTACAACCTTTGTTTGAGGTCCTTTAGGGCATCGATCCTAGTCTTCTAGTGAGACTTTGGAGCTTAGAATCTAATTAATAGGAGTAAGTTTTTGTACTAGTACTAGGTTGTTAGTCTAGTTAGTTTCTTTTGGGGATGTAATACAGTTTATGTTTTAAGTATGAATCCTATGTATTAAAGATATAGTTAGAACTCTAGTATATGTCTAATAGAATCCTTATGGATATTTATATTTGAATTACAGTTATATATGAGATATACCCGTATGTCCCTATTTAGGGCGGGTTGTTTATGTATATTTATCAGGTACAGGTATTCTGTATGTGTGGTAGCAATCTGGGTCCATATAAAGGGTCGGATCGTTATAGTTGGTATCAGAGCCTTAACCAGTCGGAAGTGTGATTTGATTCATACTGCTTGGTTAGGGATATGTGCAAAACTTAGGATTTGCTAGTTTCTGTAGTTTAGAATATACCAGAGTATAGGACATGGATAAGACCTTGAGCTTTTCTTATTATACTTGGAGACATGAATATATTGACAGACTTATGTGATTTTCTAAATCTTTCGAAGGGTTCAGAAAACCACGACAATCTATTGACGGTTTTGTTTCCGAGTAGAGGGGTAGAATTTGAGTTAGAGTGGGACAAAGAAACCGATATGTAGAGTATTAAAGTACTAAGATGAGTTTCTCAATTTCTTTTCACTATGGAATCCAGGGAAAATACTGCCAATGTTGGAGGTAGTAGTAGTAAGGGAGCTGGCTCTAAGGCTGGCAGTGACTCCACGAATGTTCTGTGGGACTTCACTCAACAACTGATAGCTGAGGTGGTTTGGATGAATAGGGGGCACGATCGTCCTGCGGCTAAGCTAAGTTGTTCTTTTGACTAGTTCACCTGATTGAAGCCTCCTATTTTCATGGGAAGTATAGACCCGGTTCAAGTTGAAAATAGGATCGGGGAGATTGAGAAGATACTGGACATCTTGAACTACAATGAAAAGCAGAAGGTGACCTTTGCAACTTTTAAGTTTTCAGGTGAAGTAGAAAGATGGTGGAAGTCTGTGGGAGTGCTTGAGGAGCATCGACCCATTCCAGTGGCGATATCGTGGGCCCGTTTCAAAGAGTTGTTCTTTGGACGGTACTTCCCAGTCACGGTTAGGAATGCAAAGATGGAGGAGTTCATGAGTTTGGCATAATGGCAGCCATGAGAGCTTGCTTACGATGTGGAAAGATGGATCATCAGGTAAGGGATTGTGAAATTAGGAATAGCTTCCCAAGAGGGGGGTGAATTGGCTTTTAAAAATTTCTTTTAATTTTTAGAATTCTTAGACTTATTTTATTTCTTTTAACCAATTTGTGACTTATTTGTTTAATTTGTTAAGCACTCAAGGACTTAGTTTCTTTATTTAACCCTTAACCATACAAACATCCAATCATTCAACCAAACCAATCAACTATAATTAGAAAGCAAACAACCAAGCCAATACACAGCACTTATGCAATATAAAAACTCAAAATGATTGTTTGTTGATATTAGCTAAATTTGAACCAAGCCCTGTAGTGAATGAAAATTTATGTTTGCTGATATAAAGCCTTGTATAGATGAATCCAATCACTCTTTCCAAATTTTTAGAACTCAAATAAACTCTTGGTAAATTTATTTTTGGGATGTTAACCAAGTAACGTACTGCCATATGGTTTTCGCAAGATATGGTGTAACCAACGTACTCCCTTTTGGTTTCCATAACCCAAATCAAAATTAAACCTTAAGTTTGTTTGATTTCCAAATATACGTAATTTATATGATTTTCAAATTTAAATCATCCACGCAATTTAAATATGTACTGAAAATAGAGAATAGGGAAAGAGAGAGTGAGACAAAGATTTTTACAACTAATTAAAGAAAAAATCAGTACATCACAGAGTTGGCAGAAAAGCTACGCGGACACTCACCGCCGAAAGTTAGAGCTTGATGTGGGAGATCGAGTATTTTTGAAGATAGCTCCTTTGAAAGGAGTTATGAGGTTTGGGAAGAAGGGCAAGTTGAGCCTTAGGTATATTGGCCCTTTCGAGATACTAGAGAGAATAGGGTCAATTGCCTATAGGCTACCTTTGTTGCTAGCTTTGGCTCGAATTCATGACATGTTCCATGTTGCTATGTTAAGGAAATATGTCCCAAACCCGTCCCACATAATCAACTATGCAGAGATAGAACTTAAGGATTCACTAACTTATGAAGAGATGCCAGTACAAATTTTAGACAGAAAGACACAAGAACTGCATACTAAAGAAATCCAGCTGGTGAAGGTTTTTTGGAGGAACCATGCTGTAAAAGAAGCTTCTTGGGAACTTAAGGATGAAATTAAAAAGAAATACCCACATTTGTTCCAAGAGTGATCAGATAATGTAAATAGTTAGGTAATATTTCTTTTGTAGGTACATGTACTATTTAGATAGTAAGTAGTTTAAATTTTATTTGTGTAATCTCCAAAAACATAAAATGCAACCACGGTATTCCTCCTTCATAAGTGAGGGTAAGTAATAAAATAAGTAGACCCTTTACCTTTACGGGATGATAGAGTGTATAATGGTGTTCATTCCAGATAGTAAATTTCGAGGACGAAATTTTATAAGGAGGGGAGAATGTAACGACCCGAAGAATAATGGTATTTAAATAATAAAGAGGGAGGGAAATGGAAACAGAAACGAAGGAGGAAGCAGGCTTTGTTGACGAATGCTTCGCGTTCGTCGACGACGTTGCATTTTGAATATAATTATCCAAAAAATTTTTGCACAGGGTCTTATTGACGAGCACAAGGAGTTCGTCGATGAGCGCATAAGTAGGTCTTATCGACAAAGCCACGCCTCGTCGACAAGAAGATATCAAGAGGGGTTTTTGGACAGTCTGAATTTCGTCGAAGAGGAGATTAGGTTCTTCTACGAAATTACTTAAGGACTCGTCGACGAATCCGGCCCTATATATAGTGAAAAGTCAGATTTTTCGGAGTTATTTGGCGCAAAAGACTCCCTTTTCCCCTCTTTACACCCCTCTCCCCTTCTCTCTTTGAATTTTGGCTCTGTTTCTTGCCCAATTGAAGATCTGAGGCTACCACGATGCTCCTAGCAAAGTTCTCTACAAGTCTGCCGGAGCTGATCATAGGAGAAGTTGGTTTGGAATTCGTCCCAAATCCAGGGCAAGGTATTTTATTCAGATTATGCCTTCCTTGTAGTCATAAGAAATGTTGTAGGTAAAAAAATACAGATGTTTTGTTCTGGGGGGATGTTGTTTTCAGGGTATTGAGTGGAAAACCTTGCGGGTGTAGGGCTAGAGTTCAGTGAGAGGTTTTTCAGATTTAAGGTCAGGGAAATATGCTATGCTAGGAGTTTTAAGAATATTAATAGAGATTTCATAGATACATACATACCAGTTTATTATACAATTTTTACAGAATAAGAGTTTTAATGTTTGTGTGGCCTGAGTAGATATTTACCTGATATAGAATTTATACAGTGTTTCAGCATATTATGTTATATAGTAGAAATATATACAGATATTCACAGATATTTAACAGATAGATTTATATAGATTTTATTCAGTTCAGTATATTATAGTATATACAGAATGCCATGTTTTCCTAAATGCCATAACACACAGTTTATACAGATTGATTATACAGACAGTTCATAAAGACCAATTATATAGTTATAACATCAAGATGTTACAGTTACTCAGATATTACAGTATTTACAGTACATAATCATAGCGTTATGACTATTTTGGAAACATGATGAAAATAGCAAAGATATATATATATATATATATATAAATGTACTTATATAGTATCAGATCCCTGTGAAAATATTATAGACATATACAGTTTACAGAGCACGGTACTGTTGCTATATATAGATAGAGTGCAACCACATATCTCAGATAGTGTGTGGGTATCGTCTAACCGTGATCAGAGAGGATGCAACTCCCAAGAACGCTGGGTTGAGGGGGCCGGTTAAATGAGGTGGCAGCCAGTCCCGAGTTTAGGAGTGGATGCAGTTTGGTCGAGCTGAGGTAGTGTAAAGTATGATGACTTACCTAGAGGGCTGACTAGGTTAAGTCCCGCCTACAGGCTTCACAACCTTATTATGAGGGGTTAAATCATAACATACAGAGTCACAGGGAAAGAGCACAGTTATTTATATGTATACAGTTTTACATCTTTTGTTGTTTATAGTATGATATAGCAGTATGAATGATAAAAAGTTTAGATGATTTAAATGTTTTAAGCTACTATACATGTGTTTTACAGATTTTCTAGATCATACAATTTTATATATATTAATGTTATAGTTTTATGACTCAATTATCACACACTAGTAATAGCATATTTCCACTTACTGAGTGTTGTCTCACTCTATTATTTTACCATTTTTTAGGTGAGCCAGCTAGGCAAGCAGATCAGGCTCGCAGATAGAAGGATTTCTTGATAGCCCTGGTTTTAGGGTGAGTTTATGATAGAGTTTTATTTTATTTTTTTTTGGGTAGACGATATTGGAGGGAGTTATTGTATATGGATATGGTCTATATGTACAAAATTCTAGGATTGTATAGTATATGTGGTTGTATGACTTATATTTCCGCTGCTTAGGTATGGTTATATAGATACATAAAAAAGAAAAAGAAAAAAAATGGAGAAATTTTGAGGATGTGACATCCTGGGTCTTTCCATATTTCCTTCCCAGCTCATCCCATATATCTTTTACACTTTTACATGCCATAATCTCAATACAAATTTTAGAATCTAAAGTGCAATATAGCATGTCCATGTCATTTGAATTTGCATGTAATAAACAGATATCATTTTCATTCAAAGACATGCAAATTCCTTTATCAATCACACGCTAGACCCTCTAATCTTTTGATTTTATAAAAACGCTCATTCTTATTTTCCAGGTGTTGTAATCAACACTACAAAATAATGGAAGTCAAGTCAATGACTATCCCTCATCGAATAGGGATACACCAAATTGAGTCATTGCAATCTTTTACAAAAACATTTAAGTCTATTGCAACGAGACTCTGATACCAATTGATGTAAATGGTGTGATCCCAAGAGCTGGGGGGTGAATTAAATATTTAAAATTTCCTAAGCCAAGTGTGGGAAAGAAGAAGAAAATAGGCTGGATGTAGTGATCCTAAAAAAATAATAATTATTAATTAATTAATTAATTAAACGTTATTTAATTGAATTAATTAAATAAATAATATAATGGATATATAAGTATATATATAAATATATATATGTATATAATATTAATATAATATGATAAGGATATATATATATATGTATATAATAATAGTATTATATTGGATAGGATATTGGAATATAATGTAATGCTTCTCCTGAAAGCAACCAAATCAATTTGGATTGAACAGAGCCAGCCGAATGCCCCCATCTCTCTCTCTCTCTCTCTCTCTCTCTCTCTCTCTCTCTCTCCTCATGCAACTCTTTCTCTTTCCTCGCTCCCACACTCTCTCTCCTCATTTTCTCAGTTAATATTCAACCGATCGTAAAATCGAAGATGTCGTTGGGTTCCTATCTCTGCCATCGACATTTCTACCGGAAGGGATTTATCGTAGGAGCAACATAGACACCACTCCTAAGGTAAAGTAAACTCTCACTTTTTATTCAATTTCTCCTTAGATGTTCAGCTAAATCGACGATCGGGCACCACCATGGGGTCTTAGTCTCGATCGTCGTCATTTTGATTAGAGTAAATTTTTTATTTGGGTATCCTAGACACTACTCCAAAGCGAGAGTGAGATTTGGGGAATTAAGTAAATTAGTTATATTTGAGAGTTTAATTGTTTATTTGGAATTTATGGGCTTAGGAAATGTTAAAATAGTATTTTATTTAGGGTTGATTTAATGGAACTAGGATTTTTGATTCAGGGTTCGGGTTTTCGGGGTTCTTGTTGACGTAGTTTAAGAACACAGGTAAGGGAGAATATATATTAAACCAGGTTTTATGAATTAAACGGATAAATGGATTATGTTAGGTATATATATATATATATATATATATGTTTTCGTATGGGTTTAAAATGCCAACCGTTTAAATTATAATTTCTGAGCCTAGGACTATTTGATATGTATTTGTGAAAATGGACAGATGAAAGTGAAAGATTTTTTCAGGATAATTGTGTAGGAAATTAAAGGTATACTTTCAGTATATGAATGATAAATGAGGGTTGACTTATTTTACAGAAAATGTTTGAAATATATTGCTAAATTATGTGGCATAAGTAAAATGGAAATTTTGTGTTGAATTATGTTATATGAATGAAATGCAGGTTATACAGGAAATGCAATAAGAATGAAAATGTGTTATGAATTATACTGCGTGTAATTGTTAATTCAACCATTAATAAATGATGAACAACTAAAAGGAGTTGTAGTAGCAGAATAATGTAAATCTGTATGGACTAACTGATAAATAGTTGAAAGGAGCTATAGTAGCAGAATAGCGCATATTTATGTGGTCTAATTGATGTACAGTTTAAAGGTGATGTAGTAATGAATGCAGAAAAATAAATGGAAAGAATGAAATGAAAAGTGAATGAAATGGAAATGAAATGCAAAATGTGAATAATATAAAATGAGAAAAAATCATGTAAAGTGAAATGCTATGAAATGTCAAAGCCGAGAACATGAACGAATGAGAAATATCGAATAAATGATAGACAGAGTAATATATTATTGTAGTATCAGTATTCATGTTAGTATAATATGTATTTATATGGGCGGGGCAAACTCTTTGCCCTAGGGTTTGTTCAGAAAGGCGAGTGCCCTAGTAGGTATTAGATGTAGTAGTAGGCTGCATAACGTATTAAGGTAGAGGGAAATTAGTTGTATGGGTGGGTAAATTTCCTTATTCTTAGGAGTCTTTATTGGTAAACTTTTGTATGAACTGTGTGAGTACGAGATTACTTTTTCACCTAATGGCTTACTGAGTAAGGTAAGTGCCCTGATATGCTTCAGTTGTGACCATTGGTTGCCTAAGGTATTAGAGCAGAGGGGTACCACTTGTATAGACGGGCAATCACCCCAATCCTTAGGTATTCTTGTGGGTAAAATACCTTACATGTGTTTGATCAGGCTCAGGAAAGGATTTTAAAAATTATGATAATGATATGCAAATGATGAATACATATACATATGTTATTTACAAACCTCATGTTGGCCACACGTTGATTTAATATATTGTTTCTTCTCTTACTGAGATGTGACTCACCCAAATACAAATATATCTTTTTCAAGATCTCCTCGTGATCAAACTTAGAGAGTTCGGGGTTATTCTAGCATTTTTGGATATAACAAGAAAAAAGGTATAAACTTTGATAATACTTTTGAGATGTATAAGTTTTATGTTTTATGTTTTAAATCTTCTTAGTTGTGAATACTAGAAGTTAACAATTATGTTTTTGGAGATATATGTGGATACAGGTAGATGAATGATTTATTTTAGAATGTAGATAGATATAGAAAACTCTAGTATTATATTGGTTGAGAATTGTAGTTATGTTTTTCGCTGTGTAATTGTTAATGGAATAACAGGTATAGGAAAATGGATTACGTGGCACCCGGGTCCCACCAGATGGGTTTGGGGCACCATAGAACATGATTTAAGTAGAATAACGCGTCATACCCTATTTTCGGGCTTGGAGTGTTACACTAGATGCCATTGAAGGAGGATTGCCGAGACTTGTTGTCTGTGGCTCTGATACCATGTTGGAAGAAGAAGAGTTGTTGCGATGCTTCTCGTTGAATTTCTAATTGATAAGATAGGTACATATATATACATATACAGGAAAAGGAATATCAAAACTGAAAAGAATTTGTTACAGTTTGTTAGATAAATTAAAAAAGGGAATAACAAAAATACAAGGCAATAATAGATTACACAAATGTAGATTCCTGCGCACCAACTGTTTGTGAAAATGCCTCCTCATTCCAATTTTGCAAAGTTAAAATCTTTTGAATTTCAACTGTACAAAAAGAAATTTAATTTTCTTCATCTTTGCAAAATATTTTTTGAGAATAATTGACTGGAAGGATGAACTCATAAAAACGTTAATTTTTGATAGGGTCCTAAAAAAAAATTGGTAAACTACTAAAGTTGTATGCTTTTGCAATATCTATGAAATGAACCCAATTTCAAGTTAAGTAGGGAGTTTTTACCATTTCACAAAACAGATGAATGTTTTATGTCCCAAAACAGATAGGAGAAAGAGGTAATTGATGGCTCAAATCAAGGCATTAATTTGGGAAAAAAAAATGACAATAAAATTTAGGATTTAATCAACCAAAAATTGAAATTTTAGAGCAAAAAAATAAACCAAAATTTGAATGGAACAAAGTTGATAGGTCATTGTTGCAGTAGTTTCTATAAATTAACACAAATGCACTACGAAGTTGAACGCATATTAGAATTTTAACTGTTATTGAACTCAACTTTGAACTTAGGTGATTAATCTCTCAACTCCTTGTTGGTAAAATTAGAAAACAAATTCTTTAATGGAAACATTTCTTCCAAATTTTAAAAAAGTAGAGTGGGATTGTTTCACCGAAAGAGGAGGATGAGAGCCGTTTGCTTGTTCAAAGAAATGTTAGGGAATTGAATGGGTAGGAACAGTATCACACAGCTAAAATAAGAAATTAGAAAAGAGGAATTGACACCAAGATTTACGTGAAAAACCCCCAAACAAATTGAGGGAAAAACCACGGGCAAGAGTAGAAGGAATCCACTATGAAAAATAATGATACAACTGCTCTCAAATTAGGAGAAACTATAAACACAAGTTACAACAGAGATACTTTGCAGGAGAGTACTTGATTTCTCTCTCTAAGGTGGAGTTGGAGATGCTTGGGATGGATATCTTCCTTTACCACCACTTCCCTATTTATAGGGGTTTTGTAAGCCTCCTTTCAAAGCCGTTAAATGAATAGTGCAGCCACCTTTGTAGACTTGTGCAACCACCAAATGAATAGTGCAGCCACCTTTGTAGACTTGTGCAACCACCAAATGAATAGTGCAGCCACCTTTGTAGACTTGTGCAACCACCAAATGAATAGTGTAGCCACCTTTGTAGACTTGTGCAGCCACCAAGTGAATAGTGTAGCCACCATATAAATAGTACAGCCACCATATGAATAGTACAACCCCTATGTTAGACTTTGAATGCTAGAAATGACTTTACAATTTAACATTCTCCCACTTAAAGTCATTTTCAAATCCCTTCCTTTTTTTTTTTTTTATCCTTTCTAGTCTTACCAGTTTCATGCCACTTACGTTTTTGTTAAGCTATAAGAGGATCTACACCATATGAACTTGTCAGTGTTGATTGGTTTTGTCATAACATCTGCTAGGTTGTCTTTGGTATGAATCTTTTGCATGTCCACACTTCCTTCTTCCACAACTTCTTGAACGAAGTGATACTGTACTCCGATGTGTTTTGTCCTGGAATGAAAAGCTGGATTCCTTGCATTATGCAAGGCACTTTGACTGTCACAATATAGAGAAATTTTCTCTTGATTGTGCTCGAGTTCTTCCAATAGTCTTTTAATCCATATTGCCTCCTTGCAAGCCTGTGTAGCTGCCATATATTCAGCTTCAGTTGTAGACAATGCCACAACAGTCTGCAACTTTGATACCCAGCTTACTGCTCCTCCTGCAAGAGTAAACACATAACCTGTAGTGGATTTTCTTTTGTCAAGATCACCTGCAAAATCTGAATCAACATATCCCCTAACAATAAATTCTGATCCTTCATAACATAATGCAGCATTTGAGGTCCCTTTAATGTATCTTAGGACCCTCTTCACAGCATTCCAATGCTCTCTACCAAGATTCGCCATGAACCAACTAACTGTACCAACTGCTTGAGCAATATCTGGTCTTGTACAAATCATAGCGTACATTAGGCTTCCCACTGCTGATGCATACGGAACTCGAGACAATTTCATCCTCTCTGCTTCATTGCTAGGACACATACTTGAGGATAATTTATAATTGATAGGAATTGGGGTAGAAATTGGCTTATAATCTTGCATGTTGAAGCGTCGCAAGACTTTCTTCAAATAATTCTTTTGAGAAAGCCAAATCTTCTTGTCTTTTCTATCTCGGTTAATTTGCATCCCTAAAATCTTGTTTGCTGGTCCCAAACCCTTCATATCAAACTCCCTAACCAATTGTGCCTTCAATTATTGGACTCTTTCTTTGTCGGGACCTACAACCAACATATCATCCACATACAACAATAAAATAATGAAATCATTATTACCAAACCTCTTGTAGTACGTACAATGGTTTGCACTGAGTCTGTTGTATCTGAGGCTAATTATGAAGGAATCAAATCTCTTGCACCAACATCTTGGCGCCTGCTTTAAGCCGTACAGAGATTTGGTTAACCTGCAAACCAAGTTTTCTTTTCCTTTTTCTTCAAAACCTTATAGTTGGAGCATGTAAATTTCTTCTTCAAGTTCTCCATGAAGAAAAGCAGTTTTCACATCTAACTGCTCTAGATATAATCAAACACAGCACACATAGCCAATATAGTTATGATAGTAGTAAGTCTAACAACTGGAGAAAATATCTCATTAAAATCAATACCTTCTTTCAGAGCATACCCTTTCACTACCAGTCTTGCATGATATCGTTCCACCTGATCATTACCATCTCGTTTGATCTTGTAGACCCATTTATTTCCAATGGCTTTACGTCCATGTGGTAATGGAACAAGCTCCCATGTATTATTTCTGTACAAGACTTCAATTTCTTCCTGCATTGCTGTCATCCACAAAGAAACATCAGTGCTACTAATAGCCTCATGGAAAGTTGATGGCTCTCCATCTTCTGTTAGAAGACAATATGCAGTATTGCTTGTCATGACATAATCTAAGTGCCCTAATGGTTTCCTTGTTTCACGTACTGAACTTCGAACTTCTGTATCATTGGCCTCATTTGATTCTTGTTCCTCATGCTCTGGTGCGGCTTTAGAAGAATCTTTATTTTCTTCTATCTGAATAGTAGTCGTTTCCGAAGTGTTGTTGTTTTTTTTATTTTGCATTTCATTTTCTAAAAATATCACATCTCTGCTAACTACGACCTTGCGGGCAGTGGGATCCCACAGGCGATACCCCTTGACTCCGTCAGCATAACCCAAGAATATGCATTTCCTAGACTTTGGGTCCAGTTTAGTTCTTTCCTGGGCATTATACATTACATATGCAGGACATCCAAATATGTGAAGAGAAGAATATTGGGCTGGCTTACCAATCCACATCTCCATCGGTGTCTTCAAGCCAATTGCTATTGACGGTGATCGATTTATCACATAACAAGCGGTTCTAACTGCTTCAGCCCATAATGACTTGGCTAGATTTGTAGTCTTCAACATGGCTCTGGTCCTTTCCAATATGGTTCTGTTCATCCGCTCTGCTACGCCATTTTGCTGAGGTGTATGCATAACAGTGAACTGCCTTTGAATACCCTCTTACTTGCAAAATGAAATAAAATTGCCGTCTTTATATTCTCCTCCATTATCTGTCCTTAAGCACTTGATTCTTTTTCCAGATTCAAGTTCCACTGCGCTTTGAATTCTTTGAACACTAGAAACACATCTGACTTCCTCTTGATTGGATACACCCATAATCTCCTAGAGTAATCATCAATAAATGATACAAAATAATGCGCTCCTCCTAGGGATGGAACTAGTGATTCCCATACATCAGAATGAATCAAGTCTAGAATGTGTTTGTTTCTTGCAGTAGATCTTTCAAATTTTATTCTATGTTGCTTACTTGTAACACAATGCTCACAGGAAGGTAAACTTACTGATTTGAGTCTGGGAAGAAGATTACGTTCTGAAAGAATCTTCAGACCACATTCAGACATATGGCCAAGTTTACGATGCCACATTATCGTTGATTCTTCCTGGGTTGATGCAACTGATGCGTCTCCCTGTTGTATAGTATTTCCCAGCAGTGTGTATAGATTTGCCACGATCTTTTTTGCTTTCATCAATACAAGCGCGCCTTTGACAACCTTCAAGATCCCATTTTCAATAAGGGTCTTACAGTTGAGGTCATCTAACTGTCCAAGAGATAGTAAATTTTTCTTCAAGCCCTTCACATGTCGTACCCCTTGAATAGTGTGAATTGTACCGTCGTACATCTTCAGTTTAATATTACCAACTCCAGCGATCTCTAAGGCATGATCATTACCCATGAATACAGATCCGCCTGAAATAGGTTCATAAGAGTGGATCCAGTCTCGGCGAGAGGTCATGTGCCAATTTGCTCTTGAATCCATGATCCATACATCAGTAAGTTTCTTACCACCTTTAGAGATCGTTTCCGCTTCCCTGTACATGATTTCGCCATCACTAGAAGTACTCGCAATGCATCCTTGAGAAGCGTTCTCCTCGGGAGCTTTCCCTGCATTCTTCTTCTTATGCCAACAATCCTTCGAGATGTGCCCCCTTTTGCCACAGTTGTAGCATTTAAAATTCTTCTTACTTCTTGACTTTGATCTACCATGATTGTGACTCCCACTAGGGCCACGTTCTGTTGATCTTCCTCTCGTCATCGGTGGTGCCTCAACTTGTTGAGAACTGGACAATCTTTCTTCCTTGTATTTGCGTCTGGATTCCTCTTCCAGAACAGCCGCCGCTCCATCATCGAAGACTAGATTATCAGACTGAATATTATTTGTATTGTTGATGATGAGTTAATCATACGAATCTGGCAAACTTTGGAATAGAAGCTCCACTCGTTCGGTTGGCTCAATATTATGGCCTAACGTTGTCAGTTGGGAGAACAACGTATTAAGATTGTTGATGTGGTCTGTAACTGATGTGGAGTCACTCATTCGAAGAGAGTAGAGTCGCCTTTTTAAGAAGATATTATTGTGAAGTGACTTTACCTCATAGAGCTTTGTCAGCGCATCCCAAATTTCTTTTGCTGACTTCTTCTCTGCAATGCTTGATAACACTGAATCTGCTAATGCTAGATGAAGATTAGCCACAACATTGTCATCCATCTCGCTCCATTTTTCGTTAGTTATCCCTGTTGGTCTGTCTCCAATTGCTGCTAAACAATTGTCCTTTCTCAGGATCGCTTTCATCTTCAATTTCCAAAGGGAAAAATTACCCCCATTGAACTTCTCAATTTCGTACTTTGCTGCCATTGTAGTAGATAAGATCTGGTCCTCCACTAAACCGGCTCCCACTTTTTCACCGTGATCAATACCGTATACATGAACAGTATCGTAAATGAATGGAACTGTATACTTGAACAAATCTCGTATACGTTCACAATACTGTAAAAGTATCCGGTGACACGTGTGAATAGTAATCGAGAATAGTAACCCCAACCCAAAGGCCGTAACCCAAGTCTCTGATACCACTATTAGGAAATTGAATGGGTAGGAATAGTATCACACAATTAAAATAAAAAATTAGAAAAGAGGAATTGACACCAAGATTTACGTGAAAAACCCCCAAACAAATCGAGGGAAAAACCACGGGCAAGAGTAGAAGGAATCCACTATGAAAAATAATGATACAACTTCTCTCAAATTAGGAGAAACTAGAAACACAAGCTACAATAGAGATACTTTGCAGGAAAGTACTTGATTTCTCTCTCTAAGGTGGAGTTGGAGATGTTTGGGATGGATATCTTCCTTCACCACCACTTCCCTATTTATAGGGGTTTTGTAAGCCTCCTTGCAAAGCCGTCAAATGAATAGTGCAGCCACCTTTGTAGACTTGTGCAACCACCAAATAAATAGTGCAGCTACCTTTATAGACTTGTGCAACCATCAAATGAATAGTGCAGCCACCTTTGTAGACTTGTGCAACCACCAAATGAATAGTGTAGCCACCTTTGTAGACTTATGCAGCCACCAAGTGAATAGTGTAACAACTATATAAATAGTACAGCCACCATAAGAATAGTACAACCCCTATGTTAGACTTTGAATGCTAGAAATGACTTTATAATTTAACAATAAATATATATGAACTCAATAGTTCTAACTCTAATTCTTATCCCTATTTTTGTTTAGTCAAATAAATATGAAATTGCATTCCGATAGGAATATTAATTCTTCAACTCAATGAAATAATGACTTTCCCTCCTACCTCACGGGGTTACAAATTTAAATCAAATGCAACAATCACATGAACAAGGTTCATTAATCTCCACTGGTCCAATTCAAAAGCAAGCTATTGAAAGAAGAAATTGCGACGTAGAACTTGCAATCAATTTGAAGAATCGAAGGAGATGAATAGTAATGGTTTCTTGGAGTTTCATTCGAAGACTTGGGAGTTTTCCATGTCTGGTTCTCAATTTATTCCCCCGAGAAGTAAACGAAAGCAGACATTGAAATTTTTCTTTTTTTAAATCCAGAGTAGGTTTGATCACGAAACTCCATGTGCTCATCAATATTGAATAATCGAAAATTTGTGGTCCTGTGGACTTTCTGCACCATTCTATGGATTTACCGGACTTACATACTCACGCAACAACCATGGATCATCGAATCCGCCATTCAAGCCCCGCCAACATCGCACCGCAAGATCGAACTCCGCGATCTTCCGGTTCCAGATGTAGGATCCCTTCTTCGTCGCAGTCAGTGTTTCTTCCTGTTCATCGATTCCGAACCAAAGAAATGCTAGGGAAATTCGCCTGCGAAGACAGCGGAACTAAATCTCCGCTGCCTGTAGATCTTTAACTTGTAATAAATCAAAAGAGATCGAGATCTTCTCTTACAAAATTATCGGCGATCGATCGACGAAGATGAAGAGATCAGCAACTTCCCTGGTGTTCATCCCTTGTCCGATGATAGGCCACCTCGTCTCGACGGTGGAGCTGGCAAATCTCCTCGTCGATCGCGACGATCGACTCTCTGTCACCGTTCTCCTCATGAAGTTGCCCTCCGATCCCAACTCTACCACTTACATTAACTCCCTCGCAGCGGCACCCGATTCCTCCTCCTCCTCCGCCGAAGCCGTGACCGGCCGCATCCGGTTCGTCATCCTTCCTCAGGAGGACTCAGTCCTAGAGCTACTGCAATCTTCCACTTCCCCCAACACATTCTTCTCCGCTTTCGTGGACTACCACAAAACCCGAGTCCGAGAGGCCGTGGCCCGACTCACTGAGTCAGACAACTCGGTCCGACTCGCCGGGTTCGTCGTAGATCTGTTCTGCACCCCCATGATGGACATAGCCGACGAGTTCGGCGTCCCTTCCTACGTCTTCCTCACCTCTGGCGCGGCTTTTCTCGGTCTCCTGTTCCATCTCCAGGTCTTACACGACGAGCACGGCGTGGATGTTACTGAGTTCAGGGACTCGGGCGCTGAGTTGGCGGTTCCGAGTTTCGCGAACCCGGTTCCCGCCAAAGTCTTGCCTTCCATTGCAATGGACAAAGAGGAAGGTGGGTCCAATTTTTCATTGACCGTTACAAGACGATTTAGAAAAGCAAAGGGCATTATGATTAATACATTTGCGGAGCTAGAATCTCATGCTCTCGACTCCTTTTTGAGCTACGGCAAAAAGATCCCACCTATCTATCCTGTGGGACCCATTCTCAATCGAAAGGCTAAGATTAGTCGTGATGCAACTGAGATCATGATGTGGCTTGATAAACAACCTCCAAGGTCAGTGGTGTTTATGTGCTTCGGCAGCAAAGGGAGCTTTGATAAGGACCAGATTCGAGAGATAGCGCATGGGCTTGAGCTTAGCCGATGCAGGTTCTTGTGGTCATTACGTCGGCCATCGATGAAAGACCACTTTGGACTTTCTAGTGAGTATTCAAATCTAACAGAGGTGCTGCCCGAAGGGTTCTTGGAACGAACGAATGAGATTGGGAGGGTAGTGGGATGGACCCCACAGATGGCAGTCTTATCCCACGTGGCCATTAGAGGGTTCATGTCGCATTGCGGGTGGAACTCCATATTAGAGAGCATGCGATGGGGAGTGCCAATTGCCACATGGCCGATGCACGCAGAACAACAACTGAATGCATTTGAGGTGGTGAGGGAGCTAGGATTGGGCGTGGAAGTCACACTAGATTACACAATGGGAAGCGTGGGGGTTGTCATGAATGGAGAGGACATGGAGAGAGGGATCAGGGGGTTGTTGGAGGATGATGATGAGATGCGGGAGAAAGTGTGGGGAATGAGAGAGAAGTCCCAAAATGCCATAAGGGAAGGTGGGTCCTCCTGGTCTTCACTAGAACGCTTCATTCATGATGTTATGTCTATCAAATGAACACTATAATTTGCAACCGAAAAAAAGAAAAGATTGCAAGGAACGAGTTTTTCGCCATTTGAAACTCATTAGTTATCAAATGGAACTTAATTTACCACATATTTTAAGTTTTTATTCATTAATTACCACATATTTTATTTTCTTTCTCGCTTATGTAGATTACAAACCATGAAAAAGTGAATTCATTCGTATTTTTCTTTTCAAGTTCCAAACACCCTTAATTATTAGTTAATTAGAATTTAATTAAAGAATACATTTGGGCATAGTGGCTTGAGTTGTATTAGTGCTTAATTTTCTTTGGTTCAATTCTAGATCCTCAAACTCAAAATATATTCCTTATTTTCAAATTTTCATTTAATTTTGGAGGGCATATGGTGCGGAATGCATGTAGAGCAACAACTGAATACGTTTTAGATGGTGGGGGAGCTAGGATTAAGTGTGGAGGTCACACTAAATTGTAAGAAGGAAAGCATGGGGTTGTCGTAGATGGTGAGAATGGATCAAGGGGTTAATGGACGGCGATGATGAGGTGAAGAAGAAAGTGTTGGTGTCACGCCCCAAACCTGTTAGGGTCTAAGGTGCGATTTTTTATAAAAATTGCACAAATAACGTAAGGAATAGAAATAGCAAAAATAAATAAAATCTCATAAACTTTTATACTAGAGTGCTAAATAACCGCATTATAGGAGTATCTCCAATATCAAGATTCTTAAAAATTTCAAAACATAAAAGAATTTCTAGCTAGTACTATACTAGTATTTATTCCAAACTGTTCTCTCTAATCCCGTCCACGTGCTTGCTATGTCTGATTCTCAATACGCTCTTCAAAGCTATCTGTAAGGTAAGAGAATAATTGATTGAGACGACACTCAATAAGTAAGAAAGATTATATCAGTGTGTAGCTATGATAACCTTTACTGTACCATAATTTTGTAATTGTTAACATTTAATACTATAGTTCAAAACTGCATTTGTGAAACTATAACTGTTAGTTTTAAACTGTAACTGCTTTTTAAAACAATGAACTGTAACTATAATACTTATATATATATACTTTCTCTAAGACTTATTCTGTAAAACATCCCTTAGGCTTATAAACTGTGGGTTATGTTTACCCCTATGGAAAGGTTGTGCGATCTGAAACTAGACTTAACCAGCGGCCAACCAAATTAAGTCAAACTATAAATGTAAGTGAGATTTTCCCTATTAAGTCATGTTTCGGAACCATATGTGCACTCAGGAGAAATCCACTGCTTTGAAAATCACTCTGTAGAACAGTGTGGGTGCACTCTAATCTTTATAACCGTAAACTGTAAGTTACGGTATCGAGCATCTGTAACACTCTAATCTGTGAACCATATGAGTTTTTAAAAATATAATAATATATATCATGCAATAAAAAAAATATCATCATTGGCCATTGTTTCATAAAACATGTAATGCACTTTAATAAAAATAAGCCCATATCACACAGTTTTTGTGCTGAAAATATTTATTTTCAATAGAATATCATAATGTAGTAAATTACACGAGAGAATTAAAATATTTTCTTTAAAAATAAACTCAGGTATATTTTATAAAAAGCCGACATAATCAAACCTACTTACCTTGATCTTCTCAGGAATCGAAAATTTTCCAGTAAATCCTAAACCTATCACAAGATAACCACAAATCCTAACCTGTCTTTGTATCAATTAAACATACATGATATAATACTTGAATGAGGGTCAGACCCCGTGGGGTACACGTGAACCCTATACACATTCGCATACATATCCAACTCATCAAATACGTAGTGGAAAATGTTCTTTCTATACATACATCATACCATACCAGAGTCTATACAGAACTAGAATATACGTTCCCAAAATTATAGTACATACCCCAGGTGTCTGCAAAATTAAACAATGACAACCCAGTTACAAAACTCGTACCTACATAGATACTAAACGTAGCTAAATGACACCCCCACTTCCGGACGCTAGGATGTTAGTTTCGGCTACCCAAAGGACCTAAAAAACATTTGTATATTCAGGGTGAGACACCTCTTAGTAAAGAAGAAAACAGGTTATATCAGTGTGTGACATACGAGTGTTATTTCGGCGTAAAACATAACACAATACAATACAATATGATACAGTTCAATACATTTTTAGTATTTTCCACAAATCCATTCCAGTACATACAATACCAAACATACGGTCAGTGTTGTCACACTCAAGCACCTGATATCCTGCAATAACCGAAGCCTCATAGCGATATCGTTGCTAGTACGGTATAGCTCACACCCATCGGTGACCAGTCGGAAAGAACAGATGATATTTCATACAACTAATACAAAAAATCAGGGTATTAGTGAAGTATTAGTGACGAATTTATAAGTATTAGTGACAGTTTTAAAATAGTTGCTATATATACCGTTACTACTAACTATTAGTGACGAATTTTAAATTTGTCACTCATAATGGAGTATTTGTGACGGATTATAACCGTCACTAAAACCCAAATACCGTCACTATAAATTCTACACCGGCTCAGCTCAAATTTGTCACTAATAGTAGGGTATTAGTGACAAATTATAAATTCATCACTAATACCCTACTATTAGTGACGAATTTGAATCCTTCACTAATAATTAAAAAATTAAAAAAATCTTTAATACTAATTTTTTTTAATCATCAATTCCTGTAAACATCTGTAATTACATTTTCGCATACATAACTTGAAACCATAATTACTACAAAATTCGTAAATCATTCAAAATTTTGAATTCAAATACGAATTCAATTATAATAATGAAATAACATCTATTCAAATAACAAAAAAAAAATTCAAAATATTCAAATTTAAATACAAATACTAGTACAAATTCAAATTAAAATGCAAAAATTCCATTTGTTCAAATAACAATAAAAATTACAAAGAAATAATCAAAAATTGCATCCGACGACTGTAGTACATGCATGCATGACATCGTGCTGATGTTATGACAGCCGCAAACCCTATAAATTAAAAGTCATAAAAAAAAAATAGTATACAAATGGAGAGGTAGCGCTCAGTATAATCAGGAAAAATGATTATATGATATAAAAAATTCGCAAAAATTTCATAATCATGCATATTACACAATTTGTACGATAGTAATATCAATAATAATAAAAATTATGTCAGTATTTAAAGTTAAACACTGAGTTCATATATTTTCATTGAGTTACATACTTAAAAGGTAGCCTATAAAGTCGAAGGGATGATTGGAGAATTGGTTTATATAGATCCATCCTAGTTGAAACTATATATAAAAACAACATTGCTAGAAATTGGCAAGATAATATTTCCATTTATTCATCAGAAGGGGCGTCCCTTTTGAAGCCAGAATCAATTTTTCTTGATATCTAATATAATGCATGAAATGGTCTTTGAATAACCATGAGAAGATACACACACAACTGTACCTGCAACTACTTACATATATTATGTGTAATTACCTTTTAATTTTTTGAAAGGTAAAACCGAGTGAATTCATTAATAAACAAAGCTTAAGTCAGAGACCCGAGGATACAAAAGTGTAGGAAGACCCAAAACAGGAAACCAACAAGGTAATAAAAACAGTGAGCAGCCAACAAATCAACAAAAAAATTGAAGAGAACACCAATAATATAAACTGCCAAAGCAGCTGAATCAGCCACTGAGAATTTGATACTGTTCATTAACCATACATGTAATTATTATCTTAAGAATGAGACACCTTTAGTTACAAAGGTTGTTTTATCTTTTTTTTTTTTTTTTTTTTGTGATAGTGTTTAAAGTCTTTTAAGCATGTTTAGTCATGAAAATTATTTTATAATTTTTTTCTATGATGGTGTTTAAGACCTTTCAAATTGTTGATTAATTTTTTAGGACATGAGGTTAGTCTGTCCTTCTACCCTAATCTCCAATTAAATAATAAGGTTTAATTTTAATTAAAAACCCTTGGAGCTATGTCATATATATATATATATATATATATATATATATATATATATATATATATTTTTATATCATGTTTTTAAAATTTTTAATATTTGTAGCATTAGAAAATATATTTGTTTTTTAAAATAACTTTTCAATATAAAAGTAAAAAAATTTAAAAATAGGGTGAAGTTTACATATCATTTTTAGGAAAAATAAATATAAAATATAAATTATTTCCTGTGCATGCATAGCTGAAAATGTCCTTAGCAGTGCATATACACCCAAAGTCTCTCTCTATGACTCAATAAATCCCTGACTCTATGTACTTATATGGGGGGGGGGGGAGAGAGAGAGAGAGAGAGAGAGAGAGAGAGAGAGAGAGTTTGTTCTTTTTGTGATAGGTGGTGGGGCGGTGGTGCATGTGCAGGGGCATTCATAATTCACATGAGGGCATGAATCATATTTTAGTTAGAGACCAAATTATTTATATGTTGTACTAGACACACACACACACACACACACACACACACACACACACACACACACACACACACATATTATTAGGACCCTGTGAGCATCCAGAAGAAAGTGACACCAAGAAATTTACGTGGTTCGGTCAAGAACAACCTATGTCCACGTAAATTTCTTGGTGTCACTTTCTTCTGGATGCTCACAGGGTCCTAACAAGTGATATCAGAGCCTGGTTGGAGCAAAAAATCTAGATCAGAAGTGATCCTGAAACTCAGAGCTCTGTCCAGTACATCGAAACTGTGTTTTGAGGCCACCATCGCATTCACCTCGCCGAGACAAAGAGAAGGGTGTCCACCGGAGCTCGAATGGAGTTCAGACAAGTCCGCACACGCCCCCACGGGTATTGTCGAAGCAAGACGCCTCTCCACGCGTCAGGGAAGCGCCGCAAGCGTCTTCCTCGCCCGACCACCTTGACCCGACCCGGTTCTCTACCCAGCTCGACCCGAAAAACTCTCAGTTCCGGGTGAACCCGAGATCTGATCCACGAACCGGATCCGACCCGCCGCTCAGAACCGGCCACGTCAGCAGACACGCCAGCGAAACACCACGTTAGTAGGAGTCGCCACGTTAGCGTCATGTCAGCAACACGTCAGCAGGTGCCATGTCAGCAGTTTGACCAGGTTTGACTGAGCTTTTCGGGGTCGTTTTGGGTCGTTTTTCGAGCGACTTGAACCATTTCTAGGGTTTTCGATCGTTCCAGATCCAACCATGCTATCCATTTTAGCTAATTCCATCTCTAGATTAGCAAATTGAGATGTCGAGTGAAAAAAGTTCAAAAATCAAAATGTTCAATGGGAACAATTTTGGTTTTTGGAAGATGCAGATAGAAAACTATTTGTTTAGGAAGGAATTGCACTTACCGTTGAAGGGTAAGCCAACATCCATGAACGAGGACGATTGGGAGTTGCTTGATCGAAAAGCCCTCGGAGCCATCAAAATGACGTTGTCGAAATCTATGGCGTTCAATATCAAGCATATAACATCCACCAAGTCTCTGATGGATGCACTCTCAAATATGTACGAGCAGCCTTCAGCCGCAAACAAGGTACATCTCATGAAAAGACTATTTACGATGAGCATGTCTGTAGATGAGAGTTTTAGCAGGCATCTAAATAACTTCAATGAGTTATCTGATCAACTCGCCTCAGTCGGGATGACGTTTGATAATGAGATTCGTGCTTTATTGATTATCAGTCAGTTGCCTGAAAATTGGAATGATGTCGTCACTGCCATCAGTAGCTCCGCAGGAAAATCGAAGCTTGTATACGATAAGGCCGTTAGCATGATTTTGACGGAGGAAATAAGAATGCAGCCGAGCCATAGCTCCAATTCGAGTTCATCCTTGAACATGGAGGATCGAGGCAGAGGAAACAAGCATGGAAGATCAAACAACCGCGGCAAATCTAGGCCCAAGCGGTCTTAATCCGAAAATCTCAGAGGTACTCAGGACACAGGTTCCCAAAGCACTAAAGTTATTGAGTGCTGGAACTGTGGAAAGACTGGTCATTTCAGGAGCCAGTGCAGGAGTCAGAAGAAAGAATTCGAGACGAGGGCAAAGACAGAAGCAAAAATTGCTTCTGAGAATGATGAGATGTTGATATGCTCTTCGGAGAGCAAACAGGAGTCTTGGGTCTTAGACTCCGGAGCCTCATTTCATGCCACATGCTGCAGAGATTGCCTAGAGGAGTACACACCAGGTAATTTTGGTAAGGTGTACCTTGGCAACGATCAACCTTGCGACGTAACCGGCAAGGGAGTTGTGAAGATCAATATAAACGGGTCAGTATGGAAGCTAAAGGATGTCAGGTATATTCCAGACCTGAGAAAGAATTTGATCTTAGTTGGTCAGCTAGCAGATGAGGGATACACGATGAAATTCATTGGCGATGAATGGAAAGTCTCAAAGGGTGTACTAACAATTGCGCGAGGTAAGAAAATTGGAACACTTTTTCTAACCTCCAATACCTCCATGTCTATTTCAGTTGCTGTAGGAAATGACGACAGCAACATCTAGTACCAACGACTTGGTCACATGAGTGAGAAGGGACTCAGGGTGATGCACTCAAAGGAAAAATTGAGTGGTTTACAGTCAATGCAAGTTGACATGTGTGAGGATTGTATAGCCAGGAAACAGAAGAGGGTTAGTTTCTAGATAAACGCCCATGCCCCAAAGAAGAAGGTACTAGAACTAGTCCACTCAGAATTTGTTGGGACACATCAGCAGAATACCGAGAATCCTCAGGTGGAGGAACCAATGGAGCAGATCGTCACGCCACCATCTCCTACTCCTGTTCCGGAGCTTAGGAGAGCTACTCAGTCACATATACCAGACAGAAAGTATATTAACTATTTACTTCCTACAGATGGAGGAGAGCCTGAATGCTATGATGAAGCATGTCAGGTGGCAGATACGAGTAAGTGGGAGCTTGCGATGAAGGATGAGATGAAGACCCTCACCTCCAACAGAATGTGGAAGTTGCCCAAAGGCCTTCACAACAAGTGGGTGTACAGAATCGAAGAGGAGCATGACGGTTCCAGAAGGTACAAGCCTCAATTGGTAGTCAAAGGCTTTGAGCAGAATGAAAGGATTGACTACACCGACATTTTTACACCAGTTGTGAAGATGACAGCCATCAGATTAGTCCGCAAAAATCGAGTAGACAGGAAGGTGGCGACTACAGAGGAACTGAAGTTGTGTTCAACTTCAGTTGGTCTTCATGCTTGAAGACACATATTGTGAGCACATCATTTATTCATGATACTCTGGTTGAGGAGGTGTCTCTATCTCCAAGTGGGATATTGTTAGAGATGGAGCCAGAAACACAGCTGGAGACCCGTTGAGCTAAGTCAGAAAATGCGTGAATTTATTCTCCATTTATCTCTTGATTATAAACTTCCAATTTGTGATTAATTTGTATTGATTCACATTTAATTATAATGTAAAATCCAAGCCTATATAAAGAGGCTGTGGAAAGTGATATTGTAGCACAGAACAGCATAGCACAGTGCAGAGAGAGCACAGAGAGTGCAGAGAGAGCTGAGAAGAAGAAGGGAGGAAGAGAAAGAGAGAGAGAGAGAGGGAGAATTGCAACATTTTTCGGCGAGTTAGTGAATTTTGGTGTGTGCTCCGTGGATGTAGGTCATTTTTGACCGAACCACGTAAATTTCTTGGTATCACTTTCTTCTGGATGCTCATAGGGTCCTAACATATATATATATATATATATATATATATATATAGAGAGAGAGAGAGAGAGAGAGAGAGAGAGAGAGAGAGAGAGAGAGAGGTTTGTCGACCCCACAGAGGTCATCTTAGACTTAGATTCCTAACTACTTGTTAAGAATTAGATGCTCTAATGTTGTCCTTTTCTTTAAAGTTTTTGCAATTGGATTCCTAGCTACTTGTTAAGAATTAGATGCTCACTGCAAGTTGATGCTCACTGTTGGTCATCTTTTCTAATTTTCAAATCCTTAGCCAAGTGTTTTTAAGATTTTCAATGATTTAGACTCGACAATGAATGCTTTAGGCTTACAGGACCAAAAATATAAAAATGAATGCTTCTTTAAATGAACTAAGCCTACATTGTCTCCTTTCTTATGATTCCTAACTTTCACTCATCCTTTCAAAAATATTTTAACATTCATTTTATCATAATTATCTTTATACACGGTTTTCTTTTGGAAAAATTTTAACAAAATTTCGGATGCATGCCATCCGTAAATTGAACATTTTCCCATAAAACTTGTACCTGATAGGTTCAAATAAGTTATTTATAATTCAGTTCAAGGCACACAAGAACTTATACCCACTACCAGAATGTGATACACATCAATTGCATCCGCCATGTAGGAGGCATTCTAGACTAGCATGCAATCAGGTAGTAATCAACAAATTACAATATATAATCTATCAATTAAAGAATATAAATAGCAGAGAACAGTGGATAGTATTGAGTTCAGTGTAGTATTGTTATTCATCTAGGCATATGGACATGAATGTTATGAAATGATGAGAACATTTAATTTAAATAATTATGAAAATGATACTCCCTCTGAGTTATGTATATATTCAACTTATGGTGAATATATTTTTTGAAGAAAATTTCTTTTTGCCAAACCTCGAGGGAGCTGAGTATATTTTGTCCAAAAATTTAAGATCATGCTTCTAGCTCAATTCAATGTGGGAATCATTAGTGCTGGCGATCAATTGATAGTATCAATCATGTTCAGCTAAAAACAAGGGGAGAGCTTTCGGAAATAACTGCCAGCAAGGAGACAAACAAAAACTACACCGACAGACTTCCGAGAGAACACAGATTTGTACAAGCAAATATGTCAGCAATGTTAACATTTAAACACACTTTGAAACTTTGTACTCAATTAATGTGCCTCTAAAATCATCTTATATCGTGGGATTGTGAACAGAGTATTATATTGGTAGGCTATATGCTTTTCATTTGTGCTGTGAAATGGCTTCTTTCAAACAATGAGATTTTTTTTTTTTTTTTGGATTAAAAACCTAAGCAATCGGGTCAGAGATTCAAAGCCATTAGTGAAGCCACTGGACATTTCTACATTCCATCAAAACAATAACAGGAATCAATTATAAAATACAAAACCCATGCAGCACACAGGTTCACAAGGTAGTAAAGACAGTTTTATGCTCTAATGACTTTGGACCAAATATCTTGGCAGGATATGTATCTCCGTATGAATGCAGCTGAAGGAGCTAGATCCATAACTTCTACGTAATGGGTTACAAAAGGGATGACGATGGACAAAATTCACAGCTGCACAGAAAACACAAGCCGTGGATAGTAAGACCTTGTGAGCAACCAAAAAAATATGACACCAGAAATTTAACTTGGTTTGATCAATATCGACTTACCTCCACGAAACACACCACAATCATCATCCACTCAAAATTTTCATTGTGAAACAAGCTCACAAGTGGAATTCTCGACAGTGGAAAGGGGGAAAAGAACTTTTTATCTCATATTTTCTGTTTTGTAGTGCTAACAACAACATTCCAGAGGCCTTGAGACCCCCTAAAAACTGTATTTGTGATGGATGGAGTGCTGTTATGTCAAGTCCACCAGGAATCCAGGGGCGCTCAGACCTTGTCCTGCATCCGCACCATGACGCAAAACACACCACGCTCCATCTAACCATATTTGAAGGGCTTAGATAACTTATTTCTGATTTTAGATACTTTTCAACTTGTTGATTCAAACTGCCTTGGGTAGATTGAATAGAAATATGCATAAATTATTAAATTAAATTAATATAATTTAATTTATCATCAATTAATATATTAATAATTTTATAATAATGAACATCACATAAGTAAAAACAGAATGTCCCAAATAATAATGAACACATTAGCATTATAATTGAAGTTTTGAATATCAAAATCCTCAATACTAGAACATAATAATGAATACCATAACACAAGTTTTCAATAATATGTGATGTTTTTTGTCATAAGTTTAACAAAAAAGAAGTAGAAGTAAGCAGTAGAAAACAAAATTAAGGAAAAAAACAAATAAAAAAAAATAGCAAAAGCAGCAGCAGTACTGCAGCTCTAATTTGCCAGAAATTCCAGATAACAGAAGTAGAAATGCCAAGAAAAAGAAATATGCCCAGGAAAAGAACAACTCAGTATCCAAATAAAACACCTGAGAATCAAATTACGTTTTACATACCTTCTAATGAGAGGAGCCACCCGCATCATTTGGTCGAGATTGGCACATCATTTGCTTGAACTGCACTTGCCTATTCATCATGGCTTGCAGATGGGCTTGAAAGGTGGACACTATGTCTTTCAATTGCTGGTTCTCCACTACAATGGTGGACATTGTTCGTTTCAATTCCTGGTTCTCCACTACAATGGTGGATATCGTGTCTTTCAATTCCTAGTTCTCCATTTCCACCATCTACATCCGTCGAACCATCTCCTCTACACGAGACTCGGCATCTCTACACGCTTATTCCATGTCTACACGAGCCGCCGCACCTATCGATGATGATGCTATTGGGGCGATGTATCCACTTCCAAGACCTTTCACCCAGCCCCCCACTCGTTCCCCAAGCACCTGGGAAGTTATCTGGAAATCCGTCATTTGCTGACTCCCCTCTGAAACAGGTGCATACCTCAGCAAGACCATCCGTGCCTAATTTCAATAATGAAAATGATAAAAATGAATAAGTAAGAATACAAGTTTGATGTTTTTAATCAAGTAATAAACTAAATATTTTCTTTCACTTACATGTTTGCCCTGCGCACCCTCGCACCACTCCCTCGATCGCCGTTGGTGTGTTCTCTAATAAAGATCCGGCAGCGGCTCCTTTGCGTCAGTCTCGGGATCACGCTACATTATCATATAAGACATTATTAGTATTAAGTCATGTAATGGTCAGATAGTTTTATATATAGTAATTACCTGTCGATGATTTACGAAGAACCTCAATCCACCGTAATGCATCATAAGGATTTTGCTGCGGTTCGCAGCATTTGTTTCACATATGGCCTACAAGGAAGATGTAATGACGATTTATTAGCGACATCAATGTGAAAAAGTAGTGATTATAATACAAACACATCACTTGATAGTGTGGGTTGTAGAAATGGCGACACACCACCTCCCAATCCTCTTGGGATATCTTATGGTATGGTCGTGCTTCTGCTTGATCTCCCATCGCTCGAAAATGCTCGCACATTTTCGAGCGATAGCTCTTAAATTTAATGAACAATTGGATGTCCACCGCCCTCTTCACATGGTCAGCCTCGAGGATGTCCATATCGAACTCCTCCTACATAGGTAATACAATTAGAATGTTAGACAGTTGTTAATTGGCTAGCATATTAAGAGTAAAAAACAAATTAAAAAAAAGGTTTGAGATTACTTACCAAAATGCACATGTAAAGAACCATGCACTGCTCCTGAGTCACCTATGGAAAGTTGAAGGCCATAACTAGAGCATACTATCGGCATATAATGCCGAGCTCCCGAGTCCACGAGGTGCACCAATCGTTAAGTGGGGCCGTGTAGCTTGGAGGAATGTTGATCTGAATCGGTTGCTTAGTCCTCTCCAGGTGCTTCTTCAGCGACATGTTCTTCGCTGCACCACGGCCTGACCTCACTGTGGATGTAGATGCTAAATGCAGAGTTAAATTAAGAATAACATTATAATCATACATGTGAATAACTAACATCAATAGTTAAAATGTAAATAAATTAATCGTATCCTTACCAACACTGCTCATCATGGTCGGCAACTCACCTTGTGCATCAATCGCATATGTGGTATCCAATGTTTGGCCGAGGTCCGGATGGCTCAGACAATGATGGTTCCGCAGCACCACTGACATGCTCCACTGGTGTCAAGGCCGTTGGATCAACCTCGTGCGATGACGTAGTTCATAGCGTGGAAGGAAGTCGGCCATGACGGTCTCCTAGTGCTATGTCTGCAAAATATTAGACAAGTAAATATAAAAAGTACGAATATTAGATGGATGCATAATAAATATATTTTTGGTTATTTACACATGTTAGATACATGGCGCTAACCTTCACTTTCTTACCCCCTACACATCCTCAATATCAGTATCATCCTTACTTTCTAAACTGTCTTCCTCTTCACTACAGTACTCGACCCCTGTTTCATCTTCCCCATCAGTTTCCTCATCGTCAATGAAGTGAACGTCTACAAAGGGTTCAATTGTAATGTCAGCAGTCTCTACGACTTCTGTCGTGGCACCAACCCAATGCAATGGTATAAGATCGGGACCTTCTTCGACAACATTGAAAGCAGATTGTAGTGCTGCACTGATAGATGACTCATCTTCTTGGAATGCAGCCTCACTGGAACTCATCTCCCCATCTACAACTTTTTTAATAGCGTACAAATTTCGGGGAGGAATCTTTTGGGCCACATGCCATTCACCCTTCAATTTTGTGTCTTTAAGATAAAACACTTGTTCTGCCTGCGTCGCTAGCACAAAAGGGTTATTTTGATATCATGTCTTACTAAAATTGACACTAGTAAAGTAGGCATCCATGTTTATCCAAGTCTTTTTGTTGCTAATGTCCCACCAGGTACATTTAAACAGGTGGACGAGTTTGTTGGCTCTATAGCTAAGCTCTATAATATCATCCATCACACCAAAGTAGTCAATTTCTTCATCTCCTTATGTGCTTAGCACTGCAACCCCATAATTTTGGGTTCTTCCACGCAGTTTGAGGGACTTTGTATGAAATCATAACCCATTGACAATGCAACCGCTGTAGCGATTAACTCGTTGATCGGGACCACATGCCAAGGCATACAAATCTTTACTTGCCGTTAGTTCCATATTGTAATACATGACTTTCATCTATTAAATAAACAGGAGTTTAGAAGAATAAACCGTCAATAGTAAAAATGTACATTGCTTCATACTCAAGCAATATTTGTTACTTACACGACTCCCAAACCAATTAATAAATTCCTTCTTATGTCTTTCGTCAACATTCCTTTCATTTTGGGCCAGAAGTTCAACTTTATGTTCACTATATGCAATAGTAGTACATGTTAATGTCAACTAAGTATATTAATATGCATATGTAAATACAATGCAAAATAAGGAGTTTAAAACCACGTACTCGATATATGGAACAGTTTCAGCACAATTATTAAGGACATAAAAATGAGTCTTTTGTAGGTCGTCCATATCAATGAAATCGTAAACTCGTGCACCGAGAGGCCGAACATTTTCTCAAAATATAGAGGTCCTTGGTTCTTCATCTTTGGCATTAATAGCATGAACGTCTACATTTCGCTCCTCACGAGTGAATCTTGTGTCAATATCATGTAGATACATTGAGCAAAATGTAAGACATTCATTGTCAACGTATGCCTCAATGATTAAACCTTTTGGTCGTGCCTTATTGCGCACATACCCCTTCAAAATGGACAAGAACCTGTGCATTTTACATAGCATTATATATTTGTAGACACAAAAATGAAAAAAAGAAAAAAGAAAATCACGTGACCATTATACAAGGACTTTATAATTTACCTCTCAATAGGATACATCCAACGATATTGAACTGGTCCTCCAATTATGGCCGCCCTTGGTAAATGGAAGGCTAGGTGAACCATCACATCAAAGAATGCTAGCAAAAATATTTTCTCCAGCTTGCATAGTATGATCACGATGTCATCCTCTAACCATTCAAGTACATTTATGCTCAATTTTTTGGAGCACAATTGTCAAAAAAAGATCCTCAGCTCAATCAATACCGAGCAAACATCTTCAGTCAAGTGTCCATGAAGGAAAATGGGTAGAACCCGTTGTAGAAGGACGTGACAGTCATGACTTTTCATTCCTAGCATCTTCCCTTCCTTCGTGTTATGCATTGAGCTATGTTCAATGCATATCCATCAGGGAACTTCACTGATTTCAACCATTCGAAGAATTTATTCTTCTCATCCTTCGAAAATGTGTAATAAGCTGATGGCATAAGAAATTTATCCCCATCACGAAATAAGTGCAACTCAGGCTGTATTCCCATATCTTCTATATCCCAGTGAGCATTTGCGGTGTCTTTTTGTTGACCTTATAGGTCACGCCCAGTTTTGATAATGACACATACTCTTGTATCTAATGAGTATCTAGCTCATGTGCAGGTTTATATTAAGCAGACACATTAATGGCTTGTGAAAAGCTTAAAGCTTGAAGACCGGTTCGTATTTTCAGTTGTAATATATTTAGTGGTCTATTTGGTCTATAATAGTAATTAGGACATTTGGTTTGTAATAAGCACACACAACACATGTATGGTTTATCTTGTAAGCTCAAATCAAATCATAATGCAAAATGACCTTAGGGTGTCTTCAAATTGGACCCCAAGTGACCCTAGGACACACACATATACACATTTGTTTGTTAGGCACTTGAATAGGGTTTATATACTTCAAGATTGGACCAAAATGCACACATGGTGCACTTTCGGCCAACACATTCAGTTCATTTTGGCCTGGTCAACAGTTGACCAAGGCCCTGGTCGACCGAACCAGAATAGTTGAAAAAGCCCCGGTTGACCGAAACCCTTTTCGGTCAACATTTTGACCACCTGGTCTACCGAGCTAGGTAGTTCAAAAGGCCCTGGTCGACCGAAACCTCCCTAGGTCAAAAGTTTGACCATCTGGTCGACCGACCACTTTTGTACTCCAACTACCTGGTCGACCGGAGGGTCCTCGGGAGAATTCCCAGCGGTCTCGTCGACCGAACCAGCTAGTTCAAAATGGTCTAGTCGACCGAACCTCAGAAAATTAAGAAATCGCCCTCTTTTGGTCGACCGAGCCTTTAGTTCAATACTCCCCTGGTCGACCAAACCATATGAGACTTGGTCGACCGAAACATTTCTGGTCGACCGGACCTCTTGGGTTGCCATAATTTTTACCGCGGATAAATAATTTTTAAACAGGGTTAAAATGGTTTAAGTGTCATTAAACTTTTTCAACAATCCCTAATAGGTCCCCAACGGTCAAATATTTTGGTATGTCTATATATACTGTTTCATTTGGGAAAATTAAGTTGTCATTAGAAAAAACCAAAAATCATATTTCTCTCTCAAGCTAAATACTCCCTACTGTTTATACTACTTACAAATCCACTCAAACTCACCTAGTTCATCTCAGTATCATTTGTAAGCGTATTTGAGTGTTATTGGTTAGAGGTTTGCTCTCTCATTTGGTGAGTGTGTGAATCGATTTTTCTAACAAGAGCATAACCTAAGTATGTTTAGGAGGCTTTGCTAATAAGCCTATCCTAAGAAGACTTGTTAAACTTTCGAGTGTTGCATTCTCATTGCAATAACTTAAGAAGGTTGTATTTGTTTTGGCTTGTAGAAATATTTTCAAAAGTACTCAAATATCTTGTGGTATTCATATTAATATATTTGTGAAAAGATATTTGTGTGTGTTATATTAATCTTTGTGGCAATATCCATTCAAGTCTATATCATTTGCTGAAATACAAAGATTAAATATATCTTGCAATCCAAGCATATACATATTCATATGATTGAGATATTCTATTGATTGATATTCTTGAGGCTTGTTTGATATTCTGTGTGAACAGGTTTGATTAAATATTTTGAAATACACAGATTATTATTAATAGTCTCACGTACTCACTACACTGATAGAAAACATCCTTGAGAGTTAAACTACTTAGACCACACTGAGCTTACATTATTAAATCATCTGTGGTGTATATAATATTGTGCGCATTTGTGGTACAAATTTGCTTTACGTGAAAGCACCCATACATTGTACCTTTTGTTTGTATATCTGAGAGATTCCAGGCGTGGCCTGAGGGGGCAGTAATCCAGCCCGGTAAGGATTGGTAAAGGTTGAGGTCAGCCCTGTGCTAATTGACCTAGTTAAGGTTGAAGTCAGCCCTGTGATAATTTGACCTGGTTTGTATAGGTGCCGCTCCACCCATTTAAGTGAGCAAGTTATTGTGATAATCCTTGTGCTGGTTAGTTAAGGCGGGGATGTAGGCAATTGGCCGAACCTCGATAACATATCTTGCTGTCATCCTCTCTTTACTGCTTTCTGGTGCTTGTGTGATTGTTTAAACTGCTTTATTTAATTTCTGGTATATTTACATTACTTGCACTAGATTGACCATAGGCTTGTGAACATACTGCTGTTAGGAGGAATACCTAGGAGATAAATTTTAAAAATACCAATTCACCCCCCCTCCTTTTGGGATCAAGGTAAAGCTAACACTTTTGTCTTCCCATTTATATCCTGCAATGTACCAATGACATTCTCACAAATGTTCTTTTCGATGTGCATGAAATTTAAGTTGTGGCATAGTGGAAGATCTTTCTAGTATGGCAAGTTGAAGAAGATGCATTTCTCTGTCCAATTCAACTCTCACTCAGCGCGTTTTCTTTTTCTACTGGTCGGTGGTTTCTCAAATTTTACATCTCCGATCAACCTTAGCTGGTTTAATATCTCTCCCCCACTTAGTCGCTTTGGCTGCGACCTTCGTTCAGGTTTTCCATTAAAGCTTCTGACGCCACGAGTCCTCCAAGGATGTCTAGTTTGTAGAAAATGACGATGACACATAAAGCATAACTTGCGGCCATGCTTCAAGGATAAGTACCCAGCATCCTTATTACATACTAAGCATGCTAAGTAACCTTCTGTGCTGCCGTAAACGAGAAAATCATTAATTGTCCACAACACTATAGCATGCATCCGAAATGTTGCCTCGATTTCCACATCGAATGTCTCCACTCCTTTTTCCCATAGTTCTTTCAACTCGTCAATTAACGGATGCCGGTAAACATCAATATCATTACCAGGTGCCCTAGGTCCAGGAATGAGCAGAGACATATAAATGAAAGGTTCTTTCATACATCACCATAGCGGCATATTGTATGACATCATCATAACTAGTCACATGCTATACAAGTTGTTTATGTTACTGAAAGGATCGAACCCATCTAAAGCAAGGCCAAGTCTGATGTTGCGAGGATCACTAGCAAACCACAGATGCATTTTATCAAAATCGGCCCAAGCTTCGGAGTCCGCTGGATGGCTAAAGGTGTTTCCATCTTGAAGATGTTTCTCTTGATGTCATCTCATATCTGTAGCAGTATTTTTGCACATATACAATCGTTGCAATTGCGAGATTAATAGACAATATCGCAAAAAAATTTTGGGGATCTTTTTACCCTTATTCTGATTAGTTGTATACCTTGGTTCATCACATTCTGGGCACTCGTTCGCATTTTCATGTTCACCATAAAAGAGTGCACAATCATACCTACACACATGTATTAGAGTGTAACCAAGACCCAATTCACGTATGTATGTCTTCGCCTAATAAAAAGACTTCGGAAGTGTTTCACCATTAGGCAGTGCTGCCTTAATGAGGCTTAAATGCATGTTGAATGCGCTCTGAGATAAGCCGTGTATTGTCCTTGCATGAAGCAAATTTATCAAAAACTCTAATTTTGATAACTTTTTACAGTTTGGATATAAGGCCACTCGTGCATCCCTCATGAGATTAACAAATGGCTTATCGAGTCAATTCAACGTACTAGGATCAAAAGGTACGGTACTTGCTGAAGTAGATTGATCACTAGTATGTGACACACTGACATCACCCGTGTCCACTGCAATCCCCCTTTGCAAGTCACCTAACATTTCAATTACCCTTTCCGAACATGTATCACCACCTACTATATTTGCCCCCTCATCTTCATCTTTATCATCATTGCTTTGAAATGCGCAATCTTTACCGTGGAACACCCATGTTGTGTACCTTTTCTCCATTCCAAAGTCTAATAAATGTGAATGGACCAAATCAATGTGTTTGAATGTTATGTTTTGGAATTTCTTGCAAGGACACCTTATTCTACTGGCTTTGTCTGCACGAGGACGCGTGAATTCTATGAAATCGTGTACCCCTTGCACGTATTTTGGAAAAAACCTACCCCGAGCGTTCATCCAACTCTTATCCATGTTTATTAATTACCCTAAAACATGTTCAAGTAAATGATGTTCATTACATTCTCATAATGTTTATAACACATGGATCGTGTATCCTATAATCAACCATCATACTCTAAAGGGTACAGATCCTATTCCATTCAGGAATATTGCATTTACATTGCGATCAATTGCTCAAATTCTTTCGTCATAGTCATTATAAATTTCGGCAGCATCTCCCCATGACTCTCCAAGTACACAAGATGGAGGAAGTAAACATGTTGCTAGTTTTTCATCACTAAAAAATTGTCACAACACCCCACTATGCACCCAGAGAACACAAGTAGAGACGTGCTCGAAATATATAATGACAATTGACAAATGTGAATAATGACAACAATGTAAATACAACTTCTTGAACTGTCAACATTGGACAATCCAAGAATGGTTAAAATACAAACATTGCTAATCGTATGTGAAACAAATAATTAACATGTTCAAGTGATTATTAGTCAACATAGTATAACTAATAATCAATTGAATTATAACAATTGATTTGTCTCACATGTACGATTAGGTATGAATGTATAGTAACTGTTCTTGGACGGGTCTAAGTTTCAATGAATACATGAAATGACAATAATTAATTTGACATTTTACTTCATATGACATTTAGTTCTTGACCTTTCATTGTATACTTAAGATTGTTGTTCTTAGCCAAATGTTTTAGATTTTCAATTATAAGCCTAAGATCACCTCTTTTCTTACGAATTTCAACATGTGAGAGGCGCGAGTTAGAATGTGTAACGACCTGCTATTTAACTAGGGTTTTTTTTTTTTTTTTTTTTTTATACTGCAAAATTTATAATGCTCTAATACCTACTAGATCAAACCAATCCATCAACCTAAGTAGCAAGAAGTGGAATTCATATAAACACAACCAAGAAAATATACAATACCAGAGTGCAAAAGGCTCCTCCAAATATACATATAAGACTGTTACCCAAAATACCCTCAACTGGGTTAGGGCTATACATAATTACTCTAAAAAATACCCACTTTACTGATAGGGCGGTACTGAAGCTCCTCTATCTGCGAGCCTGATTTGCTCACCTACCTAGTTCACCTGAAAAATGTTAAAGTAATGGGATGGGTCAACGCTCAGTAAGACGAAATATGCTATTATTAGTATGTGGCAAATAAGTTACAATACTGAGAAGATCTGTTTCTATACAAACACATATAACTGAATCTGAAAATATAATACAAATAATATAATAACCACCATCCCATGTTGCTTAACATAACTGTATTTTTAAGTTTCTATACATAATACTTTTAGTATACATATGTACGCCCTCTATTACTGTAAAACTGTATATACATATAATAGCTGAAAACTTCCCTAGATGGCTGTATGTCATGATTTAACCCCTCATGATAGGGTTGTGCGGCCCGAAGGCGGGATCTACCCTGGTTGGCCAACCGGGAATAAACCACTATACTCCATCAATATGGTCAGCCCTCCTCAACCCATATCTGATGAGGAGCCTGTTTGATCCTGGGCATTTGATCGACCTACATACCACGTATTATCAAAATAGGTGGTTGCACGTTGTACTGAATAACTGTATATAGCAATGGTACCGTGCTCTGCTGTCTGATCCATTAGGGTCTGATACTAAATAATACATTACTATATACAATCTATCTGTTTTACCATGATTCTGTAATATCTATATTAACCATGACGCTATGATAAACTGTATCTACATAAACTGTATTTCTGAAATGAACTGTAAAACTGTATGTCATGGTACTGAAACTATATAATCATGGTATTCTGAAAATACTACAAAACATATTCCTTATCTATATAATTTGTAAAACATAATCCTGAAAATACTGTAAAAACATGTTTCTGTACTATATCCTTATTCTCATGCCACATAGTAATTTAAAACATTTTAAACGTATTTGATACACTGTATAAATTCCTATTGTGAAATAATAATCTGATAAAAACATATATTTCATACTGAAATCATACTAGTATTATCTAGCATAACATATTTCTCTTACTTGATTTCTGCTAAAATCTCCTTATTATTGAAGGGTCCTACATCCGCAGGGTTCTCCACTCAACACCCTGAAAACTATAAATCTCAGAACAAAACATCATTATTTCTACGTCTATTACATTTCCTACAACTACTACTAAACCAAATTTTGCTTAAAAGACCTTACCCTGAATTTGGGATGAAATCCAACTTCGTTCCACTGACGATCCGCTCTAATAGACTTGGAGAGAACTTCCCCAGGAGGGTCGTGGAGGCCTTAGATCGTAGATTTGGCGAACGACGGGGCCAAAATTGAAGAGAGATGGAGGTGGAGCCATAGGAGAGAGAGAGGGAGTGAATTTCTGTAAATTTTCTACGTAAATATCCAACTTTCAGCTAATTATAGAGCTAGATTCGTCGACGAGACACGTCACCTCGTCGACGAGTCCTGTAGAAAGTTTGTCAACAAACCTGCACCCTTGTTGATGAATTTCAGACTTCCAAAAATCTTCTCTCAATATCTTCTCGTCGACGAGACAGAACTTCATCGACAAGATCCTGAAGAACCCTCATCGATGAAACCCCTGTGTTTATCGACAAGGCCTGGGAAATTTCTTGGAATTATTGGCTGTCTCCTTCTGTTACCATTTCCATTTTTCTCCCTCTTTATTATTTAAATATCATTATTCTTTGGCTCGTTACATAATGACTTTAAGTTTTAACTGATCATGCATACATTTCTTTGTACATAGTTTTATTATGGAAAAACTTTAAAGAAATTTCGGCAATATGCCATCTATAAATTGAACATTTTCTAAAAAATTCATGCACTAAAATTTGATAGATTTAATAAAACAAATCACAATAATACGCATCATGCAGATACCAGTTAGTTTGAGCATGCGATAACCTAAATCTACTACCAGCATGCAATTCACAATGTACTGCATTAGCCATGCAGTTGGCGTTCAACACAAACATGTATTTGGACAGTTCAATTTACAATTCATATCACATAATACCATCCATGAAGACAAGATTTCCAACATTTTAGTAGTCATGGCTGCGATGGTTAAATAGGGAAGCATTTTTTTTTTTTTTTTTTGCGAAAGCAAATACCACACTAATAAGAATCATAATAATAAAAAAAGATCAGCAAACAATACATTTATCATAACTTAAGAAACCCCGAGAAATATAAATTAGAATAGTTGAGGGATAATTTGGAATTCAAAATTTGATTTTCTAATAGTTGGTGTGCAGAATCTAATCCTTGCTTCAAGTATAAATAAGTAACAAAATCTTGAAATCATCCCATTCACCCCATTCATGGGGGCCTTTTCAGACCAACAACTTTATTAAACTTAATTCTAATCTCTTAACCATCTGCAGGTGTCTATGTTAACATGACTTTTTAAATGCAATAGCTAGCCAAAAAATTAACTTTTTAATGTAGAAAATTTCAAGTCGGTTCAAGTGGGAAGAAAGCAACTATGAATGATTTCGGTATTCTTTGACACAAGCAAAATACTAATTATCTAAATTTTATTGTTTCTAGTTTTCACATCCTCATGCCCATTGACATTGAAGAAAAAATTACCGTACGCCCTCTATTACTGTAAAACTGTATATACATATAATAGCTGAAAACTTCCCTAGATGGCTGTATGTCATGATTTAACCCCTCATGATAGGGTTGTGCGGCCCGAAGGCGGGATCTACCCTGGTTGGCCAACCGGGAATAAACCACTATACTCCATCAATATGGTCAGCCCTCCTCAACCCATATATGATGAGGAGCCTGTTTGATCCTGGGCATTTGATCGACCTACATACCACGTATTATCAAAATAGGTGGTTGCACGTTGTACTGAATAACTGTATATAGCAATGGTACCGTGCTCTGCTGTCTGATCCATTAGGGTCTGATACTAAATAATACATTACTATATACAATCTATCTGTTTTACCATGATTCTGTAATATCTATATTAACCATGACGCTATGATAAACTGTATCTACATAAACTGTATTTCTGAAATGAACTGTAAAACTGTATGTCATGGTACTGAAACTATATAATCATGGTATTCTGAAAATACTACAAAACATATTCCTTATCTATATAATTTGTAAAACATAATCCTGAAAATACTGTAAAAACATGTTTCTGTACTATATCCTTATTCTCATGCCACATAGTAATTTAAAACATTTTAAACGTATTTGATACACTGTATAAATTCCTATTGTGAAATAATAATCTGATAAAAACATATATTTCATACTGAAATCATACTAGTATTATCTAGCATAACATATTTCTCTTACTTGATTTCTGCTAAAATCTCCTTATTATTGAAGGGTCCTACATCCGCAGGGTTCTCCACTCAACACCCTGAAAACTATAAATCTCAGAACAAACATCATTATTTCTACGTCTATTACATTTTCCTACAACTACTACTAAACCAAATTTTGCTTAAAAGACCTTACCCTGAATTTGGGATGAAATCCAACTTCGTTCCACTGACGATCCGCTCTAATAGACTTGGAGAGAACTTCCCCAGGAGGGTCGTGGAGGCCTTAGATCGTAGATTTGGCGAACGACGGGGCCAAAATTGAAGAGAGATGGAGGGTGGAGCCATAGGAGAGAGAGAGGGAGTGAATTTCTGTAAATTTTCTACGTAAATATCCAACTTTCAGCTAATTATAGAGCTAGATTCGTCGACGAGACACGTCACCTCGTCGACGAGTCCTGTAGAAAGTTTGTCAACAAACCTGCACCCTTGTTGATGAATTTCAGACTTCCAAAAATCTTCTCTCAATATCTTCTCGTCGACGAGACAGAACTTCATCGACAAGATCCTGAAGAACCCTCATCGATGAAACCCCTGTGTTTATCGACAAGGCCTGGGAAATTTCTTGGAATTATTGGCTGTCTCCTTCTGTTACCATTTCCATTTTTCTCCCTCTTTATTATTTAAATATCATTATTCTTTGGCTCGTTACATAATGACTTTAAGTTTTAACTGATCATGCATACATTTCTTTGTACATAGTTTTATTATGGAAAAACTTTAAAGAAATTTCGGCAATATGCCATCTATAAATTGAACATTTTCTAAAAAATTCATGCACTAAAATTTGATAGATTTAATAAAACAAATCACAATAATACGCATCATGCAGATACCAGTTAGTTTGAGCATGCGATAACCTAAATCTACTACCAGCATGCAATTCACAATGTACTGCATTAGCCATGCAGTTGGCGTTCAACACAAACATGTATTTGGACAGTTCAATTTACAATTCATATCACATAATACCATCCATGAAGACAAGATTTCCAACATTTTAGTAGTCATGGCTGCGATGGTTAAATAGGGAAGCATTTTTTTTTTTTTTTTTGCGAAAGCAAATACCACACTAATAAGAATCATAATAATAAAAAAAGATCAGCAAACAATACATTTATCATAACTTAAGAAACCCCGAGAAATATAAATTAGAATAGTTGAGGGATAATTTGGAATTCAAAATTTGATTTTCTAATAGTTGGTGTGCAGAATCTAATCCTTGCTTCAAGTATAAATAAGTAACAAAATCTTGAAATCATCCCATTCACCCCATTCATGGGGGCCTTTTCAGACCAACAACTTTATTAAACTTAATTCTAATCTCTTAACCATCTGCAGGTGTCTATGTTAACATGACTTTTTAAATGCAATAGCTAGCCAAAAAATTAACTTTTTAATGTAGAAAATTTCAAGTCGGTTCAAGTGGGAAGAAAGCAACTATGAATGATTTCGGTATTCTTTGACACAAGCAAAATACTAATTATCTAAATTTTATTGTTTCTAGTTTTCACATCCTCATGCCCATTGACATTGAAGAAAAAATTACCGTACGCCCCCCCCCCCCCCCCCACCCCAACTTGGTGAGATATATATATAAAAAAAAAAAGGAAGCTATGAATGCACCATCAAATTATTTAAACTTAATAGTCAATATAGTGTAATATTAGTGAAGCAAAATGATTTTTTATTTACTAATTGTCTTGGAAGAGTGGAGTGCAATGTGCATTGAAACAAAATATAAGTATTTTAAATTGCTAGGCCTTGTTCTTTAGTTTTTGTTTTAGTCTTTAAAATATACAAAATCAAATAAATAATTATGCTCAATGACTTCTCACTTTCGTTAGAAATAATCGCATGAAATTATTCATTGTGTTTTCATGGTACTTTGCGAATATTAAAACATTTTGTATCGAACTTCTTTCTTTATTTTGTGAACTAGATGAAACGAATGCAATTATTGAGTTTTTTTTTTTTTTTTTGGTAAAAGAGGGCGGCACCTCCATTTATTTATTAATAAACCCTCACTTTTGGCAGAGGAATGTCGTGGTTACAACTTAACACCAACCAACCAAATTAGGACAAACAAAATTAAACATAACTAATAAAGGAGAAAAAAACATAAAAATAATAAAAAACAAAACGAAATACACAAAATGAAACTTTAGAGATGAACTAACGACGAACGGAAACAAGACCCCTCCTATCCATCTGAAGGAATCCTTTGATGCATTATCGTATTTGTACATAAGCATAAAGTTAAATTAATTAAAATTTAAAAAGTTTGCAATTATGTGTAGTTATTATTTGATTGTATGAAATTAATTATAATAATGTATTATTAAATTTATTAAAAATATACAACTTATAATTAAGTTACTACAATATAATTTATAACTCTCCCAAATTAACAAATATATTTATGAATAAATTTAATTATATAATTTGTAGTTATTATAATATATATTAAATTATTAGTTTATCATAATTTAGAATTGCTGAGTTATATATTTAAAATTTTAAATAATAAAATTACATATCTAATTTAATAAGTGATCATAAACATTTAAGTAAAACTATATATTTGATATCTAAATTTTACAGGCTAATATTTTATTAAAAAAATGTACATATTTTAATAATATATGCATCAAAATGAATAATCAAAATGAATAATTTACTTTGTTGACTAATTAAACTTGATGGTTAAACAAATTCTAGCAATAATAGGTTCAGGTACCTTGGATTTATTATGTGAAATGAAGGAAATATGAAGCAACATACAATTAAAGAAAGTTGGGTAAAATAATACTAAAGTACTTTAAGCATTTCGTGAAATGATAGAACACAATTAAAACTAACATAAAAAATCTATAACACTCTATAGACCAGTAATAGATTTCTTATTCTATTTGTATTGGTAGATAGTCTATTGTAGCTTACTTGCTATGGAACTCTAGTTTTAAAAGAAAAATTCTTAGGCTATGCAGCATCCTTAACTAACATTATGGTGTTATTAAAGATATTCCTATATTCAATATAGCTACTAAAAATTTATTAGAATAACTATTACGTGCATACCTTGAAAATATATCTATAGTTTTAGGTCCTACAATTTTTTCCCTTTCAAGTTATAAGTATCTTAGCCAAACGTCGTCCACATATAGAGGATATCAAATTTAAAAAGTTAAGTCTTTTTCTAAAATTCAAAGGTTCCTTATCATTATCTTCTCTTACCAGATTTAAAATATAACATGATAATAACGATGGCCCCCTGCCAAATTCTGAAGCGCCCCAAAATTTAATTAATTAGGGTTATATTTTTTCTCTCAACTTCTATATTATATTTTAGATTGAGGTACATAAGGTTGTGTTTCTTAATTTCCTATTCTATGATTTTTAAAAATTCCTTTACTTCAATCAAAAATAGTCTGCTCATCTATCACACCTCAAAATCTAGATGTTCTTTTTTATTGGTTTCCAACTTTAGGTCTATAAATCTTAGATTTATTAAATATTTTATCTTTACATTTTAAAAGATATACATAACAATACTTAGAGAAATCATCTAAGGTAACAAATACTTCTCCATCAATAGTTAGTGTTCCATTAGATTTATCCTATATCACTAATAAAAATAATTTCTTCTTCAAATTTAGAGCATGTTTGACATTTAGCATATCACCCTTCGTCCCCTTTTCTTTCTCAGCAACAAAAACATAATTAGGGCTAAAATTAAACCAAAACAAAATAAAAGCCAATGGGTAGCTAGTTATTTACCTCGGCGCCAGACCTTCCTACGAAGAAAACTCTTCTATTTCATCATCCACATTACAAGAAACCTCCACTGATTCTCTCTTATGCACCGATAGGGGTGTACACGGTTCGGTGCGGTTCGGTTTTGGCCAAAACCGAAAACCGAACCGAACCGTTCGGTTATGTCATTTCCGAACCGAAACCGAAACCGAACCGAAATTATGCTTTAATTGAAAACCAAAAATGTGACGGTTCAGTTGCGGTTTTTTGGTTTTAAACCGATTTTTTTTCAAAAAAAATAACATTTATTTTTCATGAAGTAGTTGAAAATTTATTGAGCATTTTAATTTTTTATACGGACCCATAATTTTAACAAAATAAAATATATTGGGCACTTTTAATGATAAAATATGTTGGTCACTTCTAAAATTAGAATTACATATCAATTCCACAATGTCCCAATCCTTAGGCACTTTTAATAATTAATTCTCTCTATCCCTAATTTCACAAAACGAGCAATGAAGCAAGCAAACATTCACAATAAACAAGAATATATATATATATATATATATATATATATATATATATATATATATCCCAAATTACAAATACAAAATAGACATTCTAATTGTTCATCAATGGTTCAAAATTTTAATGAATTGAAGTAATCCACATCCTTCCATCCACATTGTTCCATCTTCAAGATTGTAGCTTCAATTCTCCAATATATCGTTCAGCATCATTCCTAATAAAATGAAACAATATAAAAGTTACAACAAGATGAAATTAAATTGATGATCAATGTTCAATTGTTCATAATACATAATCTTACCAATAAATCATCCATGCTTATTTGATCACACATTCTTCCATCTTCAAAATTATTACTTCAATTCTCCAATCTCGATGTAAACATCATTCCTAATAAAATGAAATAATATGAAAGTTATAACAAGATAAAATTAAATTGACTATCATTGTTCAATTGTTCATAATACATAATCTTACCAATAAATCATCCATGCCAATTTGATCAAATTCTGAAATGAATGAAAAAAAAAAAGTTAATGAATTAGAGAAAATAAATACAAAACAATAATTAAAATAAAACAACTAGAAAATGTGAAAAAGATGTCTTAAGAAATTATGTTTTACCTTTCTCAAGTTTATCAAGTTCTTCAAGGCTTTCTTCATAGTTCACTGGTAATGGTGAATTTCGCAACCAATCTTGAGAACATATAAGAGCCTCCACAATCTTAGGAGTCAATGATGTCCTAAAAGAATCAAGAACACGACCTCCCGTACTAAATGCAGACTCAGAAGCAACAGTAGCTATAGGGATAGCCAAAACATCACGTGCCAACTGTGAAAGGATAGGAAACCTTGGATTATTTATCTTCCACCATCCTAAAATATCAAATTCTTGACTACCCTCTTCAGGTGCCTCAGAAAGATACCTCTCAAGATCACTCTTGCCTTCCCCACCTTCTTTTTCTGACCTATGCCTCTTGAATTTATCTAGCATAACCATCATCATCTTCATTGTTGGTTCATCATCATCCACCACATAGTCCATACCAGAGATACGACTAGAAGAACTAGAGCTAGCTTCGGTAGTTTTACCACTAGGTCCACTACATTGGAATTGTCTACCCCCATTTTTGTACTCATCATACATTGAAAAAATAACATCCTTCACCTTTTTACTCAAAATTGAAGATGTAGGAGGAGGAAACCATTCAGAAAGGCCCCAATCCACATACTCTAACTTGTATCGAGGATCAAGAATGGTAGCAACAAACATCATCATATTCAATTTTTCTGGATTCCCCCAATAATCATCATATTTATGTTTCATTTTGAATGTCATTTCACTTAATTCAAAATCATCACTTTTGCACCAATTTTCCAAAAAAGCATTAACCATGCAAATTTCATGGAAAAAAGTATTAGAAGTCACATAATTAGAACCAGAAACACGCAAAGTGAAATGATAGAAACATCCTAAGAACTGCACCATCTTCCTCACATTATCCCAATCATCTTCCATTGGCTTTCCTTTTCCACCATCTTTTGAAAGATCAAGTGTAAAATCTCGGTCTTTTTCATCATATCTATCAAAAACTTTTTGAAATTTTTGAGCAGTGTCCAACATCATATATGTGGAATTCCATCTAGTAGGCACATCCAAACACAAATGTTTTTTACAATTAACCTTTTCCTCATCTGCACACTCTTTGAATTTAGCAGTTCTACCAGGTGATTGCCTTATATATTTTACTGCTTGCCTAATTCGAAGTACAGAATCTCCCACAAGTTTTAATCCATCTTGCACAATTAAATTAATGATATGTGCAACACACCTCATATGCATGAACTCACCATTGAGCACACTACCCTTCCAATTGTTCACCCTCCTCTTTAAGTAATTGATGGCCGTACCATTAGAACTTGCATTATCTACAGTAATAGTAAAAACTTTATCAATTCCCCAATCCAACAAAGCTTTCTCAATAGCAAAACCTAACACTTCCCCTCGATGACTAGGAACTGGACCAAAACTTAAAATTCTTTTGTGTAACCTCCATTCATTGTCAACAAAATGCACAGTTAGACACATGTAACTAACATTCTGTAAAGATGTCCAAGTGTCTGTTGTAAGGCAAACTCGTTGACAATTATGTTTCAAAATTTTTTTCAATTTCTTCTTCTCTTCTCTATATAAAAGAAGACAATCCCTTGCCACTGTCACTCGTGATGGAACCTTAATCTAGGTTCCATGAGGCTACAAAAATATTTAAAACCTTGTCCCTCCATAAATCTGAATGGTAGTTCATCCACTATCACCATATATGCTAAAGCTTTTCTAAGAATATTAGCATCATACTTTTGACATGTTAATTGTTTTTCTTCCATTTTTGTCTCTGGTTTGAAGTTGATTTGGGATTGATTACGATCATGAGGTCTCTTATAGGGATACTTAGCACATAAATTCAAATGATTCCACAAAGCTCTTGTTCCATTCCTTCTTGAATCAGCACAAAATACTTTAGGACAATCTTTACACTGAGCTTTAACCTCTGCAGTGTTATCAACACATAATCTAGTAAAATGATCCCATACCTCTGATCTTGATTTAAATTTCCTCTTCTCACCCAATTCTGTTCCTGCAGCAACATTATTTACGGATTCTGTATTCATGCTTGGACTTGGACTTGGACTTGGACTCGGACAAGGAGTTGTATTAAGACTTGCGTTGTCCCCAAATTCAGACATCTATAAAAATCATAGATAAGTGCAAATTTATTAGATGAGACATGTTTAAAATGACAAAACAAAAAATTGATTAATTATATGCTTATTTTTGTCTATAAATCAAATAACAATTAATACATATGAATAAAATAATAACATTTAAAATATTATTATAAAAAATAAAAATTATTATAATTAATTTACATAATTACTATAGTTTAAAAATAGGAGCAATTTTATCATACATGACAACAAAAAAATATTCAAAACATTTTCTATATATTATTTATTCTCTCTTGAAAAATTTAGAAAATTTATGAATATTTTTTGTTTATTATATTTTAAATTCACATAGCTATTTTTCTTTAATTTTGATTTTAATTTACATATAACAATAAATAATTTGATCCACAAAATTACTTTCAGAAACCAAAAAACTAGGCATCAACTCCGATTTTCAATTTTTTTTAAAACAGTTATTGTTTGAAAAAATAAAGTAAATAATAAATTAGTAATATAAACAGAAAATATAAAACTAAAACTAAACTATAAAACAGAGAAAACAGAAAATATAAAACAGAGAAAATAAATGAAACTAAACTTACAGAGTTACAGGAGTTTATACCTTACAGTTACAGGCTACAACAGCTGAACAGCAGCAGCAGCCAGCAGATGCAGGTGGTGCGGACTGAAGACACGAGAGCTAGGAGAGAGGCAGAGCTGCAGGCGCATGGCGGAGGCACAGCAGACGCACGGCGGCACAGCGTAACAGAGACGAGACTCGAGAGAGTGAGTCTGTGAGAGTCTGAGAGACGACTCAGACGAGGCCGGACGAGTGACAGACTTAAAGCAAGAGGCGAGAGCCGAGAAGAGAAGAAGAAAAATGAGGAAGGAGGAGGAGGAGGCGGAGGCGGGAGGCACGCACGGCGGACGGCACACAACCGGTTGACAGAGTCACAGACTCACGGGCTTACAGCGAGAGGCGAGAGCCGAGAAGATCAGCAGAGATGAAGAAAACTGAGGAAGGAAGAGGAGGGGGGAGGCAGTGAGGCACACTGGCCGGCGGTCGCTACGCACGCACGGCGCTCACAGATTCACAATGAAGAATCTGAAGATGAAGAACTGAGGAATGAGGCTTGAGGAAGACGAAGAGGAGGAGGCGAGAGGGAAGCGGCGGCGTGAAATTGAAAACTGAAAAAGGTGAGTAGAGTAGGTGACCGTGAAAACTGAAATGAAAAGGTGAAAAGTGAAAATAATGATTAAAAATTAAAACCCTAAGCACGTGTGCGTGTGTGTGTTCCTGTGTCCTGGTGTCCATGTATAATATAACTATAAATAATTTTATTTATGAAAATCGGTTTTTTCGGTTCGGTTTAAACCCAAAACCGAAACCGAATTTTTTAGTATTTGCAAACCGCAACCGGAACCGAAAACCAAAAAACCGAACCGTTTATTGTTTCGGTGCGGTTTCGGTGCGATTTTTGGTTTTTCGGTAATTTTTGTACACCCCTATGCACCGATGCTGGTTTGTTGTTGAGCCACCGTCTCAAATGCTTGAGAACCGGAGCCGAATTCTCCCCAAGATCGTGGTCTGAATCCACGACTAGGGGCTGAAAACATTCATCATCTTCGAGATCGTGCTGGGTTGCACTGCTCGAAGGTCCCGGAGCTGGTTCTCCGGAAAAGGGTTCTCGAGTAGGGATTTGAGGCGACGGGCCCTTGACTGCGAAGGTCAGTGGACGAACAACGACGGCGTTGCAATGGAGAGAGGAGAATCCAGAAGAGAGGATCGAGAGAGGAACAGGAAAGAGATAAGGGAAATGAGGGAACAGAGGAAGATTGGGGCAAAACCCGGTAAATAAAAGAACTAGCAGTGACGAATCCATAACCGTCACTACTAGTGGGCCAATAGTGACGAATAAATAAATTCATCACTAATACTCTGAAACAAAATTTTTTATTTATTTTTAAATACAAGAAGTATTAAAATCCGTCACTAATACTAGGGCAATAATGACGAATATATAAATTCATCATTAATACTCTGAAACAAAAATATTGAGATTATTTTTAAATACGGGAAGTATTAGTGACGTTTCTCAAATTCGTCACTAATACTAGGGCAATAGTGACGAATATATAACTTCGTCACTAATACTTTGAAATAAAATTTTTTATTTATTTTTAAATACGGGAAGTATTAGTGACGGTCCTCAAATCCGTCACTAATACTAGGGCAATAGTGATGAATATATAAATTCGTCACTAATACTCTGAAACAAAAATATTGAGATTATTTTTAAATAAAGGAAGTATTAGTGACGATTCTCAAATCCGTCACTAATACTGGGACAATAGTGGCGAATATATAAATTCCTCACTAATCTTCTGAAATAAAAATTTTTAATTATTTTTAAATACAGGAAGTATTAGTGATGGTCCTCAAATCCGTCACTAATACTAGGGCAATAGTGACGAATATATAAATTCGTCACTAATACTCTGAAACAAAAATATTGAGATTATTTTTAAATATGAGAAGTATTAGTAACTGTTCTCAAATCCATCACTAATACTGGGGTAATAGTGACGAATATATAAATTCGTCACTAATACTCTCAAACAAAAATATTTAGATTATTTTTAAATATGGGAGGTATTAGTGACGGTTCTCAAATTCGTCACTAATACTATGAAACAAAAATATTGAAATTATTTTTAAATACAGGAAGTATTAATAACGGTTCTCAAACTCGTCACTAATAATGGACAAATAGTGACGAATATATAAATTTGTCACTAATAATACTCTGAAATAAAAATTTTTATTTATTTTTAAATATGAAAAGTATTAGTAACAGTTCTCAAATCCGTCACTAATACTGAGACAATAGTGACGAATATATACATTCATCACGAATACTCTGAAACAAAAATTTTATTTATTTTTAAAATAATAATAGTGATGGTTATTTATTCGTCACTAATGAATATCTTTTAGTGACGGATCTAGTTCGTCAATAATACCGTACAAATCGTCGCAAATATTTTCCCGAGATAAAAGCATTTAGGGACACGTACTCAAGATAAGTGATATAGTTAAAGTCACTTTGAAAACAAATAAAAATTCAAAGTTAGGTAAATATTAAAATAGAAATGTTATTCTCACATATATTTCAACATAAAAACATTTAGGGACACGTATTCAAGATAAGAGATATAGTTAAAACTAAAGTTATATAGATAACAAATGTTAAAAAAAAAAAAAAACAAGATTCTTACCTTAGAGTAATACTAGCGAAACTTAAAAGATTATGTTATACCACTAGAGACTTGATCGTACTGATAACGTGTTGTAAATGAAATAAAAAGAGAAATATAGAAAAGATTAAAGTAAAAAAATTTGGAACTATAGAAATTTCAGGAATTATATTTTGCTTATTTTCTTTTTATATTTATTTTGATTGTAAAACATGTCTTATGTAGGTAAAGATTAATTGGCTTTCCAAAAGTCAATTTCACAATAAACCATTATGCCATTTACAAAAAAATCTATGTTTGTATATTTGGCATTAAAGAGGGTTGGGTGTATATCCCTTCAACAACATTTGCAAAACATGAAATGCTTTATTTCTAAAATTCATTCAAAATTACACCAAACTTAAATAATGTATACCCTTTTTATATTCTCAAAACATAAATTCGAGACCTTAAAAAAAAAAATATATATATATATATATATATATATATATATATTTAGCTTTGATATCTTTTGACTAATTTAGGAGACTTTTTTTTTTATGTTTTAGGGTTTGTTTGTTATCTTATCATAACCTGGTTATATAACTATTTATGATTTTTTATTGTGAAAAATAGTTTTTATTATTTTTATTTTTAATGAATTATAAAAATACATTTTTTTAAAAAAATATTCAATGTTCATACATAAGATAGGTGAAAACAATTTTTCTTCTTATTTTAAGTTGAACTCCTTTGGAAAAATTAGATATTACCATGATATTTTTATAATTATTTGAAAAATAAGAAATAAAATGAGAAAAAAATCACAACTTCTTTTTCTAGATATTTATAGTAAGCAAGAAATAATATATATACAATATTTTATGTGGTCCTGCGTTTGCATTGCAAAGCTGTGGACAAACTGAAAGCTTTGTTTGGGAACTGGACAAACTGCGTCCATGCAGATCCAGATTACCCATCTGCACCTCTGATAAGCTCATTCCATGCATTCTAACATACATCCAAATTTTACTTTTTATTTTTCCAATCTAGCTTTGGAGCATCCTTTTACAACAATTATCTCTCACATTCCTGAATATAGACATCCTTACTCTGATGTCTTTAGGTAATGTTTGACGATATAGATGTTGAGTTTTGACATTGAATTTTTGTGGATTTAAACAATACTTAATACAATTTTGTACTACATTTTATCTATTATAAAAAATTAAACCAAAAAATAAAAATGAAAATTTTCACTTTGTAGATTAGAAAAATAAAATAAAAGAAGTCATGCAAGTAATTCGTTTTCTAAAGAAAACGTGTGAGTACAACTAGGTATATATATGTGAAGGGACTTGCAGAATAACCCTAAGATCCGGTTGTAGTGCATACGGATAACAAAAAAACTAATCAAATCGTGCAATCCCTTATTACGTGATTAAGATTATACCTGCGAGATCTGTCTGGTTTGATCCTGAATCTGCAAGTATGAAAAATGAGCTCTTGAAGATGACCAGGAATCTTCTACTGTATTCCTTGAACACGCCTTACTCCTGAGATAGTAGGCTCGTATGAGAGTTTGCTCGTCTTCCCTAACTGCTGAATGGAGCGCATGTATATAGGCTACAATAGGGACCTCTGGGCAAATATGACTAAGGCTTCCCATGTAATTAAGAATTCCTAATCCGACTCAAATTCATCTTTAATTACGTTAATCATAATTCATACCACTAAAGAATTATAATTGCACTCCCTGCCATATTCGAAATTAAATTTCGAGCTCCTATTATTAAATGCTTATTTATCTCCCCACATAAAGATTACAGATACCCGTCTATTAAATTAAATTATTGATAATTTAATTAATTGACATATTAATTCCCTGAGACCTTCCACTTAACTTATTTGATGTGCCAGATTCAAAATCGACTTGCAGGGTTTGATACAATTAAAACTTATAAGCTTCCTTAAGGGGGTATCATCAATCCCGATATTGGGAGTGGATTCCATCAATAATTAATGTTCACCATACACATAATGTCATTACCCAACTCACTAAGTATTTTGACCCATAAAGAATCTCACTCTTTTATGAATCAAAGAAATAAATACTATATGCATGTGTCCAATAATCATATTAGGATTAAGAACATAAGCATTCATAATAACCATGAGGTATTAATTGCTTTATATAATCAGTATAAAAATAATTACCTCAAGACAGTCATGTTCAATACACACAAAGTGTACTAGCACAAGGAGTTGGAACTGTACCATTCCCAATAGTCAAGACAGACCTATTAAAACCTTGTGCTACAATTCTACCAATGGTGTGTCCAATTTCATTTAAGATTGTGAACAATAAACTTATATTCTATAAGAATTGATGATCTAATATTCTGTATATAAGTCGTATTCTACACTTTAGATCACCTACTATATAGAATAAAAGACACACATGCATAATCATTAAATAAATAATGTGAGACAAACGTTGCTCACAAAGATTCTCATTAAAAATGGAATAACTAAAGTTATTAATTAATACTAAAATCAATTACATAAAGCATGTCTTTCAGTATAAATCCCTAACAATCTCCCACTTAGACTAAAAGTCATGCTGCTATACATCTCACTCTCATTCCCGCTACATGACTATCAAAAGTCCTAACTAATAAGCTCTTTGTAAATGGGTCTGCCAGGTTACTTATTGATGCAGTCTTGATCACCATTACATCACCTCTCTGCACAATATCTCGTATCAAGTGATACTTGCGCTTGATGTGTTTTGCCCTCTAGTGGCTTTGGGGTTCCTTTGAGTTAGCAACCGCCCTGCTATTGTCACAATAAAGTGTAATAGGCGATATTACCGAAGGCACCACTCTTAGATCAAATAGAAAGTTCCTGAGCTAAACAGCCTCCTTGGCATCCACATATTCGGGCTCTATAGTGGAATCAGTAACCCATGAATGCTTGATACTCCTCCGACTAATGGCTCCACCTCCCAGGATAAACACATTTCCCGAGGTTGATTTTCTTAAATCCTTATCTGACTGAAAATTTGAGTCTGTGTACCCAATGGGTACTAGACTATCTGCCTGATAAACCAACATATAATCCCTAGTACTTTTTAGGTACTTGATTATATGTTTTACCGCAATTCAGTGTTCTCGCCCTGGGTTAGACTGATATCTGCTGACCACGCCTACGACAAAACAGATGTTAGGTCTAGTGTAAAACATAGCACACACGAGGCTTCCTTGTAACGACCCAAAGAATAATGATATTTAAATAATAAGGAGGAAGGAAAATGGAAACAGAAACAGAAGGAGGCGGCAGACTTCGTCGACGAACACTTCGCGTTCGTCAACAACATTGCATTTTGGATATAATAACCCAAGGAATTTTCTAATGGTTTTATCGATGAACACATGGGATTCGTCAACGAGAGTACAAGAGGGTCTCATTGACGAGGGCATGTTTCGTCGATGAGAAGATACAGAGAGAATGTTTTGGGCGATTCTGAATTTCATTGACGAAGGGGAGAGCTCGTCGATGAATTTCCTATTAGACTCATCGATGAGATGACGTAGCTCGTCGATAAAGGTCGTAGTATAAATAGCCCTAAACTCCGTTTAATCGCAGAAAAATCAACGAAAATATTCCTCTCTCTCTCTCTCTCTCTCCTACGGTCCTTCCCTCTTCACTCTTCGATTCCAGCCCCGTTGGTCGCCAGATCGACGATCTGAGGCCACCACGACGCTCTTGGCGAAGTTCTCTCCAAGTTTACTGGGGCAGATTGTCGATGGAATCAAATTGAATTTCTCCCCAGAATCAGGGTAAGGCCTTTTATTCAGTTTTTGGCCTTCTGGTAGTTGTAGGAAATGATGGAGATAAAGAAATAATGATATTCTGTTCTGGAAAATGTTATTTTCAAGGTGTTGAGTAGGAAGCCCTGCGGGTGTTTGACCAGTATACCATAGGGGCTTTTCAGTAGTCAGGTAAGGGAAACATGCTATACTAGGCAACCATATATGATTTCAGTACAAATTATATGCTTGTATTAACTTATTATTTAAACTATATATACAGTTTTCAAAGCCTAGTAATATTAATATTTATTTGTGTGGTTTAAGTTGATAACTGAAATAGTACTATATTTATAGAATTTGTGAATACCAAGTTTATCGTTATTAACAGAAATACCATGATATTCGAATGTTTATAGAATGACGAATTTTTCAGTGTATAGTATACTCATAAATATGCATTTTCAGTAATTTTAGAATAAAATGTTTATTAGTACCATAACGCCCTGATATACAAACAGCAGTTCAATTATACAGAAAATAGATTTTCAGTCAAATTATTTAGAATTTCAAATAAATTCTATGGGGTTATGGTTATTTTAGAAACCACAGTAAAAACAGTATATTACAAATATCAGTTACCTATATAGTATCAAACCTTGATGGATCAGACAGCAGAGCACGATACCGTAGCTACAAATATTCAGTTCAGAGTGCAACTACTTTACTCAGATAGTAAGTGGTATGAGGTCGATCGTGCCCACGTTAGGACAGGCTCTCCATCAGATATGGATTGAGGGGGCCAATCAGACTGTCGGAGTTCAGTTGACTTACCCTAGTCAGTCAGCCAGGATAGGTCCCGCTGACTCACTCGAAAAATGAGCAACTCGAAAGCTATCCCAAGTATAGGAGTTCTGTCGTGTAATATTAAGCTCAAGGGCTAGATCGTCTCCTCAGGGAATGCGTTTAATCGCAAAATTTACGTTCTTCCAATCGAAATTAAAAATGCACTGAACTCAATTCAGATTCGGGGGTTTTCAAGATTGTGGAGATTTAAATAAAAACACAAATTAAAGTCCTAATACTACATGCATGGAACTAAAGAGTAAGAATGGAAACTCTAAACTACTTAAGGAAACATCAAAACATGCGTTGATTAAAAATGGTAACATTGATCATGGAATTAAAGCACATAATGGAAACTCAATCACACACACACACACAAAATGAACCTTTAACAAGAAGGACCTTGAATTAAAACTAAATTATTAATAAATTAAATGAAAACAAAACACAATAAAAACACAAACTTTAATAAAAACCGACCCTAAACTAAATCAAGCTTCGGAAAATAAAAATTAAATCTTGAAAAGATGACTAGCCTAATTTCTTTGAACCAAAACACTTTTTTTATTCTTTTATATATATATATATATATATTTTTAGAATTACCGAATTTACGGAAATTAACCACTCCACCGCTAAATTACGTGAAAAGAAAAACAAAACGAAAAAAAATATTAAATAGCTACTACAATAAGAATAAAACCTTAAAATCCAGATTTTTTTAAGTAACATTAACAAATCAAAACATCAGTATTACTAAATAAAGAAATAAGAGAGAGAGAGAGAGAGAGAGAGAGAGAGAGCAGGGGCCTGTTGTGGGCTGGTATCTGCTTCGGACTCATCCGGTGTGGAGAAGATGTTGCAGCAGCTGGCGCTCTTCTCGAATGTTCCAGTGCTGGAAGCAGCAAGGGGATAGCCTCGGGTAGCCTTCTGGTGGCTCACAGCTGCTGCTATCCTCGAGTTTTCAAGGGAGATGCTGCTGCAAGTTCTCGGATCTTCTGTGGAGTAAGGGTGCTGCAACTGGTGGAAGTTGGAATAGTGGCAGCAGGCTGCTGCTACTGCTTCGGGTAGCTAGCAGGTTGTTGGTAGGAGTCCTGGCCGATGGAATGTTGGCTGAGATCTGCTGTGGAGTCGGCTAGCCGTGGGAGAGCTTCAGTAGGCTGGGCAGAGAGAAGGAACAAAGGTTGCAGCAGAGGATGAACTGGTGCCACCGGAGATCTGCTGGTGTTGTTGCGGCTGCCGGAGCAAGAAGATGGCAGGGAGTAGAGGGTCTGATGGAGGACTGGAACAAAGGAGGCTGTGGAGGCTGATGGTGCAGCTGGAGCAGAGAAGAGGATAACCGAGAAAAGGGAAAAGGCAGAGAACTGAAAAGCTGGAAATACAAGAGAGTAGAAGAGAGAAAAAAATAGGGGAATAGAACGAGAGAATGGGCAAGAGAGAGCGCAGAGAGAAGCTAAGGGAAAAAGAAGGGACAAGAGAAGAGAAGAAGAAGAAGAAGAAAAAGAAGAAGAAGAAGAAGAAGAAAGGAGAAGATGACAGCCGGCCTATGGTACGCAAGACAAAAAAAGATTTAAAGGGTAGGGGGGCGGTGCCCTAGGACCCAAGACCCGGATAGGAGACCCGACCCGGATTGTTATATTTTTGTTCATTTTTTTTTGTTCATTCTCATTTCATCGCAAATGTGACTCTTTTGGATCCCGTTTCTCACAAAACTCAAAACATAAAAGTTGTAGATAATCCTTTTTTATTTCTCTAGAAATTTGAATCGTCTCAATCGGAGCTCGGACGGAAAAGTTATGCATGAAATACGAACAGGTGTTGGTTTTGGTTTTCGAGATTTTTCCTGCAACAAAAAATTACCAAAACTTCATAAATAGTGCAATAAAGTTCAAGAATGATAATTTTGGTACTTTGTTAAAATATTGGATAATTTTGGATATTTAATTAAAAATATAAACCGTAAAACCCGAGTTAAGATGTCCAATTACGCAGTTTTGACACGTAATCACCCGCCTTCAGGCCACTCAACCCTGTCATGAGGGGTTAAATCATGACATACAACCATCCAGGGAAAGTTTCTCAAATATTATAAGTATAAGTAGATTTCCAGAAATAGTAGTAGTATTATGAAAAGTAAATTTATATAATTTTAATATATGTTCCTTATACCAGCATTTATAGTTCCAATTATTTATGATATTATTTTTAAAACATATTATAAATACAGAAATATAACTCAGTAACCACACACTAGTAATAGCATGTTTCGTCTTACTGAGCGTTGGCTCATTCCAGTGTTGAATTATTTTTCAAGTGAATCAGCTAGGCAAGCGGAGTAGGCTCGCAGGTAGAGGGGCTGTTGTACTGCCCTTTTGAGAGTGAGTATTATTTTTGAGTGGCATGTTTTGTAAACCCTTGGTATCTGTAAGGGTAGTTTTTGAGAGGACAGCGATGTTTGTACCATTGTGGGATGATTTGACACTCTGGTATTTTATTATGTGTGGTTTTATTTTATATGATTGGCCTTCCGCTATTTAGGTTAATGATTGAATTTAAAACTAGGGAAAAATATTTTATTTTATTAGCAGGTCGTTTCATTCCTACTGCTGATGCATAAGGAACTTCCTTTATGTTCTCAACCTCAATCGATGTTTTAGGATACTGATCCTTGGATAGAGAGATTCCATGTCTGAAAGGGAGTAACCCTTTCTTGGAATCCTGCATGCTAAAACGGGCAAGAATCATATTGACATAAGTAGCTTGTGATAAGCCCAACGTCGTTTGCTTGCGATCTCATAAA